>NC_087514.1:28806179-29406179 GCF_963921805.1 Phalacrocorax carbo
CCCATGAAAATTACCTATTCAGCTTTCCCATTTAGAAATAGTTGCTCTGTATTCATTGATTGTCATACTGTACTTCTGTAGGTTTTCTTGCCTGCTAGCTGACCACCGAATTATCCTCTGAGTACATGTGCAGAGGCACAGAGGATTGAAACTAAAATCTTGCTTTCCCCATGGTTTCTTCAGTCCAAAGTCCGGTGTCCAGTATTGCATATCAATATGCAGGTAAAATTCCCCCCCCCCCCCCCCCCCCCCCCCTTAGTCTCTTTCTCTCTCCTTTCTGGTGGAATCTGTTCTCTTAGTGGATTGTTTGGACTGGTCTAGTCCAGCAATTCCTGTTTTGGGACTGAAAATATCATGCTTTCCGGACTCCCACCTTTTGGGATCATGACCTCAAATTTAACTACTTTTCTAGAGCGTTGCCAATGAGATCGCCTTTTCAGAACGTCATACCTGCTGCCTTTGTACTGGGCCCCATTCCTAACATCATAGGATCCTGTGGGGTTAGATCATCTTCTCCAGTAAGGCTCTGAACTTTCCAAATTCTCTCACCAATTTTTCTCATCATTCAAATGAAGCTATAGGTGGGCTCAGTGGCTCAGTACCCTGTCAGTCACAACAAATACGAAGATGACAATAAGATGGGTTGAGGCACAATGAGGACAACAAATATTGTCCCAATAATCTCTTTATATGTTAATAACTTGCTTGGTGATTTTTCATGTACGAGATACAAGGTCAAGTATCCACACATGTTACAGGATGCCTTAGATACAAGATAACTACTCTCCCAGACCCAGTAAATCACAAGATATTTCTTCAGGATAAAAGTCTGAGCCCCCCCCTTAAGTGTCTGAGCTTACTATCAAAGGAAGTGCAGATACATCAGATTTCTAACATCATGGGTGATTAGACCACCTAAGGAAGCCTCCTACTCTGACCTGTCCTTGGAAGCTACCTCTCCATGACTTTGAAGACACCCTTAAAAGATGAACCTTAGTAAACTAAAGCTAGCTTCTGTGAGAAACCCTGGGGTCTATTCAGCCATTTCCAGCAGAAGGATAAAGTTCTATCAAACTATAAAGATTTACATTACTTAAATATAGATTGCAATTATCTATCAGAATAATTATCTATAAAGAAATCACAGTAGAGTTTTAATGAACTGAAAAATCCATTCATATGTTTTCAAAGAAAATTTCCTGGGATAATTAGATACTTTCTTACATCAGTCTGAGAGTCAGACAGCTCAAATTACTGGTGAACCAACGAAGAGATGACTAATTCCCATATAACAGTGTCACCTAGACACTGCTATGAATAATGCATTACAAAGCATAAAATAGAAAGCACCTGAATTAAACTGTGTGTCTGAGAATATCTGAAGGCAAAGAGGGGTGAATGAGGAAGGGCAATGAATATGAATAGCCACTGAGACTTCTCAATCAACAGAGAGATTGAGTCTGTTTGGCCGCTTCATGGAAATTTTCAGACTGCACAATCTCAATGAATGAAGTAAATCAGGTAGAATAAAAGCAAAGGACAATGAAAAACAGCACGAGCAAGAAGAGCTGGTCTTTATTTTTTGTCCTCTTTTGAGGGTAAACTCCAACTGCCAGCTTTCTCTGTGAAGCATGGTGGCAGGTGAATATACTTTTATTTGCACTATACAAAAGTCTCTTTCACTTGAGAAACAGAATGCGCACTAGTAGCAACTTGCACAGCCACCAGCAAAGCACAATTAATTTTCTCAGACCGTGTTACAAAGTCAGATGCCAGCAACAAAAGCCCTGCTGAAAGGGGCATCTTCTCGTTCTCTTTTCTTCCCTATCTCACTCCTAGACATGCAGTTTTGCTGCTTATTTTGTACCATCCCCAATGCTTACTAGATCCCTTTGTAAGCCACTTCAACATGCTAATGCTGCAGAAAGCAAAACTAGAAAGCTAGTTGATTTTGTGCCCTGCTACTGAATTAGACTGATTTACAAAGGACCTGACAGAAGCCAGAGCTGGTCAAAGAGAGGGGGCAGGGCTGCAAAGCTGGGGACAACAGACAAGGGGATGGGGTAGAAATGTATTGGGGAAGGAGGAATAAGCAAGGAAGACTAGAGCTGTGAAGCAAAAGGCCTAGAAAATCTCCCACCTCAGCCTGGGACTGAGGTGTCACCAGACCATGTCACTTTTTGGGAAAGTAAAATCCTGTATCCAAAGCAGGCTGTGGCAGAAAGTTGGCTGTGGCAGAAAGCTGCTGGTTATGCTTGCCAAGAAGAACCGAGAGCAGAGAAGAGATCACTCCCATTTTGCTCAAACTGAACTGTGTGGGCAACTACCTGGCAGCATGAATGGATGTGTGTCTGTATTCGAGATTATATTTTCCCCTTGATTATTTTCTGAACACACTCTGATTGATGTCTGATGAATAGACAGAGCACAACTGAAGTAACACCACCTACAGTGTCCTTGAATGGTGAGCCTGTGGTTCGCTGGTTGTCTTTTTGCATAGTTTCTCCATAGGCAAAACTCACCATTGCCATGCAAATGAACCATAAACTTTATCTGTATTCTTGAACTCCCTTATCCTCCATAGCAGTTTGGCAGCATGTGCCTATTGAGAATGGTCCCCTGCTCATGCTAATTTCTCCATTATGCCCAGGAATACTTTGGGAGTGGGCAAATTGGCACAGGTCAAAAGCATGTCAAGGTCTGTTCTAAAAACAATCTGATGCCTGGCACTATATAATTTACTTTACAGATATAGTTCTAGTTTGTTTTACATGTCACAATTCTATAACTGTCTGCTTGAAGTTTCACCTCAGGTACTTATACAACAATTATTTTCCAGTGGTAACTGCTATCATTCCTCAATAAAACGGTGGAAAACTAATGGGAAGATTTCAGCCCATTCTTTGAAGATTCCATGAAAATATGATAGAAATGAAGAAAAATTTACATTGGAACAGGTCTGTGGAGGTCATCTGGGCCAATCTTCTGCTTAAAGCAGGGATAGCATCAAAGATACCAGGACCTCCGGTTCCTTTTCTGCGAAGCTGCTTTCTGGTCTTTTGGCATGCAGGATCACAGAATCACAGAATCACAAGATGGTTGAGACTGGCAGGGACCTCTGGAGGTCATCTGGTTCAAAACCCATGCTCAAGCAGGGCCACCTAAAGCCAGCTGCCCAGGACTGTATCCAGGTGACTTTTGAATACCGCCAAGGATGGAGACTACGCAACCTCCCCAGGCAACCTGTGCCAGTGCTCAGTCACCCTCACAGTGAAAAGTTTTTTCCTGATGTTCAGAGAAAACCTCCTGTATTTCAGTTTGTGCCTGTTCTTTCAGGAAGATTCCAAGAAGGTCTACACACAGTCTCGTTGAAAGAAATAATACAGACTATTGGAACAGATAGTGGGTTAAAACTTGAATAACAGGTTGGTCTAGATGATGTCTGGAAGTTCTTTCCAACCCTGATTATTCTGTGGTTCTATGATTTAAGCTAATATATGTGGTTTTGCTAATGTGATAAAGAAGTTCTGGGGTCATGTCATCCTTAAACAGTCATAAAGCAGAAACTGTGAATCATAGCTGCGTGAAGTATAACTGAAGGCATCATAAGCATTAAATGATTGTTTTCACTGACTTCTCAAAAGGTGTTGGCTGTATTAATTTAAATATTTAGCTTGTCCAAAAAACTAAATCTAAATTAAAGTTAAGATAGGTTGCAGAAAAAAAGTCAAACTTGCTTAAGTATTATTAAAATAGTTTTACATCAGTGTGTTTAGCACAGCAACTACACTGACATAAAGGGTCAGAGTCTCGAATCACTATTCAAAAAATTGATAACATTTCCCAGACAGAAAGCAAAAGAATAATTATAAATCTTTCTTTATACAGGCAGCTCTACCCCTTCCTATTTCTCCTTCTAATCACACCAGTTCAGTCAGGGAAATACATTTTTCCTTGACCTTTTATTTCCAGCTATGTTGAACAATTTATCCCAATTAAGCCTGTATCTGGTCTCAAAAATGACATCATATAATAATGAAACCATGTCACTAATACATTACTTAACAGCCTTTCTGATATATCAGCTTTTCACTAATCCTTTTTTGTGGGTCTGTGATTGAACAAAAAAGTTCTATTTACATTCAAGTCCCATCGGAATACTCAGTCAGATGAGTAACTTTCTCTTAGACACCCTGTTTGAATACTTAACAGTGGTCCACAACATCTGGGCTAAGAGATGTGGCGGTTTCACTTAACAAACCTTTCTTTACATAGGTCAAAAGCATTATTTACCTTCAGATCAGTATCTAAACTATAGAAAGAGAGAGATGGATAGAGCAAATAAGCAAATCTAATTGACTCAAACAAAGACTGAGTTTGGATTGCTGGGTTTCCTTGTGAAGGCATGCGGTTATTGAGCCATATACAAGTAAGTACAGCTATCAGTTAAAAACAGAGCGTATCTAATATTGGATAATCCAGGAATAAGATGAGTGTTATTTTCTGACTTACAAATTTATAGCTGGGGAAGCCAGTCCAGTTGAGACTGTTACCTTTGAAAAATCCCACTCTCCAGATCTCACTCCATGAGCATAGCTAATTCATACCTGTGTCAGTGTATGTGTGCACATATGAAGGGGGTAGAGTGAAAAAGCAGCTCTTCACTGGGTCTATAGGAAAATTCTGAGTTGGCCAGATTTTCATTTCCATTATTTTGGGGTCATTTTGTTTTCATCTCTGAGCATCTACAGACATATTTTACACTATGAAAAGCGTGAGAGGAATCTGACCAAGAAAACTAATACAAATGAATTCTGTTGTTGATCAGTACATGTCTGAGGGTAGTTTGTGCCTCCTGTATATATTCTACCTTATTACTTCTCTTCACAGAGAGAGAGAGACCAGAAGTCTGTATCTTACATATGCTTTTCTATGTCCATAAGGGATTTTATATTTTTGTACACAGCAATTTTTGTGCATAAATGGCCTGCATCAAATGAGCAGACAGACCATTTGCAGCAAGTGAAACTTGTTTCTCTAAGGATTATATGTTTTCTAATAAAGCTTCTAATCTTCAGTCAATAAAAGGAGAGGGAAATGGAAAATTGTAGTTCCTGACAAAAATGTAAATGACCTTTAGGAGTCACAGTAAACACTTCCTGCAACATTGAGCCACATTTTGCTAATTCTTCTCTGATGTTATAATTTTGTAAAGAGACTGCCTCAAAAATCTGGGATTATAAATACTCCAAGATACTAGCAGATATGTTCTGGCAGAATTGGTCCTTAAAGTTAATGCTAATCTCACTTCCACCAATGTTGAGTGGGATAAGATTTTGCCCCCCGTTTCCTCTCTTTTCCAGAAGAAGGTATGGAAGATTTTAAGAAATTCTCACTCTCTTTCTCATTTTGTGACTAAGAGGGAAAAATAAAGACAAAAATATCCTATTTCTGAAACATATGATTTAGGGAATAATACTTATTTTAGCATTTGTAACAACTGAACCAGGATAAGGAGAAAGGTGCATGCAAATTTTGACCTTATCAAGTACAGGAATTTAGCAACAACCGACTTCTTGTTAATATGGAAAAAGCGGTAGTAATGGTCATGAAAAGTGATATATTGATGATTCATCCCTGTATAAAACACAGGGTAAAGCATGAGGGGTTTATTGAATGAAAGGGAGAAGTGCTGGTGAAGACAATGAAAAGAAAAAGGAAAGTGACATAGAAGCTTTAAAAAATAGTATCACAGAAAAATGACCTAAAATGATAATCAGAGCTGACTGATTTTGGGTTAGACTTGGAACAAAATCTGTTTCTAGAGCTCAACAAGCCCAGTATAATATAGGTACACAAAATACTGGGATACCACCACATACTGCAATTTGAATGAGTATTTTGAGTGAAGTGTCTCTCCTCACTGGATGAACCAGGTGATATGGAGAACAGGAGAAACGTCTACTATAGATAGCTAACATGCTGCTGAGAGGAGCTGAGGAAGACGAGGCTGTTAGTATAGACACACAAAGCAAGATATCTCAACTCAGGTGTGAAAATTCATTAGTTCCTCAGTAAATGTAGCTTGAAGAATCAAACTGCTTGGATCACAGCCACCGCCATCTCCTTAAAACTTCCAGCTAAGGAAGAGGAAAGTCTTGGATCAGGCTCATTGCACAGTAAGTTTGATATAGCTGTAAACTGCATTTTTCAGCAAAAATATGTAAGCTTCAAGTTAAAAGAGTTAAAATTTTTTAAATTTAAAGAAAATAATTCAATCGCAATCAACATTCTGAAAACATGCAACCATGAATGAATTTTTTGTTGATGGATACTTTGCAATCACTATTATCTCACATTCCATCCTTTACAACATCTCATGTTATTTTTTGGCCAAGCTTTATATTTATATTTAAAGGGAAGCTATATGTGTGGTGCTGGAAAAGTAAAGGATGAGAAATGCTAGTGGAAGGTAAAATCAAAAAAAAACAATTAATGGTCACAAAGAAGTCTATCTTGACTCAAAGCTCCTGTGTGATCATGTAAAAGTTAGATTTGCCTATGAAATTAGATACTTTTCCCTTTCTGGATGGGCTCATGACATAGGCAAAGGTGAGGGTGAGGGCAAGAATGGGAAGGAGAGGGAGAGGTGAGGCGAGGCGAGGCGAGGCGAGGCGAGGCGAGGCGAGGAGAGGCGAGGAGAGGCGAGGCGAGGCGAGGCGAGGCGAGGAGAGGAGAGGCGAGGCGAGGAGAGGAGAGGAGAGGAGAGGAGAGGAGAGGAGAGGCGAGGAGAGGAGAGGAGAGGAGAGGAGAGGAGAGGAGAGGAGAGGAGAGGAGAGGAGAGGAGAGGAGAGGAGAGGAGAGGAGAGGAGAGGAGAGGAGCTTTGCAGGGTCCTGACTTCAAAGAAATCTTAAAAAATAGCACCAACACTTGATTGTGCTGATTCTTTCTTTTTTCTTTTCTTTTCTCTCTCTCTCTCTTTTTTTTTTGTTTCTTTTTATTAACAGCCCATGGGGAAAAATGAATTTATTAATTCAAGTAATGATTTTCTCCTCAGGATTTTTTTTATTTCCAGAGTACACTCAAAAAACCCTTTGTTCTGAAGGATTTGAGGTTTGTAATTCATTTTATCTCTAAGTGTGATTTCCATCGGGAAACTACTTTCCTGAAGACTGCTTTCACAGTTTTGATGTTACATATCTGTGCTAAGAATTGTGGTTGGAAAAGGAGAGACAATAATTTTCTCTCATGGAACTCCTAAGGCTCCCAGTACTCAAGATTTCTAAATCTATTTTAAGTTCATATTGGAACAAAGTTACCAAATAATGAATTTCTTTTCATTTTCTGTGAGGGATTTTTTTTTACATTGATTGATTTAGTGAGCATAAAACTCTAAGGTATTTTCTTTTTATTTTCTTTCAATATAAAATGACACAGAAAAAAATTTAATATATTGTTTTTTTTAAAAAATAAAACACACCTTTTCTGAAAATCTTAAAATATAATGTTTCAGCACACTTCTTACATTAATTTCTTCCTAACATGAAATATAAGAAATTTACTGGCTGTTCCTGAAATTTTGATTTTGATGGGAAAGTTTCCACTAAACTTTATCCAACCAGCTCTACAGACCCCATGAAAAGAATGGTGCAGCTTACTTCCTGCAATTCATAAATGAAATCTAAATGGTTTAAATATATGACACAGGCAAGCAAAAGCTCATCTACTTCCAGTTTTGAAAAGGTATTTTTGCCTTGCAGTAATGTAAGTGCTTCTGATTAAAACTGCCAGGTGTCTTCCAGAGACTGCTGTGATTTGTTCATATTATCAGTTATTACAATATGGATGAGTGTAACGATAAGGCCAACTCATTTAGTAGCAGGGATTAATAATGAAATAATTTAATTAGGACTAGAATCTGCATCCAAACCCCCTAACTTGTGAAAGGAACGTCACAGTCTGAATCATAAAACTCATGCTCATCACTAAATCTACTGCACTGAACCAAAATTATCAGTGATACTTCACTTATCTTTAAGCAGTTCATTAGTTTGATTTACTCTGGTGATTGCATAAGAGATACCATTAATAGGCAAAAGTTACCAAGAATTATGTGCTATTCTGCAGCTTTGTCAAGTATGGCTATTTATGTTAGGGATTGGCTGAAAAGTGGGCCTCACTTAATTCAGCCACAGCTAGAACTTTTGTGGTCTGTGAGGATTTTGTTTAACCTAGAATAAATAGGTAAAAATACCAGCACACAACAATTTTTGATTCCTTTTTATCAAAATGGGGTCATTTATGGAGATGGGGGCCATTCCAGGTAAATAATGAACCACATGGTACTTAGCACAAAAGAATGAAGGAAACAACCTCAGGTTTGGTTTTATAAATGCATCATACCATATCAGTGTGCTGGTTGTGGTTGAGAAAGAGTTAATTCTCATCACTGTAGTGCCTATAGTAGTCAGGGACCTTTCCAGCTTCCCATGCTCTGCCATGTGGTCAAGAGGCCAGGAAGGGAGGGGCCACAGCCAAGACAGCTGACCCCGACTGGCCAATGGGATGTTCATGCCATACCATGTGATGCCATGACCAGTATATTAACGGGGGCAGCTGGTGTGTGGTTGGTTGGTTGGTTGGTTGGTTGGTTGGTTGGTTGGTTGGTTGGTTGGTTGGTTGGTTGGTTGGTTGGTTGGTTGGTTGGTTGGTTGGTTGGTTGGTTGGTTGGTTGGTTGGTGGGTGGGTGGGTGGGTGACTGGTGGTGCTGGGTTGGTGAGTGGCTGTGTTGTGTGTGGGTTGTTTTGGTGGTTCATTCCCTGCTGCCCCGGGTTTTGCGCCTCTCTCGTTGTTTTCCTTTCTGTTGCATTATTGCTGTTGTTTTATTTTAATTATTAAACTGTTCTTATCTCAACCCATGAGCTTTGCCCTCTGATTCTCTCCCCCATCCTGCCAGTGGGGGGAGTAAGCGAGTGGCTGTGTGGGGCTGAGTTGCTGGCTAAACCACAACAATCAGTTATTCAGATCAACTTCTAGCTCCTTCAGTCAAAGAAGTTGGTAGAAAATATTTGGTGATAATTTGTCAAATATTTGAACCAATTACATGAGATCAACATCACTTATGTGATGAGTGGGTCTGGTGAAGCACATTCCTAAATCATAGACTAGAGCCATGGAATGTGATTTTGTGGCTATAAGGTAGATCCTTGTAATGCAATGGATCCTCAAAATCTTGGTGTATATTAAGTATATTTAAGGTTAGAAATTAGTAGAACCGTAATATAACACATTGCAATTATAGCATCTTCCATTTGGCATTTTAAAAGCTTTTCAGTATGATAGCCACATTTAACCCCTTTTCTAAAACAGAGGGAAACTGAGGCCTAAACAGCATGAGGCCTGGGATGCTGTGTTATATGCAGGTAGCTTGCATGTCAACAGGCGAATGAGACAATGACTACTGCATGATCCCTGGTGTCAGGCAGCAGCTGCAGTCCTTAACCACACTCCATCATCTTATATCTATGAAGCAAGAAGGAGAGGGGAGGGGCAGCAGGAAAAAACACAGTTATGGAGATGAAAGGTGAGGGGAGAGAGAGAGATTAGCAGGAATTATTAGTGGAAGAAAAAGGGTTGAGGATTGATCCATTTATGATTCAAAATGTACAGGCATCATCTTGTCTTGTGCAGTGTAGATGGCAAGTACTTTCAGACTCTACAGTGGCAAAATTCCCTGGAATTATCTTTGCTGCTGAGGAGTTGCCATGTTTCTTTAGCTGGAAAGCTCTTAAAGACTTGAACAAGACTATACAGGTTCCAGGGTGGGATTCAACCTGCCTAAGTCTAGCCAAATTTAGTCATAAACACCTAAGCCCCACTAACTCCCAGGGACACACTCAGCATGTCTATTTTCCAGGACAATCCCAGTTAATTATTAGGCTGGAGTGAAGCTTCCCCTTGCACCTCCCCATGGAGCCTCCATGTCCCTGACTTTGCCTGCATGGTGGCTCAGCTTCAGCTGGAGACTGAAGCATCTTTCTTCCCTTGTGCAAATCATAGTCCTTGTATGGGGTGCTTGAGATACGATTCATGCAAAGTACAGCCCAGGGCTCCTGTCTTCTGGTAGGATGGTCACATGAAAGTGAGCAGTATCTTTAATTCTCCTACAGATGGATTTAGTTGTAGGCCTTGCCATGGGAAATGGTCTGAATACTAGTGGCTCTTTGCTTTTACTTAGGTAGTTTTAGATAAAAGAGAGACACCTATTCTCCCAGTGTATTTTGGCTATAAGAGCCTGGGAAACTTTTAGACTAAATAGGAAGGTACTTTAGGTAATATAAACAGACCTAGAAGTAGCCTGTTGACTGGACTAACTGTGTGCAGATTATGAGGGTTGTAGTTGTCCGAACCCGGCTTCAATCGAGATCATGAGGTTTCATCTATTTAAACATTTCTTGTGTATACAAGAGCCTCATCAGAACTGGGAGCCAAAATACGTCCTCCCTCCTCCTCTTTTCTAATCATAAGCCCAGTCTTGCTTACTGAGGGTCTTTTATTCCATTCCCTTTTTCTCCTGTTCACTGTATATATATATGAAAAAAACTATCCTTTAACAAATCATTTATCAAGGCAAAATATATTTTTATCCTTCATTTCTGATCTGCTCAAGCTGACAGGTACTATTATTATGATGATTGACTGCATTGACATAAGTTACTGTTTTATTTTTTTGAAAGAAAATGCTAAAGACTGGAGAATTTCTTCTTTTTTTTCTTCTACTGCTGAAAGAACAGCTTATTTAAAGAAGCATAACAACTCTCTTTCTCTCAGCTTTTAATGAGAGGCAACCAGTTGAAACTCTTCCATCAGCCTGAAGCTTTGATTCCTGAACTTTGCATTTAAGGCTCTCATTGCATTTTTCCTTCAATTTGATGGCAGTGTCACTGCAGATGAAGACACTGAAGAGGATCAGGAATGCAAAAGTACAAGGGGCAGATACATTAAATGACTTCTGCAGTCTGAGTGGCCAAAAACTCATACAAATGTTCTGAAGTAGAAAACATTTTTGACAGAGAAATTAAACACAAAAACACCCTCCCCCTGTCTTCATTAAGATCCCTATTGCAACACTTCTTTTTTTTTATCTGAGACTCTTCTATTCTGCTGCCAGCTATTATATATGAAATCTCATTAGGATCATCATTAAACATTCTGGAAGTTTTTGCCTTCCTCTGCTGCAGTAGGTACTGGCCTTGGAGAGAGGATTTGAGACTGGATGAATCAATGGTTTGTCTATGGTTTTAGGGGGTGTCTACATTGCAATCACCTTTATATTAATCTCTTGAGGGTATAGGAGATGCTCACTCCCATATTTGTAAAACATCGTGTGCCTGAGAATCCTGTATATTCTATTTATTTTGGTGCTTGGTGACATTTCATTTACAAAATAATCTCCCTTCTGAGCTGTACTTTTGAAGGTTTAATTCCACAATAAATTATTGTTATGTATGGACAAGTTCAGTTTTGAGACTGTCTACATACTATTCTGGATCAAGTTCTTGAAGCTGGAATTCACCTCTATGGAGAAAACCAGGAAAAGAATATCACGGTTTATCATGTCAATACAGGCCATACCTGGTACACAGCCTTGTGCCAGCTCTTTTCTTCTGGTTGAATTGCACTTTAAGCCCTCAAGTCAAAAATGCAAATTGAAGGGTACCTTGAGAGACAAGATTGGGGAATGTTGTTCTTGACTGGGAATAAATTAAACGTTAAATAATATCTTTTGATTTGGTTAAAAATGAGCTTGTTAAGCAGCACTGCTGCTTTATCACAAGAAATGACAGACTATTTGCTTTAAGTGATGCCTAAAATAGACATGAAACTACTTGATTTAATTGGAACCATTTGATAGTAAGTATATTCATTTTTAACACAGGCAGAGGTTCCCTCAATATGGCTGGGGAATTTTATCAAGAGAGCTTTGTGATGGTTAGGTAGGGATTTCTGCCATTTATTACCACAATTGTGGCAAAGATAGTGGTAAATCTTTATATTTTGTTTCTTCCAGCAGAATAGACATATAATATCTATTAATCTATGGTTGTCACCATACTAGAAGAACCTTGTTTTAGTTGCTTATAATTTTAATGATTAAGACTGAGACTTGCTAGGTTAGTGAATTACCTCTTGCTGAAATGTTTGGAAAGTTTCAGCTCATCAGCTTGCAAGAATGGAGGTAGAAATACTGTTCCCAGGATGGAACTATTTACAGTGGTGCTCAAAAAAGATCAGTGCTTGAAGTAAGGACTTAGAATTCAGCAGTGGGTTTCTCTAGTGTTGAGGATGGGGCTCTTACCTCCTCCATCAGTGTTAGTTCAAATTTAATCAAATCACAGTTGCTGATGATATCTTTGGAAAGAATCATTTGGGTCAGATGACTATCAATTATAAACTAAAACTTTATCTCATGGTAAATTTTAAAACAGAAATGCAAAATTACGGCACAGCAAAAATACTGCTTTTTTAACTGCTTTTTAAATTTAGTGTAATCTTCTAATCCTCTCTACAAATTTCTTCCTCCCTTCTGTCTTCTTATTTTTATATTTGCCTTTACCTGGAGTGAGTTTTATTGCCGTACTAATGTCAGTGAGATTTAACTATGTGCTTAAAAAGGTTGGGTCCAGATTTGATATCTGTCCCATTCTTCTGTGATCAGTACACAGTAGTTTGAAATAATGGTGTTGTTCATAAAAGACATATTTCTTTACAAGAGGTAGTAGTGTGTTTAAGTCTAATATAAGTAATGTTTTTATTTTAATAAATTAGAAAACTTTATAGCACTTTTTAGCACATGATCATTTATTAATAGAAACTGCATCCAGGTGCATTATATCAGAGAAATATTACATTTAAGTATATTTATTTCAGTCATGTATCAAAATTCTAGTAACTGTAGTGTAACAGTACACAAATGTTACATGATGTCCAGCTAACATATTTTATCATTAGCAGCTATTACTATGAATACTGCACCAAATACACAGAGCTCTGTCCTTCTTTAATAAGTTGCATTAACCCTACATGTAGGAAAATTAGACAATATATTTATATTTTATAAGCGTTTCTGATTTTAAGCTGCATTTAGGTACTGACTCTAAGCTTTTTTTAGTAGGAGGTAGTGTGTGCTATAAAGCTTTAATAGGATGTAAAATGCTTCATTAAGCATTATCTAACATGTCTAAAACAAAATGCAGCTTAAAGATGTGGTACTTTGGATGTTATTATAATTTCCCCCAGCATCATATGTATAATTACAATCCCAAATGATTAATTTCCACACTTAAATGTAAGCTGAAAATGAAGTTCTCAGTTTGACTTCAGAATATAAATATACTGCAGTGGTTGGGAATAATTAAGGTTCTGATGTCCTCATGTACTTTCTTGCAGATGTTTGGAGTCCTGTTAGCTTTAGTAGCGCCCACGTGGGAAAACAGGTCTACTCAGGCAGACTGCAGTGTGGTGCTGTGACTCAGATGCTGCCAAATGTGCTGGTGTTCAGAGCCTGGGGGTAAGGAACAGAGTTTTAAAAAGGACTGTATTTTGAGATATGATGGTTATCAGGCACAAGACCAGCCAACTACCCCTGACAAAGCTCATGTTTTATAAAGACTGTTTTCCAACCTTTTTACCATTTTCCATTGTCATTGCTGGAGGAAAGTGAGTGAATGACAACACTGTTTTGTAAGTGATAAAATAAGTAGATATAATGAGTTATTCAGATCCTCAAAAATGAACCTGAAAGTTGTAGGTTTTTTCCTTCTCGATGCTTTGGCTCAGTGCTAAGAGGGGCTTGAAACAGGGACTAATCACTTTCCCTGCACAGGTACATTCTTAAATGTTTCTATCCAGATTTTTTATAATCATTATAAAACTCAGCAGTATCCATTTTAAATATTTCTCGGATCTTTCCTGTCTTAATAATTATACTGCAGGGACCCGCGCTTGCTACTACCAGTCTGTTGCATATGAGTGTGAGGCTGCTCCGAATGAAAGCAGAAATGTGTTGGATTATCGGAAACCCAGAGGAAAACAGCTGTGAGACCAGCCTTCTAACACTGATCCATGAATGTCAAGGAACATACAAAATGTTAAAAGTATGCTTTAGTCCTTAGAGCAGTGGGCTTTCAAACATCAGAATTAGTTTCAATCATCTCAGTGTAAGAAAACTACTGATACTCGTAATTCTTAACTAGTTCCAGAAAGAGAAAGAGTAGAGAGAGATGCAAAACAGAGTACATGTACCCACACTTCATATCACACAAATATAGAAATCCAGGCAGTCATATTGTGACCCATGTTGTTTATCCATGTATCTCTTCACCTTTCTCTTTTTCCCCAAGACATTTTTTCCTTAGAGGGAAAAAACTGCGTACTTCTTTTTCTGTAGTATTTAGTAGTGTCTGTGTAGAATTTGTGTAGTGGTTAGTACTCAACCTCATGATCAGCTTGAGACCTTTGGCAGCTGCTTAGGAAGCCAAAAATTATAACAGATTTTAACTGAAAAGTGCTTACATGGGAGTTAAATGGATATGCAAAATTTACTGATCCAAAGTAGAGGAGGGGATGAAACTGGATGGAAATTGACTTAATAGGTCAATACAAGTTGCATATACATTTTTTTCTTATAAGTTTCTATCATGGTCAATTGTACAAATATTGCAAATGGTCAATTGCAAGAGGCCAATTGTACAAAATTGGAGAACAGCTAAAACTGCAGCATACAAGAAAGTTAATAGAGGTAAATTAACACATTATGAAATATTTTGAGATATATGGTCTTGGTTCCTAGAGTTGTGACTAAGACTGCTACTTAATAAAGGTTCAGTCTGACTTTTACTCTTTACATATGTCAGTATTCTTGTATACTTGAACTTCTTGCACAGGGGAAATAATCAGAATATCAGTCCACTCCTCAATTAAGTAAATCCAGGAGGTCTTCTCTGGATCCCTCATGGCTCTAGGAATGGCTGCCTCAGACAGAATCTAGTCCTGTGTCTAGACAGGAATGCAAAATTATTTTGGCTGAGCTGATCAGCACAAGTGTGTTGTCTCTGAACATTGTACAAAAATGGGAAAAATAGTAGTTTCCTCATATAAAGGCGATGACAGTCGGGAGGGTAGAAATAATTTCTGTCTGTTTTATTATTTTGTGGCAATTTTGAGAGAAAATACGTAATCTGGGATAATGCGAAACAAGAATTTTGTACATATTAAATTAATACGCCACAGATGATTTAAAAACAAACTTAGTTTCAGGGGAATTTGCAATGCATTTGTTAGGTTAAATAAGAGCAGAGCTATGAACAAAGAAGGAGATTCAGCAGCAGCCCTTTGGAGCCTGTGACAAAGGTGAAGAAGGAAGGCTTTGCTGGGAGGCTAAGGAACATGGCCGAGGTCTGGCAGGTACAGATTCACATTGCTTCACTGAGTTGGAATAACAGCTTGAGCTCATTTTCTTGTCTCCAAAGAACACAGGGCACTAGCTACAGGGCAATAGGAAAATAGAGAGGCATCATCCTCTCTGGTTGAAATAATTCCACAAACTGAAATGGTGTCCTGGCACTCCTCAGACAATGACCTACCATCCTTCTAATAACTAAACTCAACAAACAGCAAATGCTGTATCACTGATACTATTTCAGAATGGTACATCTTCAGAATGAAAAGAGTACTCTACCCCAGGCTACCTGGTTGTTCATGAGAAAGCAGTTTGCTCAGAGAACTGAGTCCACCCCTATGAGACAAAATATGGTCTTGAACCCAGGTTCTCCACATCTCACATGAGTGCTCACCTGTAACGTACACTGGAGGATCACTGTTAGGCTTTGTGCATGGCACCTAAGCTCATTTGTGAACCTCATCCCCCAGAAGCAGGGAAATGCGGGAGAATGTATTTAGACATTTATAATTTCCCTTTGACTCCAGTCCCTTCTATTTTTCTTCAAGCAGGGGTAACACTATAGATGGGAACAAGGTTATAGGTAATTTAAACTGTTGGAAACTGTTGCATTATTGGCCACAAAATTCTTCTATTCCTGTTCCGTGAATGGGAGTAGATACTGCGTTATACTTCCCTGCCACAAGTGCAGTGTTTGTTCTGTCTTAATTCCTGATATATTATTAGTATTTTGAATATATACTTCTTAAATATATCTCATATATGTTTCTGAATTTCCTTTGGCAGACCTGATTTCTTTCAGGCTACTTTTAAGTTATTAGTACTCATTCAGAGTCTGATATTACTAAAAAAAGAATTGTTACTTACCTTTTTACAGTCTTATTGGCATTTCAGCCTGGGTATTGCACTATCGTACTATTCTCCCCAGTTTTGACTGTATTCATCATATCTGTTTTATTTCTAGTCACTATATACACATTACCCTTTCCCTGTACAGGAAGCAATCCTGTATTACTTTCATAATCATGCTTCCTTCCTACTTTTTCCCACTAATATTTTCCTAGGAAATGTTGAGGCAATTGAACATGATCGTTACACCAAGTCTGATACAGACTTCCTTCATCTGTAAAAACATTTCCTGATATGCTTTCTCATTCTCTTCTGAAGGTCTCTGGCAAGATCCAAGGACTAACTTTTTCCATATCTTTCTTCAGTTTACTTCAAATAGCCCCTGTTGTGTCAGCCAAAATCCTAATGTCATTTATTTCTGTTTATTCAGTCTTCTCCCTATACACGAATTACTCCCTCCCTCATTACCTTTGTTTTACCTCACCCATCTGCAAACTTTATACATTGGTAATTTTATCTCCCAGTTGATAGCTTGATTTAACCAAGTCTTTGTCATTCCAATGTAATCATAATTTTCCCTCAACATATGTTCCTAATACAACAACCTTGTTACATATGTTTCTAGCATTTGTAAAACACATTTATCCTGTTCTTTGTCCTTTCTGTTCACTTTTTAAAAAATGTGTAGTAAGAAAATGTTTCCACACTGACTTCATTTACCAACTCAGCACCTCTTTCTCTAACCATTACAGTCCTTATCTATTTTGTCTGTATGAACTCCGGCTGTTGAGCCGTAAAAGGAAATTAAGACTCTTTAAATTACTCTTTTCATCCCAATCAGAAAAGGTTTCTGCAAAGTCAATCTCTTTTGATCCTAGTAGGTTGTTAACCCTTCTCTTTAGGTAAGAGACCTTCTTCACTTCACAGAATATTTCAAACCTGTATATCAGTTGTTAGCCTACAAGATCAGTCTGTTGCTGCTTTGATTCAAATGTTACCCTGGAAATATATTTAAATGGTAGACCCACATGATTTGTTCTTTCCTTATCAAGCAGTCATCCATGCTGTCAATCCTCTCTGGTTTCTAATGTCTTCAGCCTGGTCTAAAATGGCCTGGCTGGAAATTAGAATATTTAATTATTTGTCTGGGTTGCATATATCACAGGTGTATTTTTTTTTTTTTGGTCAATCAACTTCATTGCTCTCCCTTTCTGACAGAGCTAAAATGATATAGAAGGGTTTGGACACTTGCCAATCAAAGATCAATCTGATTTTGAAAACTGAAGAAAAAAACCCCTTATCTGTCTGGTAATGGCAGAGAGTGGCTGTCTAGCTAGCCTGCATCTGCCCATGGAAAGTAAAAGTCTGGGCTTAGAGAACTGGAATAATTACAGGCTGTCCTCATTCTGGTTTGAACCAATCTAATCTTCACTCCAGCTGCTTCTACCTAAACACAGGGCAGCACCTTAGCTATCCAAATGGCTGATTAGATTATAGATTTACCACTTTTCCTAGTATAAGAAATGCAAGTGCACCTCCCTTTCAAAAGCAGACAAGTTTTCTACTTGAATAAGGCCTGAAGAAAAAGAGATTCTGCTGTAACTCATTAGATTTATAGCTTCACTTTTCCTCTCCTTTTTCACTTTTATTGTCTATGTTCTGTTGTCAGTTCTTCCCCTCCAGTTGCCTTATTTTACAACAACTACCGCTTCACACTTCTTTTGACATATTTACCTATAAACCATGTCTACATCTGCACACCAACCTTCTCCTGTCTAGCTAACCTGAGACATATTTCATTGCAGTTCTGGTAGCTGCATTAGCAGTTATGATCCTGCTAGCTGAACTTTGATGATGATTGACCTGGTGTAGAGGGGATGAAAAACTGGAATGTCTTTTCACTCTTCCTGTCAGTAAAACACCTGCTTCTAAGGCTTCCATTTGCAGGGGAGGGAAGGGAAAAAAAATCAAACATATTCTATTACAGTAAAACTGCAGAGTGCAGGGAGATTGATTTAGGCAGTATGTGTTTATCCAGATTGGAATATGCTTTGAAGTCTGAGGATCAGGGCCATATACTTCAAAGAGCTGTAAGGATTTATGGAATGGATTGTAAGTCTGAAAGTGCCATGTGAACCAGGCAGTGTGGACACAGACACAGGAATCTGGATGTGAGTGTTTGGCACATGAATGTATACATGAAACACAAATAACATTGGTCCTTGTCTATAGGAGATGGGCTTCTAATGACTAAAGATGGCTGTGCCATGTGGTGGAGAGCATGGGAAGGAGTGCATTGCTAGTTAGTTCAGGAGCCTTTGATAAATAAGGTGGACCTTGCTAACCATTGTGTAATCTATTTGCTACTTGGACAACTGCCTCCTAAGGTGAGACTTACTTCCTCAGAACTAAGTGGAAACTAATTATTTGTGGGCTGAAATAAGAACAAGTCAAGATGGAGAGGAAGCTATGTCCAGATCAGCAGATCAATGAAGAAAAAGCCTGTCATGATGTAGAGAGAGGGAGAAATGTATCATAGCATAAGGGAGAAGGTAAGTCAGAACGCAAGTGAATAAATGTAGGAGAATGAACAAAACAAAAATATTCAAAACTGTATTGTAGACACGGATAAAGGATACAGACATATAAGATCAGTAATAGAGTGAAAATACGATTACACCAAGAAAACAGTGTTTAAAAACATACATTTACCTATCTTATTAATTTAACTTGCAAAATAACATAGCATCAGTACCAAAAATTACTTTACAACTGCTAGCTTGTGCAGCACTAAAAGCATAATTTTATCAATTGCTTATTTGCATGATTATCATTTATCCAAGGGTTGAAATGTAAATTATCCATTATGTATCAATACAATTTTTGAATACTTAATAGATACTGTGGCTTACCCTTCAGAAAAGAACCTCCAGGATAATAGTCTGATGGATTTTATTTTACATCATCAAAGCAGAGGATTGGGGAAGCTGATATTTTTGAGGCTGTGTTTATTGTTAATATATCACATGACTAATGATTGTATGAGTGAAATGTTATATTTTCCTTTTAAACTTGATACAAGCTGGTTATAAGGAGCCACATGATCTCATCTCACTCAAAAGCTAAGTGATCTTGAATG
This sequence comes from Phalacrocorax carbo, assembly GCF_963921805.1. NCBI lineage: Eukaryota > Metazoa > Chordata > Aves > Suliformes > Phalacrocoracidae > Phalacrocorax > Phalacrocorax carbo. The sequence goes on from NC_087514.1 coordinate 28,825,629, forward strand.
TGACATGATCACACGTTTGGTCAAAATATCCTGCCACCCTATTGAACTAAATGGTAACAGAGGAGCTTAGCACCTTCTATGAGAGTTGTGGGTTGTTAACAAGATCAAGTAAATATTGTCCAGGAGGTGAATCAGGAATGAGGTGTTGCAATGAACCAGGAAATATCAATGGCTGTCTTTCTCATTCTGTACACAGCTTTTCAGAATAAACTTGCATAAATCAAGATGGCGATATGAGGCAAAAATTGACTTAAGGTCTGATTGTATGGCTACATATTACCGTCAGTTAGAACTGCACAAGTTTGCCTTTGGGGAAAGGTTAGCCAGAATTGCCTTGACTTAATGATAACTCTCACACTCACTTTGGAATATTCAAATGTTCTGCAAACACCAGTATAAGCATTTAGAACAAATACAGCTTTTCTTCAAAGTTTAGTTAATATTCCATATAGGCTGCTTGCCATGATGACTAATGTACTGCAACCTTGCTGTTCTGCATTAAACATCATGAAAATGTACATCTGCACTGGATTTTTTTCTTTCCTTTGTTTCTAAAAATGCTGAGTTCTGCTAAAAAAATTGGATGGAAATCAAATATGAGAAGCTTAGCCAACTTTAGTGAAATGATATCAGAGTTATATTATCCCTTAATGAAACAAGTATAGAGAGATGATTGATTTATAGAGCAATTTTTTGCACCATTACCTAGCTTGATTGTGTACAAATAGTTTTCTGTATTCACAACCATCATGTCTCTGCAATTCTTTTAGTATGTACATTTCAAAAGCTGATGTCTTTTTATACAGTACTGAAAGATCTGAAGGTTTTCAGCTGAACAGGGTTGATGTCATGTGAAGCTGTTTATTGAACTTTTATACATTTTAACACTTTTCTCTAAGGATGACAGACAAATAGATTCCTTTTTCCTGCTATGATTAATATCTCTTTGGAACACAGGGAAACTTCAATGTCTAGTCTAAGTATGTTGTTGCATGGTTGTGGTATGATATCCACTCTTGCCCACGAAAGTGTTGTCTACTTTTAGATAGACTAAGTGTTCTGCCCAAGCATTTAGGTAATCTCTATCCATAAACACGGCAAATTGCAACTTCATTATGTTATTGTTTTAAATGGCATTTCACCTGGCTTCTCCTGATTCTTCACCTCTGGTTTTAGACCTAGATCTTGTGAAGAAATATTGATTTTCACAGGGATTCACAGAAATACAGTGGCTTTTTTCCCTCAGGGAGCACTGTGGAATTATGACTGTGAGACCATCACTTAGACAAGCATCAGACGTTCAGTCTCATGCTCTACCTGCAAAACATGTATGTTTGGCTCACATCCCTGACTCTAGATTCATATCAGGACTGCTTGCTGATGTACTTTCTCTGCAGCCACCTCTGGCATGTTGGGTGAGGGTACACAAGGAAAGTCATGGACTTGCTCTTCACATAGAAGAAACCTGTGCTCAGGAGCATCTAAGCAACAGCAGACTCTGTGACTCAAGCTCCTCTTTATTCCATCACTCAGGTGACCAGCAAGCATTTTATTGACATGTGACTTAAGCATTAGTACAGAAAAAAACCCTCAGGGGTCAGCACCTGGGAATTTAGGGATTAGCTACCTCCTTCTCCATAAACAAAACCTATGGATACTCAAAGGTTTTAATTCTGTTTTGGATTCATAGCAGATCCTGTTTTCTTGGGAGTATGATAACATCATGGAAAGAAGCTTTCTGAGGGGAAAAAATGCTGTGTGCTGCTATGCATGACTGAATATAAAATTTCTGCTCTCAAGAAATTATTTTCAAGTCATTTAATTATGACCCATCCTGTGATTTTGGTCGAGGCTTTCTAATGCAAGCAGATGTTTAAAATAATAGATTTTCATGTATTTTTCCATTTTCTGTTTTCCAAGCAATCTAATTTGGAAAAGGAACCCCCTACACTGGCTGATTTCCTCTCTGTGGGGGCCTAAGTGTAATTGATACTGTACTCCAGTAAAATGACAATCACTATGTTTTCAGCCTCAGATCTTGTATATCTAAGTGAGAGAAGGAAATATTTAAATGAGGGGGATAGAGACTATGTTCACATAAATATTTAAATATAATAGGCCAAATTAATTTCTGGTATAATTACACGGATATTACATTGGTTACATCTATAATTCAGAAATTAATCTGATAAGTACTAGTCTCAGTTGAGCTAAAGCAGAAATTATCCAGTGTTAGAAAATGCCAAGGTAAACATGATCTGATTTGCATATTAGAGAACAGTGAAGTAGATGTTTCTGGTCTGAAACCTTAGACCAGTTTAGACACAGAGAACAGTGGCCAATAAACATAGCAGGGCTGGAACACTAGGTGCAAATGAGAGAGTATACCAGCACATCTGCCTGTCCAGGCATGTCACCTTCACAGTGTATTTCCTGTTAGCAGTTCCTTTGATATAAGTGATTCCATGAGGGGAGCTGGTCTTCCTGGTTCTGGATGCTTGGGGAGTGTCCTCCCAGTCTTTGCAATTTATGAAGCCAATTCAGAGCCTCACAGAAGCACAGCATTTGTGCTATTTGTTGTTAAAAACTAAATACACAAAGCAACAACTCTGACACAATCACCAGCAACAGCTTCACAGGAAGCAATCTGAAGCCCTCTCTCCTCTCCACAGAAAGAAGCTGGAACACTTGTGTATTTTGTTCCACAAGGACAGAAATACCTGACTGTGTGTTCCACAAACCCTAGTGGCCAGGGCTTTTTCAATACCAGCTTAATGACCTATTTGGCACCTTTCAAAGAAAATAAATTTCTGCTGACACTTTTCCACTTAGTAAAAGCCAAGAAAAACATGGCAAGACCTGTAGAGGTGGAGGTCTCTTGGTGAACACACCTGGCAACAGGGACAACCAGGACGATTTCCTTAGAGCACTGTTTTGAAGAGTTTCCAGGGAGAGGGGTTTGCTATGAATGATTATCAGTAACCAAAACAGTTGCCAGCTGAAAACCATCCAGCCATTTCCAAGTATACCTTCCTACTGCCTTGAAGGCAGGCTTCTCAATTCCCCCAGAAAGAGTCCTCCTTGAGGTTGTTTTTGCCAAACAAATTTGCTTCTGTTGGACCAGACTTCTTTTTAATGTAGACCTAGTCAAAGGCACCAGGTCACGTTTCAGACTGGCGCTTGAGTCTCTGAGCAGTATTTGCTAGACCTTCAGAAAATCAGCATCAATGCTGATGTATTCAGGGGAGTCTTTGGGGTTGAAGTGTTAATAGTGTGGTGTTATGAGCCTGGTGACTTATCAGAAAGTATTTTCCACACTTGAGTGAAACAAAGAAAGGTAGTGCGCAGAGGCAGAATGGTATCTGGGGACAAGGAGCCAGAGGAGGAGCTGAAAAACAGTGAAAGATTGGAAACTAGTGTGGAAACCTTGGAAAGATAGTATGGTTTCCAAGTGCTCACATATCACCAAAACATCCTCTTCATAAAACTTAAATCCTTAGCAAGGTAGGAACATGTTGCAGCTTTAAGGACAAGAAGAGTGGAAACATCAGGCACTATAAATTGAGCCAGGCAGCTTTAGGAAATCTATGTAATAAAAATTACCATAATCAATTTTGGAAGAAATAAAAGTCTCACAATAGGATCTCTGCATTGGTAGTATCAGCTTCTAAATAAGGATTTGACTTCTGGGATTTAATGAGCGGATGCACTGTATATTGTCTTAGAAACCAAGCAGATGCAGAACTCGATCTCAAAATAATAAGTGTTAATAAATGTGAGGAAGAGATTGTCAGTAGGAATTCTGAGGATATACATTTAAAATATTTTATTTTTCAAAATGTAACAGCTCAAAGTTGTCATAACTGAGGGTGAGAAGAAAATGTCAAAAGTTCTAAGAGAAAAACAAGGTTGCTTATGCTTTTCAGTGGGTGTTGAAATGAGCATAGAATTTTGAAAGGACAGTAATGGGCTCAGAGCCAGACATCAGGTATTAGTAAATAGGTTCGTAGTGCCTAATAAGAGTTTACTGAAGTACCAGTAAATGGCATCAAAATTACAAGACTTTAGATGCTCTAAATTTCTCTTATATACATATGGCTTTTAATTCCTGTTGGGTCTTCTGCTGTCTGCAGGGGTAGGGCAGATCAGACAACAGATAGTAAGTAAAGGTTTTGTTATGTCAGGCATGAAAATATGCTTTTGGCCTTCAGCTTTTTGCAAGCTTTAGTGTTCCAAAATTCCTCTCTTTCTGCTGAGAAACCAGCAATCAGCTTCTAAGATATTTGAGTTGAAATGGGACTCATGCGACATGACACTTCCGTGGCACGATAACATGATTCACTGATGTTCACGTCCACATCCTATTGTTTCTCAGAGTACCCTCTAAGAGCAAAGTCTTTGTTTCACCTCCTCTGTCCTAGTATTTTCTCTTGAATCTATCAAACATAATAATAATGCAGACTACTGCATTTATTATTGCATAAATTTTAGCTACTTTTCTTTCAAATGTAGATATTGTTTCAAAGACATTAAGATACAAAACAACCTCTATTTTGACCAAATAAAAAGCTGTTAAAAAACCCCAACCCAAACTCTTACCTTACAACATTTTATTACAACTCTTGTTTTCTTTGTAATTGAATAATTATTAATGTAAATGCTATAATTAAGTCCAAAGTAAAAATCAGCCTCCCATCACCACAGTTCAAGCTGTTACACAAGTCACCTTGAGATGTTGCAGTCTGAGAAAGTACAACATGAACTGAAATCATTGGTGCTCTTATGGCCATGTCTCATAGCATCAAGAGACGAGCAATGGATGTCATCTCTCTGGACTTCTATAAGGCCTTTGACATGGTCCCCCCCAGCATCCTTCCCTCTAAACTGGGGAGACATGGATTTGATGGGTGGACTGTTCTGTGGATAAGGAAATGGCTGGATGGTTGCGTCCAGAGGGTAGTGGTCAACGGCTCGATGTCCAGATGGAGAACAGTGACAAGTGGTGTTCCTCAGAGGTCCATACGGGGACCAGTGCTGTTTAACATTTTCATCAATGACAGTGGGATCGTGTCTACCCCCGGCACATTTGCAGATGACACCAAGCTGAGTGGTGCAGTTGACATGCCAGAAGGATGGGATGTCATCCAAAGACACCTAGACAAGCTGGAGAGGTGGGCCTGTGAGAACTTCATGAGGTTCAACAAGGTCAAGTGCAAGGTCCTGCACCTGGGTTGGGGCAACCCCCGGTATAAGCACAGCTGAGAGATGAAGAGATCGAGAGCAGACCTGCAGAGAAGGGCTTGGGGGTACTGGTGGATAAAAAGCTGGACACAAGCCAGCATGTGCACTTGCAGACCTGAAGGCCAACGGTATTCTGGGCTGCATCAAAAGAAGTGTGGCCAGCAGGTCAAGGGAGGTCATTCTGCTGTTGAGACCCCACCTGGAGTGCTGCGTCCAGCTCTGGAACCCTCAGCACAGGAAGGACATGGAACTGTTGGAACAAGTCCAGAGGAGGCCCACAAAAATGATGCGAGGACTGGAGCGCCTCTACTATGAGGACAGGCTGAGAGAGTTGGGATTGTTCAGCCTGGAGAAGAGAAGGCTGCAGGGGGACCTTAATGCAGCCTTCCAGTACTGAAAGGGGGACTATACGAAAGATGGGGGCAATGTCTTTAGCAAGGCCTATTGTGACAGGACAGGGGGTAATAGTTCTAAACTAGAGGATGGTAGATTTAGGCTGGATATAAGGAAGAAATTTTTTACAATGAGGGTGGTGAAACACTGCAACGGGTTGCCCAGAGAGGTTGTGGAGGACCCACCCCTGGAATAATTCAAGGTCAGGTTGGATGGGTCTCTGAGCAACATGATCTAGTTGAAGATGTCCCTGCTCGCTGCAGGGGGGTTGGACTAGATGACCTCTAAAGGTCCCTTCCAACTCAAACCGTTCTATGATTCTATGACTCATCTACTACTCTGGAGATTATCTACCTAACAGGCTGTTTTTATGAGCTTATCACCTTTAAGTTGTCCTTAGTTTTTCTTCAAAAAGCCTGTGTTGTTCCATCTCAAAAGTTATATCTACATTTTACGATAATCATCACTTATCACCTTTTGTTCTCCTCTTTCAGATTGCCAAACTTTTCAGTTCTAGAGTTTCATTTCTTCAAAACACATTCCAGTCCTTAGTTAAAATTGCTAGTGTTATAGAGATATGTACGAGATCGGTTTTATTTTGTTTTACCAGGCCTCTTTTTCAGTTCATCTTTCCTAACCAATTTACCAGACAGGAGCTGTCTGGGGCTAATTAAACATTCCTGGATTAACGTAGCCCCTTTATTTTAAAGCCAGTCACATTTAGATCTATTTTGGAGACTCTCAAGTCTCTGACATTACTTACTGAATATTTCAAAATGTGCATGGCTCTGAAGCCACTCCCTGTGAATGCTACAGCCTGAGCAGCAGACAAAGGAGCACACAAGGTTCCAGGTAAGTACTGTCAATGCCTAAGGACAGATCTACAAAACACTCACGATATTTAAGCTTGGATCTTACTGGATTGTCTGCTTGTGCAGATATTGCTTCAAATGTTCCTTGTTAGCAAAAATATATGACTTTGTTGACCCTTACTCTGTTGAACAGCCCTCCACCTTCTTGTTTCCTCTAACCATTGTCATACTAAGATCACTTCATATACTTAATGATGGAGTTATATATCCATATAATTAATATATAAATATCCATATAATCCGTAAATGTATATCCATAAATGGAAGATTAAAATAATTGCCTTTGTTTGGTCACCATTACAATGATCATATAATATGCAGGGATGTCCATTCTGTTACTTGGTAGTAGAAGACTGGTTTGGATTTTGGTAACAGAATGATGACTGTTGGAAAAAAAAAACACTGAAAATGACTAATGGCTAATTGGACATACTTGGCTCCATTTATTTATCTCAATTATTTTTCCCATGCATTGAAAATTCAGGTGCCAAGTGTATACAAACACTTTTTTTCCCTACCAGCACTTCTGTCAACTCAGAAGGGATCAGAATAGTGTTCCTTACTACATGGCATATAACTATTTCCAAATAATCTGCTCTCTCTGGCTGTTCTTTCATTGCTTTGTTGTTCTACTTATTCTGCTATTATTGCATCACATTCTTCATCTGTCTAATAATCCTGTGGGACAGACCCTTCTTACAGTCCTATTACATACAGCCTGCAAATTAAAGATGCGAAAAGCAATTTCCACGGACACGGAATGCTCAGTATTGTGGTAGCTGGGAATTTACAAGTGTCTGAGGCTTTGTTTGTTCACTTGAATTCACTTAATTAAACTAAAAAGAAGGGAATAGTAAAGAAAAACAAACTACAGGATGCAGCAGGGGGTAAAGATATGAAGCAAAGCAAAGCAAAGCAAAACAAAACAAAACCCTGCTCAGAAGCAGCCACGTAGTTCCCAGAAACACTGATTCTACTAGAAGCTTCTCTAGATGCTTCTCTCTTCTCTGTCAGGAGCAGCAAATTTAGTCCCAAGTAGTTGGAGAGACCCCCCTACTGATGTTAATAATGACTATTAATGGTAATAGTTGCACAGAAGAATTTTTAAGATTAAATAGAAAATTCAAACCCACATATTATCCCTTCAGGTATATGATGAGTAATCTCTCTACATAAACACTTGATTTGCTGGCAAGTATGTTTACTTACAACTATATGTTCTAAGGATACCAACATGCCTACACACACTTGGCTTAAAAGGCCAAGCTTAGTGGCCTATCTTAGGCCATGAAATGAATCAGTGACACTAAACATGAGATATTTAACAGTGATGTTAGGGTCAAAGCTCCTACTGACTTCCATAGATGTGATAGGATTGGTTTTCCCAAGCTCCAGACAAGGGAGACCACTGCATGGAATCTGTGGGTCAAGGGACTTTTTATCCTATTAATTCTGATGGGAATAGAAAGTCCATATTATATGTCTTGTTACTGAGTCTAGAACTGCAGCAGAGCTGCTGTCAGAGAGAATATACGGAAAATCTAGGGTCTTCTTTTCCATGGACTCTGCTCAGGAATTTGCAGGAGGACTTTGCTTGGACCAGATCCTACACACACCTGTAAGGGCTTTATGGTTAAAAATGTTTCTGTGTTTAGGTTTTGCTTCTCCATACACAGTGGGAGATTTTAATTTTGATACAGTTATAAATTCTAGATTGATTGAGTGTTCTAAATTATATTTCATAACCTCCTTTACAAAGATTACAGATGAATGAAACTGTTTCCAAATGACCACATTGCACAAATAAAAGAACTGAAATTATATTTTTGTGTTCTGATATGCATTTCTATCAGATAAGAAAGAAAAATTAGTACATTTTCTGCATTCTGGATAGCCCAAGATTCCTAAATATGTAATATGGGAGATAGTCCATTGATTACCTGAAGGCCTAATCAAAGAATTGTCATGTCTATGCCTGTCTACAGATGGATTGTTTTGTAAGTTTAGGTACATACAGTGTCATTATAACAAGGTTTCCTTAAAGGAAGCTCCCAGCTCTGATGGCATCCATTTATTCCCAGGATATACTTTTTTAATGAGCACCCTAACATGAGGCAAGTGTCCTTGCTTCCCAGTAGCTACCTGAGGGAATTGCCTGTTCTCTGTAATAGGCTCAGAGCTGGAAAGAGGAACCAGACTAATATGGGTGCACCTGCACTGAAAAGATAAAAAAATTGTATGAATAGCTTGGATGTGCATGCTAATGCCTGATGTATGAGCGTTAATTAAAGATTCGCTGGAAATTAAGATTTTGACTCAAGAACTTTTTCTACTTTCCACAAATGCAGAATTCATTTCCTGAATTATTTTCCTGGCTCGCAGGCAGGATACAAATTTCTCCTGTTACTGACAGCAGGCATTTGAAAATATCATGACAGCCCATTGATTTATAATATTAGAATGATTCACAGGGGCTACTGGCCATCTCTCAGACCCTGACAGTGAAAGGGAAAGGTTCATAACTTCCACTCTGCAAGCTTGCTCCACCCCTTATTTCATGAGAAAATGAAGCCCTGGCTCAGGAACTGCCTCAGATAGGTGTAATTAAAGTATTGAGTTATTTTACAGAAACCTCCAGGTTTCCAAAACAGCATTGGCTCCCTACACGCCTGTTTGAAGGAACGTCTTACTGGGATAGCAGGGTGGCCGGTTCATAAAGAGCATCAGGACCCAGCACAGGCTCTGTGAAGGCCAATAGTGACAGAAGAGGCTCAGGGGTGCTCATGTTCAGATGACATGAAAAGGGGCAAAGATATATCTGTCAATCTGATGTGGAGATAATGCAAATAAAGGCCTCTCCATCATGTATGAACATAGTATAGCTTTCTCAGAGGTGCAAGGACTTAAAAAAAGCAGTACAGTCATGGCCAGATAGCTCTCCTTAGCTGTATGCTTTGTCACTCCCCTTCTCTTTAGAGAGAAGAGCTTTGTAGATCTAAGAAGTGCCCTTGCTACCCCATGGTCCAGTTAATAGTAGCCATTGCTGCTCACAGCCCCCACCTTAGCAAGGTGTTGGGACCATGTCTGGTTAGACCTGCCATCAGGCTGAGTTTGCAAGAGCTTGTTCTATGAACTGGAGCTTGGAACTGGGTGTTGTCTGCTCTCCTGTGGAGCACATCCTCCAAAAAACAGCACAGGAAAATGGAAATATGGGTACAGCCTGAAAAGGTTAGCAGTCATTGAAGACATGCAACTTTGAGAGCTGGTAAAAATGGCATAGGCATAACAATGAGAACACAGAAGAAGCAAGTAACTGAGAAAGCAATGGACTATGGATAAGGCACCTGATGGAGGCAGAGGGCAAAGGCTAACCAGCCTTGAGACACGACTGCTGAACAGAAGACAAGATTGTGGTATCTCTGGATGGTTTTGCTACATGTGCTGAATTAAATGTGGACGCCTACAATCTGCTTCATGGAACTCAGCTACTTGAGGACATCTTGTCCAGCTGCTCATGCAGAATAGTATACTGTATTTTGGGTGTGTTTGTGTAGTTTAATGCATCCTTTCCAAGGAGTATGTATAGCTGTATATTATGCATATGGGTGTATCTGGGTGCATGCTTTCCTTACGAAGTTCTTCACTCTAAATGTATTAACACTTCTGGAAAAAAAATCTTATTGCAGATAAATTGAACTTGGCTAGTTATCACTATGGGTAAAACTAAGATGCTTTGTGACACCTATAGTCTTTCCTACATTCATCTCTCTGGAAAAGTGACATGTGGTCTATATTCAGCACTTTTCATAGCAAGAATAGACTCGTGGCACATCCATTATGGAATTAAAAACTACCTTTAAACATCTACTCTGTAATTAGCTAAAATCTGGGCAAAAATGTTGCCAGATATAATTTGAAAGCTGAAAATCACTCCTGGCAGCAGTTGTCACTTTTAGAACTAGAGGAATTTTACCACATAATGAAAAACATATCTCAAGTTTAGACCAGTCTCCTTTCCCACAAATTCACTGATTTGGTCATACCACAACCTGATGATCAGCTCCCCCTGGAAGTTACTGACAAAACTCCCATCACTATTACATGCACAGACCTTTAGATACAATTAAACTACCTTTATTCTACCCAGTTTAAGCATGGGTATAAACTACCCTAAACTAGTTTGCCAGCTTCCCCCTTTATAAGTCTCAGAGGCAGCTCAGCCCACCCTAAGGTACCCATCTAAAACGGGGGAGGTAAATGGCAATCTGGTGTCACCAACAGCTGATAGTGACTCAGACTTAAGTTTGAGTAAGCTGCAGACAGATGAAGTGTATCTCACCTACGCACAGAAGTATCAGTTATTTAAAGTGTTCAATTTGAACGTTTTCTTTAATATTCATTCATTACCATTTTGGCGTGGCCTCTGGTTTTCTAGAAGATTGATTTAAATATAGTTCTTCACCAACAAAGAAGATTTTTTGTATAATTCAGTCATTTAGCCAGCATGATTTCTGAATGCCATCCAACTCAGACACAGCAATATGGGCCAATGAAGTAATTTTTTATCTGGTTTTGCAGTTAATCTGATTTTTTTTTAGTGCAGCTCTGTTAGTGATACGATATTATGTGTTTTGGCATAAACCTCTAATCGAAATACAGTTTGGAGGCTTTTATGCTTTCTTTTCCAAATTGTTGTATATATTTATAGCAGCATTTTTGAAAGATGGATATTAAATGTGTCATAGATAAATATTCCTATTTTACACATGGGAAAGGTAAATTAAAGGCTCAGGCATTAATTCAAATTCTAGAGTATCAGAGTGAATTTTAATCTGTTTCTGAGATATGGAAACACAAACATAAACCAGCAAATTACTAGCTTTCTCTCATATGCTAGGAGAAAAATAGGTTCATCATAAAAATTTTGACAGACAAATTTATGGGTATCAGAAATTTTAGTATTATAACAAATATACCTTAGGATGTATTATGCCTCTACAGCAATTCCCGTAATGTCATTACCAGAGTTTCTGCTAAAAGTACTACAATGCAATCATATTATTAGCGAGAGGAAGTGAAGAGACTGCTGACGAACTGTCTTCTTTTTAAGACTCTACTTTCAGGTTGTGTATTTCTGAGCTGATATTTAACTCATTGGTTTCTACGGATTTTGCACAAACTGTTCAGGCAGTCTAGAATATGTGGGGGACTAATACACATTTAATGAAAACAAATAATTTTCTAAGGATGAAGGATTTTCGTCCTCCACTGAAATGTCTGGGGCAGAAATCTGGCAAATGGATATGACTGCTGGTCTGGCAGCTGTGGTTTTCTATTCTGTGTGCAAGGATTTTTTTTTCTTGTACACAAGAGTCTGTGTATAGTAGAGGGATGACTACCCTGAGGGAACAGCAGAAGGGTTTTTTTCCCTCAGGTCCTTTGAGTCCCTTCTAGGTCTTCTGAATAATAATCAGCAAAATACTTTTCTCCCCTTATCTTGGTTCCAAATAGTCAGGCTGCCCTGCTTTGTGCCAGATGGTACTGGAGAAGGAGCTGCTGCATATGTGCCAGTGAGGCACCATAGTTTGTCCCATTGGAGGTTACAGCCTCGGCAGTGACCAGGGGAGTAGGCCTGCCAGCCTCACTCGTCTAAGAGAGCTCTGATCACGTAGGGAGACTGGGAGGACAGGAGCAGAGGGGAGAGGACCTGCAGTGGTGCACTCTTATATATTAACACTTATTGGGGGAGGAAAAGGTCCAGCTGCGGGACCAAGGTCAAGCCTGAGAAACTAAAGGGAGCATGGGATGTAGTTGTGAGAAATTGAAAACATAACATGACTAGACAAAGAAATCATTGATGTTTTGTGACACCCAGGCCATGTGAAAAGATAGGCAAACACATCATTATTTGGAATAGTATTTGACAGGTCTGGTGCAAGAAGAGAGGAAGGAGTTAGCATCATATAACCTTAAGGTACATGCTAAATGCTCATTATTTAAATGCTCTGTTTTAAGAAGCCACATGGCCATCAGTACACAATTACGTCTGTAAACTTGGAACCAAGTTAAGACAACGTCTGGTTTGTTTTAGAAGTGCTGCCAGCTGGGAGTCATTCTGAGCCCTGCCTGTTGCTGGATGCCCTTGGAATTAGATACTAAAATATTAGGCTGTAATAGCCTTGCTGGATATCTGGAATCCTGCAGATTGTATCTCTAGTTTTCTGAAACAGCCATTTTCACTCACCTAGGTTCAAACTGAGGACACAAAGCTTTACAGGAGCAGCAGCAAATGTAATGTACCTTGATCTCAAGTTCCAAGTGCTGCCACACTGCTAATAGTTACAATATCAGTGGAAAATAATTGTCAGAAAAGTCAGTGTGGGAGAAAGTCAATGATATCCACTTAAAGTGAAACACTTCTTTGTAGTCTTTAAAAGTCTGCAGTTAGGTTATAGTCGATTTCTCAATGAAGAGTTTAAGAGCTGCAATTTATAACTCATAAAATAAATTCTTATTTTATAGAAAAAAAAAAGAAGAATTTTCTATCCAGATGGGGAACCTTTTATAAACCGCCTTTTGGTTCGTATACTGTTTGTTGCCTGGTTCAACTGTGAAATCCATCATAGTGAATACAATAAAAAATGTGTGGCTATTAAAAAAAAAGTTCATATTTTTGGAGTGTATTGATTTAATTCTTTATCTTACTTCGGGCACATGCTGTGTGTGGCTCTCTGTTCACTGCTATACATTTTGATCAGTGATTTATCAACACAAAGTGAGGTACAAATTCCTATCAGATTGTACAGAAGTGTGGAAAAGAGGCTGACTTATTTGTCTGTTTTAACACAGACATCCCTTCAGATCCTCCCTCAGCAAGTCCAGCTATAGCTTCCAGCAATAATATTGGTTACATTTTTGCATGAAATACAAGAAAAATCCACCCAGAAAGGCAGTTAACTTTAGAAATACACTAAAAAGTGTGTAAAAAAAGACTTACAGTCAATCACGTACCATCAGCAAAGCCTCAAAGATCGAGTTCCCATTTTCTTAATCTTTAAGTAGAGAAGCTACAGAGACAGACGGACAGAGGCGTTCCTTCTCAGCAGCTCTCCTTTTTTTCTGCTTCATTACATCAATTTAGCTAAGAGTGGGTTAAAACAGCCAGCCAAAAACTGAAGGCACAAAGACAGTTAAAACAGTGGCATGCGAAGACAGTTTGTGTGAAAACAAACTCACGTGTCTCTGGAGCTGCCCGTTCCCTGTCTTTATTCTCCATCCAGTAGGACTCAGGTGCCCTCACTCATATCAAGACCTCACAAGGGCCTGCCCACACAGATACCTAATCACTTTCGAAAGTCTGGCCATACATTCTTATTTTACTTATAATATACTCTAGTTAGAGGACACCCTTGGGGATTTAAGCAGAGAACAGGGGAAACTATCTTCTAAACCAGAACACTTAGTTCTTATTCTTCCATTTTATTTTTCATTACCTGTTATCTGTAGAGGGGGGCTGCCTTTCCTTCCTGCTAACCAATGCTGTCTAAGTGCAGGCCAGGAAAACTCTTACTTTAAAGCTTAAGTTTAAAAAAAAAAGTTAAAAGAAATCATCTAAGTTTATAGCAAAATCTAAGACATTAATTTACATAGCTACAAAAGTCATTGACATAACCTCTTCACATAAATTGAAATTCTGTGACCTTTTTCTTGTCACTGTAAGATTAACTTTGAGGAATACAAATGTGCAGGATTAAAAGCACAACTCTACAATAAATAGTAAATGGCATTATCAATAAAAATGGATAACATGAGTAATACTTTGTCCTTGGTAGAGTGATAACTTGGAAATACAGTTTCTTCATTGCTGTTTACATACAGAACTTGGAGAAGGCAGATAACTTGCTTCCTAATGAACAATTACAGGCATCCTTTGCAGGCCATTAGTGTGGAATTAATGAAAGCATGTCTGTGCAACAATTAATTTCCTGTACTTCTGTAATAACAAAGAAAGGAAAGGAAGAGCCATCCTCCTCCCACAGCTGATAGCTGTGTTCCTGTGCCTAAAGCACAATCTTGGAAGATTGGAATATTTGGGTTCTATTCCCACATCTTCTGTAACATCCTTCATGACCTTGGAAAAATCATTTGATCTCTCTGGGCCTTAAGTTCCCTGTCACGAAAGGGAATTAATTATACTTCACTACTTGCAGAGAAGTGTCATTAGGCCTAATTAGTTAATGTCTGTAAAGTGCTTTGAGAGCAATCTTTTGACAGATGATATTCTAAGTGCAAAGCATCACAGTAAAAATTTATAGCAGTATGGTTTAGTGTTATTTGTTTAGCACAAACAATGCTCTTGGCAGTCTAGAAACACTAATCTGTTGTATTACACAAAGATAAGTTAAAATTACTTTTATCTGGGCTCTGATTCAGGTAAATACCCAATCACATGCCTTAATATAAACACTAGGTACCGGAAATACTCTATGCAGCATTATGAATTTTAATACTCTTGGACTGAAGTCTTACTCATCATTAGTTTCCCTCACCCCAAGTAATTTCTCGGTGACTTCCTAATAGTAAAGTTTTTAATTGTTTGGATGATCAGAAAAAGCTGTATAGATCAGAGAAGAGTGATTAGAGAGAGACCAATGTTTAAAAATTCAGGATGTGTGTTTAAAAGGTAAGATCAGACTATGCATAGGAAAGATTACTTTAACAGCACTTTGAAAAAAAAAATGATCAGGGAAGAGATATTGGAAGGCTAGAGTAATCAAGGCAGAGGCAGCTGTTAGCTTACGCTGATTTTTTAGACCATTGCATACACATGAGATAGCAGACTTTAATGTTTCACAGGAAGAAGTTACAAGACTTGGATGCATCTTGGAAGTAGTAAAGAAGAAGGAAAAAGTCAAAGATGAGCATTTATCTTGCAGATCTTAATGGCAAAGAGGATTATGCTTATAAAAAGAAATTGAAAAGTTAAAGGACAGCAGACAGTAAGCAAACTTGCAGATAAATGGTACAGCAACACAAACATTCATCAAAATTTTGTTCAGGAAAACACAAAACCTTTTGCAAGTTTTGAAAACCACCCATGCAAACAAGGAAGCTGTGCCTACTGTTGCAACCTGTAAACATAGAAAAGGTGTGAGATGGAAAATACAAATACCAAACCCCATTTTGAAACAGTTAAAAACTACACTGAATAGGTATGAGGTGAAACTACAAAAGATAGTGGCCACACATATTGTTGAAGTTGACACTGTACTTATCCATTCATGTCATACATATTTTGCTGGGCAGGAAGGTTAGTGGATCTCTGCAGGTTGTGTCACGGGATCATGGCCTGGAATAACATTTAGTCTTCTACATGCACTACTTTAAAAATATTTTTCAGTAATGGTTCAATTAATTTAAATTGCATCAATAAAATTTAGCAATAAGAAAGTTGCATTTCCTTATCACAACCTGTTTACTTGGCCTATTTATTACTTATTACTTTTTTTATTTATAAATTTATTCATTTAATTTCAGATCATATCAGCAGTTAGCTTTAATATCTACCTTCAGTTTTTGAGCAATGGCATTGCTCAAATGCTTGATGCTTCCAGAAGACATTTTTCTGAGTTGCTTAAGAGGCAAGGAAGTACAAGACTGAGATCTTAAAGAACAGATTAGGTGCTGTAGGGTAGCTTTGGAAGTTATTGCTCTGCAATCTCATGTGCTGCTTGAGGGAAAGAACTTGAGAGGCAAAGTGGATCATCCAATCTCCTACTCTGAATGTATGTTTGCTGTTCATATAGGTTGACCCAATAGATTAATAGTGGAATTAACCATCTAACTTGAGCCGAAATCTGTGGCTACCTTGCTTCTCTTTTATGCAAGTAATCATCGTGTACAGTTGATAGTTCAAGGAATGTACTTGTACTGTATCTCTTATAATGTCTATTGAACTTGATTTGGAAACAGAAGGTTAGTTTCTGCTTTGGGCATAAATCTAAGTTTGGGTATTAAACTCTCAATGCTTTTGCTAAAAAGAGTTAGAGACTAATATAAAGCCCAGATTTGACTTCAAATATATCATAAATGATATATATTAAAAAAAAACCCCAAACAAAAAAACCCCAAATCCACCAACAAAACAAAAGCCCAATAACATTCAGTTCCATTAAGAAGCAGAACCTCCACCCTTCAGATTTGATGGGATTTTTGTCATTGACTTCAATGGAAGCCTGGAGAGGTATTACAGATATCACTGACTCCTACAGGACTACATTAGAAAAAAATCCAGATTTTACTGGTTACATTTTCTGTGTTCATGAAATCAAGGCCTATTTGAAAGTATCAGTATGTTTTAAATGGAGAATATTCATAGGAAACAAACAAACAAGAAAAAAACCCCATCTTGTCTGAAACAACCCAAAGTTCTTTCAGATATATGCAACTTTTTCAACAGGTACATTTATTGAACTTCCCACACATAGACTATTTGGCCCCACTCAGGGTCCAAAGTTGCCCTAAATATTAATGGCACTTAATTTTCAGAAAATTAAGAATGCAATGGCCCTTGCTTACCTCTGTCTGTTTTGTAAAGAGAAATAAAGTGACACTAATACAGTAAAGCAGAGACATTCATGGGCTGCTTATTGCATGCTGCTGCCCCAAACTCAATTTTGTCATTAATGATTCACTCTGAGCAGTATTAGCCACATGCATTGGCCTGAAAGCTGTTGGCAGATGCACCTTCTCTGCTGAACCTCCAGTTTTGGGTGCATACCTCCTTTAAGATTACAAATTGCTTTTTTAATTCCTGTGTTTGCCTTTGAAAAGTTATTGAATGCAAGTAGCACTCATGATTGGGCTAAGTGAACACCAGCTCTGAAATGCAGCTTGAAATGCTGATGTTTGCCACATCATTGTACATAAATTGCATATTAATACACAGCTTTTCAACTGTAGACAGCGTGGCTGGTCTGTTTTACAGGGCTGGGGGATCCAGACCCTCTCTTCTAAGTGATGTATTTGATAATCATTGCCTCCTTGTGGTCTGATGGCTGGGGAAACATTCATAGTCTTCAGAGTCTTTAGTATATTTTAAGGTTGCCCAAAGAGATCTGAAGTCCTAGAAGCCATGGAAAGTAAAATAAAACAGCCACAAACTCCTCCAGTCCATGATAGTATCCTAGATCCCAATAAATTTTAAGGCAGCTGCTGGTGTGTTTTTTATTGACTTCTCTCTAATCAGAGTCACAGAGCAATGGTTACATCTCTTGGATGGGGCCAATATATTAAGCTATTCAGCACTAACTCTGACATCCCATTTTGAATCTTTCTGGATTCTTGAGTAAGAAATACTGCTTACTTAACTTCCCATTACAGTTTTGGATAGTTTCCTCTAAAGAGAGAGAATAATTTACCATTTTTACTGCAACTTGCACTGGTAAAGCTTTGCACTGGTAATTTAATTCTATATTCATTTAGTTTGAATTACATGGGGAACATCTGCAACAATTCCTAACAATAACTACATTTCAAGACAATTACACAGTAATAACTAGAGCTGCAGGATGATGTCAAAGACAGGAGAGGAAAAAGAGGCGCACACAGACTTTGCGCATGAAATTAAATTTTGTTCTTAGTTGGAAAAAATGTAAGTTTATCAGAGGACTCTTCGTAACACCACATGCATGTATTTGATATATGTGTTTCTGTATGTATTTTCTATTGGCATCAGAGATTTACTCTCATTAGTGATGCAGAGAATCACTAATGAAATTAATCTCCTTTATTTGGAGTACATACATTTCCTTTGCTTTGAGCCACCTCTTCTTAGGAAGATGAAGACAATGAAATAAAAAGGTCTTGTGGGATTTATCTTGTCAATCTTATGGAATTAAGGACTGCAGGAAGCAGGAGCTCCATTCCCCAAATTTTCCACTACAACTTTCATATGTAGATCCACATCATCTTTAATGAATGCACAGTTACTTCTCTGTGGTGTACTAATTAATTAATTAACTTATGTGCAAGATCACATATTCTTGTCTGGAAAATCTAATTGGCTGAATGGACTCCATGTGTAGTGACTCCAACAGCTCTGGGAGCAGCAGATGTGTTGCATGTTCATTGCACAAATAGTCAGCATACGTGGGTTAATTCTGATGAATTTTGGGTGTATCATTTGTCATGCCTGTCCAGGAAAATGAACACAAATTGTCTCCATGGTGTACTCAACTGGATCCTATTTTTTCAGGCCTTTTGACATCCCAGCTTATCTCATCTATGGCAAATTTTTTTGGTTGTTTGTTCAAATAATTTTTATGCTGTTATATAATCATCCAGAGCATTGTAAACATCAACATTCAACTTGTCCCGTTGAGAAGAGAAAATCCAATGTTATATATTCTAATTGCGGTGATATTTTTTCTCCCTCAGTCTACTCAGTGAAGACAGAAGGGGGAGGCCTATTTTTTTTCCAAATCTTCAAAAATATCTACTCAGGGTACTATCTATATAAACTACAAAAGATTTTATCTTTCTGTGTTATAGATATTTCCACCTTTTTTAGTGGCTGAACTGAGTATTGGCTATCCTTTCAAAACTGTTGTGTCCTCTAAGGAACAGTAATACTCTGGTAAATGGTTGATCTACTAATGTCAAAATTACTCTTTAAACTCAGACTTTGCCCTATCTGAATCTATTACACAAAATCAGTGTAATCAGTGTAATCAGCTCTCTTCTTCCATTGGCAAATCCCATCTCCGTCACTCAAACTGTACCTTCTCATGTGGAATTGCTCCTGCTGTCTGGCAGGAAGCAAAAATGTGTTTCACTGAAATTTTTCTCCATGTCATCCCCTGTAAATGAAGCAAAGAGAAAGCACTGGAAAAACACAGAGTAAGCAATGCCTTCAGTGTCATCATGAAGACTTCTCTTGGGTACAGTACAGTGAGTGAAAAGTCATTCAGAACTGAAATCCACGGCTTAACACTGCCTTACAGGCAAGATGAGATAATAGTCAACACCATTGGTCATCTTGTAGTTCTAAGGGCAGAATGTCATTCTAAGAGGAAGTTTGTCATCTACAGAGGACCCTCTCTCAGCTCAGAAGGTTCCAGCAAACTCTCTGAACATTTTGATTTCTAAAACTTGAGAGGGGAAAAGCCTTTCACAGTTAGCTGTGTATTGTTCTTTTGGAAAATCAATATTCTGGGCCTGCCTAATGCAAACGATTGCTCAGCACCTTAGTCTTTTCCTTCTTGTATAGCAGCATGGATTGTGTAGCAGCATTTGTTGTGCTTAAGTCTTACATGAAAATCATTGTTCCTCTTGTTACAGCTTTTGTCAAATTACTTTTTCTTTTTTTTTTCCTGTGAAGACCCTCAAGTTTTTGTGTGCAAGTAGTAGTACTTGCAGAAGATGCTACTGATGCAATGCATATACTAATTTTTACTCACCTGAATGAAGACTAGTAAACCAAAGTGTCAAGAGTTAGTAAGGTTTCACTGCAGTAATCTCAAAAATGTGTCAATAACAGTTTCCAGGGAGGTAAAAGAACTCCAGAAACACATTGTTTTTCAACCTTATAAAAGTGAAAAAGATGTATTTTTCACGTGGATAGTTGTTTATCTGAGTAGAAATATAAGGGAGGAAGCAAAACAAAGCTGCTGAAGTAGCAGCAGTGATAACTACTGCAGTATTAGTGTGAAGTTCAATTATAAAAAGGGAGATCTGGTAGCAGGGCTTCCTACAATCAGCTTGATTCATTGTAGTAACAGTGCGTACTTTGTTGTAATTCATATTTTCACATTGTTCACTAACATCACACTGCATCAGATGTTAGTGCTTAGCAGGAATATCATACAGCAAACATCTGACCATGACAGTGACAAATTCCCTAGGAAAATTAAATGTAAGACAGACATGTATCAGATTCTTTTGTTTATAATTATATTTATATTTATATTTATATTTATATTTATATTTATATTTATATTTATATTTATATTTATATTTATATTTATATGATGATCTGGAGTTACTGTCAGGAAAGGAATAAAGTTACTGGCATTTGTGAGATGCAGGGAAGTATGTAAAATCAGAACCTGTGCCTTCAACTCCTTTTTAAAAATTGTAACTGAGAAGAATAATATGATTGGTTATTAAAATATAATGAGTCATGTTTACTATTATATCTTCTAAGCCTTTTGTGTCTAATGTAATCCTTTGTATCCTTCCTGGGAGCACAAACATCTTTCTTAGCTGCATGAGCACATGGCTGTTAGAAGAGATACTGGTCAACAACAAACTAAATAAAATGCAGATCAATGAAATTTTTTCCTGTGGTAGGATTAGTAAGGTAGTACATCAACCTTATAGACATTTGTTTTACATCTTTTCTAATTCAATCATGCCAGACCAATGTGAAAGTGAGCAATGGAATTGTTGCTTTATGTTGAGAGATCATTTTCCAAAACTGTGCCTACTGTGTGGTCTTACAACATCTGGCTTGGGGAACCTTGGGTTTGACTATCAGATGGTCATAACACACATTTCAGGAACTGCCCTTGTAGCTGGAAGTCTTCAGCATTTCTCTCTCTCCAGTCTCTGTCTTAGTAGTTATGGACACAAAATATGAGGTGTGTGTGGATCTGAAAATGTGAGGTTCAGTACAGGCAAACTGTAAGCTCAAAAGAGCCTTCAGCTTCCTTGAAGTAACAGGATGTTGGTCAGGGAAGGTCATATGCTGCAGAAATGAAAGAACAAGAGTGGAAAGGAGTTTTTTATCACTTGTCCTGAGCTCCAGAACCACCTGCTAACATTGTTACTTGGTGATGCTACCATAAAATTAAGAGCCTGCCAGCATTGTGTTATCAAGGGATGTAAGTGAATCTTGCATATTCCATTCAGGCAGGAACTTCTCATACATTTGAGGTCCAAATATCTTTTTTGAGTCCCAACTTTAGCTTATAAGTGTTTTACTGTAAATGGAAGAAAAATCTTGCATTTGTACCAGCTTTCTGCAAATATGTGGCAGATTTTATTTTATTTTGTGATGCTTCTGGCTTGCTTGTACTATCTATGTGTGTACCTATTTAAAGCAACATTTAGCGTGTAATTCATTTAAGAGTAGTGTGGTTGAGGTTTTCCTTCTCTTTCTGGATGATTTTGCATAGATGGGGAATCTCTACCGTCAATCTATGGAACTAGAACAACTCTTTATCTGCAGTTTGGATATTCCTCAGACAGGACGAACTCTGGAGTCACTACAGAATTTTGCCTCCTCCTGCCATTGAAATTCTCTCTGAGGGAGGAACTGTTTTAAGCAGGGAGGGAAGTCTTTGCCAGAACACCTTCATGCCAGAAAAAATGAATGGTCTGTAGTAGGAAGAAGGCAAGGAGTTTCCTTAAGGAAAGCCTGAACATCTGACAGTTCCTCCAAAATCTGTGAATTTTGCAGACGTGAATTCTATGGTCATTTCTATGGGAAAAATTCTGGAGAGCTTTGCAGAATTTCTGTGTACAACAGGAGTAGACACACAGAAGAAAGAAATTTTTAAAAAACTTTGAAGTTCTTATTGCATATGATTTGCTAGCAGTACTGATTTCTTAAAGTTACATGACTTTGCTAGGCTACAGTCAAAGGCTGAAATTATCTTAAACTCCAGGAAAATATAAATTAATTAGATTAATCTTTAAAAGCACCCAAGGTGTGAAATGTTTGCTTTACAAATGTTGTCTTCTATTACAAGCATTACTGTGGGAGTTACCTGCCAGACATGATGCTCATTTTTCAAACAAAGCTAATAAAATATTTAAATATTTTTAAAATAACAAACAAACCTCCTTGAAATAAAGAGGCAATAGCATAAGTAAACCTCATACAATTCTATCATGAAATATCCAAGAGACTTTTTCCTCTTGGAAAGAAATAACAACTGTTCATGCTTGTTCTGACAGTTTCAGGTTTGAAGAGAGTCTGTGTCATTTTGAGAGTCAGTATCCTTCTGTTTATCAGTGTTTAAGACCCACATGTAGGTCCATTTAAAACTATGAAAACAAAGACCTCAAAACTATGTAGAAAGTAAAATCCGAGCTGGAACTGGATTTTACAAGTGGCCTTCAATATATACAACGAGAATCTAAATAACACTCAGTGCTGTGGAGAATCTTGGATCCAAATTTTAACTGCCTCGTAGACCTATGAAGCCTGGAAATACACTTCGTTGTGAGCGGGCTTTGCAGTAAGTGCTTTTATTAGAAACCTGTGGCTTGAAACTACAAAATAACCTATTTGTACATTACCTTTGCCTCCATAAAAATGCAAGCACTTCTGTGTAGGTGGACTGCAGATGCAGGATAACAGATGTTCTGGGCAGTCTGGTAGAAACCAGACAAATCTGATTGCAAAGAAAGATCAGTTCAGCGCTATTGCTGAAACTTGCCTGACATAGGGACACCTACCGAGTGAAAATCACTGGATAGGAGCAACAGACATGAAAGGAATGTTTATTCCAGACTAAGCATCTCTTCCACAAAAATGAAGATAAAGTTATTTAAAAGAAGAGACATTGATACAGATCTTAAACTGCACTGCTGAGCAATTCACTTTTCCCACTAACTTGTTATTGTTGCCTTCACCCATAATAAGATAAGTATTAATTACTGAATGCAGAAAAGGCCACCAGAACTTTAACATTTCTGCAGTGTTGCTCACGGGGAGAAATTCAAAGACATGTAGGAAGGTGAGGAACCGTGCCCCACTGACTTGCAATAGGAACTGGACCAACAAGTTCTCTTTGTGCCTCTGAGATGTTTCTTCTGTCATCCAACATTTCACAGGGATGTAGGAACTCTCAGATCTGAGTTTCATCATACAAATGAAACTGCTCTGAATTCTGTATGGATATTTGTGTTTTCTTGTCATTATTTTTTCTATTTGTTTTTTTCAGAACTTTCTTTCCCCAGGATATTCTCAGCTGAAAAAGCAAAGTGAAAGCAAGAGCACCTGTCAAGTATGGATTGACAGATGGATTTGATTTTCCATATATTTAATATTGTGTTGTTTGTTTTTTTTTTTAATGGAAGGGGTGGAGTTTTTCAAGACACACAGAATTTTTAGGAGTGACTATTTTCATTTATGCTTCCAACCTCTCCAGTACTTCTGCAATGCCCTTCCATAAATGATTCCAACTTTAGAGCAGCAGAATGTCACCCTTTGGAGAAGCAAACTCTCCATTTTGAAGGAAACAGTTCAGAAGTTGGTGGGCTGAAACCTTGGAGGAGTCTATTCCTTTCTAAGGCTTATTCTTATAAATGAGCGAATGACTTGCCTCTTGAAATGGCTAATTTCAAGCACAGGCTTACACATCTATTCCTAAAATGGATGAAATTTTCTTTGCTGTACAAGATGCACTACTTCCAAACAGGAAAATTTGAATGTTTTGTTATGAATTCCTTTACATCTTTACATCCTTGAGGCATTTTCTTACTTGGTGCCCTATCTGGTGAACATTTTGCATCTTGCCTACATCTTACCCATATTTCTTAAAATCTTTCCCTTTTTCCAGAGTTGCTGTTCAGTTTTTCACCTTATTTTACTGCCTCCTATTGTTGACATTTAGGTTCTACAAACTTCTTAACTGGCTACTGCATCTTGGCCATCCTAATGTTTGCTGCCCTTTAGAAGTCTGATAAATTTCCTAACTCTACTCAAAAAATCTGTTCACCTTCCTAGCAGTGTGCTGCCTTTGTATCCTCAAATATGACTAAAATGACCTATTCTAAGCTGCAATCACTCCACCCACCAGGTCTTCAAATGGTTTGGTGGCAAAAAGAGGAAGGGTAGATGTAGAACCATCACTCCAACTTCTCCTCTACCATCCTTTGAAGGGGAATGGTAATGACTGAGTGAAAAAGGCAAGCCACTTAAAAAAAAATAGATTTGTTGCTGATAGAGGTGTTCCTATTCCAGGGTCTGTATACCACACAGCCAGGTGTAATTCTTCTAGGTCACCTCTTCAATCTCCAATGTACATACTTTGGGCATGTAGAAGTGACCTTCCTAAAAACAATTTTCCAAAATCTCAGATCTGTGAATGACATAGTCCCCTCTCTCAAACTTCATAGGTATCTGCCTTCACATAATTTTAGGGAATATTAGTCCCTTGATTATGTCAGTGTCTCCGAGAAACAATTCACAGTATTTCTATGCCCTTGCAGTTTCATCCTGTCACTTCTACAAAGTATTGCCTCGCACCTGAAATGTTCTGTTCCTGTTCAATGACTGCATGATACTTCCTGTTTAACAACGGACAGTAATGGAATACATAATTAAAATAACATTGCCTAGTCACTAAACTCTCCAGCCATCTGTATAACATTGCTTTAATTGCATGAACACAGTGCATGCCTATTATTTGGGAATATTACTGATGTTAATCCAGTGAGATGAGGATGAGTGAATGAATGTGTCTCCTTTGCTAAATTGAAGTGAGCATTCTCCTTAACTCCTTCACATGAGTTAAATCGGAGTTTATGTAGGTCTCTTGTGTTTCATTACAGGCAGCTTTCAACAGGGCTCACAGCAGAACAAAGCAGAATGGATTTGAGTAAACAATTGGATTTTACCATGCCCTGCTGTTACTGTTATTATAGATACTGCTCATGCAACTGCTCCAGGGGTGCCAGGCTCAATCTATTTCTAGGAAATAGTAATTACTTACGAGACTATTTTGCTCAGAACCTGCATGGCTGTTATTTACTCTCTAGTGATACAGAAGAACTAAGTCAACCCACATCACTTCACAAAGTATTGAACTGTTCAATCTGCTTCAGTACATTCCTTTGCTGCCTTTTCCCTCCCCAATCCCAGTTCTTAAAATGTAATTACAGGAGATGCTAATATGCCCGAGCCCAGTTCTTCATCTTTGTATTAAGATAGTAGCTTTTTTTCTGCTAAATTGTTAGAACTGTGACTTTAATTCACCAAAACCACTGAGTGATGCATGGCATAAAGCAATAAGGGCTTCTGTTGCAAGTCAGACTGCAGGCAGAGAGCCTATGGCAAAGCTCTGAGCTGATATCCCTACCTCAGAGGACGTGAAGAAAATCTACCGTCAATAATTAATATTGCAGTCTATAAAAGGGTTAAAGGAAATTTTTCTAAGGATTTGCAGCAAGTTTTCTGCTTTGTAAAAATCAAGGATGTTGGGAAACTCAAGGTCCACAGTCTGAAAATATCAGCTGTGCACCAGTGTTTCATTATGTTTCCACCAACAAAGCTCAAGAGAGGTTATAAACTTTCCAGTCACTGATAGTCAGGGCTTTAAAAGTGCTTAAGGCTTTTGTAATCATTGTTGTGGCCAATGTCCAAGGCTGCTAAGTGTGTATATATGGAGACAAAGGCTTAATAACCTTTTTCAGAAGTGACTTGGTGCTTTAAATGCCTCAAAATACTGATGTCCTTTTTAATGCACACTAAAGGGCCTGACTTCCAAAAACCACTGAGCACCTGTTCTGTGAAACCTAGACTTTCACAGTGCAAACACTCAAAAATAAAGGACCCTAAGGTGCATTTTCAGTGCTGACAACACTGAGAGTGGCAGAGAGGCTTCCCACAATTTCTGTGGCTCTCTATGCCTCTTCTTTCAAGGGGAAATCTGAATTACTTTCAAGGTGAATTGCTGAATTACTGAATTACAAGCCACTTCTTGACATGCATTCCCTCTACCCTTGACCCTTCCTCCTCCCAGCGCTGGGAGCTCTGTGGGGAGGAAGAGGTGGTAGATAGCTATGCCATCTCTGGGCTTTTCTGCCAGTGCCATTAAGACAAAGGTCAATAAATCCTTCTGTGAGGCACAGATGATACATTCCTCTGCTTAGTTCTCCAATCCATAGAGACTGCATGTGTGTGTTTTTCAGCTTGTACCATAACATAGAGTGTTCCCACCTCCCCAGCTGGGAGTGGATATGCACCCATACTGGGCATTTGTCAGATTCATTGCCTCACTTGGTGCTGCTGATGCTCTTGTTCAAATGGATTTATTTCCCGGCACTGTATTGCAGATGATCCTTATACCCATAGGTGCTTCTCTGTATGTAGTCTTGCAGATTTATTTTTTATCTTTGAAACATTGATATCTGCTTGCTTGTGTCCACACTACCTTCTCTATTGGTCAAGTATGTACTCATGACAGATCAACTATGCAAAGTTGCTTTTGTGTACCATTTTAAACTTCACCTGCTGCAGAAGTTGCTAAAGGTACCAGTGAGGGTAAGGAGAATCCTTTCAGAAGGTGTGAAATCCAGCCACCACAATCTTGCACTATATTTTTAATTTTAGAAAGATATTTGAGATTATATAATCTAATATGATGCTACTCACTTTCTTATTTATTTTAACAGAGATTGCTCAGTGAAGTTTCACAGACTTTTTGTGTTCAAATGGACCACTCGGGAGTCCCTGCATTCTTTTGGTCACGCCCTTGGTTGTCTTCATGACAGCCGTTCACTGTGTCACTAAATGTGCTTCTGAACAACAGTTCTCCTGCTGTCTTTGACCCTTGACATGTTGCTGTGGTGATGCTCAGCATAGGTACTGTTGGGGGAGTGTCAGGAAATACTGGAGCTCAAAAGGATGGGGGTCATAAACTAACATAACGTAAAGGGTCAGACTGGTTATCTGCTGTTCTTCTACAATAATTGAGATTATTTTAAAAGGCTTGTGCCCTTACCAGTAATGGGTTTCTTCTATATTCAAGGCCTGTTCTCAGTTAAGAGACTACTTCTTGACTGTCACTACTCCATGCAGCACGGAGTAGGTTAGAAAGCCTCCTCTAGATTATTCCTTTTCTTTGTGTTTGAAATACTGAGGCCATTTTCTGCATTTATGTGAGTCTTTAGTCTGACAAAGTCTAAAGACAGGACTTACTGTAGCAAAGCTTCCAGTCCTATTAAGGACAGCTACCAAATGTCATGAAGCACAGAAGAATTTGTGCAAATGTTTTGCAAAGGTAAAGGATGAGCATATTGGAAAATGGGAATCATGCTACCTAGCTGAGATGGAAAACAAATGTGAGACATCATGATGAACTGAAAGTAGAGGAGTAGCTGGAAGTCAGACTTTCACTCAAATAAATCAGGAGCTACTTATGAAAAGATCAGTAGATTATCCCCATCATGGATGAAATAAGCTCAGGCTATGAACAGGAAACATGGGAGAAACTATTGTGCAGAACTGGAAAGAAGGGAGAAGAGAGAAGTTGGTGACCACAAATATTCTGAATGCTCTTCCAGAATTATTTAATTACATTTTGGTTTTGTACCTACATTATTGATTTGGATTTGATCAAAGATTATAAATTTGTGACAGCAAATATCTTTTTTTTTAACATGAAAAAAACCTTAAAAATGCAAGCTTACAGGTGTATATTCCCCCCCAGTTTCAAATACAAGGAAATACATCTCCCATCAGTTCTGGTGGGATGGGAAGCATTAAAATGAGAAATCTGAGAATGTGAGGGTAAGAATGGCTATTTTTCCTTATACAGCAGCATAAATCAGTGCTTATGTCCTTGAAGAGCAGTGCAGTTGCAGCAAGAAGAATGGTATCCCTTTGAATATATTGTTAACAAAGTAATTCACAGAATATGCAACCTGGGACCTTAATAGTCAGAAAAACTGAGACTTAACTTGTTCTGAATCATTCAGGCATTGCAGACTTTCCTTGAAATTTGAAGAGGCCTATGCAAATTTTCTGTAGCATAGCTTTTATATAGGTTCTTCATAGCCAATATTTTTGTAATTCAGGCATGCTAGTTTAGAACAGCAGTTTAAATTTGTAGCATACCTTATTTACCTGAAGAATCTTACATTCCTACCTATTGTAGTGCTCAGATGAGTTCATAATCTGTATGATTCATGCAGGAAATTATTCAAGTATAGAGGAAAAACAAAAGAATTACAGAACAAAGTTAAGACTGTAAAACAAAGGAAGAAAAAAAAAAGCAAACCACAGAATGAAAAGAAGTATGTACTTGAGCTTTCTGTAAGAATGGGAATAGATTCAAAAACATTAAAGGAAGAAAGTAGCCTGAAGAGGACTGTTGGACATAAAAGACTGACAAAAATAAGTTACTTACCAAGAAAGCATATTAATTATGTAATTATTTGCCTTAGTATTTCCAAACAGAGAAAAAGAACAGATGCCAAAAGCCATTATTAACTCCCAGACAAAGAATTAGTAAGGAAAATATAAATACCTTGCCAAGACCTGGGAGGACAGACACAAATATCCAACAATGAACAAAACTATTCCCAAAAAGCATCTGAATATTCAAGAAATACAACACATTTTAAAATAGTTCTTATAATTTTTCAGAACATGCCTCCCTGTTCACCTACCTTGAGAAGACATGGGAAGGCAAACCCACCAGTCCTCTGACCTTGGGAGAAGGAGAGGCTGTTCTTTGCTTCTGCCTCCCTGCCCCAGCTGAAAAGGGATAACTCCCTGCGGTGCAACTGATACGAGTCCGAAGGTAACACCATACTGTACTTTGTGGCATGAGTGAGAAGGAGCAGCAAGGCAGAGAGGATGCCTGGGAGCTGGGGTGTCCATTCAGGGGCTGGGCAGAAGTGATGGAAAGAAGGTCTGGAAGGGAGCACGTGGTGGTCATGCAAAAGGTCTGACAAGCAGAGGCAGGTTGTTTCTAGCGGATCTTGCTGGAGACTCCTTGGATCTATCTGTACGTTTGGTGAGCAGGGCCTGTTTCAGGTGGGGCCCAAATCCCTGGACCATGGAGGTGTGAGCTGGTGGAGCTGTTCTGCATGTCCTCTTCATTGTGACGTTGTGTTTCTATCTCACTGCTCGTGTTTCCAATCCCAAAGAGCCAACAGGCTTATGACAGACTTAAGCCAAAATGTGTGTAGCCAGGTGGATGATGAGGGAGTTTAAGCCTGTGTATGAAGTCAGATTCACATGAAACTACAGATATACTAATTGTCCCACAGTGTTGTGCCTAGGGCGTTAGTAGCGGAAATGCAAAGACAGTTCTGTTACTATTGTAAACAGAAAGTTTTGTTCTTCTTTAACAAAAAGCCCTCTATCATCTTTCATTGCCTTAGCCTTCATTTTTGGGTCTACATTGTAAGAAAAGGAATAGAAAAAAATACTGGACAAATAACTGGAAAATAATATAGTAAACTATCAATTAAAAAATACTTATCATAAAACCTGTGCACTTAATATGTTTTCATTTGAGCTCTTTGGTGTAACTATCTTTTTCCTTTATCAGCCCCTCTGACTAACTCTGTTTCTAAGACCTCCTGCCCAGCATTTGTGGTCTTCAGAAATCTGTGGGTACCAAGAGACTCTTAGCTTTATATTGGATCAGAAAAATGAAAGAAGGACTTGTTTAATGTGCTCTTTTGCCTCTTGTTGACCTTTTCTCAAGATCTGACACCTGAAAGAGGTGCAGTTATCTCTGAACGCTGTTGAAGGCAGCTGTTGAGCTGGGGGAAAAAAAAAGAAAAGGACTAGATGGCAGAGTTAAAAGAAGAAAGAAAACCCCAATGTGTTATGCTTTGCTTCTGCTGTGGAAGCCCTTGTATTTCAAGTTTAATTGCACACAGCAGCATAAAGCACCTTTTCATCTCTTCTCTTCCTGTTTACCTTTCCCAGTTCTCTTTATTTACATACTACTGTTGTGCTTTGTCAGGCCCGAGTATCTTTAAAGGCAAGCACCACTAAAAGCATGAGAAGTTTCGTTAAGCTCACTAATGAGTTCAGAACTGAGCCTTGGATAGGTGAGACTAAGTCTCATATGTGTAAAAAGCAGCAACACTGGATATGAAGAACACAAAAATCTTTACCAGCCAAACATTGTTCTGAGAATTACATGAGCTGCTTTTCCCAAATTATTTATGTCACCAAGGTTTTCTCTTGAATCTGTATTTTGCCCATGTACTAGCAGGACAAAGTTACCATTCTATAAGGTGATTGTAAAGAATCTGTGATTACTAAAGCTCTTGCCTTTTTGTCTTGTCCAGAGAGAAAGGAGTGTTACAATAAATAGAGCATTTACATAGTTCTGATAGATACTTTGCAGTGATCATAATAAGTATTTTTAAGAATTAAGTAATGGTTGTCCCAATTAGAATTTGTGTTATGCCACAGGACCATAGTATAAAGAATAGCAAATTTATTCGCCAAATAAATAGCATATTTATTATTTGCATTGGTCTGTGTGATAGAGTAGAAGAGGGCTGGGAAAAATTTCATTGATGTCTCTGCCTTTTCTCCAAGAGTTCCAGTCAAAACCTGCCATCCCCCTAAGAAGCAGTCATGTCCTACGAGTCTAGAGGTCAGATGCTTGGCATTTACCTGAAGATATTCTCTGGTTCCTAGTGCCACCTCTAGGCTGGAAGTTATTTCACATTGTGCTCTGGAATTGAGTCCCTTGTTGTGGGAGAAGGAGTTAATTGAAAAGGGATTTAATTAAATCCTAAAGGGATTTGTTATAAGTGACAACTCTCTTCAGGATCTAGCCCCTGTTCTATATAAAATATCAGTGATTTGGCCTCGTAAACATCATGGCTCTGTAAACAAAAAGTAGTAAGAAAGCCGTGTGTGTTGAAGCAGAGTATTGAGTTTAATATTGTTATTGTTGCTTCAGGGTCCTACAGGAAGCTTTGAGGCGATCAAGTGGAAGATATCTCAGTGTTCATCTCTTCTGTAGATTTCAGAGCAGTTTCTGTAACAGTCTTTCAGTTTTGGGGACATCTCACACTTTTTTAGGACATGGCCGTAAGAGCAGGAATCCTTCAAACCCTAAAAGAAGAGAGGACATTTGCATTTTAATGGCCATTGTGGGCCCAATGACATCAGCAAGGTACTGTATATATGACTTCTGCTTAGAAATATGAAATATAATGACACTTTTTTTATAGTCATAGATTTTAGATCAAAAGAGGTGCTAACGTTTTCCTCTGGGATATTTAGCTCTTTTTTTTTCCTCATTCTTAGCTTGTATTTTTTTTAGTTTCAGAGAGACAATCTGATGACAGATAGACAACAACTTTGTTCATTTCAACTTATATTTTTACAAAAAAATTAATTGGCTCATTAATCAATATTAATTGTTCATTAGACCCCCAAGGAAATGGAACCATTCAGCCGATTGATCACTCACTGAATCTTTTAGCGGCCTTGTAATAGTGCATTACTGCATTACATTATTAATTGCTCTATGTTGTTCTCCTGCCCTTTATTACTGATATCCAAAAAGCCATCAACATATTTAGAAATTCCCACGTGTACATAGAGGAGTTGAAAAAAATACAGCTAACACTGTCCTTGCTCCAGACCTGCTAGAGGTGCTCGCCTGGCCAGAGTTTCAGCAGATGTTATAAATAATGCCTGGTCCATTTTTCATTTCTGGAAAATGAACAGATTCTTTGTTCTTTTTACAAAAATGAAAAATGGACCAGGTATTATTTCTTAACAAAGTACTTGGCCAAAGAGCATGTAGTTCTATATCAGAAATAAAAGCAATTTCATTCTGCCTTAGCATGTGTTTGGCAAGTAAATATAGGGTCGTATAAAGGTCAGAAGCTTGCAAAAAAATTTGTGATTTGCTTTTCATTTAGGGAAAAAAAAAGTGGAAGGTGGAAGGGGAGTGAAAGCAGTGTTGTTATAGACAAATAAACTGTCACTCATACACTGTGGAATCGCCTTCAGTTTAATAGATGTTGACAGAAAAATAAAATTGAAACTGCTTTTTTAATGAGAAATAAATAACCTCATTGTTGCATATGTATGTCATATTTAACCTGCACTGCGTAGTCATTTTTACATTTTCAGCCCTTAGCTAACCCTGTGTCTGTTCATAGATTTGAGTGGGTCTCTGCTACTGCTCCACTACTGTACCCCAAATGAGACAGGGGCATATTATACCTCTTGTTATCTCAGCTTTCCAAGAGCAGCAGAGGCATGAGTCACGCATGTGCCCTTGTGGTGGCCAAGGCTAATTGCCTACTGGGCTGCACCAGCAGGAGTGCAAGCAGCAGGTCAAGGGACATCACTACTCACAGGGACATAGGATAATTCAGGATGGGAATAGGAGCTTGACTGTGAGGTCAGACAAGGTTACTCAGAGGTTTATCTAGTCTGGGCTTGTAAACCTCCAAGGATGGAGGCTGCATGGGATCCCTCTGCTCAGCCCTTCTGAGGGCTGGACTAGAGCCCAATATCCAGGACACAGTGCCCTAAATTACCCCCTATCTGTAACAAAAGTGACAGCAACAAACTGGTGAGAGGTCAGTGGAGTGTCACTAAGACGGTGAAGGGCCTGAGGCTGTGACCTGTGGGGCAGCTGGTGTGGGCTAGCCAGGAGAAGAAAGGCCTTGGAGGATGTTAAATCACAGTTGTCCACTACTTAGAGAAGTTTTAGGGAAGATGAACCCAGACAACTCTCTGAGGTGCACAGGAAAATGATAGAGGCAGTGGACCCAGCTTGCTACAAGGGAAATTCCAGTTAGAAACCAAGAAAAAATTATTTACCATTAGTGCAGGAAGTCATGAAATGTCCATTGTGGAGACTTTCAAACCACAGGTGGACATGGTGCTGAGCAACTTCATCTAGCTGAGATTAGCCTTGCTTTGAGCAGGAGGGGTTGGATTAGAGACTTCCAGAGGTCCCTTCCTACCTGAATTATTGTACAATTTTATAATTCAGATGTTTAATTGAAAGAATAGGAAATGCAAAGCAGAACTGGTAGTTGAAGCAAAATTGTTTCATTCCACAAACATTGCTTTCTTCTAAAATAGATGCTTGGTAGTCAATTCCCATCATATTTGACAAACATAGGAAAAAATCTGTGGTTTTTATGGATATACTGTAAAGATTTCTTTTTCTGGTTTTGAAAAATTAAATGGTAGATAAAATAACTGTGATGTTTATGTTTTTTGAATTCAAATGATATTTCAGTTCCTAGAAGTCCCAAATCAGGTAGTTTAACAGGAACAAAACTCCTAACGACCCCTTTGGCTGTCAAGACCTGAGACGACACAATTAAAAAACTTCTCATGCCTGAACGTTACTTTAACAAATGACTGGAATTTTAAAAAATAATCATGCATTTTTTTTTAAATAGTTTATTTAATTAGTCCTTTGAACAGTTAGTCACACAAGTCACTCGCATGAATGAGAAACTAACTTAAATAAAACAGTTACCCCAAACCTCAGAATGACTCAGCTTTGTGTTGATGATTCAACAATCACTCCTACTGAGGTCTTGTTCTATGCTGTGTCGAATCTTCCAGGCCCTCTTGGGAAATTATTTCCTTTAAACAACATTTAGACAGGTCAAGCTATTTATTTGAAGAAAAGACCATGGGAAGATACCAGATCTTTGGGACAGATAAAATGAAGAAACATCTCTTCTCATAGAACTTTTAGGCCAGAGGACACATTCTTGTTTGCTTTCCCAAACTGTTTGAAATGTAATGAAATAAATTATACATGTATTTGTGACAATTATTACACTGAAAACTTCCAGGAAGCCTGTCAAACTACAAAGACCACAGAAACTGCTCTTACCTTCTCATGGTATGCCCTTGCCTGGCAGAAATAGGACATGCCTAAGGGCTTGCTATGGTGAAGGTTTTAAGACAACTTTTAAGAACAGGACTGATTAAACATTTTAAACAAACTACATGTGGGTATGCAAACAATGCACAATGCTTATCAGTTGGTACTGATAAACTCAGTATCAATGTGGCTGAACAGTGATGTTTTGGTCCTGCTCTGCCTCTGGTCTGCTGAGTGACACTGTATTTTTATTTTTTATGAGTTCCCCTTCCATGTTGCAACCTTTCCCTGCATGAACAGGAGGAGATCACTGCTCATGACCTGCCTACAGTCTGAAGCTTGCTCCCTGCTCACCATAGCAGGAACCAACAAAGGCAACAAGGGCAGAGCAGGTCAGAGCAAGAAGCCAAGACAATCATGAATCTCATACCACATATTGTCTCATGCCTGCCCCACATGCTCTGCATCTGTCACTTGCAGGACTGTTTCTTGTAAAAAAAGGAACTCAATACTTTAAGCAGTTATTCTATATTTTCTTGCTAACGAAGAAGTAGTGAGCTTGAGCATTGCTATGCTACCACCATAGCATTATTTAAAAGGACAATGACAAGGTAAAAATAACTTCTATTAAAATATGTACAATTTTCTGTGATGCAACAGCTCCAATTGCTATAAATAAAGGGATTTTTGAAGCCCAATTATCTCTCACTATGAATGGTGATTTATTTCTCTTCTATTTATCTCATCAAGGACAAATAAAACAGATGGGTCAGTGTCACTCATGGATTATCTGCAGGAGGGTGGCACAAGGCTTTCCACCCATGGTGGCACAACACTGCAATAGTTAGGCTCCAAACACAGTAGGAATACATTTAAATCCTAGACCAGAAGTATTTTAATTGGAAGTAAACATAAACATTTTAGAAACACGTATTAGTGACCTTATCCCTGGTAAATGCATATCTTACAAAACTAAAACCACAACCTGACAGCATCTCTCTATGCATGGGGATGAGGATTTACATAAAATTTGAACAAGTCAGAGCTATAGGTGACAAAAGCTACATTATAGCATTCCATTAAACCAGACCTCAGCACGATAATTAACACTAACAGATAATTATACTTGTTTAGATAAGAAAAACCATTTTATTGGCTAAATTGTGTTGCCCTAGCAGCCTGGCACACTGCAGCTCCTTTCGTCTCTCTGGTAGTCTCATAAACTTTAACCCCCGATTCTCTGATGCTTAAGTGCTCAACTCCAGCCTAACCAGTCTAATACTTCATGTTTCAAAGTGGCTGATACAGTCTAGCTTCAGATGTCCACTTTCTCACTGTCAGTCAGTAATGAGTAAGATTATCGATGACTTAGAAATTATGAAATCTAGCTTTATAAAATTACCTGTCACCTCTACATATACTGTCTGAAGTTACACAATTCAAAGAATTATGCAGATTGAAACCGGTGAACAGCCTCAAATCCTTTATAACGTAGTCAAATGCACTTCTCATTTAAAGCAATGTCACATACAATCTGTCAGTGTGTATCTGATACAGTCCATCTTCCGCACAGAAAAGTGCCCAGTGCCCTTCTATGTATGCATGTGCTGTAGTACTTATGAAAGAAGTATTAGACATACAGATATTCTTTATATGAGGACCACATATGTGAGAATGTTTATACATGGTCATATTCATCCCTGGCTTTGCATATATTTGCTTTATACACAGAATGGATATTCTATTAATATCGTTCCTAATTCTCAGCACTATTGTTCACCTCACCTGTATACCTTAACCCTTTAATATTCTTTTCCAAAAGCAGAAGTGAGACAAAAAGAGGTGGAGATGAAATCTCTCCTCACAATGACTTTGCTCTCTTTCACTGTTCATTGTATTCAGGCTGCTTATTGTTCACAAGTCAACTGATTTCCTAAGGCAAGAAGTAAACGGAAGAAGGGGTGTCAGACATTTCCAGTCTCTTTTACTCAGAAAGTTACTGCCACTGGCATTTTTTCAGTGAACAGATAAAACTTACATAAGAACACTAAGAGGTTCTTGACTGAGTAGAGAAATATGGAAGTTCTTCAGACATGCTTTAAAACTTCAGCAGAAATCATAAAACCCCTAAGTACATGTAGGAGTAAACAAATACATCAGTAATACTGCCTTGAGAGAAATGGAGCCCTGTGGAGCAAGGACCTCAGTTCTTCTGATGTATTTGATGACAAATCCAGACCTAACAACTAGAAGAAGAGTTTCGTGACACTTTATGTAGGACTTCATAACCTAAATGTGGGCATCTAGTGCCATTTCAGATTCTCTAAGGCATCCAAGCCATTGCATATGATTGGTTGATATAGCACAAAATCTGTACTGTCCTGTAATAGCAGATAGAGGCCATTCATTACTCACCCTGAGGCAATTCCCTTCTGTGTATTTTGAGTTTCGTTCCTTACATGCTTTACTTCTGTAGTTGTTCCTCCAAATATTTGTAACCAAGGTCTAACTGTTTCTGTTTTAACAGGACATAGGTTGTTGCATTTATTTTAGGCTCATCAAATGTTTAATGCTTTTCCACAAAACAGTGATGTGACTTCCCCTTTTTCTAATGAACCCAAGGACACGTAAGTTGCAGACCAGCCCCAAGGCCTTCTCTAACCCAGCACAGCAGTAAAGATTTGAAAGGTCAAGTGCATTTTCAAAGAAGGTATCGAGATCCTTCTGGGACTCGTATCTTCATGTACTGGGTAAACAGGGAGGCTGCTGCATCTGATGCTTTTCTGGTAGAGGGCAGACTGTGTAAGGCAGGAATAAATCCTGCAGTGTCACAGAAGTCTCTGGTGAGTAGGGTCTCCAGATTAGGCACTACATTCTTCTTTCTGTGTGGTTTTAAGTGATCAGTGGGAGGAAGCCACAGAAAGATAGATAGTAAGAAGTCTGAGCTTTTCCTAGTGACCTCCAATGTAGCACTACTGCAGCTGCAATGGCTAAGAAAAGATCTCTTGTAAGTAGTTTGAAAACAGCTTTTTGTATTCACTTGGCTTCTGATTGCCCACCTCTATCCTGCACCGATTTATACCTTTTTACAGTTTCTATGTGCTATTTACAGCAGTGAAAGTTTAATTACGACAAACATAAAGTGAAAAGAAATTTCAATGGGGAGCAGTTTGGGATACTCCTCTGTATTCAGTCCTGCTGCTTTTGCCTCTGTTCCTTAACTGCTTTTTGAAATAACAGTGAGATACTCCCAAAAGATGGGTGACAAGCCCGCAAAGCCATAGCATTTTCACACTAGCTCCTCAGTTTGGAAGTGCAAGAAATGAGACTTAATCATCCTGCGTAGGGTGGTTGCCCTCAGTCTCATAAAGCATTTGAAGACCTCTCCAATGCCTCCCATCAGCTTTAAATTGAGGTTGAGTTAGCCAGAGGAGAGGGCTAAAATTTCTCAGGTAGCTCTAAAACTCTTAACCAGCAGTTCCTAGCATTATATATTGTCCTCTAGCCTTATGAAGGATAGTTTTAATGCACATATAAATATATATACAGTGTAATAATTTATATACTATAATAATACATAACAGAATAGAACAGAGAAATGAGAATAGAGAATGTATTATATATATGATGCATAATACATAATATAAAATACATAATGTGTTATATAAAATTATATACCATTCTAAAGAACAACATTTTACAAGTTACTTCATAATACTATATTTTATGTATGTGATATATTACAGTCCTATATACCATATATTTTGTATATTATCTATATAATATAGCAATTTATAAATTTTATGCATATAACATCTATATATTGCGTAACTATACCCAATCTTACATTCTTAAAACTAAACACACATACATAACATACATAAACATATGTATAAACATTACACTTATTTATGTTTACCAGTCTTGTATTACAAAAGCTTTATGCCTTGTGCCAATGACTGCATTCCAAATAGCACAGTACTTTCTCACATGAAACTGGAAAAAAAGACAGGAGAACTGATAAGTATTAACAACTTCCTTCTACCAACCTAAAACGAATCAGTTACTTATCGAGAAAGACTCAGAATGTGTCCACAATGTACTATGAACTCAGAAATTCTGAATTTCTGAGCTGAACACGTATCCCCTTAATGGTGCTGGACCATCTCTACCAATGTATTGTATCTCTGTCTTTTTCCTGGGAAGCAAAAAAATAGATGGTGTGAAGTGTGATTGCAGCTTATAACTTTTATTTAGGTTCTGCCAGTAGCATGGCAACAAAACCAGATAAGGTTCATACCATGCTCTGAGCTCTGCACTTGCTATCAAGTTCACAACTGTTTATATTCCTGGGTTGCTATGCAAAAATACTCCAGCAATTTAAACCTGCTTCTTTAAAACTTAATCCAGAATAAACATTTAAGTAAAACAGTTTACCAGTCCTCTGTTATATGATACTCTTTTAATTTTATTTTCCTAATAGTCAACATAATTTTTCAAATATGGTGATTTAGAGGGATTTTTTGTTTGTTTTATTTGATTAGAAATAGTTCAAACACATTTAAAAGCACTCTTGATTTTGCTAGCACTGACTACATCCCCAGCATAATGGTATCTTTTTTGCTATTTTACAGGGTATACAGGAATATATCATATACATTATAATGTACACTATGCTTATTTCACATTATATGCAATGGTTTTGACACTAACAGAGTTAGTAGCTGTGATATGTTGCTAAATAATGTTAGTACAGAAAGACAGAATGTTTATTTAATAAAGAAGCTAAACCCAAGGAAGCCAGACTGTAAAAAGCAGCAGGTCAGTCTCATAAACAACTCTAATTGTAATTGTTCTCAGAGAAGGGAAATATTACATTTATAACTAAGGCGTATGATATCAGGCAAGATCCATGGCATTGTGAAGGGACAGATGAGAAAGAGCCTTATGTAGGAAGGAAGGAAGAACTGTAAGATGAATTGTGTATAACTGAACTTGAGGAAGTGGTTTGGGATTTTGGGAGGTCACTGAATTCTCTGCTGTACACAATTTGTAAAGATGAGATAGACAATATGCCTACCTATAAACTTGTTAATTTGCCAATGATATGCAATTTCTGCCATCTTAAACTTGGGGCACATTACATGGAAAATTATCAAAAAAACCCAAACGACTAAGTATGATTGGGAACTCCCCGAACACTCAAAAATAAAGTTATGTTAATAAATGAAAGTCATTACTAATTTTTCTAAGTATGCACAGGAGTCATTTACAGAAAGATGATCCTGTATGGTAGGTAGATAGACAGCACTTTGAAATAATATCATCAGTACCCAATTGTTGGTTACTCAGCGTGGAGTGCAAGCCACCAATGCTGGGAGGCAGCTGAACAAATCGACAATTTGCACCTCCCTTGTCTGATAGATTTCGCAGAGATTCACAGAGACTGCCTACCTGATTATGCCTCACAACTATGGTTTAGAGTAAAATCCATGATACCCTTTTCCACAAGTGGAGTTGCTGTGTTCAGACAGAATTAGTCCATAAGATAGTTTGGGTAAGATATACCAAATCTCGTAATGAAGCCGCCCAGTGTCTAGTTCCATTAGAGTCACGTACAATAATCAGGTTTAAACTCCAGATCCTCAGGCACATTCTCACTTTGCAAATAAGCAGTCCTTTGAATTCAACCTGTTGACTGAGCCTTAGAATAAGATAAGGCACTTACACAAATATTATTTCAGAGAATCAAGCAATGACCAATAAAGTTAGCCAAGTTGTTTACAGCTGTGATATAATATTTTTGAAAGTTTTGGCATTTGCCATAATCAGTGGTGGGAATATAGAAAGAAGGACTCTCTGTTTGCATCAGTTTATACCACTACTGCTGCACTAGTTTATGTGCCTATCAATTCAATATTTAACATGTTTTTCCTAGAGTCAAACCTTTTAGACATTGAAATACTTTTTTTAAGAAGAGAAAGACTAGTACTTTCCCATCATTTCTCTTTCTTTTAGGGAAAATCAAGGATGGAAAAGGTGGATGAGTGTGTTTGTGAAATAAAACCATTTCTTTACCTACATTCTAAATGAAGATGACCTCTGCTAGAAAACAGAACCCTGAGGAAGAAGCATAAAGCAGAAGAGCTGGCTATATATTGACCTCTTTTGGAAATTAAGGCCTGAAACATTGACTGTTCTGCAATTAGAAGGTGTGATGTGCAACAGACCTTGAAGCCCATTGTTTTCAAAGCTTGGTAGCTGTCAGAGGGGCTATTATCGTGATGTATGTTTTGAAGCAAGTACTGCTTCTGACTGTCTTTGTACAAAAAAGAATTTCTGTGTTTGTTGATAATTATATTTAAGGGTCAGAGGAAAGGTTATTCTTGGATCATTTAACACATATTTTCACAAAATTAGTAATTTTTAATAACCCAGGGACAGAATAATATTAATGTATATGACTAAAGGAAGTAACATTTTAAACAAGGTGGAGGTTAACACATTGATAGTAGAGGTCAGTAGCATTTTTTCTGCAGTAATCTTTCTGCAAAGCATAGTCCATCTAATATAGTTAAGGTCTTTCTTGTTTTTTGGCATGATCTGACTGATACATATCATATTGCTTCAAAAGTAATTTCTCTTATGGATAATCAGAGGCAATGGACACAAACTGAAATACTGGAGGATCCCTCTGAACATCAGAAAACACTTTTTCACTGTGGTGGTGACTAAGCACTGCCACAGGCTGTCCGGGGAGGTTGCATAGTCTCCAGCCTTGGAGGTATTCAAAAGTCATCTGGATACGTTCCTGGGCAACTGGCTGTAGGTGGCCCTGCTTGAGCAGGGGGGTTGGCCCAGATGATCTCCAGAGGTGCTGCCAACCTCAGCCATCCTGTGATTCTGCGAAAATAATTGTGCGACCAAATTTATGTTCAAATCTAATGTTAATATCTCTCATCTTCTGCAAATCAACAGTGACTGTGAATTTGTTAATACTAGGTATTAGGAACTTAAGATGACTCTAAGATTCATCTTAGAATTTGTAATATAGTTTGACACAACTTCACTTTTCATTTAGAGAACTGTAACCTTAGAATAACTTCTGGATCTGATCAGCTCCATTCTCTGAAACGCTGAAGTAAAAGATGAAATTGCATCAGATGAGAAAGATTACATTTTAGATAGTAGTTGCTGAACTAATATCTGAGCATCATGGGTTTTTTTCTAAGATGTACCAGCACTACCACTGTCACACTTTGCAAGCCATTCCAATCCTCAGATGTATGCCAATTGTGGCATTTTTTTTTTTTAATCAATAAGTTTTGGAAATTGTAGTCAAACTGAATTCTGTTGTTTGCCCCAGCTGCTGGTTCAGCTTTTTTAACATATTTATGATTAAGCTTTGTTAAAGACTAGCAGACCTATTCTCTTCCAAACTCTTTTCTCATTTTTATGGGAGTAAATATTATACAGCAACTGCAGTTACTGTTACTGCAGTTTGGCCAGTTTTACTGCAGCAGTATTAGCATCTGATTTGAAGTCCACTTTGGGTTTTTTTCACATAAGATCAAGAGGTTCTAGATAAATAGCAATGTAGGAATGTATTTATATCCTGACCAATACTATTTTGGGGTCCCTTCCAATGAGAAAAAGTGATCTACTCTAATCTGGTAACAGATGTACACTGGTGAGAACCATGTCTTAAATTGGAGCATATGCACAGCTATGATATAACATAGCTTTTCTAAACACTTACTGATCTAGGATCTTCTGCTTAGTCAACTATTTTGACAAATGTCTTTACTGAAAATATATAATTCATTAAATAAAAAATGCTCAAACGAAAACTTGCCCTCCTTTCTCCAAAAAGGTAAAGCTGTGAAAGAGAAGAAAAAAAAATCGGGTCAGTCCTGCGTGCATTCTTTCTGTGGGACAAATCACACTGGACACTTGGGCTTCAATCTGATCTACCTGTAATGGCTGCCTTTTTATTACTATATTTCATGGGAATAACACCTCATATCTGTCACAACTTAAGGATTAAATAAAGTAGTATTTGTTATTCTTTCGGCACGCTGAAGTGCTGCAAAGGGAAGACATTTCATAGAAATGGTGTGTCAATTATAATATTATTATAATGTTATTATTATGTTATTATTATAATGTAATTCCAATGTTAGAAACAAGGACAAGAGTTGTGAAGGACAGGTAACTCAGTTATGAACTATGGCCACAGGTTTGGCATATACGTGTTGGACAACTGAGATGGGTTCTTGATGTATTTGTTAGTTTGATTCAATAACAGAGCTGCTAAGGAAATGAAAGGAAGGTAACCCAGTGGTACCTCTAAGTAAACAGGAAAGAGTTCATTAAGAGATAATGGCCTGACCCGCCTGCTGAGAAACTGCCATCTTCAAATATTGACTAAATTATAATAATTATTTAGCTAAGGATGGGAATCAGGGGATCACTCATGAACATGCTAAACAAAGAAGAGAAATGTATCTTTCAGGGAGCTCTTTGCAG
Source organism: Phalacrocorax carbo (assembly GCF_963921805.1). Lineage (NCBI taxonomy): Eukaryota > Metazoa > Chordata > Aves > Suliformes > Phalacrocoracidae > Phalacrocorax > Phalacrocorax carbo. The sequence goes on from NC_087514.1 coordinate 28,868,257, forward strand.
AAAAGCAGCTGACAGAGTCTACATCTTTACTGCCCAAGAGAGCAGGACAGGGGCACAGCCCATGATCCACTTACTGTTATCACACTCTAATCTCCACTTGTGCCAGCCAGTGCCAGGCCACAAAAGGGCACATCTTGAGGAGAACATGCCACAGGTGAACTCACCATGAGGCAGTTTGGATGCAACTACCAGTTTTGGAGGAGAAGAGAATTTAATTGTACTGACACAAGTACCATGACATTTGGGTTGAGGGTTAGGGATGTCTAGTTGACTGGTGCAGGTACAACCATGCAGATTCTTCTGAAGAGTTTGAAGAAGCCTTCATTAGAGGTAATATAACCTTTGACCAGCCATCTGTGCCTTTAGGTTGCCTGCATATTGAAACCTTATTTTGAGAAGGATTGTAATAGACTAATTCCTTGACAAGACCTAAAAGAGAGGCTTTGTCTGCACCACTCCCATCACCACTGCTGTTCCAGTTTGTTCTGGCAATCTCTGTGCGTTTTCTCCAAAGTATGTATAACCCACTCAGCTTGTTTCAGATAAAGCATACCTGGGTTGTGGGTGAAGAGATGATGAAAAGATGGAAAGAAGGATAATATGGGCAGAATGTTGGGAAGTCATTCAGAAGGTTAATCAGGCAGTCACCCAGCTCCTGGTGCTCTTATACAAAGCTATAAAAACAGGCATTTTTCTGAAAACTTATTTATCTTCTCTACCATTTCACAAGGGTCACTTGTCCTGAAGCAAGTACTCAATTTATACTCCTTGTTTTTAATATTTTGTTTTGTTTTTTATACTGTGTTTTCACAGAAGCTGTTATAACATAGATAATGGAAGAAAAATATAACAAGAACTCCTACATTTTTTCTCAAACTGTTGAAGCTAAGACTGTATTTCATTCTTATGAAATACCTGCCCATGTCAGAAGTCAAATTACGGTTAGTCTAGAGCACCTGCATGTGGATTAGGTATTTTTCAAGTGTTCAGACCCCTGTATATTGTTTTTTTTGTAAGACATTCCAGAGATAAAGTGCTTTTGAGTTTGAAAATATTCATGAGGATGTTTGTTCGGCAAGGAAGCCTACTGAAGCTCAAGAAATGTACACACATACACATAAATCTGGAGGGATACTAATTAAAAGCAAAGGGATCTGACAATAAAAATATGTTGAAACAAAAAATAAACTTTGGCATTAGCCAGTTTTGTTCCTTTACCTTCCTTTACATCATTTATAGTATACTCAGATTTCAGTTCAGATGTTGATCAATGTCAGATGTTATTTCAAGTCTAAAACATGACAGGCAATGAAGTAAAAATATCCTGGGAAAAGATATTCCAGAACTTTAAATGAAAAGTCATATCATGATTGCATTATCAAATATAATTTCTACCCTCCTCTACATTTTCTTTATGAGGAGGAGCTTTCTTTAGTGAGCTTTGTTGGAGCAGAGAAATAAATTTTTCATTGAAGTAATTTCCTGGTATTAGGATAAATAATTTTCTGAGAAAACTAAAGAGAAGAGCTTGAGCAAATAAACCAACCTGCCAATCTGAAAGAAAAGTACAAAAGATATATATAAGAGCAATCATCTATATATTAGTATATCGCTTTTCATTACCGGACATTTACATAAGGACAATGTACTCCTCATACATCCTTAAATAATGCAAATAGATGTACATGTCCCACAGAATCTACATGCTAGTTTTGATGAACTCTGCATTTCATCCCTTGAAATTTTTCCCACCAAGACAGCCATTGGGGTTAATGACTTTTTCAGGGGAATTTTAATTCATTATGGCCACTGAGGTCAAGGTTACACTATTAACTAAACATTTAAAGATTACAGACCACTGTTGTGTTGTGCTTTAGTTTCTCTTTCTTTGCACTCAGAAATTGTGTTGTAAGATGTCCAGAGTGCTCCAATAATTTCTGACTTAGAAAACAAACTCTGTAATTTAAATGTCTCATCAATTAAAGTTTCTCTCTTTCTTTGAAGTAAGTCAACATGTGCATTTCAACATGCAGAGTAAATTCCCAGGTAAATATTCATCCCAGCATTATTCATGCGTGGGATTAATATATAACAACTGACATGCAGTAAACTTGTAACTGTAGTTATTGTATGTTGTATATGAATCTGGAATGTTGTCTATTTGAAAGTGTCACGCTAGAAATATTAACAAAATAAGTATGACTGATGTACATGCTTAATAGAGTGCTTAGTGAACGTGATATTGATTATGATGATTGCAAATACCATATCATGTTTGAAATTGCAGTGGAAACATATTGTAACGACACCAACATCAATAAGTTCCTGGGGAGCTTCCTTAGTGATCACAAGCAACAACATGTGGATAGAACAGTTCACTTCAACTTAGAAGTGTAGAAAATAATGAAACTCAGTAAAAGAACAGGTTATTTCTTCTCCTGTGTTGAAAACACAGGGCTAATTCGTGGCAGGGAAACAATTTCCCTAAGACTGGGAGTTTGTTTTTCTTATGTTTCCTTGAGACTTATTTTTACATATACACACAAATAAGAGACAAATAATTAAGCAGGAAACAGTAGAGAGAAAAACTCAAAGAAAGACTGATCCTTCATAGCATATCAATGATCTGATCTATATCAGGGAACTAATGGGTTGTGGTAAACTCAAGTTCATGCTCATAAACCAATGGAAGTATGATGCATAACTGTTATCTTGAATAATATCTGATATGGATCAGGTTCTTATACTTTCAATATAAATGTCCTGAATCTTGAAACTACTAGCTAAGATCTTTTCTAAATCAGAGAATCTCTGCTGGACTTTCCTATAGATTCTTAGAAATTCTGCTTTTCATTAATTGGTGTTTTCACATGCAAACAAATTTTCAATAGCACTTAGAAAGATACCTAGTGATTGTAATATGGATTTTTTTACTGATAGTCATACCAGGAGAAAAATGGGTGTGGGTGGGGAATAACTTATTTACACTTAGTGCAAATTTTCTTTCTGTAGAATATGTGTAAATCTGAGGGGCATTTTTAGTAATCTAGACAGCAATATATGATAAAACATAGTGATAAACACCGAAAACAGATTTCTGGCACAGTTTCTACATATAATTCATTGTTCTTTGTTTTCCAACTCTTGCAGTATAGTAGAATTTGTATTAAAAGAAAAAAAAAAATCAGTGAACCGAAGTGTTTTGGCTTTCTGGCATTATATCTGTTTTCATTATGTATTAGTCATATACTAACACAGTGCTAGAGAGAAGGACTTTCTGAAGGGTGGGAAAAGATGACTATACATAGTCTACAGGGAAGAAGGGGCCTATATTCCTTCAACATATTTAATGAATTAGAGCATGAAAAAATGATTGGCCTCCATCTATTCCTTTCCCCTGTTGAAATGGATATTTCTTCCAATACATAACTAAAAATAATGGGACAACAATATTCCCTCTTATATCTATCATGGGTGGTCAAGTAGTACAGACCTACTTTCAGAATGGGCTGAAGTCAAGTCATATTAGGTAATTTACCACTGATTTGGAAAGGGAGCCAGCAGACAAGTATCTGGATATTCCTCCTGTGCCGGCTTTCTTTCTAGGAAGTTATTTCCAGCTACACTGGACTTCACCATGGACCCAGACTGTGACAGTCACAGTGGGAATAGATACTGAATCAAGGAGCAGACAGTGTGAAGAATACTTCAGTACACTTGGATGTAATTTCCCACAAGCTTTAGAGTGTGTTCAGAAATCCCTGGATTGTTTCATTGATGCCTTACCAGATTTTTTTTCACTCTCAGGCAAACTGTCCTGATTGCCAATGTAGTAACATTAAGAATTAGAAAACCATTCATCTCTAATTTTAGCTTTAAGACCAGGAAACTGATATAGAAATGATTCCTTTCAAAACACAGAAAATGATTTCTCCCACTCTTTTATTAATTTTCTTGTTGCCAGAATGGTCCATATATTATTTTCCTTAAAATGTGTTTGAAGTTAACATTTTGCTAACAGTCCTGCCAGGAAGCTTATTTTCTAGAATACTGAAAAAAAGTAAAAAATAATAATAAGAAGAAACGTGAATATGCCTGAAGCAGAAATCTTATTTTGTTGGAGCAATTGATTAATTCAGTTGGTTTTAGGCACATGCATTGATTTGGCCCATGTCCTACATTATGGGTGCTTAATGTGTGGTAGCAAGCCATATTTTTGTATCTATTTACATAAGCTTTGCATCCATTTTTACTATATAAAAAACCCTGAGGAAACAGTTAAGCAAGTCCAGAGTCTTTTCATTTTAGGTAATAATTCAGTATAAAGAATTAAAGCAAATTCAGTTTTCCACATCATTCTGTACATCTGCATGTGGCAGTCAACAATCACAGCATGCTAAAGCAATAACAAGAATGGATTTCCTGGAAACCCAACTGCTGTTAAGTATGCAGCCATCTCCAGTACTATTTATTTGTTTTAAACTAATTCGTAGTTTCTCAATTCAGATTAGGATCCCACTAAAACAGTAACAGCAATAAAATAATCTTTGACTTTAAACTTAGAAAGAGATCCATTTCATTTTTAGATAGCAGACGGCTCTTTTTTTTTTTCCCCTGTACTTTTTTCCCCTGAAAATACCTGGAAGAAAATGAACTTCCTTTTATATCTCAATTATTAGAAGGCTCGTACAGAATCATTTCTCTCAGCTGGTTGGAGGGATTCGGATCTGTAATACTTCCCCAAACTGCCATCTATGAATTATCATGCTGTACTATTTCCTATAAATAATTCCTATTTTTGTTTTTCTTGTCAGCCTTTTTTTTTTAGGAAAGCTCAACATTTGCTGTTCAAACTCTCCCAAGTCATATACTTGCAAAGGTTTGCTTTATGTAATGAATCCACAGTGCACTGAAATTTTGAACATCCTGAGCTTTTCATTAGCAATACTGTTTTCTAGGCAGAATGAAGGACTACAGCTTGTTTCTGGGGTTGAGAATAGTCTCTGATATTTCCATGCATATCTAATGCACATTTGCTAGTGTGCAAAAATATCCTTGCTTATACATAAGGCTCTGAGGAATAGGCATCTACATTTATGTGTTGCATCTGTAAATACTCATTTAACTACAGAACTGATGGCCTTTACAGCTTAAAACCTATGCTTCTGAATGCCATCAAGCCTCATTACGCTTTGTACTCATTTGAGCCTTGTACATCAAACTGAAGAACTGCTGACATAATCAGCTACCATAGGACTAAGACTATGAAGGAATATGAGAAGTGGACATGAACATACAGATAAAGAAGTAAAGGAAATTAAATAAATAGTAAAGAAGGAAGAGGCTAAAAAAATCCATCTGATTATAACTCAGGAGTCATATTCATTGAAAAAACTGTGTTTTGGACTTAGAGGTAATGCAGACCTTGGTGAAGTTACTGCACAATCCATATCTTGTCCTTGTGACCCTTCTTTTGCTAGCAGAATATGAAGCTGTTAATTAAATAGCCAGAGACTGTACAGCGTAAGTTGATTTACAACATTAGGAGGTACATGAATTCCTTACTTTGCCCAGCTCAGCCAATTTCAAAGTGGTTTCCTTTAATCTTCATTTACTGGAATTTCACTCTAGCTCTTGCTAATATTTATGGCAAGCTGCCTACTGCAGTGATGGGTTGCTGCACCTTTTGAAAGATGTAATATGGACTTGGCATTCTTGATTTCTAGAGCAGAGATGTCAGCTCAGGGAATTTAGACAATAAACGTGGCCATTAAATGAATAGCTGCCCTATATTAAAATATATATGTGATTTTATTTAGAAATTAGATAGCATATTAGTATTTTATTCACCATTCAACAATAGTTTATGTAAACTATTAATATTTTATCTTCTATTAATATTTTATTTTTAAAATGATGGCTGTAAAATGATAGAACACCCACATGCACCAGCAAAAACAGTACAGATCTTTCTTTTGTTTTCAGCCTATTAGGTGTTTATTGAAACAATTTTCTTAAAACTTTTAAAGGCTTTTCTATTGTCACAGACTACTTAGAACTATGCATCTCTGAGGTCCATGCTTAGTTTTTCAGTGAAGTCATTATCATCTGCTGCATTGGGCATATTTTAACAGAGTATTTCCCCCTTAAAATAATTTTTAAAAAGTTGTCTTACTATTTGCCAGTGATGTTGAAGTAAATATATCTACTTCTATAAAAATATTTTTGTGTTGGAAAATTTAATTAATTACATTAAGTTTCATATTTGAATTGTTTGAGTGACTCAACAGAGGTACTCTGAGTCAGCGTATTTAGGAGAATCAGCTTTACATAATTAGTCAAAAGCTTCTGTACTTGGAAGCCAAAGAGATGCTTCCTTTCCTGATTAAAGTGTCTGATAAATCCTCTGCTGAACTCCTGTATTACATTTACATAGAATTCTTTTTCCAACTAATTTCCAACTAGTAGTGTATGACTACCTATTCATTATAAACATTCAAGACTATTTAAAAGTACACAAAGCAATACATTTCAACATTCCTTTGTTTCTTAAAAAGCTGCAATGGACAGAATCTGTCTCTCTGTATGTTTTGGTTTATAACCACAGCAAGGTCGTTTAGTTACTTTAGTGTTTATTGCACCTGTATTTAATACTGAAACTGGCTCTGAATGGCTAAGCGACACAATAGTTTGTGAAGGTTAATCTTGAAAACCGATAGAAATTGCTACAGTGATTTTTAACATCAAAGCTTAGATTAAAGAAACAACAGTCCCAGCTCGTTACCTATAATTGTGCATTCGTTCCATTTCTCCCATATTTATTGTGATGAGACACAGAAATAAAGAAGAAAAGAAAGCTTAATGGATTGGGATGGAGGAAAGGAGCTACCGTATTTCAGACTAGACTAAATTCAGTGAGCTGATGCAGTGCCACATTGCTGTGTTATATAACTGACCAAGGTCACCTCACCAATAGCGGTTTACAAATGGAAATGTTAATGGGCATACACATTTATAAAAGAAACTAGATTGTCAGTAGCCTACACTGAATGTGGACTGATACCTGCTATGCAGACACCTAAAATATAGATGCTTCATATGTGTTTAAACAGGTAGCATAGTTAAGCTATTAATTCAATATTTTGAAAAAAAAAATTTAGAATCATTTATCATTTAGGCAGCATTTTCAAAAAGTTCAAACTGATGTGTACTATTAACATTAGAATTCAGTATGGAGAGCACCAATCTTGCACTGATCATGCAAGCTTCATAACTGAAAGCAACATAGACATGCAAATACAATGAAATAGCACCGGCACGGATCCACAGTGTCCTCGGTATGTCACTTAGAAGCCTCGAGTTTCCTGTGCACAGGGATTCACAGGGCCATGTTAATGAATCAGCTACTTTAGGCTTTCTGCCCTGTGCTACATGCAAAATGGGACTTGGGCCCTTAAGCTTCAAAATTAATGCAACTGTACAGAGGCCAGTGAGATTGTGGAGTGGTGGAGACATGGGTTATTGTCAGGAAATGTGATTATTGTATGTGGGGAACAATACCTAATGCCATGGTCCTTTTGGATTCTTTCAGCTGTGCATCTGTGCTTCTCTAAATCATCTGGGCGTTTCTGGGTGTTGGTGGAAATTTGCCAGAATTTCTAAAACTATATCAGTATTGGTAAAATCCAAATCAAATTGAAATAAAAAATTCACAATGTGTCAGTGTTTTTAACCCATTTGCAGAGAAATCCAAGCTCTTTCCTAAGCCACCACATCAGAAATAAACTGGTTGTTAGTTTCACAAAATAATCCCCTCATCTTTTATTCAAAGGTTGTTTATAGGCTTAAGATGTTAGGGTTAACATAATTTCCTATGAGGATGGTAAGACTTTAGAGCTCAGTCTTTCATGATCAGATTTGACAAAAAGCTGTTTGTAACTGTGGCCAGATTGTCAAAAGAGCTGGTGTCTCAGCCTCAACCAAAGGACAATGTGTTATTTAAAAAATGATGACTGTGGATACCCTGTAAGTATCAGATTTAAAAATATTTATAATTCTATTATAACAGGTTTATTTTAAACTGAATATTATAAGACCATATGAGCCATCTGATAAAGGAGCTAGGAAAGCTGGAGGTTGACCTCACTGCTCTGAGCTGACCTTGATGTTTGCTAGTTTCTTTGGGTTGCCTGCTTCCTTCCTTTCTTTTCTTCCTTCCTTTTCTTCCTTCCATTTTTTCCTTCTTTCCTTCCATATTGTGGGAATCAGCAAGAAGACAGAATATTTGTGAGTGACCGGTTTGCTTATCTTTGTCAACTATAGTCTTTGGCTGGAAGGTCATAAGTGGTGAGTGGAGGGTGACTGTAAAGTAATCTGTGTTACAGAACAGGAATTCTTCAGTCCAACAGCTATGTTAAAAAGAAAAATTTCCATTTTACAAAAAAAAAAAAAAAGCTGTATATGAGATATTAAAAATCAAAATAATGATTATTGTAGCTGGATAGCAAAGCAAATTTCTAGTATTGTAATAAGATTTCATCAGAACAGGAATGAATTATTTTGCTGAAGCATGGGAAGCTGGGAAAAAAGGGATACTTGCCAAACATAAGCATCAGTGATACAGAAAGTCACTTTCAAAACAGACATTTTAATGTTGAAACTCTCTGCTAAATTTAAAGGAACTGTGTTGGAATAACACATTGGAAAAAAACCTTGTAAGATATTTTAGGTATGGCATTGAAAAGAACTCACAGTATGCAGGAAATCACTCAAAATCACCAGGAAATATTAATATCTGATGCTTCATTATATTTACTTTAGAATGAATGGAAATAGAAACATTGCCATGTTAACTGTTTTCAAAGAGTTATAATTCCATGCAGAATTTTCTGATTTTTTAATCGTTATGCATTCATATTTGATATTGTTTTCATAGTAAATCTGGACAACTTCTAGTTCCACCATCATGTTGAATGAATGAATGGATAATAAAAGCTGACAACTGAAAATAGTGGAAAATAAGTTTCAAAGAAGTGTGTGATACATCTTCCAAATAATTAAAAATATTTTTCTAAAAATTTTAAAATAAATGATAAAATGTAAAATAAAATGTAAAAATATGTACAAAAAATAGATTGAATGGAAAGTACATCAATTCTGAGTAGTCCAAAGGATGTGTCTGTTGTCCCTATTCTCCTTTCACATAGTTCTTTGCTGGCAAACTATAAGCAAAGTCTAAAAAGCTTAATCCTACAAGAAGTCCCAGAGTTCTATGATAAAAGTAACTTAGACATTGCTTAAAAAAATCAGTCATATAAATTGTTCGTTCCAATGGGTATAATATTTTGCTAAATGCCTATTGCATATATACTAATTTTTGATGAGCAACAACGAATCATTTTAGACTCTCATGATGTGGCTTTGTTCTGGCAAAGATATTACATAAAGCATTCACAATGAAAGCATTTTGTTTTTCCATTAATAAGCTTTTTTTTATTATTTTTTCAAACCTTCATTCTGTGAGGTACTGACTACACTCAGCTGTCACATAAGGGTCTGATCCTAAGTCTACTGCAGGCAATTAAAAGACTCTCGATTTCTTTGAATCAGTCTTTTGATACAGTCCTGAACCAGTAGGAATTGACTGATCTCAGTGTTATGGGTTCATACCCATAGGATATCTTCAGTGACTTGGATTATTTTCTTATGCTAAAAAAGAAGGCTCAGATTAGTAGAGTGTTAAATGGAGGGGAGCATGACAGAAAACGTACTCTGGCTTTAACTTCTAATATTAAAAAAAATGTAATCTACCTTTACAATACACCTTGAGTGTGATCATAACAATAAAAACTTACTAACATTTATATGAATGTTAAAGCAATTAATTATATTCCTAGTTGCTGGAATATCAGAAAATAGATCTTCCTTATAAAGTTTGGCATATAATGGGAGACACATACAAATTAGACTTCTGAACTTGATTTTATAAAAATACAAATTTAGTGAAGTTTTCTTCATTAAGGTCTTGGTTCTATTTATATAAAAAGTGAACTGTTTATAATGTTTATGTAGGAAAAGATCTGGTTTAGGGGTCTAAGAAATAAAAGCTTTTGCTCAACTGTGTCCTGTAAATAAACGAATCTGTCACAGTGGGTGATCTAATCAGGTTCTCAGAACAAAGTATATCACTGAGGACACAACAGCATTATTTTAATTTCAGAACTTTATGGTCATTAATTTTGAATTGTCTATTGAATTTAACTGGGGGAATTATTTTGCCTTATTTTGACTTTGGGAATGTGTCAGTGAATCAAATATTAAACTTCAGCAGACCAGCTCTAGTTTTCTGGTGGGGATCACTGGTACCCCTGTGTCTCATTTCATTTTCATCAAGTCTAGACTCCAAGACTACAGAAAGCTTCTGTTTCCCTTTTTCCTGAGATTTGATGACTGGCGTTATCTCTTTTCCTAAAGCACTCTAAGCTCAGGTTAGACACATCTGCTATTGCCTATTTGTGGCAATAGTAGTATTACACTTTCAGTGGAAATGGACAGTATTGCAGTGAATACATACTCCCAGCTTTCAGGCAGATATGCAAAGGTAAGGCTGGTCTGCGACAGATTCACTACATTTCTTAAAATGTATGTGTCCTATGCTTTAGCTGATTGCTTGTTTTCAGATAAGTTGACTGTGCTTTTTAGTTGCAGTATGAAAGCTAAATCGACTGTACCTAAATGGAATATCAAACAGAATATTTTACCAATGTCAATAAACATGCTCTTTTCTTACCGTTAATCTAGTTTTGGTGTGTCATAAGTACAGCACCTTGGACTGCACATGCAAACTTTGAGGTACTGTATTATCAGATGCTAGTCTGAAACATATGAGCCTCAGGGAACGGAGTCCTGTCCTACTCACAGTAAAGACTGCATGTAAGAAATAATACAGTTGCCTTCAATACTGCACAAAGCTAAAGAGTATACTATATATTCTGGGATAGAGAAAAAACTATTAGATTTCCGTACTTAATTTCCTTTGGGATTCTTTTCAGAGGGGGACTCTTGGTTTGCGGCAAGCCAAAAGGGCATGCTAGCATGGTATGATTATGTTATGAGACAGACTGAAAAAAAGTTCTGCAGAGTAATTACAGACGGAACATACGAGGTAGCAAAACAAAGTGGGCTTTATTAATCAAAAAATAGAGATTGCTGAAGACCTTTCTGTGTCCTCTCAGAAAAGTTTGTTACCCAGCTGTCTCTAACCACAATTTTGCTTTGGCTTTTTTCAGGTTAACTACTCTAGCAAAGAGTCATTTTCATTTTCTTCTAGAGAGCAAGAAGAAAGCAAGACAGTTAATTAGGCAAATCACCCTTCTTTTGATGCAGCAGCAAGCCTAGAAGCCAATTAAAAAGGCATCATAGGACTATTGTTTGGCAGAGAGTGGGTGCTGAAAGAGGAGCCTGGGGTGGACAGCCCACACTTTCTCTCCAACAGGTCAATCTGATAGAAAAAACCACCCTCCTCTGAAGACAGAAAAAAGCATGATAGTGTTCAGAATGGTGAAGTGCCTGCTGTTCTACTGCCCTGAATGTAGAATAGCTGGTGGCTCACTTTTCAAGGGACCAAGTTTTCTACTAAGGGGAAAGTTTCGTGTAAGTCACCCAAGAAAGCAAATTGTGCAGATCACCTCTGTAAGAGGAGATCACCTAATACGGAAAGAAGTTAATGGAAGGACTATTACACGGTGGCATTTAATAACCATACTCTGAAAAATAAATATATATAATAGCATGAGTGAAGACCTAACAGGTCATATATACCTGTGTCTCTGATGGGACATCTCTGAGATAAAAGCAGTGAATAACTTAGAAGATGGCATTCATGATCATTATATAAGTGAACCTGAAGTATTCCTGCAGAAACAGGAAGCTCAGAGAAGTTTAGGACTGAAATTATGCATCCCACCCTGAAGTCCCTAGTGATAATATTTAACATTGGAAGTATCACTGAAGGCCTGATTTTATTTCTTAAATAAAATCCTATAAAGCCATGTGAAATCCAAACTACTAAGTGCTAAGAAAACACTGATGAGGGGGTGTGTGTTAAACTACGTATACTTGGATTAGTAGGTCAAAAACTGATTTCTGAATCTGCATATCCAAATGAAGTTAACATATATTTAGAGTTAAATACCCATCAACAGAGATAGCCCAGATCAGAGATTCCTTTTTTTAACTTCTGGACTAGGTTTCATGTTGTTTTCTGACTTTCATCCAAACTCTATAGCTGAATGTTTATTTACCCAGTATGTCTGAGAACTGGATTTTCACACTTTCTGTATGAAGTGGCACCTACAACTGACAATTCCTATATCATACACCAGATACACCACATGATACACTAGAAGGCTGTGCTGCCATCCAACAAGACCTGGACAGGCTGGGTCAAGGAGAACATAATGAAATCCAGCAAAAGCAAGTGTAAAGTCCTGCCCCTAGGGGAACAACCCCATGCACCAGTACAGGTTGGGGGTTGACTTGGAAAGCAGCTCTGCTGAGAAGAAGCTGGGAGTGCTGGTGGACAGCAAGTTGATCCTGAGCCAGCACCATGCCCTTGTGGCCAACAAGGCCAATGGTATCCAAGGGTGCATTAAAATGAGTGTGGCCAGCAGATCAAGGGAGGTTATCCTTCCCCTTTACTCTGCCCTAGTGAGGCCACATCTGGAGTACTGTGTCCAGTTCTGGGCTCTCCAGTTCAAGGAAGACAGGGAACTACTGGAGAGAGTCCAGCAGAGAGATACAAAGATGATGAGTAGACTGGAGCATCTCTTTTATGAGGAAAGGCTGAGATTCCTGGGTTTGTTCAGCCTGCAGAAGGGAAGACTGCGGGGGGATCTTATCAATGCTTATAAATATCTAAAGGGCAAGTGTCAAGAGGATGAGGCCAAGGTGGTGCCCAATGACAGGACAAGGGACAATGGCACAAGTTGGAACACAGGAAGTTCCACCTAAACACGAAAAGACACTTCTTTACTTCGAGGGTGACCAAGCACTGGAACAGGATGACCAGAGAGGTTGTGGAGTCTTCTTCCCTGGAGACATTCAAAACCCGTCTGGAGGTGATCCTGCGCACCCTGCTCTAGGTGTCCCTGCTCAAGCAGGGGGGCTGAACAAGATGATCCCCAGAGGTCCCTTCCAACCTCTACAGTTTTGTGATTCTATGATTCTGTGATATGCAAAATGTGATGCCAAATTCTTTGTGAATATTCTTTATGGCTTGTAATATTTGCTACTTTGTTTTCTGAAGTGCCTTCCAATCATATTTTGCATTTCATTTTGATTCCTGCACAGTCAATTCTGGTTTCTATTTTATGTTTTTCTTTTGGTGGCTGTTTCTTTCAACAATTACAGTTCAATGGTTTAATGGTTTAATATAAATATGAAGTATCTTTGCCTCTGATCCTCAAATCTAATTCTAATTCAAGATGTGGTTGAAAATGAAAGCTATAATACCCCAAGTGTAAAGCAGATAAGGAAATATGAACACTGAAGTAATTTAGGTTAAACAATCTTTATATAAGCACTTTGCTGTGGCTTGAGTTGTGCCATTGTGCATATCCTTTGTGATGCTCTAAGGACCGTGCTGTGAGACCATAATGAATTTACCGAATAACTAAAATATTACATACCAAAGAAAAGGCATAAGAAGACTTTAAAAAGAGTACTTTTTAAACCATTATGAGAAACAGCAGTGCTGTCAATGCATTAAAGGTCCTGCAGTAGAGGTAAATTATTCTGAAGTACTGCATGTATGTCTGTGCCAACTTCATTTACAAAGTATGCCTGACGAAAGGAAGAAGATCATTAGATTTCTGCTCCATGGTCCATGGAATTTCTGCAGTGTTTCCTGAATATGCAGCCTATTCTATATACACTTATTCCACACATTAATGGCCTAGTGGTATATTTACTCAAGATTTGTAATGCTAGCTGAGATACAGCAAACCATTAATCAAAGATGTTTTTCACGCTTAGAGTAATGCAGATCTATCTGGAGCTTTAATCTGTTAAATTTCACTCAGACTTCGCATTTTTCCCTCTAAACTTTGTAAAGAAGAAAAAGTTTAGGTTTGAAAAAAACACAATAGGAAATTACCATAGCTGTAGGTGTACATACAGCCAAAATGGAGTAAATTTGTGTGAGTTGTCCTTCTGTTCAAAGGTATAAACAGGCACTCTAGGAGGTAAACTCCCACTGTGAATTTATTTGTGCATAACTTTTTTTGCCATAAAAGAAACCATTTAACTCTCTCATTCCATCTCTATTCCATACTCTCAGTACAGTGTCATAGAAAAATAGATAGATAGATAGATAGATAGATAGATAGATAGATAGATAGATAGATAGATAGATAGATAGATAGATAGATAGATAGATAGATAGATAAAAAGAAAACATGTGGTTTTCAGTTACACATTAACATATAATGGCTTTGGTATGATTTCTATCAAAGTTGTCCACAGAGGGGGAAAAAAGAAAAAGAAAAGAAAAAGAAAGGCAGAACTGATTTGATCAGATAGGTTTGAAATTAAACAATTAATAAGCATTTTAATTTTACATGCGAATGCAGCTGGAATGCTTGGAGCTCTGCCTGGGAATGAATGATGAACCACTTGAGAATGTATGGGTCAGGATTATCAGGCAGATCAACATGGTTATGTTGTGATGTCTCTTACTGCCTGATCAAGAAAATGAAGTTGATAAGGTCTTCAGTTAACTTGAAGTCTTATATTTGCAGGCCATGGTTATTAGGGGTGTCTTTTACCACCCTGATATCTCTGGAGGGGCAACACAACAGGGCAGGAGATTTCTAGAGTATATTGATGACAACATGACACAGGTGATGAAGGAGCTGACAAGGGCAGATGCTCTGCTTGACCCCACATTTACAAAACAAGGAAGAACTGATCTTAGGATGCATGAGGCTAAGGGAGCTGGCTGATGTCATTGCAAGGCCACTCTCAGTTAACTTTGAAAGGTCATGGAAATCTGGAGAGGTTCCTGAGGACCAGAAGAACTCAAATGTCACTTCTATTTTCAAGAAGTTAAAAAACAAGGTTCTGGAGGACTATAAACTGGTTACTTTCACCTCAATCCCTTTGAAAGTGATGGAGCGTATAATCCAGGAAACCATTTCCAAACATACGAAGGACAAGAAGGTGATTGGGAAGAGTCAGCATGGATTTATGAAGAGGAAATTATGTTTAATGAACAGGATTGCTCTCTATGATGAGATGACTGGTTTAGTGAATGATGGAAGAACAGCAGATGTTATTTATCTCAGATTTTGTTACAGTGTCACATATAATCCTCACAGAAAAACTGCTAGATAAGTGGACAGGCAGTGAAATTGAAGGAAAACTGGAGTGAGCTGGTTGTGACCAGTAGCATGAAGTCCAGCTGCTGGAAGTTACTGGTTGCCACTAGTAACTCGAAGGCAGTTAATGGTGCTGCACCCAAGGTGTCAGTACTGGATCCTGTACTGTTTATCATCTTCATTAATGACCTGGATGATAGGACAGAGTTCGTTTTCATCAAGTTTACTGGAAATACACAACTGGGAGGAGGAGCGGCTGATGTGTCAGAGCGCTGTGCTGCAATTCAGATGATTCACTCAACAGGCTGGAGAAATGGGCCAACAAGAATGTAATGAAGTTCAGTGAAGAGAAATGCTAAGTCCTGCACCTGAGGTGGAAAAATCCTATACACGAGTTCAGGCTGAGGGCTGGCTGGCTGGAAAACAGCCTTGCAGAAAATGACCTAGTGGACAAGCTGAACATGAGTTAGTGATATGCCCTCACAGCAAAAAAGGTGAGCAGCACCCTCGGCTGCATTAGGAAAAGCATTGCTTGCAGACTAAGGAATGCGATTCTTCTCCGCTTGCCACTGGAGAGACACACCTGGGGTGCTGCGCCCAGCTCTGGGCTCCCCAGTACAAGAAAGAAATGAACATACTGCAGCAAGTCCATGAAGATGATTAAGGGCTCAGAGCATCTGACATAAAGAGGAGAGGCTAAGAAATCTGGAAATATTTAGCCCTGAGAAGGACCAGGGGGATCTTATAATTGTTTTAAATAGTTGTAATTAATGTCTGTTACATGCTTCAACAGAAACAACTCATATGTAACATCTCAGACACCTGTATAGACTGATATTTCAAACATAAAGAAGGCAAGAGATATAGGTTCAAATCATACGACAGGGCACATGAATTTGAACCTGTGTTTTCTACAGACTGAGAGTAGGAAGACCAGAAGTAGAAAGAAGCAGGAGATAGCTGGATGTTTGCTGTGAAATGAATGCTGTCTGGTTCTGTTGCCAGGGCTGGTGAAGAGGAGTGTGGAGAGTTGTATGAGAATGCCTGCTTTTGTGCAGCTGGAAACTTTGTGATCCAAGCTTAGATGGGCATATGGTGGTAGAATTACTCACCAAGTCCAAGATAGGTAGCATGCTCCTGGGAAAGGTTCAACAGTAGGAGGGCCCTCAGTGGAATCAGGTTTTTTACAGCTGTTTTTGGACCTGTTTGCATATTTAGTAACATATTTGACTGAATGAGACTGAAATACTTCAACAAAACTCCAAAAATATGTTTGTGGATCTTGACACGTCCATAGGCTTTGACTTGGTACTAAATTGCTTAGCCCTATTAGAAACGCTAACACTTCTGAACAGGAGCAGAAGACCTGCAGGTACTTCAGGAACGTTAGATCTGCAACATGAGTGTCTCTCATTTAAATAACACTACTTACTGGGCTGGACCTATGTGCCTTAATGATAGCTGGGCATCTATGACCTTTCTATGGTTTTTTTTTGAAGCTATAACTTATGAACTTTCAGGTATATGAGTGGTTAAATACGCACACTCATTTTCATTATTATTTGTACTTGGAGAGATATTTTTCTCTTCCACCTGAAGCACTATTAAATTCTGCTTCTAATGCTCATGCCTTTTCAGTTATTTTCTTCATAGCCTTCACACTTAGCAATGTCTTGATCAAATAAATCCCCCCTGGAAAAAGTATTATTTCTCCTTGTGACACTGCTGCAGTGTGTTTCTCATTTGGTGATAGTGAGGAGCTACCACCTAAATCTCCTTCACTCTCCTAACTGGAGAGCTCCCCTCCCCTGCTGTTCAGTAATGTGTATTCCGTGTAATCGGAACCTCCATCACTAGGAGGCCTGCCAAACAGTTTATGTGTGATTTCCCTGCAGGCTGGCAGAAGAGAAAATAACAAGGGGAACTTCTTATTATAAGATGCAATTCTATTAAATGTGTTATTTTCAAGTAGCATGTATCAGCTATACTAAAAAAAAAAAGAAATGTATTTACAAGTTTTAGTAATAACACTCTATTTTGTAAGATTACTATCCCATTCTTAATTAGCCTGAGCCCTGAATATAAAAGTTAATTTCTATGTTGCTGATAAATTTATTTCCAGACAATTTTCCCTGGTAGCCTTGAAGAGATACTGTTTTCATTGGTTTGACTGCCATGTTCTTTTTTTAATAATCTCTGTGTACAGTCCTCTCTGCAAAACTCCTTTTTACTCACTAAAACCCTTCAGCCTTTTGTTTTTGTTCTAAGCTCTTGACCACTAGAGCTCTTTCCACCTGACCAGGTTGTGCAGCCTTCCCTCTCCTGCCCTGAAATGCCTAATGCATCTTGATTTTCCAGGTCAACACTCATTCTTTTGCCATTATAGTCTAAATCATCTTCCAAAGCCAATTGTTCAACTGTTTGCTGAGCTTCACTCAGCAACAGCCAAAACTTTTGCTGTTTTTTTTATTCCAAAAGAGTCACATTCTTTGATTTTATTTTTCTTTCATGTGTCCTGGGGAAAAGAAAAAAAAAACCCAGAAAAGACCTTTATGGTTAAGCTTTTAAGAGCATCTCAGCGGGGCAGAGAAAAGGAGAAAGGTGTGAGGGATTAAAAAGCCTAAGAGTCAGCTACTCTACTGCCCCATAAAACAAAAGTGGTATCACTCCATGCTGCAGTGATGGGGCTTGAATCAGAACCACCTCCAAACCTACGGTTATTCATCTAGGAAGCCACCTGGCACATTGCTGTGTATCAGTATATAAGCAGGGTGGAAGATTGAAGAATTAGGGCTCAGGTTTGAATCTGAGGGAACTGAAATGACAGATTGACACTATTCATATGAATTTAATTATTACTGAAAATGTGTGCAAGTTCAGAGTACCCTCCAAAAATAGTTTGTTTTAAATCTAAGTATTGTACTTATTTTCTTCCACTAATGATCCTAGTGAATTTTTCTCCTCTTTTAAAGTGTAGTTTTAATAAATATTTAATGCTCCAGCTGTTTCCTATACACAATGTGTGCAGTTGCAGGAACAAAATGTGCTCTATTTACCACCTTCTACATTGCAGATTTTTTCTCCCTTTTCCTATCTCTAATACATATCTACTTTTTTCACTTGCTCAGTGTTTTTCTTCAAGGCATTTTCTAGGTCACTGGCTAGGTCTATCATGAGTTGTGTATTGAGATAAACATCTCACAGTACATTTTACATTACTTTGCTCCTACTCAAGTCAAACAGCACCAGAAATTACTTTGCTTAGAGAAGGATTGGACCTTTTAGTTATCAGACAAGTCTTCACCAGTTCCTGACTAGGCATATATTCATTTCCTAAAGCCAGTTTTCAGTCACAGAGCTCACTCATTTCCATAGATATAGCAGTTCTTAGTCATTAAGACAGGGTGGAATGTTCTCTTGTGTATGCTCCTGGATGATTACAACATTTTAGGAGTTTCCTGAACTGCAGATACTTTTCTGCCTGAATCATCAGGCACACCTGGTGTGAAAGTTCTCTTCCATCTCAAAACTGACTTGTCTTTTCTCCTTGCCCTTTCTATGTGTCAGTGACTGTTGGCTGTTCTGAATTTTCTAAATAGCTCAGTGCTGCAGGCTTTCTTCCTTTAAATACTTTTTTTTACTCTTTTATTTTGGCTTGTTTTCTGCAGCATTACATATTGTCCTGTGCTTGAAATTCAGAACTCTTTTGACTATTGCTGCTATTATAATTTGGCAGTCCAGCATACAAACAGCATTTTACATACTTAGGTCATGTTCATTGACCTAAAGAGTTCACAGATTAATTAAAACAAGGCAGAAGGAAGAGGATATTTAATAAGACTTGAGGAGAAACTGCTTTGAGAAAGGGACTTAAGGAGAGATGCAAAGGAAGATGGGGTTTTTTGAAAAGAAGAATTGGACAGTATGAGAAAATAATGAAATCAGAAACTGAATTAGGAGAAGAAGGGAATAATGAAAATCAGCTGAGGCTGTAAGAATGCAATTATAGACAGTGTAATGGAGTGAGAGCATTGTGGTTGTATGTTGCAGGTCTGTCAGCAATGACGGGCATTTTGGACAAATGAACAAAAGGTATGAAAATCAGAATAACCAGGGTGTGGCCAGATGTTGACAGGGCTGTCAGTAGATATGTGGGTAATGTAAACATGGAGATAATGTAGGTGGTTCATCACCAGCTGCTCTCTTCTCCCTTCTGCTTCCCCAAAGGTTACCACCCTGATCAGATTTGCTGGTATAACTGCACATGTAGCTGTCCCCAGCCTGATTCTGCCAAAAGAATTTGGTTTTTGAAACCTACTAAAACACTCCTCTGTGAGGGTTTTACAAATCAAATCATTCTGACAGAGCTAGGTTAAGGAGCAGTTGTGCTTGTAGGTCTGAGAGAGCAGTTATCTTGTGGAAGGGAGACAGGGCAAAATTTAGCGCCTGTGCACTAAAAAGGATAATAACTGCTAATAGGATAACAATAGGATATCATCTGATTAATAGAGGAGATAAATATAAACTCAGGCAAATTTCTTAGTAAAAAAGAAAGGAAAAGAGGATCTTTATGAAGATCAACACACAGAAGTAAAGGATTTAACAAGAAGAGAGCAGAGCACAAAACCCAGCAATAATTCTGGGAGATTTGAAGGAGGAGAAGGGAGATATAGAGCACAGCTTTTGGGGGTTTATGCATAGCATGTCTCTTGAGAGAAAATCAATGTGATTTTATGTAAGAAAGGCCTCCTTGCAGCATACAAGTGGCTACTGTTAAGGTTAGATAGACAACCTTAGCAGTGCCATACCCGACATGTTGGGTTTCCATTTCTGCCATGCTGCGGCTTGATCAGTTGGTTTCAAAGGGTTGTTTTAGAAAATCTTTATGAAAGCAAAATGGATAAAGCAATGTGTCCTGTTTCATCTACTGACTAGATAACAGCCCTGCACTACGTATCATTCAATATGTGCAATCAATCAGGCATGACCCTGTCTTGTTTATCCACCTCCCACAGTGTTCACCTTTGCAGTCTTCATCTATTCCACATAGAAGGTCATCTTATAAAATGCTAATTCTGAAAATCTTTCAAGTATCCTTTGGGAAGCTGCATATCTTCCTTAAAACAACATGGTGAGCTCGCACATGTATTCTCACTGAGGATGAAGAAGGAAATTACAACTTCATCCTAGTTTACATTACGCTAGGAACGCACTTCTGAGACCTCCATCCTCCTTAATGTGCCCTCTTCTTCCTTAAGCATCAAGACATATCAGTCTCAGTTTGCATATCCACTGGTGCCATCACTAATGGAACAGCAGAATAAGCCAATTTTATCGTCCAATGTACTCCACAGCCCATGTACAAAGTGCTTTATATATTGTATAACTCACTTAAATCACATCCAATTCTTCTGGGACTAATAAAAACACAAATCTGACCTGGAGTTTTACTCCTTGCCAAGCTTATGCTTCTATTTTCTTCCCTGAGGTGCTGTAGCTGCTTAATAAAAAGGTCACAAACAATATTTCCTAGCAACAATGAATATTTTCTTTAAAACAGCTAAATAATTTTCACTGAAACTGTTACAAAGAAGAACAGCTCCCCTGACTCTGATCAAGCACTTCAGAAAGTCAGCCAAGAAACAAAAATACAAGGAACTTGCTTTAGCAATCAACTTCAACGTGAGACTTAACGTTAGGTGCTTTCTTGAATACTTTGCTGAATTGGGATCTAAGAAAATCATAGACTACAGAAAAAGGTCCTTTTTAGTATCTAGTAAAGATAGCAATTTCATAATCATTTTAAGCCAACCTAAATGTGATGAGACAAGCAATCCTACCCTCTGTCTCATCTCCAGCCATGCACTTCTGTTGGACTTAAAAAGTGAGTGACCCAGTTCAGAGAACTAATCCATATGAAAAGAAATACCCTATTTGTGCCTCACAGTCTTCCTCCATCCCCCAGGCTGGTTTCTAGCCTGATTAGATTCTTGGTCCAGCAAAGCATGCAGTGTGGATGCAGAAGGGTGGCAGGAATGTGTAGTTGAGATTAGGGGAGAGAGGAAGCTTGTCCATGTAAAGGGCAACTCTTACTTATGCTGGAGCAAAGCAATTGTGAAATTCCAGCTACAGAGATCCAAACCTGCATGTCCATATTCAACTAGTAAAATTTTTTTGTTTATTTTAAATCAAAACCATCAACACAGTTACCATACCCTCAAGAGAAAAGAAAATATTCAGGATTTTGGTATAAACACTGCACAGAGTTTTAAGCAGAGGAGAAATACTTATCATTTACTGCAACAAATAGGAGTCTATTGGGAATTTATTATGTAGTTTCTGAAGCTGCTTTGTACGTATCCAGTTCACTATAACAGCTTCTTCTAAGAACCTAATTAGCTGCATCTCAAGAGTTGGTAATGTCCACATGGAAGGTTGTCTCTGTAAGGCACTGATTATGTCACATCTGGATAAGACTGGCTAACCCTTTCCACTTCACAGTATGAGAGGTGTAAGAAAAAGCCAATTACACAGATAGTAGTTAAACATTTGCTTTTCCAGCTGCAGAAGCTTACAGGATAGCTAGGAGTCAGCCATACATATGTAATATTGAAACAGGGGGTTGTTGCATTTAAATTATGATTTCTTTGATAAGATTTCAAGTGAATTCAAGATGCTTACCTTTTTCTCACTGGATTGGTAGGTGCAGGAGGCATGAACAATGTATTTTCAGACAAAGGCTAAATAACTGAGGTGGTTGGCTTAATTTTTTCAGACTTCAAAGCATAAGTAACCATTAAAGTGAATGTCAATATAAAGACAACTGTAGCAGCTGACAAGTTTAGCTCAACTACAATAGCTGGCATCTAAGCATTCATATTAAATCCATGGATGAAGAAGTTTTTATTTGTTAGTGCCTGAGCATGCCCATGGGCAAGAGAGAAGATACAGATTATGCAGGTAAGAAATCTCTAGCGATCCTGGGGAAGACAAGGTAAGCAAGTGTCATGTGTAGACATCAGCCCTGACCTACAGTGAGTGTGCTTTTTGAACTCTCATTGTCTTTTGTCTCCCAACTGTGCCAGACTTGCAGCCAACATAATTATGTGGGCAAGCATTCATCAGGGATCAGATCGAGACTATCACTTTCATTGTCCATTGCTGCTGCAAGGGGCCAATAGAAATGAACTAGCACATTAAGCCATTGAACTTTTTAACCCTCTGATCTGTAGTTACTCGAGCCAAGAAATAAATGACTGTGCAAATGTACAACCTGGGAGGGGCAGGTGGGGGAAGGTAAGCCATGATTTGAAATCTGCCTCGGTGTCAGAAAAGATTGATTCCTATGGGTACCTTCTAAGAGTGTGTATATGCTCACTAGGGCTTTGGTCCAGCAAAGCACTTGCACTGAAGTACAGACATTAAGTTAAATAAGTACCTAAAAGTCTGCTGAATCAAGGCTGAATGTGGTGCTATGCATGGTATTTAAATTCTGTCTTTTGTAAAGTCTAGTGAAAATGCAACTTTTCATCCCTGTGTTTCAAACCAAGTAACTCTGTTCAATTGACTGAACCACCTGACTTTACCAAAGGCAATTTAAATACAGTGTCAGCAATGTCTTTGGTCTCAGACACTGATAATACCGGACCTTCTCTGTTCTAAGTAGCATATCACGTTCCTAGCATTGCCAGAATCTTTAAGGAGTTAACTAAATTTGAGAAAAATCATACTTTTCCTGTGATGGAGATATGCCAGACTGTGATGCTCTGTTGCAGCTGGGCTTGGCTTCCTGGCAGGTGGTGATCACAAGGGAAGCTGCAGTTTTCCCTGGACTGCTTGGGCTGTTTGAATTTGTTCCAAATGGACATCAGACACCACCACTCAGGGTGAATCCCAGCTCTCTATTAGATCTCACAGTGTCATGAATAATGTCAACAGATAAAACATACACATGAAATAAAAAGCAAACAAACAGGATCAAGAGTTCAAACAAATGGCTTCGCTCTTACTATAGGGAGGTAAAGTCAACTACTATTTAATATTCATGGTGCATTTCAACTAAAAAAAGGCAGGTTAAGACTCCAAATGCTAAAGCATAAGGTTTTATCTTAATTAAGTCAATGGATACTTTTTACCAGCTAAAAAACAAGGGATGCAGTGGGGTCGTACATTCAGTTTTTTATTATCACCTTCAGGTTTCTCTTTGTTCTTTCTCTCCCTTTTATCCTACCCCATGTTCTAACCCCCCATATAAACTCTGATAGGTTATGTCAGTGCACAGCAGAGGGCTGCTGACAGGTTGCTGTCTGCATTCATCCTACGTTGCTCTACTACCTTCATTATCAGAACAGAACTTAAGGGCCAATCAGGATGAAGGAATGTACATTTGCAAAGCCCGGCAGTGTTAAGGAGTGTTAAGGATTTGTGTACAGGTAAGATCTGATACTGTCAGACGAGAGCATAAATCCAGATGGGGGGGGAAGGAAAGAAAAGAATAAAAAACCAAAACAACCCCCCCCAAACAAAAGCAAGCTAGGGATAAAAGCGTGCTAACTCTGTGTATGGCATGTTTGTAAAATATCTCTCTTTTCACATTTATGTTACCAATAATATTCTGTGATTTATGGCCTGCATCAGGAGTTCAGCTCTGCTTATTGGCTGGGATAAGCTTCTGTTACGGAGAATCTTATGGTTTAGGTTCCTTTTATTATTACGGATGACAAAATAAAGATCTCCATGACAATCTCAAGAGTTTTACTTGCAAGTTTCTACCATACATCATTTTTCTTTCTCAGTTTTCTGCAGTTAACAAACTGAACAGACTCTTACTCCCAGAGTACACCTAAAATATTTCCAGGTATTGGCATCTTACTACCAACACCCACCTGATGTTCTGTAAAAAGAAGAATATTTTACAGTTGTGGGAGAGACGCGGTGTGATTCCTGAGAGTGCTGGTTTGGCCAAAGTAAAGGAAATTTAATCCAGTGTTTGCATATCAAATGAAAGATGGCAAAGGGACTCTTGCACGCTGGCCAAGACTCATGGTTTCATTGTGTTACATGCATTCCATCTGAATTAAATAGTCAAACATTTTTCCATACTGCACAATACTTAGTGCATGTAGCACTTTCATTTCCAAAGTGTGCCTTATAAACATTAACCAAGTAAGCCATATAATATGCTTGTGGGATAGTTAATTGCATATTATTATCTTATTTTGCTAATACCTAAATTGAAGGCTAACTACTGAGGCAACTTGCCCCAGACTGTGCATTAGCCGTATTAGAAATCATTCTCACAGTCAGTCACATGAAGGTTGAATACACTCTCTGGGATATTCAAATACTGAATGCAACTCACAGAGCTGTGATGACGCACCAAAAGCACAGAAAGTGTGCTGAAAAGGAACACAGTTAGGAGCAGGCAGTTCTGACACAGCTTGGTTCATAGCTAAACCCACTCAGGATTAAAAACCCCAATGAATTCTTCTGCACTTTCTCCAGAAAGCTTCAATCCTAGTTGCATACTTTGAAACATTAATCACATACCCACTGCAGTAGACCCCACAAAAAAACGAGTTGGCAGTGGCATTTTCCTGCTGTTGCTTCTTTTTCTACACAACACTCCAATGACTCATATATTTAGGAAGGTTGTGCAAAGCCAGGTGTCAAGTGAGAGTCCCAGATACAATGCCTTCCTTCACCTAACATGATTGAAACCTACATTTTCTGGAGACTGCCTCAGCCAAAGGCAACTAGCAGTGCTGGGGGAGGAAGAACTACACATGTCTTTCTGGATCTTTATTAAAATTAAAGTAAAAATATAGTCTTTGTGTATGAACCAATAACAGACAGCAGTCTTTCTTCATCAGTGGAAGATCCTATGAAAAATTAACTTAAAAGTGACCACAGTTGATGCTTAGATCAATGCCATTGCTTCTAAAAGCCATATTTCTCCTCTATCATGTTGGTGGAAAGAAAAGGGAAAAATCTTTCTAAAATGGAATGCTAGTCCTGCTCTCTGCTGATCCACAGCTCAGAGATAAAGAAGACCTCCTGCACAGCAGTGCTGTCTTCCAGTTCAGCATTGCTGCTGAAACAGGACGATATCAGCCAGACATCCTTATCACCGCTAATTTAGTGTTTGCAAAAGTGTTGTCAAGGGATTATCTTTAAATTGCTTTTGTAATAATTTTCCATGGGATTTTAGAATCCTATTGACATTAAGGATTGCAACAGCTTATTCTGCTAACCTGGTTTTAAATAAGTACTTTTGGAGAGCAGGCATTCTGGGAGAGGTCAGAAGAATAATGGGTCTGAGTGTAAGATGATTAATGTTCATTATTAAACCTGTTACAATACCACCTTTGTAATTGAACCAGTGCACATTTGGCTGTGTAGAATGCCTGACTTCTGGATAAGTTCTTTCTAAGAAACTAAGTTTAAAATTCTTTCCTCTGACCAGACCTTATTTAAGATTACTTATTTATTAGTTTTTAAGTTATTCACGATAAACCGGAGTTCCTCAATTCCTAAATGAATTGTTCTTTCCACAGCTGTAATCTGTTTTAGTTACCTATGTGACATACTGAGGCAGGACTCACTGCTGCATTGGCAACGGAGTGCTGTATCAAATCCTCCCAGGAAATTTGTTTCAGAGGTGCCAGCTCTAACTGCTGTCTGTACACAAAGCCAAAGTGCTTCAGCAGAGACTCAGTCTCCCACTCGCTACATACAACTAGCCTGAACACCTCCTCTTACTCAGGATTCACAGCACAGAGCCCTCATCTGAGGAGTGATTGTGGAAGAACAGCTTTTTGCACTGTTAGGTTGGAGCCCAAGGGAGCAGTGGGTACTCATGAGAAGACATATGTCTGCTGGTGCCTGCTTCGTCTTGGATATGACATGGCAGTAGGTCTGTCTCTGAGCGAGCACAGAGAGAGCTTCTTCACCAAGGGAGGCAGATTATGCAACCATGTAGGAAGAATTCACTATCTGAGCAGCTACTCTTCATATCTGTCAATGAAAAAGCAGGGCACAAGAGTGCTATGTGCCAGGTATAGCTAATGGACCATGAATTGGATTATGCATACCCTGATAAGCAAAACTCTAAGCAGGAAATTGGGGGATATGTATTTTCAGTTTGAGGAGCAGAGCACCTTAGCTGCAAAGTTATTCTGTGACCTGTAGGGAAGCCAATCTCCACCTTTCCTTCTCCCCCTTGAAGCCAAGTCCTGCACAGAAAGTGACACAGAATTTATGGAGCCGGAGAAACAGAAAGAGGGACCCTAATTCTGCAGCTGGTTAATGGAGCATTCTTGGCACCAAAGACAAGCCAGATTTGTTCCCAGCTCCAGGAACTGCATATACATTTTGCCTTGGATCAGGTACATGAGGCGCAGAGGGAGAAGAGATTACCCAATCCATTAGCTGTTGAGCTACTTAGCAGAACACTAAAATTTCTATTCTGAGGTTACTACTTTCAGGTGTATCAAAGATGCAAGTCTGGCAGTTTTCTCTCACTTTCAGCTTTATTATGCTGACTTCATCACACCGAAATAACTAACCCCAGAATTACTGTATACTCATGTCTTATCTGTAGAAAATGTAGGGCTGAGTATGTGTATGTAAATGCAAGTGTAGAAGTACTGGAGAAGCTTTTTAAAATAACTGCAGCCACTGTGAGAGAGAATTATCCCTCCTCCCCACACCCTGAGAGAGCTGCAGCTGTGGGAGTGGGAGGCTGAGGATAAGTTACGCATATATGTGTGCGAGTGTGAGCATAGCACTGTTGTTCAAAGCTTGATTTTATGAACTGTCTGTATTCTCCATGTCCTGGGACAGGGACTCCGGTCTTTCATCTTTCTAGCTTCCTTTTCACCACCCCTTTGCTTTCTCAGCAGCCACACTTAGCAGTTTCCATTTCCTCTGTGCTGCTTCTTTCCCCATTCCTCTTGTCCATGTCTCTACTTCCATGGCAGTGAGGCTGAAAGGATCAAAGACATAAAGAAAGGGGTAAAGTCTCCACATCCCAATACTTCTTTGGTGCTCTAAGCTCTCATGCTAATGTACATAATTCAGAGTTTATTTAAGGACACAGGTTATCTGTTTACTTGTTTGTAGATTACAATATTTTTATTAAATAAGTTATATGAGATGCAACTCTGATCATGTGACTGTGATAGCTTTCTTATGGGATTGAAAAAGTTAGCCTACCAAATGATGAGACATATGGCTAGGTGGCTATATGGTGAAAGCCTAGGAATAACTTATAAAATTCTCTGACTTCTCATTTGGCTCTATCACAGTGGACTGGTTTTGGCTGGGATAGAGTTAATTGTCTTTATAGTAACTAGTATGGGGCTGTGTTTTGGATTTTTGCTGAAAATGTTGATAATACAGAGATGTTTTCGTAATTGCTGAGCAGTGTTTACACAAAGTCAAGGTCTTTTATGCTTCTTACACACCCCACGAGCGAATAGTCTGGGGGTGCACAAGAATTTGGGAGGGGACGCAGCCCGAACAGCTGACCCCAACTGACCAAAGGGATATTCCATACCATATGACATCATGCTCAGCATACAAATCTGGGGGAAGAAGGAGGAAGGGGAGGACATTCAGAATGATGGCGTTTGTCTTCCCAAGTAACTGTTACACGTGATGGAGCCCTGCTTTCCTGGAGATGGCTGAGCACCTGCCTGCCCATGGGAAGGAGTGAATGAATTCCTGGTTTTGCTTTGCTTGCATGCGCAGCTTTTGCTTTCCCTATTCAACCACCTTTATCTCAAGTCACAAATTTTCTCACTTTTACCCTTCTGATTCTCTCCCCCATTTGACCAGGGGTGAGTGAGTAAGCAGTCATGTGGTGCTTAGTTCTGGCTGAGGTTAAACCACAACACATAGATATTCTCTGTGCTTCCGAAAATGACCTACTTTCTCTGTGTTATCTTTACAATGACAGTAATATTTCCTTACTTTACAAAGTGACCATTGAGGATCTAATCATTAAGTGACCCTTGTATATGCACTTTCAAGCCATAATGAGCCATTGTGACATGGTCCTTATGCATTTAGTATTATTGGAATCTCTATTTTATCATTAAATGAATTACTGTCAAGAGAGTTTTTTATGACATGTTCTATTAATAATAATGTAATCATAAATAGAAACAATAATGGAAATTAATGATTGGAGAATCAATACTTCATTGTTCTGCGCTTCTGGTGTTTGATGTCTGATTTTGATGTTAAGAATGTTTTGTTTCTGCAGACCTAAGTCTAAAAAGTCTAGAATCTCACTTTATATATATTTTCCCTTGGGCAAGAAGAGATGAATTGTAACACAATAAAGCAAATTAGGATGCATTATACAGTACATTTAAGAAGCTAATTTAAATAATCACATCACTTGATCAAAAGTTTATTAAAATCAGTGGGAGTCTTAAATGGATTTACTTATATGGGTTTTTAAATCAGGTTCTTAGTATCTTTTCTACTAGATATTTGAACTGCACTTCCTCTGTGCAGTCAGGAGGTAGCAGACGCTTAAGAACTGTGAGTCAAAAAGGAGAAATTCAAAGGAAAAAGATCTGTTGACTGAAGACTCAGAAGCGACTAAAGAAGGGATGAAATTGTTTTCTGCACCTGAGGAGGAGAAATGTTAAGATGATTTAGTGTTTCACCTCTGTCTTCAAAGATTGCTCAGATGTGTGGGGTGAAATATGGTTTACAGAGCAATGAAAAGAATGATTTACAATCGGGCTATGAGACATGCTTGGTGCTGACCACTCCCCAAAGACCTGAATTGACTGGATTGCCACACTTGAAGTTAAATTATCAGACGTATGAGCCCCCGATGGACTGATTATGGCTTTCATTCTGGAAGATGAAGGAGGTTGAACATTTGAGATTTCCTGCTTTCAGTTCTTTTTTTCATATACTCCCCCCCCCCCCCCCTTAGGACCGTGACGTATATTCTGCATTTTTTGGGAGTCATTCCCCTCTTCTGGGGGGGTCTGGAATAGAAATAAACAATATGGAGTAGAAAAATGTGTTGTCAGCAACTAAAGTCTTTTCTTAAAATTAATTTTGTGATCTTTTTGACCAAGCAGGATTCAGCTCACAGTGTGTTGTTGTATACATGAGATTCCTTTAATCCTGAAACAGCAGCCTGAGGAACCCAACAAACACGAGCCGGCTACACAAAAGTAAGAAAAAAAATTGAAAAGGATATTCTATGAATGCCAGAGGAACAAATCTATGCTGCATAAAAATTCCTTTCTGCATTGTGCTTGATTAGCATATTACTGAGTTCAGCCTACACCTGCTTTTCCCTCCTCCTTGATTTCAATTATAATGTGCTCCTTTGTGTTGCACCATTTATTACTAAATGAATCTAGTTCTAAGGATGTGCATGCAGCCAATTTATTCATTAGATCTATTGTAGTGGAACTGAATAAAAGGTTTTATTATCAATCTCCTTAATTTCCAGATAGGATTTAGTGGAAATCAATATTAGAGAATGCATAATTGTTAAATCTTCTTAAATTAATAGACTCATTCATTAAGCCCCCCAAAAATACTTAGCTGGTATTTCTTGTGACTTTCTCTAATTAATTAGCAAGTAGAAAACGATAGGGAGCAGAACAGCTTTTGGCAATCATATGGTGGATTCTGAAGACCAATCTTGAGGAAGAATTAATTTGGATATGTATAACAGTATTTCACCCATAAATTGATTATA
Organism: Phalacrocorax carbo; assembly: GCF_963921805.1. NCBI lineage: Eukaryota > Metazoa > Chordata > Aves > Suliformes > Phalacrocoracidae > Phalacrocorax > Phalacrocorax carbo. The sequence continues at coordinate 28,898,377 of NC_087514.1, forward strand.
GGAGAATGCACTGCATAAGAAGACAAATGGTGGTTGTATGCTGATGGTCGGCAAAAAATCCAGTACCCAGCAGGTGGTTTTAAGCAGTTCAAGCTGGAATGCGTACCAATGTGTAGTCACTAATGAATAGCAGTCAGTTTTAAAAGCTTTGGAATTAAATATAGTGCAATCTGTCTGTTTAAAACTGCAAGGCATGTATGCAGTATTTGTGAGATTTTCATTTGTGCTTAACTAGACAAGTTTTCTAAGCCAGAAACGAAGAAACAAAGCACTAAAAGATGCTGGAAGATAAAAGCAGGTGATGAAAGGCTCTGTAGTTATGTTCTGTGTTGTCCATATATTAATATGTGCTCTTCATCTTCATGCCTAGGAGTCGTAGGTTTTACTTTGTCCCAAAATTTAATCCTTGTGCAAAAGAAACACACACTGATGAGTGCAGATGCTAATTTATTGTCAGCTGCTGTTGACTCTGCTGTGGGCTTCAGCAGTGACCAGTGACCTCCTCCAGAGAGCCTGTTGGTGACAGCCCAGGGGAATTTAGACTCAGTCTGGAACTTCCAATGTCACAGCTCAAGTTTGTAGGAGAAGACCTTGCTGCTACTAAACATGTAAGTTACATTACTTTTAGCTTTTAGCTACCTAAAGAAAAGAAAGAAGTGTACAACGAACCTCCAAGAAAAGGCCCAATGAAAGTGACTTTCTGTCTCAAGTCAGGGACGTTCCTTCCTTTTGCATTCGCAGCATGGTTCCCTACTTTGTATCTTTTCAGCGTGTAAGTTATGTTTATTGTGTCTTATGACTGAGCAACAGACTATGCATATATGTACTCAGAGGCGGTGGAAGGAAATGAGCCTGTGTCCTTCACACTTGACAGACAACTGGGAAAAGTGGAGAAGAATATGCATTCCCATCTGTGAAAGCATCTCATGTCTCTCCTTTCTGGGATGGCTACAGAGAAACTGGAGCTGCTGCCAAGAGTACTGGGCCTCTGTACTGTCCTTGCTGTGACATCTATACAACATCTAGGTAGTATCTGTTGTCTTCCCTACAAACTAACAAGGTGGAATGCTATTACAGCCCATGATCTGATACCTGAGATGAAGCATGGTGTAGAGGAAATCAAAACACTTCCCGCATGAGGGCAGGGTTTCATCACAGTTAGCAGAGATATCTGACTAGAAACAGTGATACAGAAATAACATGGCTACATTTCCATGAATTGCCTTGGGATAATACAGCTTTGAGAGTCTTGAAACATGACAAACATTACATTAACTAAGAAAGAAGAAAAAGATCTGAGGACCTCTACATCACACTTACAGTGCCCACCACTGAAAAGATCTGTATCCATGATACAGACCAGCTTCATAAGGTTCATTCTCCAATATCTACTGGAAATGTTGAATCTGTGGGACTGAGGACATTTCCTGAATGCATGCTGTGGCAAGACCCAGATATCAGAGTCTTTCTCCTACAGTCTGTTTCCCCTTGAAAGAAAACCTGATAGAATCGGCAGGGAGAAAGTTAACATAACTGGGGTCAAGACTGCAGGATACTTCATGGATTATACCTGTGCTGCATTTCAGATACCATCACTGACTCCCCAAATGCCAATACTGCTTGAAACACTGTTGTTCATAATAAGCCTACTAAAAGCAGTGACAGAGACTGATCAGTTTAGGTTGGCAGGTGATTATGCTTTGACAATATAGGGAATTCAGTTTTGGCTAGTATGTATCTCCTAGACAGACACATATAGTTCTTTTTGAACTACATTTTTCCCCATCAAAATGTTTCAGATTTTTCCATCTGACCACTGGTTTGATATTTAGTACCTACTCTTTCATTGTGGTACTGCTTTTCTGTTTGAGCTAAATACTGATTATCATTTCTTTGTCCATGTTTTTTACTCTTTCTAAGAAACAGTTCATTATAATGAGCAGGAACTCTCTTCACGCTAAGGGGCTGATCTGTTTGTACTTGAGTCTGTTGGATGGAGCTAGTATTAGTACTTGTGTTTTGGTGTATGCCCACTAGCCATGAATCTTGAAAGATGTTTTGATGGACACACACCGAGATCCTTTCCATTTCAACTGGCATGAATTTTGGGCACCATGTCTCAGTACTTGCCACAGCCTAAACATAAAGTGAACAAATGGGAAATAAGCAGCAGTGTGAGACATTAATAGGAAAATTGACTATTTCAGCTAAGGGTACCTTTGTTGACATTACACTAGATCTATCTGAGCTGATTTTTTTAAATCAGGCTGATTTCATATTCTGCTCCAGAATTCGTCTTAGGATACATAAAACTGGACTGAGCACTCATGCTTGCTTTTCAGGATGGTGACAATATTTTTTTCATAATTATCTATGGTTTTGTTGGTTTACAGAAATGCCTGAGGTGGAATACACTCAAGAGTTCCATCTTCCTCAGATTGCACCAGATCCTCATGTGATTAATTCAAGTGTAGATCTAGTCCAGTACTTCTGCCACAAATGATACTGCATTAGGAATTTAGCATCATAAAAGTTCCATTTCTGATTCTTTTGATCAGTAACTGTCAGCATAACTCATATTTCCTCTCCTCTCCTCTCCTCTCCTCTCCATTGAAAAACACATATGGAGGAGAATTTGATTGTACCATTTTTTTCAGATGAGAGCTGCACACCTTGACCATCAAATAAACATGTCTTCTAACACTGTAGAGCACATTGAGAATTTTTTTTCCTTTCTAATGAGTTTTTAATCTCTGCCATTATAAAGGTACAGTTATTAATTGATATGATAATTTCATTTTACTTTAAAAAATCTAGCTTGCAATTTGAGAAATAAAAATAGCAAAACATGGACTATTTTACAACAGGATTATAAGAGAAAAGTAAAGGTTATGCCTTTCTACAGTTACTAATTTTGTTTTCTTTTTAGTAAATGTAACCTGATTTTAAGATTCATTATACTTTTAATAGAAAAGAAAATAATAGTACATTTAAATATATGTTTTCATTCACCCCAGACAAACCATTCTGTATGCTGGATCTGATTTGTTGTTTTCAGAGCACATAACCACCTCATATTCTTTCAAGTGAGTACAGAACCAGAAGGTATAATTGCTAGTTTTCATTATTTTAAAACAATAAGTATACAGGTGCAGAAAATATTTTTTCTCAGGTAAGAGGGATCAGGGTTTTTGTTTCTTTAAATATGAGGAAAAGTTATTTTAAAACTGTATTTTTAATTGCACTGTCACTTGTCATTTGAGGTGACACAACCTTCTATTATATATCTGTTTAAAATGCTGCAAAACTGTAACTGTCATTTCCTGAGTAACATGGCATTTAGAATGCCTCTAAAGAATGTGTTGTATAAGCTTAAAAATTCATCCAAATTGAGCAGTTAATCCTGTTTCTAGTTTTGAGAAATTGTGAGTCTAGGCTCAAGGAGCCAACGCTAGAAGGAGGCAAAATTTGTACAGTTTATTCTGGTCTAAGCTGAATAGACGGGACAAATGAACAGTCTCAACAAACGACTTTCTTAAATTCCTTGTGAGCCAGAAATTTAGAGGAAATTTTATGCCAGAAAATGCCAATACACTGTTTCAGATATTACTATCATTGACCGAGATCTCTGGCACGGTTAAGTGCACCTGTACCACTGATGCTGAGACTCTGACTCCCTGACCCTGGCAGAAGCTGGACAGGCTGGTTTGCGCTGAGCTATGGGGTCAGAAACCTCTGGATTCTGGCCTTGAAGAAGCCTATATGGAAGTCTGTCTGAAAAACACCACAGTAACAAGGGGAGAGAAGGGACATCAAGGTCTTCAGGTCTCTAACCTGAATACAGACAGCTCACCAGCTCTGCTGGGAGTTGTGGCTACCAGCTGATGGCTTGGAAACAGCCAAAGTGGAAGTACCATGCCTTTACCTCAATGCAACATTATTTTCACAGATCTGTCTCAAGTGCTGGGATTCTGAGGCAATCCAGGAATCCATATGAAAATTGCTTTGCTCGGTATCAACTTTTGTCAAACCCAAGATATTTCTGACAAAGCATACTGGACTCAGTAACATTTTCCCATGAAATTAATTTAATCAGAAAACAGCTAACCAGCTGTAGTTAGTACATTTATCAAAAAAGACCATTTATGGAATGGAAAAGCACCACAGGCTAGTTAACAAAAAAATGTATGTTGCATTACCAAACACTACAATTCTCACCACTTAGGGTAACAACTTTGAAATTCTGCAGTTGTGTGAATATATAATTATTATCTAAATAAGTGGAAATTTTGAGCCAAAATCTGGCCTTGAAAGTCCAAATACATAGAACTTGGTGGTCCTTCTGTGAAGGCATATGTTTATAAACAATAGGGAGACCTTGCAGCTTGAATCTGGTTTTAAAATGCCAGAACACTGAGGCACTCAAGATTATCGGTCAGAAATTAAGAAGAAATATGTGTCTCCCAGGTCCAGTTTCTCCCAGAGAACTAGGAGCTAAATCAGGCCACAGAAAGATAGTTAACTTTACTTAGCAACCACAGCCCTAAATACTTCCCTGGAGCTGGCTATACCAGCCAAAATAAGAGCTGGTAAAAGGGCCTTCTGTGAGCTCACTGGCAGAACATTGACTCAGTCTGTGTGAGGTTTGGCTTCAATTACTTCCTCTCCCATTTAAATTTCATCACCAGTTTCCTTGGTGAATTCTGAGATATGGTTTTGTTTTCTTCAGCATCTCCTGGTAAAACTGACAGAACGAGCAAGGGAGCACAGCTCTCCAGCAGGGTGGTGTGTGTAGTCATGGCCAAGATGGGACAACTGGATTACAGTCAGTGTAGAAGAAAACATTGGCAGTAGTAAGAGCGTCCACCTGAACAACAGGAGATTTAGGAATTTAGGAACCTGTCTTCTGCACCTTATAGCAATGATATAACTGCTGAACACTTGATAAAATTGGTATGAACCCAAGCAATATTTTGAGTGTCCTGGCAGGTGTCAGGAGGTTTGGGCTACGCCCTCATAGTGTAAGGGATTAGGAAGTTCTAGGTGTATCCAGAAGTATGCCTAGAAGACCTGGAGGATCTTACCAGTGAAAACTTGTGTCCCTCTAGCCTTTAGATTTTAGAAATTTCTGAGCAGCAGCTGATGGTCTCCTGAACTTGCATGTCTACATTATGGCTTTGTATCATTATTTGAGGTGGACTTTGCCTACACAGTTGCTACACAGCTAGTTCTGTGAGGAATGGCTGAGTCCTGTGGTTTTGTTCAGATGTATTTTTTTTCTGTGGCGGTAACACTATATCACCTGGGCTAGTTATCACAGTGACTGATTGAAAAGTGTCCAAGCAAATGATGTCTGCATCCAAAAATGAGTTAAGCTACCAGTAGGCTTAACTCTGCTTTGAATCTGTTGCTGAGATACAATGGTTGCAAAATCTCACAAGCTATTACTTAAAGAATCAGCCTTCAGGAGAAGCTACTTCCAGCCACCAAATCATCAGGTTCTTTTGCTCAGTGACACTTTGTTTAGCTGGAGCAGAATAGGGAATGCTTAAATGTGGAGGGCTTCCATAGTTGGCCCCAAGATGTGGCCCATTATTAATTTCAGTGTGTTAGGAAAGCAGTCATAGCATCAGGAGGTCAGAAAGAAATCAGAGAAGAAGAAAGCATAAAAGGGAAAAATTCTCACCTGCTAAATATTCTGTTGTTCAGTCATGTTTTTGTAGCCACAAATGTTCTTAGAAAACTAAACAGTGGCTGGCAACATCGCAAGTGATATCTAAGGCTGGTTAGGGCTGCAGCGTGTGTGTAAGTCTTATGTGACCTAGAGAAATTCACACAGCTTAGTGCTAAGATGCTCATCACATCTGACCATTTTGATAAAGGCATGAGTGTGATAATGGTTTACATAAAAGCTGTGCTGCCCGTTACTCTCCTTTGCCACATGCAGCTGCCTGTGGTGGTCCAACATAGCCACCCTGAGAGCTAGATGTATGTCTGAGATGCGATCAGTCTCACTGAAGCAAAAAATTTTCTTTCCACTTGAGTTCTTTCAGTAGCATGGCTGATGGCTATGGGCGATGTCCAACACTTTTGGCTGTCCTGTGGCTTTCTATAGGCCTATCAGTTTGTTTTCTGAAAACATTACATCCCTACTCTGGGCAACATGAACACTCATCTCTTTTGTGAAACACAAAATTGACTAGTTTCTTTAGAGGAGCTAAAGTGAGGCTTTTTAGCAATCCTGAATGAGTTCTAGCATTATTTCCTTGAAAACAGACTTGTGGTTGAGAAGAACAAAACTGTATCAAAGACATGTTCATTTTCTACATGTGCCCCTAGAGTCTATTGCCCAAGCACAATGAACAGTAATGTATTTCTAAAAGCTTGTAAAATACGCATGTTTAATGTAATATTAATAGAATAGTTACTGCCTCCTAAAAAATTAAAAATTAAAATATGCATGTAGGATGGTGAATGCAAGAGCAATGTGAAAACTATGCAGTTCATGATTGTTAAATTTTCATCACAAAGAATCTAATTAAGATTTAGCATAAAGTGAAAATCCTATAATAGAGGGAGACTTAGATTTACCATCAAAACTGAAGTTTGGGATCCTAAATCACAGTATAGTAATGTATTTATGTATGTTCAGAAAAAACCCACTGTGTGGAAATTTGGTTACATTCATGTATTTACCTGTGCACTCTCAAAAAGCTGTTAACAGTCTATTGAAATTATTGCTATATGAAAAGTAGAGATCTACATCCAGTGGATCTAAAAATTGAAAAGTTTGGGAATATTTAAAATCTGCCTACACAGTAGAATTACCTCATGGGAATATAAAAAATAAAAAAGCTTGTTTTTTCCTAATAATCCTGACTAAGATGAGAAGCATGTGCAAGTTGGAAAAGCGTATTGAACTTGATAACAATATGGACTGCACATTTTGTGTTTAAGTGACAACATTTTTAGACTGGAAAAGTGCATGACATATGGATGGAAAGAAATGTAACAGTTTTGAGCTGAAACATATACCTCTTGTTTGTCTTTCCTTTCAAGGGACTGCGGGCTGTGGGGCCACAGAATGTACTCAAGCTCTTTAGAGAAGAAGAAAAGGTTGGTAAGGAGAGATCCAGAGACACCTGTCCTTGATGTTTTCATTAGTATTTTGGAAGAGAGAATGGAAAGAATTCTTATCACATCTGCCTTTGACCCTGATCTGAGACAGATGTGAGAATGCTGCAGAAATAGAAGTCAGAATATCCCAACAACCACAAAAATTACATAGGAAAAGAAGAATGTAATTCAATTCAGAGAAAACAAGGTCCAAATTCTACTCTTAGGAAAAATGAATGACAATATTAGGAATGAGAACAATAAAGCAAGTAAATGATGTTCAGGAAAAGGATCTAAGAATCCTTGCAAATCTAGTCTCTCCCAGAACAGACTGGCCATGGGTTAGCAGAACCATGTTGCTAGCAAAAGAAGCAAAGACATGAGGTAGGACTCAAAGCACATGAAATAAGCTCAATACACCATGTAAGCCTGCTCTACCCAGCGCTGTTATACATCTTCTACAGCTCTGTGTCCACATGCATGTCAACTGAGAGTCCAGAATAGACCTTCAATGGTATACTGAGATCTAACAAACACCACCTCTGAGAAGGAACTGAAGGGACTGGGGCTGTTTACTCTAGGCAAAATAAGATTAAGCAGAAAAACAGCACTGGTTTTCAAGTATTTAAAATATCGCTGCAGGGAATTAATTTGTTCACAATGCCTGGTGTCAAATAGGACAAGGTGTAATGGATGTTAGTCTAGCTTAAGCAGTATGAAAAAATTTCTAATGGCAAGATCAGTGAAGACCTGGCTGGCTGAGAAGGGGAATATGGGGAATATGAGGAATATTCCTCATTGTATATTTTTAAGAACTTCCATCAGGAGTGTCATAGGCATAGCTGGTCCTCTCCTGAAGTAGAAGGATAGAATATCTTGTGGTCAATTCCAGTTCCACTTTTACAAATATCTGAAACAAGAATAATGACCTACACAAGTTTAGTTTAGAACTCAAGCTAAAAATAATCAATCCTGGGTTTCTTGAAGTCTATGGTGTTTGAGACTTGCATTTTTATGTTTCCCTGTTTAGCCTGAAATCCTCAAGTGATTACAGATCTCCTGAAAATTGAGGGCTACCAGGGGAAAAATATTGTATGACGTGATAAATTCCTAAGTACTGTTCAGCCTTGCCTAGGTGGAAAAGTGATGCACACGCTGTAGCTGTAGAAAGAAGTAGTATTCTTTTCATGTTCATCCAATTGATTCACTTTAAGCAATAAACTAATTTTCCAAGGAAAGCTCTAGTTAGAAGGAATGTCTGAAAAAAGTAAAGAAAAATAAATCTAGTGTCTCTCCGTTAATTTCTAAACACATACAAAAGTAACTGTTTAGCCATATTCCTTACAGATACAAAGAGAATTATTCCTCTCCAATGCCTTTAGTTCCATCTTGGAGAAATTTCCAACACCTTACTTTCTTTAACGCAGGTGGTAGGAGGGTTATTTCCTCTCCATATGCAGAATTAATGGATAAAAAGTCTCACAGAACAACTCTACCCAGCAGAAGAATCTGCAGTCTTTACAGAGAAACAGGTGCTTTCCTTGCAACTACAACTTACAAGATATGGGAGGTTAAAAAAATATAATTTACTCTAATATTACAGGTCTCTGGTATATGCAGTTCTCTGAATTAACAGATCCTGAAACAAACAAACAAACAAAAAAGATTAATGCTATGATGATTAACATGAAATGAGTAGATCAACCGGCAAGAAATGAGCCCTGTATGCATGGATGAATTAACTCTGAACAGGCCTGAATCAACATATCACGATTTAGACATATACAAAATGTTTCAGTGAGGTGTGGTATCTTTGTACCAATAAAATCAGTGTTGTGATTTTAAGCAAGGAAAAATCACTTCTCTTCTGAACATATTAATGTTACTTTCTGGTGATTTTCAAAAACTAACTTAGGTAATAGTCTCTATTTTTAAAGTTCTGACTTTGTGGGGAAAGAAGGTAATGAGTTTGATAAGGAAAACTATTTTTGAATTCTACAAGAGTACTCATTCTATCCATCTACCCAATACCTGTCTTAATTAGTTGATTCATTTTATTCAAGTGATTTTCCAAATCCTTACCTACTAAAAGGGCCCTCAACATTTCACTGCCACTTAGAAACGTTTGGGTTTTTTCTCATGTTTAGCTGGAACTTCCTGTGTTCCAACTTGTGCCCATTGCCCCTTGTCTTGTCATTGGGCACTATTGAAAAGAGCCCAGTCCCATCATCCTGACACCCACCCTTAAGATATTTATAAGTATTGATTAAATCCCCCCTCGGTCTTCTCTTGTCCAGGCTGAACAAACCCAGGTCTCTCAGCCTTTCCTCATAAGAGAGGTGCTCCAGCCCCCTGATCATCTTGGTAGCTCTCCGCCGGACTTGCTCAAGCAGTTCCACATCCTTCTTAAATTGTTATCCTGGCATCACCCATTCTGATATGGGGGAATTTTATTCCCAGTTTCTGAAGGATGAATGCTGACAGAAGTGATTAATTTAGTAGAGTAGGTCATTTATCCAAGAAAACACAGAGCATCTGTAGCAAAACACCGTGCAGTAATACACACGATACCAAACTATTTTAGTGAGAACCCAAAAAGTCTACAGATGAATGTGAGCAAAAATATTTCTAACAACATGAATGGACAATATGCTAAGAAATGTAATTGAATTCTGACCTATGCAACAATTAATGCAAACTAGAATGAATAAATAGTTATAGGTTATGAGCATATTCCTAATGTAAGAAGGGGGAATTAATGAAGTTCAAAGGAGAAACAGATTAAAATTGGTCAAACATATTATTTAACATGCTTGATATCTAATCAGAGCAACCCAGTGCTGAACAAAAGAAAGATCAAGAAATGAGCAGGATTTTTAAACTAATCATGTGGATAATGGAAGACAGTTACACTTTCTCAATGTGTATAACATAATGTATTAGCCAATAAACTCCCTATTGACAGAATATTGGGAAGTCCCATATCCCATATCTATACCCAAGGGATAGTCTGTTTGCAGTTGTCTGAAACCTGGAGTAGGTTTTGAAACATGCTGACTAGTGGATGCCACGCACTAGAATGAGATGAATCTCTGACGTGAACTGACACAGCTCTTACTTCCACTTGGTGGCAGTGCTCCCACTTTATAATCTACATCTAACTTTTGCTGTTACTAAAGTCACCTTTTGCATCCATCTCTAGCCCTATATCAGAGTGACTTTTTAAAATTAAGATTATAGACATCTCTTTTTCTCAAGTGCTATGGAAATCATAATAAGATACCATCTCTTGATATATTTGGTACCTAGCATAAAGGCGTTCGTGGTCAGTTGACTCTGGCTGGACACCAGCTGCTCTATTACTCCCCCTTCCTCAGCTGGACATGGGAGATAATGACAGGGAGATCACTCACCAATTACCATCACAGGCAAAACAGACTCAACTCAGGGAAATTAGTTTAATTTATCATCAATCAAATCAGAATAGGGTAGTGAGAAATAAAAAAATCTTACAACACCTTCCTCCCACACGTCCCATCTTCCTGGGCTTAACTTCACTCCCCATTTTCTCTACCTCTTCCCCCACAGTGGCAAATGGGGATGAGGAATGGGGGTTGCAGTCAGTTCATCACACATTGTCTCTTCCACTCCTTCATTCTCAGGGGGAGGACTCCTTATGCTCTCCCCCCTGCTCCAGCATGAGGTCCCTCCTACGGGAGGCAGTTCTCCATTAATTTCTCCAATGTGGGTCCTTCCCACAGGCTGCAGTTCTTCATTATCTGTTCCAGTGTGCGTCCCTCCCATGGGATGCAGTCCTTCAGGAACAGACTGCTCTAGCATGGGTCCCTGGTGGGGTCACAAGTCCTGCCAGCAAAACCTGCTCCAGCATGGGCTGCTCTTTCCATGGTTCCACAGGTCCTTTCAGAAGCCCTTTGTGACCCCTGGTGATTTGACTCAGAAGAAAAACCCTTACATGACCCTAAGTGTACAGTTTGGCTTAATTCTGGAAGTCACAACAGGACACGTACAATACACCTACTGAATGAATGTAATGCATTAGCAGTATTGGCACACCCTGTCTAAACTGTGTAGCTGTGGCTAACCTCCAGAGCTTCTGAGAAAGAGAAGACTACAGAAACTGAATTATGCACTAAAGGCAGAGAGGAGCAAATCCTGCCTAGTCACTGAAGAAGACCAGCATTAACCTTGCAGCAAGAGATATAAACATAGGACAGACAAGAAGTCTTCTTTCAGTCCTGTTTGGCTGTATTAGACCTACTGAAATCCAAAGATTCAGTGTGGCTATCACTAAGCAGCTACACACAGCACTACATGTGACAGAACTCATCTGTCCATCACTAATGTTATGCTTGCATGCCTGATGCATTGCTCTGTGGAGATAACAACTTGAGCCCCAGCAATATAGCGGTGTTAGAGCAGCAAGGGTGGGCAGGCCTCGTTACTGGGGGAAGAGTGCCCTGCTGACTCCATACAATGCTTTCATCTCTACAGCTCCTTGGACATGGCAACACCCAGGGGTCTGTTACTCCCACGGGGAGTTAAAACAGGATTCAGCAGCACCTGGGAACATTGCACAGCAACATAAGTCAAGTCCCCCTGCCAGGAGTAGTGCTTAATTGGATATTTGTGGAGGTCTGTTTGTAGCCACTGAGAATTAAGCACAGGATTAAAGGTTTCTCCTGAAATGAGGTGGATATAATGATATGCCAATTTTTTAGCCAAAGGGTTAAGAAAAGAAATACATAACAAATATATAATGAAATGGCAGGTGGCTCTAAATGGGTATAACTTTTGAAGAAGGTGTTTTACTGTGTTGCTTAATGCCCATTTTTTCCCCAAAATTGTATTAGATTTTTTTTCTGAAATGATCAATCTTATAAATGAAGGTACTCTTGTGCTACTTCTTATTTTCACTCTTCTCACTTCTAATTGAACCTCAGAGGCGCAGATCCATAGTGCACTTCAGTGCAGTCTTTCTTAAGTACTTCCTTCAGTGTCAGGTTTGGTTCCCAGCACTATGTTCTGAGCTGAGCCACGTAGACCAACTGCTGTTATGGTGAATATTAGGCTACAGTCTTCTTCTGCCAGCCAGGCTAATTCAACCAACCCAGCTGGACTTAGCACCTGTTCTCCATTTTCCTCCAGGAACTGAGCACTGGCCTGATTAGACTCGCTTGAAAAGGCAACATTGTCAAAACACCAGCCGTGTTAATTGCCGTCAGAAATATTGCCTTGGGGGAAAATGGATCAATGCAACAAATACCCCTAACAACATATCTAGCCATGTGTTTCCCTACATTAGCTCAACATTTTACTTTATCTGCTTCAGTTTATTTTCACTTCAGGGCTGGAAAATTAGGCCTTCTTGCTGCTATCACAGTACATGTACTGGTTCTGTATCAGACTCTGCTCACAGCACACTTGCACGCTCCTTTTTTCCTTCTTGAGGCTAGCATGCTTAATACTGAACAGTGCATCATAAAAACACATACAATAATTCCAGCCTTCCATGGATGAATTCCAGCTGGTTATTTTCATTGGTCTTCTTATGGTTTTAGAATCAAGTGTAGGTTTGCTCCCAGATGTAGCTAAAACAGCCAGTTGCTTTCGGCAACAAATTGCTGGCAAAGCAGGAGAGAAGGGAGAGAGATCAGTAAAAACACTGCAGCCAAAGCGCTCTCTAGCTAATGCCACCAATGCCGGCTGGTGAACCACACTCCTCTCAATACTGAAATTTAGAACCTCCTAAACAATAGGCCAGCCACTATTATCTTAACTTTTTTGAAGGAGTTTATTACACCTGTCTTATCTTTCATTCTTTTTTATTTCTCGATGCTTCTTTCCACTAGTCTCCTCTAAGTCTACTGCATATATTGTAACATGGAGTACTAAACAGAGGTATACACTGTTACATGAGCTTTCAACCCTCCTTGATAAGCATCTAGAAGGTTGAGGAAGTGGCTGGAAATAAACTATATATTAAGATTATATATAACTATAAAAATAACATATATCTATATGTGTTAACTATAAATATGCACCAGCAACATGGTGTCCTCCAAGCTTAATCTGGAACATATTAATCTGAAATGGGGAATTATTTTTAGAAAGAAAAATACCATTACTGAATGACAGCCTAATTGCCTTCTGAAGCACCTAGACATTCATTAAAAATCCCCACTCCAAATGTCAGTTAAGCAAAACTCTGGTTAGCCAATGAAACCTGAAATGAGCTCACTTCTAAATCATCATGTTACAGTTTAATTCAAATGTACATTAAAGACCTGATCCAGCAAAGCATTTAAGCATATGTTGAAGTCAATGGGATTACTTGTACCTTAAAATTTAAGCATATGTTTAAATACTCTGGTGCACTAGATTAGCCTACATTCTGTTTTCTCTCATGTAGGCCCAAACTTTGCCTTTATCTCTCTACCTTTAATATTTAATCTCTTCCTATTTCCTCTCACTGGAGATCAGTAGCTTTCAATTAACTTGGTCTGAATTTTCTCTAGGGTAGGTGTATTTTATCGTATCAGGCCCTCCAATTTCTCTGCTGGCCTTGCTGTTGTGTGTCTGACATCGGTGTTCATTGAGCTAGTGATCAGCGTTGTTAGCTGGCTCCTCACACGGTCTGTGTCGTACTGCAAGTGCCTTCCCTGTCTTTGCTCACGCTGCTGCGTGCTGCTGTGGCAGCTCAACTCTGTACTGCTCTGGCCACTGCCCTCTCTTTTTCAGGGTAGCTATTGAGGGCTTTCAGCTCTGCTCTTGCTGCTGTCAGTCGTTGTTCTGCTGTCTTTTCTGTTCCTTCCTGGTACATTTCTTTTTAATGAAGGAAAAAAGATTTTAAGTATTTAAGGGTCAGACCCCATATAAGGGGTGAGGGCTACTTCTATGCTAATCATCTCTCCATGGTGAGGCATTTTAGTTTATGACCAAACTGGATGAAGACTTTTATAATCTTACATGACTGCCCTAGGAATCTCTGGATTGCTGCCATTCTATAAATGCCCTACTGCTTCATATGTTCATTTGCTCATCATGTTTTTGAATATTTCCATCTCATTTCCATTTTTTTACAAGACACACAAACTTTCTGTTACAAGATACCAAAATCAGGCAAAAGAGCAAACCATGGAAATGAAGCTTCTAGAAATTCTGGGAAATTTTGTGGTCCTCAGATTTATTTCTGTGTGTAAATAGAAAAAACAGTATCAGTGTGTGCCTTGAAAATCAAATCTTCTTAAGCTAGTGAGCCACCTTAGTAAATAAACTAAATTTACATCACAAAGTCAGAAATGGTAAAGTTAGAGGCACATTAAGTCTTGCAGTGAAAAACTGACCTCTATAATATTTATGAAAAAATGTCCAGTGACTTCAGCCCAGGAGAAAGGCTTCCACAGGCTTTGGGATACAACCACATCAACTCAATACACAGTACTGAGGTGATGAAGCAGAACAGGGGCAGAAAAGGGTGGAGAATCATGAGATTACCGAATTGGTGGCTTGGTACCTACTGTAGGTCATTTATGGTATCTGACACATGAAAGTTGTCTGCCAGATGGAAACATCAAGTACAAAAGAGAAGGAACAATGGCTCTGTTCAAAATGAGCTACTGGAGTTCATGACCCACATACTATTTTTGAAAGAGTAGTTATGCTAAATGAAAGAGCTGTATTTCACACTATTTTTCAAGGACAGACAGACAAGGGAGATAATATCACAGCTTATACTAAGGTTGCCTTCAGTTTACATTGCCTTCCGCACAGGACATCAACCTGCGGAAGTCCAGCATCAATCCTGCCATGAATTTCCCCTTGATTAAATGGTTTTTTAATACAAAGGGGAAAAAAAAGGAGCAAGTCTGAGCGCAGCATTTGTCACAGTTAACTTTAAGGGCTACGGCACAGGTTTCTACATCTGAGCTGGTTGTGTAGGCTCCCATCACTCAACAAAATTTTTGTTAGTATATTCAGTGGAGTCTAGGGTATGATTCATGTGGCAAAATGTAGGTGTCTACTTTAGGCTAAGATAAATTGTACCTTGTTGGGTGGAAATTCTGGGAAGCCTGAGAGTGAATGGCTCAGGTGCAAACACCTGGGTTGCAAGCATTCACATCCAGCCAGATGTAAGCCATCCCAGTTGACACTGAGAAAATCTGGAAGCTTTCAAAAAAGAATACTGGGTAACTGCGAAATATGTTGTCTGTAAGGGACTAGAAACTTGTCTCAACATAGTTGGCAGGACAAGTTTCACTACCAAAGCTTAATCACCACAGCAACTGAGCAGGACAGTGGCCACTGGGGCAGCCCGCTGAGTCCTGCCAGGCAGGATTGTGTCTGTTCTGTTGTCTCAGGAGTACATGCCCTCTGCACATGCACCCAGGCCCAGGGTTGACTGATGGGGGACTCGGACCCTCTAGAAGTTTCTAGCACCCTCTAGTGATGGTACTGGGCATGCACCCCACTGCCAAGTGGGAGGCGTGGATATGGGAAACAGTCATTGACTATGCAAGAGGACAACCCTATAAAAAGGGGAAATTAGCAGAGACCATGAGGAGTGTTCTGGAACATACCACCACCACCATATTCAAAGATACATTGGACACATGGACTGCAACGGCTGACTGACCAACCGGTGGACCGCATGGACGGACAGAAGGATGGACAGACCAACCGCACGGATGAATGGACCGAGCACACAGACTACCACAGATCTGTGGTGGTAGCTATTGCAACACTCATGCTATCTCTCTCTCTTTCCCTTTCTCACTTTTTTCTTTCTCTGCTTTTCTGTCCTGTATTTACTGTTGGCCAAATAAAGTGACTTGGCACTTGACTCTGTTTTGAGTCTTAATTCTGTTCCTGAGAATGTAAAAGGAACCTAGTCACAATAAAACATTGGAGTCAATCAGAAGTTAAGCCCAGCTGCCCCAGCCTCCCAGAATTATCTGAGGTGGTTGGAAACCAAAGGGGTTTAACCTCTGCCAAATTGTTCAACCCAACAGTAGATCATGACAGTTGTCAAAACCTGGTAAAGACCCAAAGAAAGGGACAGAGAAAAGAACATCTTATTTCACCAGTGATTAAAAGATGACAAAGATCCATCACAGACTGGAGGTATAAGCAAGGATGTGGAGGAAGATTCCTTGGCCAAGAACAGAGCCAGCTCAAAGGGAAAAAAATCTAACCAAAACAACCCAACAAAAAAGAAAAAGTTGCAAGAAAACAGCATGCCAAGATTTCTTCTAATCATATTCAATAGATAGCATCATTATCAGTAACTGGGGGACTAAGGGAAAGGTGGAGCAAAGCAGTGCTTGGTGGAAGAGAGAACAGTCCTAGAATGCATGAACAGAAGAATTCTCAATTCAGGAAAAGGGATTACAAAGGGGAGAGCATAGACAGCCCAAAAGGCTGCTGTTGTGGCTTAGCCAGAAACTCAGCCCCACACAGTTGCTTGCTCACTCTCCCACCAGCAAGATGGGGGAGAGAATCAGAAGGGCAAACCTCATGGGTTGAGATAAGAACAGTTTAATAATTAAAATAAAAGAACAGCAACAAAAATGCAATGGAAAGGAAAACAATGAAAGGTACAAAACCCAGGGCAGGGTGGAGATGGGAAGGGGAATGTATCACCAAAACAAACCACACATGACACAGCTACCCACCAGTCCCCAAGCTGCAACCACCTTTGCATGCCAACTGCCCCCATTAATATACTGGTCATGGCATCACATGGTATGGAATGAACATCCCATTGGCCAGTCAGGGTCAGCTGACTTGGCTGTGGCCCCGCCCCTCCCAGCCTCTTGACCACGTGGCAGAGCATGGGAAGCTGGAAAGGTCCCTGATTACTACAGGCACTACAGTGAAGAGAGTTAACTCTTTCTCAGCCAAAACCAGCACAATACCATACAAGGTGGATGCTTTGGGGGGTAAGAGACAGTTTACAAATGGCCTCCATCATCCTACTCTGCAGCTCTGAGCTTTCTCTAGTCTCTTATTTTGGGTTCACCATGAGGGATGGTACCTTTTCTTTCACACACTGAAAAAGGAAGCTATGGCAAATATATGACTGTGCTCTTTAGTATCTTCCAGTCCTTTACTAAGGAAAATATCAAAGGAGATGCATGGAATATTGCCCGTATTTGAAACAAACATGTTTCATTACTTTGGGAGTCCTGTTCAACACAGACAAGAAGTTGTCTCAACATATCCATTTGCATAGTATAAAAGGTTACTACTAGACAGAATGTATAATTTGTAGAAATGGAATCAGTAGTGATCAGCTCCTCTGAGTGGCACTTCTAGTTTTCTACCACTGGAAGATTAAATTACATTTAAACTTCAGAGAATTGGAAGGAGAAGGATGTGGTACAGTGCCATCCTTACGTAGAATTAAGACTCAGAACAGAAGCTTGATTAGCCTCAAAGACTCTTCTAGTTGTATCTGGCTGAAGGATATGTTTCAGAAGCAGTGGATCAAAAGAATGCAACAACTGCCAGGCTTTTGCCTTGCTTTCAAGGTGCTTCAGCTGGGTAAACACAGAGGAAGAGAAGGAGCTCATTCAGATCTATCTAGTCTCTCCACCTCTCCCCTCAGTAATTTCCTTGCATTAGAGGGATCCCTGAGTGACAGGATACACCAACCTTCTGTCTGCAATTTGTTGCCATTATAGTATCGTAGAATCATTAAGGTTGGAAAAGACCTTTAGGTTCATCATGTCCAACCATCAACCCAACACTACCATGTCTCCTAAACTGTGTCCCAAAGTGCCAAGTCTAAACATTTTTTGAATACCTCCAGGGATGGTGACTCCACCACCTCCCTGGGCAGCCTGTTCCAATGCCTGACCACTCTTTGAGTAAATAAGGTTTTCCTAGTATCCAATTTAAACCTCCGTAGATGCAGCTTGAGGCCATTTCCTCTTGTCCTATCACTAGTAACTTGGAAGAAGAGACCAACACCCACCTTGCTACAACCTCCTTTCAGGTAGTTGTAGAGAGCAATGAGGTCTCCCCTCAGCCTCTTCTTCTCCAGAGTAAACAACCCCAGCTCCCTCAACCTCTCCTCATGAGACCTGCTCTCCAGACCCTTCACGAGCTTCATTGCCCTTCTCTGGACACACTCCAGCAACTCGATGTCTGTCTTGTAGTGAATGGCCCCAAACTGAACACAGTATTTGAGGTGTGGTCTCACCAGTGCTGAGTACAGGGGCACTTCCCTGCTCCTGCTGGCTATACTATTCCTGATACAAGCCAGGATGCTGTTGGCCTTCTTGGCCACCTGGGCACACTGCTGGCTCACGTTCAGCTGGCTGTCAACCAACACCCCCGGGTCCTTCTCTGCTGGGCAGCTTTCCAGCCACTATTCTCTCCATGAGGCTGAAGTCTCACAATCTCTAGCCCTAGTTCTCGTCAGAGATTTCAGCTTACCAGATATATGCTGGAAATACAACACAGCAGAGACAAAGAAGTCTCGGAGGTTCCTGGAGCGTGTAGGAGATAACTTCCTGATGCAGCTGGTAAGTGAGACAACCAGGGGAGGTGGCCCACTGGACCTGCTGTTTACGAACACAGAAGGCCTGGTGGGTGATGTGGTGGTTGGAGGCTGCCTTGGGCTCAGCGACCATGACATGATAGAGTTCTCGATTCTTGGAGAAGTAAAGAAGAGGGTCAGCAAAACCACTACCCTGAACTTCAGAAGGGCAGGCTTTGGATTGTTAAGGAGTCTGGTTAACAGAGTCCCTTGGGAGGCAGTCCTGAAGGGCAGAGGAGTCCAGGAAGGCTGGATGTTATTAAAGAAGGAAGTCTCCAAGGTGCAGGAGCAGGCCGTCCCCATGTGCCCTAATTCGAGCAGGCAGGGAAGAAGACCGGCTTGGCTGAATAGTGAGCTTTGGCTGGAACTCAAGAAAAAAAGGAGAGCTTACCGCCTTTGGAAGAAGAGGCAGGTGACTCAGGAGGACTACAAGGATGTTGTGAGGTTGTGCAGGGAAAAGATTAGGAAGGTGAAGGCTCAGCTGGCACTTAAACTGGCTGCCACTGTTAAAGATAAGAAAAAATGTTTTTATAAATGTATCAGTGACAAAAGGAGGGCCAGGGAGAACCTCCCTCCTTTGTTGGATGCAGATGGTAACCTTGCCACAAAAGATGAAGAGAAGGCTGAGGTACTTAATGCTTTCTTTGCCTCAGTCTTTAATAGTCAGACTGGTCATCCTCAGGGTTTTCAGGGCCCTGTGCTGGGAGATGGAGCTAGTATGCAGAATGAAGTCCCAGTTGTTGAAGAGGTGGCAGTCACCAACCTGCTCCTTCACCTGGATGTTCACAAGTCCATGGGGCCGGATGGGATCCACCCAAGGATACTGAGGGAGCTGGCAGAGGAGCTCACCAAGACACTCCGCATCATTTATCAGCAGTCGTGATCAACCGGGGAGGTCCCAGATGACTGGAAGCTAGTGAATGTCACACCCCTCTACAAGAAGGGTCGGAAGGAGGATCCGGGGAACTACAGGCCTGTCAGCCTAACCTCGGTGCCGGGAAGGTCATGGAGCAGATCATCTTGAATGCCATTATGCAGCACATGCGGGACACCGAGGGGATCAGGCTCAGCCAGCATGGGTGTAGGAAATGGAGGTCCTGCCTCACTAACCTGGTCTCCTTCTATGATAAGGTGACCTGCTTAGTGGATGAGGAGAAGGCTGTGGAATTTGTCTACTTGGACTTTAGTAAGGCTTTTGACACTGTCTCCCACAGCATTCTCCTGGACAAGCTGGTTGCTCACGGCTTGGACAAGTGCACCCTGCACTGGGTTAAAAACTGGCTGCACGGCCGAGGCCAGGGCTGGTGGTGAATGGAGTCAAATCCAGTTGGAGGCCAGTCATGAGTGGTGATCCCCAGGGCTCAGTGTTGGGGCCAGTCCTGTACAATATCTCAACTGATGATCTGGATGAGGGGATTGAGTGCACCCTCAGTAAGTCTGCAGATGATGCCAATCTGGGTGGAAGTGTTGATCTGCTGGAGGGCAGGAAGGCCCTACAGCAGGACCTGGACAGGTTGGATCATTGGGCCGGAGCCAATGGTATGAGATTGAACAAGGCCAAGTGCCAGGTCCTGCACTTTGGTCACAACAACCCCATGCAATGCTACAGGCTTGGGGAAGAGTGGCTGGAGAGCTGCCTGGAGGAAAGGGATCTGGGGGTGTTGGTTGACAGCCAGCTGAACATGAGCCAGCAGTGTGCTCAGGCAGCCAAGAAGGCCAATGGCATCCTGGCTTGTATCAAGAATAGTGTGGCCAGCAGGAGCAGGGAGGTGATCATGCCCCTGTACTTGGCCCTGGTGAGACCACACCTCAAATACTGTGTTCAGTTTTGGGCCACTCACTGCAAGAAGGACATCGAGGCGCTGGAGCATGTCTAGAGAAGGGCACAAAGTTGGTGAAGGGTCTAGAGAACAAGTCTTATGAGGAGCGGCTGAGGGAACAGGGGTTGTTTATTCTGGAGAAGAGGAGGCTGAGGGGAGACCTTATCGCTCTCTACAACTACCTGAAAGGAGGTTGTAGCAAGGTGGGTGTTGGTCTTTTCTCCCTAGCAACAAGCGATAGGACGAGAGGAAATGGCCTCAAGCTGCACCAGGGGAAGTTTAGGTTGGATATTAGGAAAAACTTCACCGAAAGGGTTGTCAGGCATTGGAACAGGCTGCCCAGGGAGGTGGTTGAGTCTCCATCCCTGGAGGTATTTAAAAGACATGTAGATGTGGTGCTTGAGGATATGGTTTAGTGGTGGACTTGGCAGTGATAGGTTAGCAGTTGGACTTGATGATCTTAAAGGTCTTTTCCAACCTTAACAATTCTATGATTCTATGATTCTTCCCCAGGCCTATAGCATGGCATGGGGTTTTTGTGACCAAAGTGCAGGACCTAGCACTTGGCCTTGTTAAACCTCATACAATTAGCCTTGGCCCATCGAGCCAGCCTGTCCAGGTCCCTCTGCAGCGCCTTCCTACCCTCAAACAGATCAGCACTCCTGCCCAACTTGATGTCATTTGCAAACTTGCTGAGGACACACTCAATCCCCTCATCCAGATCATTGATAAAGATATTAAACAAGACTGGCCCCAAAGCTGAGCCCTTGGGAACACCGCTTGTGACCGATCACCAACTAGATTTAGCTCCATTCACCACAACCCTGAGCTTGGCCATCCAGCTAGCTTTTTACCCAACGAAGAGTACACTTGCCCAAGCCGTGAGCAGCCAGCTTCTCTAGGAGAATGCTGTGGGAGGCAGTGACAAAGGCTTTACTAAAATCCAGGTAGACAACATCCACAGCCTTTCCCTCATCCACTAAGCAGGTCACCCTGTCATAAAAGGAGATCAGGTTGGTCAGGCAGGACCTGCCTTTCATGAAGCCATGCTGGCTGGTCATGATCACCTGGTTGTCCTGCACTTGCCTAGTGATCTCACTCAAGATGTATCGCTCCATAATCTTCCCCAGTACCAAGGTTAGGCAGACTGGCCTGTGGTTCCCCAGATCCCTCTTCTAGTCCTTTTTCTTAGATGGGTGTCACATTAGAAGCCTCCAGTCATCTGGGACCTCCCCTGTTAACCAGGACTGCTGATAAATGGTGGAGAGTGGCTTGGTGAGCTCCTCTGCCAGCTCCCTCAGTATCCTTGGGTGGATCCCATCCGGCCCCATAGACTTGTGAGTGTCCAGGTGGATCAGCAGGTCGTAAACTGCTTCCTCCTGGATTATGGGGGGTTTATTCTGCAATCTGTCCCTGCCTTCCAGCTCCAGGGGCTGAATACCCTGGGGATAACTGGTGTGACTGTTAAAGACTGAGGCAAAGAAGGCATTTAGTACTTCAGCCTTTTCTTCATCCTCGGTGGCAATGTTCCCCTCCATGTCCAATATAGGATGGAGATTCTCTTTCCATCTGTTTTTGTTGTTAATCTATTTATAAAAACATATTTTCTTATCCCTTACATCAGTGGCTGTTATTATGGCTGTAAGCATGAGAGTACCACAAAAGATATGACCTTCCAATATTTTAGTTAAGTTAATATCCTACTCCACAGAGAGAACATGTAAAGTGGACTGTAGGGGTTTCCATGACACATTGTTTCCTGTGACACCAGGAGCAGAAAGCAAGGTCTTAAGCAAAAGTCAACCAGCTGTGAGGAAAGTTGAGTTTAATAAGAAGGGACAATAGTGGCTTATGGTATTGATGTCTACAGTTGTATTAATAATAATTTTTAATTAAAACTTTAATAATAAAACTATTGGGATGACACCTCTAATTGTATTTTTAAATTACTTAAATGATTAAGCAAAACTTGAGGAACACTTTCTTTTTCCCATTTTGCGGGCCTCAGTTATCAGATATAACAGATAAAAGTTGCAGTTTTTTGCTTTAAAGAAGGGCTCTTTGTGAGTTCCTGTAGCTTTTCCCTTCCTGTTTTCAAAGATACTTTCAAAATAAATGTGTGAGAAGTTAGGCATTTCTGAGTACAATTTGTCTTACATTTCTGCTTAATACATGTATGGCAGGACAAAAACTGGCAACCCAAGAAAAGATGCCTGCATGCCCCAAACAGAATGAAGTTAGCTTTGTCAGTAGTGTGAAAGTTAAGTTATGGCAGCATAATATGGCAGCCATGGGTGGTAACATCACCACAATGAGTGTCTCCGGCAGCTCTACCTCCTTCAGCCTTGGGAATGTCCCTCTACATCAGGGCTTCAGGTTCGGAGACATTAGAGGATGGCAGGAAGTCATCAAAGGATCCCTTTCTATGAGATTTTTCTTCTGCCCTGTATAGCTATGAAGATTCCCATTCTTAGAGTGGAACACTGCATTTTCCACTTGTTTAAAACACCTGCCTAATGTAGTGAAACAATTTTGTGCATTGTAAAGTAGCAAGCATGCATTTTGCAAATTTATTCTGCTTTGGATTTTTTCATCCATAGAAGAAGAAAAATAAGAAAATTATAATTAGCATGTTGGACACCATTAAGTTTTTCCTCAAGTGGCAGTTTTATGGCAGGATTCAGACTAGTACTTTTGCCCTTTCCTCCTGAGACCGTATAAAAAAATAATTGAATGGGGGCAATTACGTCCTTTCAAGAATCAAAAAGAACAAAGTAATTCATTCTTATTCCACAAATCAACCTTCACATGAAAACAATATCTATCTGTTCAGCATAATAGCTGGCAGTTCACCATGTCCAGAAAGAACCGCTTTTCAGTTTGAACAATTTGAAAGACTTTTTTTCTAACTGTCTTTGTCACGTCTGATTCTGGTGCAGAGGGAGCTCTTTGCTGTGAGATGAAGCTGTCTCAGTGCTAGAACAAGTAGTATCTCCAGCTCTACAATAATGTTTTCACGTTAGGGAAGATAAGATGTCTGCAGTTTAAGCAACTTCAGTGCAAAAGTAGGATTGTGACCAGCATTTTCTAACTGGCATGCTGGTTGATCTGGGGTTTGGGAGGGCTTTTTGAGTACAGTATCATTTTTTATTATTATTATTATCTAGCTTGATACATCTGAATTTCAGAAAACAGAACGTTTCTGGCATTCAGATAAGTGCTCCAAATAATATTAACACAAATTAGTCACTTCTTAAAATCACGACAACTGTATCCTTTTGCTTTTGTAAGCTCTGAAATACTGTATGGTGTCTGGTATTTACAGGTATGCTTAGCTAAATTTGAGAAAATCATGAAATTTCCTAACCAGTTAGGGAAGTGAATAGACTTACACAGAAAAATTGTCCTAAAGAATTATTTATTTATTTAATACATAAAGACAAAGCCATACCACTTTCATTTTGAAAATGAGAATAATAGAAAAAGAAAATAATATTTTCTTGTTAATCCATGATAGAAAATCCTTTCACATTCTATACCTTTATTTAGGACCGCTACTATTTCTAAATTAGGACACGTTACAGAACAGCTATGGTCACAGCTAGTGGGTATAGCTAGTGAGCATGAGGGCTTTGTCTGTATTAGAAAGTAAATAGGACCAGGATGTCATCTCTGGCACTGCGGCCAACTGGCATGGAACTGTCTCTGTAACATCAAGCCCACTTCCCAAACAGCATGGTCTCATATAAACTACTTACTCTGAATAGCCTCTAGTCTATGCTATTTCCTTAACCATGTCCAAGGTTTGTTTATATTGCTGTCATTTGTATCATACTGAAATGTGTCCTGGAGACTGTTCTCACAGTCCAAGCACACATGCAGCCATGGTGCCCAGGAAAGTTCCTGGCACTGTGTAACTTTCTAGCATAGATGTAGGCAAAGGCTCAGTAGCGTAAGTTAATTTTTTTTCCTCCTTAAAATACTTCTTACAGACCATAAGCTTGTCCTTTGTTAGAATATGAGTAAAGCCTACAGCATCGACAGCCACTAAGAGTATTTGAAATCCAGTGGCCAGGATGGCTTTGCTTGATTCATCATTTTGTGTGCAGTCCTGCTTTTCTATGCCAATCTAGTCTTCAGGATCTCTGACTAGACTATACTGCCAACACTATAACTGACATAACTTTTGAGCAAGGTGTCTCCAGCACAGAGGCTGGAGAATGGCAATTAAATAAATACATCTTTCCCTGTGGAATCCACTTCTTTGATTAATCTCATTGAGATTTTTTTTATTTTCACCTTTAGGACTTTCAGATTGCTGGGATAAGCAAAGCAGTTCCCTTAATCATGCAGAAAATATAATTTCAATTGACATGTAACGAAATTGTTGAAACAAAGAATGAATATCAGTATATAAGCTTAAATCTGCATACAGTGCAGAACCTTATAGGGCGTCCAAAGAGAATGAAAATGAAATGGACTTATCTGGACTTTCTTAGAGCCATCCCCTTTCCCCTCTGCTATTCAAGTCTGGCAAAAGCTAAAAGGCATAGGAGCCAACAATTAAGCATGTGATTGATTTAAATGGAAGCTGTTAGCTTAGGACTTTAGAAAAACTGAGACTTTTAAAAAGTGCAGACACAAACTTTGGGACCTTATTCTTGAAAAAGTTTTCCTGATTCTTTAGTTCTGGTACAGTTGTTATTTTACAGGACTGCTTGATTTATTGTCACTCTTTCAAGGTTTAAGGTTTTACCGTATTTCATTCAACTCACTAAGTAGTAAAATACACAATTGAATACCAATGCTTAAGCTTTCTTCCTCATGGTTTCTTAAGAAATTTTAACCTAATATAATAGTGAAGATTCAAAATCAGACATTTAATGACCAGTAATGTAAATGAATAGTATAACTCATGACTAATATATTACCAGCCTCCATTCCACATTCCAGACCTCATATGGTGACTACCAGTAACTTAGAATCAAAGTTAATATTAAAATATTATTCAGCTATAAACAGAGTAAAAATATCTTTCATGGTGTGTGAACACCAAATTTATGTTTACCTCTCACCAGCAGTTTATCTGTATTGGTCCGAAAAGTTTTATTAGGCACATTTGGGAATATGACTTTTAGTTATATGGTGGAGATAAGCTGTTTAAAACCAGAATAAAAGGAAAACCTAACAAGTAAACACCAAGATGTTAGTGAAAAAGCACAGGTCTATGAACTATTCACACAACAGCTTCCAGCTTGGTACTGGAACTGTGAAGATTTGCCTGTTCAAGCTACTTTACCTCTGAAGTACAAAGTACTTGTGAGCAAAATGTTACTGCAGTAGCTCTTCCAGTTATAGGTGGAATTATTCACATCACTTACATGATCTGCTTCCATTCTTGATGAATCAATCTGCATTTTGTTATCCCATGAAAAACATTCAGTTCCATTCTTTATCCTTAAACATTTCCACTTCATATACATGTGTGTCAAGAATTATTGGTCTGGACATGCATGGTGTTCAAAAAAGACACTTGAAGGCAAAAACTCATGCTGAAATATGGTTATACAAATCTTCGTGGCTTGTTCATGATCCAAAGAGTGAGTGTCTTCATGTGGGTAATGGCAGACAAAAATAACTTGCTCCATGTTAGATGACAGGCTATCAAAAAGAGGGAATGAAAAACTCAAGTCCCTAGATGTCACACACAGCAACAGAACAAAGAAGCATCTTTTAGGATGAAAAATCTGCACAGTTTATTCTTCACTCTGTATCTGTAAATTAAAAGTATTTACATTTCTTAAATATCATTTGTCTTTGCCTCATTCTAGATATCCTGAAGATAGCAGGTAAAATTTCTAAAGTCAAGAGTCTCCAGTCTTTTAAGGCATGACTGGCTGTATGTCATGACTGCAAGTCACTCCTTATTTAGGTGGAGCACTGCTATGCCTTAAATTGTGTCTCAAGTATAAGAGCTATTTGTCCCTAAATAAGTTAGGGAAAATAAGCGGATATGAAATTTTTTGATACGTAGGGTGTATCGACCAAGTAAGTTGATATGAAATTTTACGTTTTCTATGTATGATCTGACAGTAGAACTAAAACAAAATATATTTTTTTTTACATCCAAGGAGACTACATTTTAGAGAAGAAAATATATGAAGGCAAATGAGGTGTTTTTCTTGAATCACGTGCAGCTTTCTGTGGCATGCTGTGGATTTGAAACTACAGGGCATATAGTTTTAGATCCAGTCACAGTTATCTGTAGCATTTATTATGCCCATATGTAAACACTCAAAAAGACAACTGACAAGATTCAGGGAAAATGGCCAAGTTATATAAGACATAAAATGACAAACTGTTGACATACTCTACAATTAAGGTTCAGATTGTCCCTGGCAATTGAATTTGTGCAGTAGAAGGACTTGGGGGAGGGAAAGGGTAGAAATATTCACGTATGTGAGCTCTATACAAGGACCAGAGAAACGTTAGTCTCAGCAGATGCTCCATCTGGAAGGTTTTCTGTGACGTTCCTGATATCTAAAAGGAACAGGGAGGGGACGGGATATGATGCTGCTGTCCCTGTGATTCCCCCCTACCAATGCACTTGTTGACAAAGTGGACTAGATGAATGAGAGGAACTTGCTTAGTGTATATCTACTGTGCATAACCCCTGCCTACCTGAGGTTAGATAAGGGTTATCTATCTGATTAAAAAGCCAGAAGACTTTTTATATTCTAGCATATGCATATTCTTACCACCTCCCATCTTTTCTCTGTGGAATAATTTTCTTGAGCTCTGCTCCCAGGTCTCACTTTCTCTGCATGTAAATGCCTATTGTAGGCTCATAAAGAAGCTAGCTGTATTATGTCTGCCCCAAAACATGGCAAATGGCCAATTTCACTACCTGGCCAATATGAACCTTCCTTGTCACACACTCTACACACTGTAAGTTTTCCAAGGCAGACATGATTTTTTTTTCCCAATGTATAAACACTTAAAACATCATGGGTGCATTCTGACTTCAATAAACCTTATTACAATTATTTATTCTTATAGTAAAGAGAATGGGTTTAACAGCTTATGGATGCAAGATGAAAAATCTGCTAGTACTTCCCTCTCTTCCACAGGGATTTAGATACTTGCACTGATCTTTGTTGTCAACAATGAATAGCATAGCAAAGTGACTGTTCTCCATCTCATTGTATATGAAACAATTTATCATTTTACACATTAAAATTAGCACCTTGCACTTCAGAACCTATCCAACTGGGTACCATACTTTCCTTGAAAATTTGTAAATCTGCCATCTTCTCATTTAAATCCCACCTCAGTCATGACAACACTACCATCTGGCAGAAATTAAAGAAAAGGTAAGCTAAAACAAATTATTTTCTGCTGAGCTTTATGTTTTAGGTTACCTCACCTTCCAACCCTTAAGGCAATTCTGTTTCTGCTTCATCAACCCCAGCCTGTCTTATATGTGATTCTTGTACACACAAGGAAACATTAACGAACAGTATTTTGCTTTAATACATTATATTTCAACAGTGTTTGCTCTTCTGGGATTTAAATGGCTTATTTTCTGAAATATATTGCTCAAAGTTGTGGGGTTTTTTTCTGACTGAAAAGGTACCATGTTCTCGGTAGATATCTGGGGTCAATGCTCTGTTGCTAGGCAGTGGGGATTAGTGGCTCTTGTCATACTGGATTATAGGAAACCTTGTGGAATCAGCTGTGATTTGGGACCCTGGAGTCAGTCCCACCATTCCTTCCGCTCTGTTGCATTGTTGCCTGGTTGCAACATTATTTTCAATTTTTTGTGTTTCAGAAATATTTTCAAACTGCTGTTAGACTGGACGCAGGAAGCACAGCTGAGCACTATTATTCCAGTTATCACAGTGATAACTACTATGAAAAGAATATTTCAGGTGTTTTGGCAGTTGTTCAAGTTATGTGCTTTTGAATCGAAATAAACTTCCTTATTGTTATAGCTGCTCTTGGAGACAGAAGAAAAGGGTGACCTGGGCATCTCCTTCTGCTTCCTCTTGAACTTCCTTTCTCAACTTCATGGATCAGGGGAGTGCTGCATGCTTGGGATGACCAGAGAAACCTAGAGGTCTTCAAATTGTTTATTTCAGGAAACAGTTATTGAATTCACTTTTTGAACTACAGCAGTTAGCATCGACCAGACAGATTTCCCTCTGTATTCAGAAGTGTGTGAGCATTATCATTTGGAAGCTAATAGTCAATAGCTAATCACTTAGATGGTGAAAAATTAGCAACCTGTCAGATGTCTGCATCTTCAATGTATGGTATGTGGGATTGAGCTAGCAAAAATCTACAAGGTTTTGACAATTCTGCCATCCACTGTAATATCTTAATATTTACCAAACACATCTCCCCATAGCTGTTGCCATGGGCAAAGATTCCCTTATTTCATGTTCTAAGGATAACAGTAGTATAAAATGTCTTATTTAATGACTGTGACATTCCTGTCCCTGTGGCTTCATGGTAGATCCAAAGCTGCTCCTTTGGACGTGTGTGCAGTGTATTGAGGAGAGCTTGACTTTATAAGGTAACTTCATCTTGTTCACTGGATGTTACTGCCTGTGCAGGCATGCACTGCAGTTATTTATTGGGGAAATTTTTATTTAAGGTTCTAAGAGCATATGTATATGTTGCAAATATGACTGAGAGGCCAGTGTTTGCCTTTAGAGTTTTTGTCATGGCTTCAGTGTCATATGTCCCTGGAAATACCATTTCTTCTTTATTTATCTGCTAGCAGTTTATAGATATGGACATCTCACTAACAGGTGGTAAGATGTGACTGAACTTGCTCTGTCTTGTGAAGCAAGATACTTCAGAATTTCTTGATAAGGTTGCACATAAACACATAATATCGAGGCAGGAACAGACTCAGAGCCTATGAATTTGCTATCAAGATGAAGTCACAAACGGATCACGATTGTGCACCAACATTTAAGTAGGTTGGAGTTACTCTATTAGGCTGAAACTGGAACAGCAGAGAACATGTAGTATGCAACTGGGATTCGAGTACAGTGAGAAGAGTTTTGAAATATTTATTCAAAATAAAGGTGCATCAACACAAATCTTGTAGTGGATTACTGATTTTGAAATACGGTTATGGATTTTTAGAGCAGAAATTAAAACTCAAGGTGAAGTTAGAAAAGTTTATCTAAATGTGAATATAAAACAGATTATTCACATAAAGCTGATACATATTGATTTATACTGGAACTAACTTCCTTATATAAATAACGCCCTAGACTGTAGGGTCGACACACCTAGGTCTCTAGAACCAGATTTTTCCTGTTTACTAATAGTCTTTATATTACCTAGAATAATAAAGGACTGATACTTCACTAGAGTTACTGGGAGATATAACATACATTTGAACAAGAAGAGGAAACAAAACCAAGATGAACCTTAAACAAACATAATATATCCTCCAAGAACCTCAAGTTTTAGCTTAGGAAAGGATATGCTTGCTATTATTTTTATCTTTCAGGGTGATTTATTTATATTGGAAATACATATACAACCCAGGTTCACTGTTCTGCTTTTCCCTCTTCTTTCTGTAGAAACAGCAGCTCTCATTTAGCAACCCTGTTAATGAGTTATCTTTCCTTTTTTTCACTGGTGAAACTACTTACATGAGCACTGATCAACCTCATTCTATATAAATATAGATGGAAAATGTCACAATCACTAGAATGGAGTTCTTTACCTTAATTTGAATCCCAAGAAATTGTTTCTGCTGCTTGCCTGTTACACATTTTATTAAACCAATATCCACTAATGAATTTCTACCATAACAGCAGATGGTTGGCTGGCAGAAAGGAAGCTTTGCAAGAAATAATTTCCATTTCTGTTTGTCCCACCCAGTTTCAATCTACCTCTTACAATCATTTTAGAAAAATCATTAAAATATTATAATTGATAAGATTATTTCTGTAATTCCATGCAATTGTAATTCAGATAATTGTAGTTTGAAATAATCTCAGGTCTCCAGCTCCCCACATGGGCTGACATCCCAGGCTAGCCTTGCCCCACCCTTATCCCCAGGGAGGTGCCTCATCTCTGGGATTGGGGCTGTCCCCCATCTACCATGCTCCTTGGCTGGGGCAGTGGGACAGGATGGGCTGCCTGGCCCTGCCACACCACCCTGGGGAACCCCTGCCACTCCTAGTCCCCAGGGAGACCTTATCCCATACAGCACCCTGATATAATGATATTAATTTGAGTACTTTTCATTGTTCTGGCACGTGTCCATCTTTCATCTGATGTTCTTGAAGTTGTACTCAAAATGGGAGTCATCAGGAACAGTCTTGGAAAGCCCATATCAAGGGTCAAGCAGCTTGAGTCTGGAAGAATGTACAGGCAGCAAGCACACAATGCAGTGTTGTGAGAGCAGAGAAGGATGTGAGCATCTAACTTGTCTCATCAGTCCACCCCTTCATAGAAAACATGAAAGGTACAGCTAAAATAATGTAAAAATATTATCTACTCAATTTTCTCAATGCAAATTTTGATAATGTGTTCTTAATCTCAACAGATTTTTTTTCTAAGAAACTCCAAGTGTTATTCTACGAATTCCCCAATCAACCTGTCCAAATACTTTTGTGTTCACACAGTTAGAAGGTTTTATCAGAATATAGCCTATATGTCTTTTATTGTTTTTAAGCCAGCGGACCTTTATCCTACTTATAATTAGCTCCTTTAACAAGTCTGGTGTTTCTACTGTTAGCAAACATTCATCTTCCTTAGCTACAATATATCTAAAATAACAAACAAAGCCCCCAAGTCCCATCCCAAAAGTCCATAAAATCGGCCTCTTATAAGTTAAAATACAGTAGGCATTCTACAAATATTGCTTTTCCTTGTGGGAAATCAGACAGGAAGAAGCACGGGGAAGAAACCTGAGTAATTAAAATAGACAATATTTTCTGATTCATCTTCCTGCTGGAAGACAGAATTTGCTTACCTTGATGGAGATCACATCTGTTCTCATGCTTAAATATAAATCTAATGGAGAGAATCACTGTGCTGCATACTAAGCTCTTTACGACACCGTCTCTCCATTCCTTTGGAGACCCACTATTACCCTTGACTCTGTCTATTCCCAGATATATAATTCTATTAATGTGAGCTGAAGGGCAAACAGGTAGTACAAAGTATCAGGTAGAAAAAACATCTTATCTGTAGGTCCAGCACATGTTCCTAACATATCTACTCTCTATTTTACTTTTTTGTTTGAGGAGCTCTGTGCATTTTCAGATGAGCTTCCTGGTTGGTTTGCTATTGGAAACCTAATTTTCATCTTTGTGTCCCTGCCAACAGACCATTTTCTTTGTCAAATTTCTTCATCCCCCCTCGTTACTCTTTTCACAACTTCAGTGTGATGAACAATGCTAGCACCATTAGAAAAGAGTAAACTTTTTCAGTACAAGATTTTCAGTGGAGTGGAACATTTTAATTTTAATTTTACAATCCATAGAACTTTGAATATATGAAAAGAATTTACCTTTCTCTTGCTTCTTTAACTATGTTGATTTGTGCTTCAACATCAATATTTCCTGTACATTAGTAACTTTATTCCCACTATTATTTTTTTTTCTCTATGCTATGAATAAGGTCAAAGTGAGTCCTTTGGGCCAGCATATAAAACACCTATTAACATTTTCTAAATTCAAATTAATTTTTGTTTTAAAATTATTGCAGTCTTTCTCATGAATATAATTCTTCTTGTTTAGATTGTTAGTGATCTGCGTTTAGCTCAGCTGGTGCATGGTTGCAAAATATAGTATCTCTTCTCTCTCTTAATTGGATGGTCTATGAAACTAACCAGTAACATGTAAATTGCAAAGATATGAATTTTATGCAGAAGATACTCTGTGTGATATTGTCTTAGTCAATATTCCATTTATGAGTTCTACTGTTTCTGCTTGCAAGTAGAGCTCAAATATTCCGTTGCTCATTGACTCTAAAGTAGGAAAGTTTCTGCAGACAGATGAAAACAAGTCAAAATTTTAAGTAATGAAATATTAAATATTTTTCCTAATATTTTTTCATTTCTTTCTATTAGACAAATTCTTACAGAGCAAATCTACAAGTGATGCGATCAAAAGCACATTCTTTGACTCAACTGAAAAAGTGTTTGTTTGTATCATCCAAAGACTTGGCTCGTATCTTTGGAAATTCCCATACTGGCAGAACAGTCAGATTCCTCAAGAACTTTGAAACAATTACTTCTCTTTCTTGAATCTTTGACATTTCTGTTTAATCATTTCCTTGCCTCTATGCAGTATGTCATTAGGATGGCTTCTGCAGCAGCTGTCCAGCCTTCACAGGGGATTGGCCATCCCCTGTGATTGGCCATAAGCCCGTCTTTCTGCAGTTATTCTGACTTCTATTTGAATCACAGAATTGCAGAACTCTTTAGGTTGGAAGACCTGTCTTGACATCTTCTAGTCCAATACCCCACTGCTCATGTAGGGTCATCTAGAGCAGGCTACCCAGGACCAAATCTAGTTGGATTTTAATATGTCCATGAATGGAGTCTTCATAACCTCACTGGGCAACCAGTTCCAGCATTTTTTACTGTGAACATTTTACACTCTCACAATAAAAATATTTTTCTTGTGTTCAGATGGTCTTTCATGTTTTCTAATCTGTTGCTATTGCTTCTTGTCCCGGCACTGGGTACCACTGGCTCCCTCTTCTTCCTTCCCTCTTATCATGTATTTATACATATGATAAGATCCCCCACCCCCTCTCTTCTTCAGGCTGAGCAGTCCCAGCTCTCTCAGCCTCTCCTCATGTAAAAGATGCTCTAATCCCTCAATCATCTTCATGGTCTTTTCCCAAGTTGCTAATTTTCTTGTCCACTGTTATAACTCCTGCTTGTTTACTTCTGGAATCAAAACTTAAACACTCTTTTTCCTTCTGTAGTTCCTTGCTTAATGTTTGTTTTTTTAAAGGTTTGTGCTAAAACCCTTGAAGTATAGACAACTTTTTGCATGAAAGAACATTACCAGCAGTATAAGTAAAACAGTGTCCAGAGATACATAGTGCATAACCAGATGTTGTCAAATTTTCATTTTTGAAGACAAAAAGTAAAATTATATTTTATTTTCAGTAACCATTTCATTACAACCTCCGTCTATCAAATGCCACATGCTATTATCAATGGCAAAAAAAAAAAAAAAAAGAAGCTTATTAGATGGGCAATGTTATAAACTAGATGACTTTAGGATGTTGTAGACTGAAACACACTCTTTAGGAAAAAAAGGAAAGAAAGCATTTTAAAAGCCTTGAACGGTGCTTTGTCTTCCCTGAAGCAGCCCAATCTTAATTAAACTCACTTAATTTAATTAAAACTGCTATTCAAATGTGCTAGCTTGCAATGGAGCTAAGAAGATGGAATTCACCTCTTCTTTTTGTTTTTGTTTTTTTTTTTTTTTTTTTTCTTCTTCAAAATTAACTACTGTGCTTCAGTTATGCCGATCAGATAACTGAGCACTGTGCCCAGTTATTGTGAGATCAGCACTGTAGGATTCATTAGGGATGTACTGTATTTCTGCTGGAAAAGCTATTATTGGATGCTTTGAAATACAGTGGCATCCAGAATAAACACTTGGTGCAGCCTTACTCCCACAGATTTTGAGAACCATGTGATCTGTAAGTCGGTCGTGTCCTGCTCAGACCAGCCACTTGAGAACAGCTTGTTGTGCACGGGGGGCTGCCCATCATCATCAGTTAGAAATCTTTAATAATGGGCTGATGCCAAGGTAGTATACTCAGACAAGAACAGCTGCAGGGCTCTGCTGGCAGTTTCTACAGATTCTTCTTGTTTCTTCAGATATGTTATGGGAATTAAGGACTGTGCGCAGGCAAGAGCTTAGCATAGGAAATTGCACATTGACGATTAAGTTTACTTGTCAGAAATGGGTGATTTTGCTCTGTCAAGACAGGAGCATGTGCAATAATCATTAGGAGGAAATATCTATTCTCCAGCAAAGTAGGCTTCCTAAATGCACATTCTGCTGGATAAAGGGTAACTACTGCAAACTCCATTTGAAACGCACTGCCTTTGCTGGAGTAGATGTTGTAACTGGAGATGCATGTAAGTATCCGGTAACTGTCTCCGTGATTTCCTGGGGTCTTGGAAAAGACTTCAAGCAGTGAGATTTCAATACCCATTTTTTAAGAGGGAGGAGGGAAGGAAAACTGGCACATGCTACACAGACTTTTAGGAACTGTGCTTCCTACAGCACTTGGTATGATATCTGATCTAGCTGGGAATTAATAAATAACAGTGCTTATTATTTGATAGCTTTACAGTTTGTGCCAGCATGGGGTGAGTGAAAAAACCCCAGACCTTATCTCTACTCCCTATATAGTTTCTGTTTCTTTATCCCTTACTCTTGGATTCTTCTAAAAGTACAAAATTTCGTCCCAGAACTGTTTCTTCTCTCTGCTGTGTAATTCTTCAGCTACATGCACTGAGCAGGTACTGTTTGGATTAAGAAAATCTCAATAACTGCAACTGTTCCAAGCTACAGCTTTTTGTGAAACTTAAAAGACACATAAATATACACTTATACACATAAAGTTCATAATGGCTTTTACATCAGCCATCACTCTCAGTCAGTTACTGCTTCCCTTCCACTCTACTACATGCATAGAATTTCTTCACAGCTCCCTTGTGTCACTGTTCTACTGGAAAGGTTCAGCACTGCTCATTGCCAGTTCACAGTGCAACAGAGGTTAAAGAAACTATTTAGCCTTTACATTGCTTTATTCAAAATTGTGATGCTGGCTTACAACACCTGATGAAAAAAAAAAATATATAAAAAAAAAAGAATTCCCAGGAAAAATCAAGTCCTGGCAGCAATAATTGCCTGTCAGAAATTTGCATTTGGCATTGAAAACAGTTTTGGGAAAATTGGTTCTCAGACTAGAAGTGACACAATTTTCCTTCTTCTGAAGGTTATTCTGATTACCTTAATTGAGGGTAGAGACACGAACTATAATTTGCTTTCTCTCTTGCACCGATACAAATGTACTTGCAGTCAGATGCAAATTCACCTTTGATGAATTATGAACAATTTAGAATGAAACTTGTCTAATGAGTGAAAATAAACTGAGGGAAAAAACAGCTGTAATGGATTTTTGTCTATTAATAACAACAAAGAAGGATCATTTTCAATAATATGGAAAACACTTTGGTCTCTTGAAACAGGAGATTACTTAATTGAGTCAACACATTTATCTCACTTTCTAAAAAGCCCAGTGGAGAATATTTACATCGAAGAAGATCCAAAAACCATTTGTGTACTTTTCAAATGCTTATTACAAGGTAATCCACAAAGGACTAGCCAGACCTTAAAGACTCCTTTTTCTCAGACAGACTGAAAGTATGATATCATACACAATCCTGCTTGTACAAATCTTGGATAACTGGGAATTTGCTTCTCCTAGATGACTGCTGATTCTTAGGCATTGGCTTTAAGTCACAAGGAGTAAGAGTTTCTGCAGGTATTGCCCAATATACCTAGACAACCACTTCCAGAATTCTTTTTAGAAAGGCTTTTATAAAGTACAACTTCATTCTTGGTAGCTGTTACTTTATTGAGCACTTATCTTACTGTTCGTCTTGCATGGACAGCAATTGATTGCTACCCTGTTAGTAACAAATTTTTGCAATAAATGGAGGACTGATGAAACTTTTCTACACGAAATACACTCAATCCTCTCAACAGGTTTCCAATATTCCACATTTGCAAAGTCTTTTAACATTCTTGCCCTTTATCAGACTCTCCTTTCTTTCTGTATCCTTCTTATGGGCTGAGGTAATGAAAACTAAACAAAAAATTCTATCTGAAATCTTAGTAGTACAGAATAACTGATTCTTGCATTTTGATGCATCCATGAGAGAGTTCTGTCTTTTTTTTTCCCTGACAGCACCAGAGTTGACAATTTGCTTCTTACCCAGTATACACCTCAGGTAATTTCCTGTAGCACTGCTGCTTAAATAGGTGAATGCATTGTCAATTCAGTTTCCGTTCCATAACTGCAATTGTCTCAATGAAAATAATTTTGTAACCTTCAGACTCTCTAATTTTTCATGATCCTCTGGTATTTTTAGAACATCTTTGCAGTCTTTCACATTTTTATGCCACTTGCATATTTTGTAAGAATATTTCCCAGTTCATCCTCCAAATCATTACTGAAAATAGTGGCCTTGGGGCCTGGCAGAAGTCGAGTTCTGGATAGATTCCTGGAGAATTCTGCTTTGATATGCCCCTAATTTGATAGTCAAATACTAACAGCACTTTTGAGAGTAATCTTCCAACCGAGGTGTGTTCCCATTAATAGTAATAACATCTAAAACAAAATTTCTCATCTTGATTAGAAAAATATTATATGAGAATATCATGTACCAAAAGCCCTGCTTAAGCATTTACTGCTTCTCCCCACATACTAGGCCATTTATCCCGTCAAGGAAGAAATTTAGATTAGTTTGATATGACAAACCCATGTTAGCTTTTTATATTGCCTTGTTATCGTCTAGATATCTGCTTTTAAGTATTTGTTCAGAAATATTTCAGTGGGACGAAGTTAGGTTGACTGATCTATAATTCCCTGAGTTCTCCTTTTTCCTTTTAAAAGATAGATTCTACATTTATCCTGCTCCTCTGGGGCCCTACTGGCCTTCCATGAATTTTCAGATATAATTGATTATGGCTTAGAAATTGCTCTGGCTAGTTCTGAGATGGATTTCGTCAGGCCTTGCTAACTTGAACACATCTATCTTATTTGCATGTTATTTAGCTTGTCCTTATCTTCTAGTTTGAATGTCTACCCCTTCATTAAAATTAATTTTTTAAATTCTGGTCACAGTTAACCTTTCTAGTGAAGACTGAAGAAAAGAAACTCATCTTCAGCCTTCTCTGTGACATTCGTTTTCCTTTTTCTGCTGGGTAATAGTCCTAGAAATCCCTTTTACATACACTTCAGACCTATTTCTGAAACCTTAGCTTGCTGATTTTGCACTCCCACTTTCTTCTGTTTTAATTTGATTTTCAGATTTCCACCAGAAATCACATTTTTATGATCTTATAGAGTATTTCTGAGCAAACACCTAAACCATCTATTTCTAGTCTGTTTATTATTATTAGTAGTAGATCTTTAAATATTTTTCCAGTGAAGACACAGAACCCTTCTGTAGCAAAATGTAGATTACTGACAAACAAGAGGGTTACCTTTTGTTGACTCTCTAGAAGCAGTGCGTCTACCTCAGGGCTGAAAATCAGTAGTCTAAAATTATTGCATGTATATACTTCCAGTTATTTGACTATCAGTTCCAGTGACACCTGAATATATATAGCTATACCTTTCTGTTGTCACTTCCAATGCCAGGAAAATTCCTGTTTGATGATCACTATCTCAGTACAGCACAGTACAGTTCAAGCCAGTATAGGAGTGTATTAAGCTTGCCATAGTCCTCAGGCTGCACATTTTTCTCCATTGGCAAAGCTTTCTAGTATTTTCATCTCTGTCCTTGGGTAGTGTCATGATGAATTCTTGCACTTTACCATTCAAAATGCTACTACTTGTTATAACTTAGCCTAAGAGCTCTTGGGTAGCATTCAACCTCCTTCCTTCCTTTGATTTTTTCTTAAGGAGAAGGTTAAAGCATTTTCCAGAGATATTGCACAAAAGGCAATTTGTTTGTTTTACTTCAGTGGAAGTTCAGAAGTTCATAGGCACATGTGAGTTTTCCTTCATTTGTAAGGTCTGCTTTCTACTCAGAACAGATCTTTGCAGAAAACAATTAAAGTCTTGTGTGGGATTTGACCACCTGTCTAGATTTCCAAGCTAGCAGAAGAATTTTCTCCTCACTGACTCAGCTCTTACATTCTGATTTTGGTTCTAATGAGGATCTGAGAGCATCTGGAGAAGATCATGGCCTATTCAAAGCTCTTTCCTTCACCATTAAAACAAGCACACTTGGAACTAGGAGACCTCAAAGGTGGAAAATGGAGGTGACATATTATGCAAGTTGTGTTTCCAGAAGTGAAATAAATCTATTTTACTCAGGGGAATCTTACAGGAGCCCTTATTTCAGAGATCCTCACTATCTACCTGGGTATAGCAGCAAAAGAACCCTTTTGACGAAGGATACTTGCCTCAGGAAATACTGGGAGAAGTGACTCATTACTATATGAATAGCTTTAATGCTGGCTAAAACGTATAAAAGAAATGGCTATACATTATATGCTGATCCATGGAAACAGTCAAGTGAAATTCTGAAATACAGCAGGAAAGTTGAAAAAATAGCTAGTGTTCTTGGGTGGTAACATTTCCTAAGTATGCTATTTATCAAGTGACTCAAGCCATCAAAGAAGAAAGATTATGTCAATCCCCAGGAAACTGTGCCTAAGCAAAAATGCAAATATAACATAGAACTTCATGACTAAAGGAAACACACAACTTCACTTCAAAGACATTTAGAGGTACACACCAGGAATGGGTAAAAATGAAGGTTTTGGCTGATGTTATA
The DNA here is from genome assembly GCF_963921805.1 of Phalacrocorax carbo. Lineage (NCBI taxonomy): Eukaryota > Metazoa > Chordata > Aves > Suliformes > Phalacrocoracidae > Phalacrocorax > Phalacrocorax carbo. The sequence continues at coordinate 28,937,468 of NC_087514.1, forward strand.
TAGTGTCTCACAGGTGGACTTCATGTAGTGCAAAGACACAGAATGATTTTGATTTCAGGAGAGACTGAGAATGTAAATAGTTTTGTTCCTTGAATTGATTCAGCTGTTCTTGAGAGAGAAAGCTTTATCTATTTATCAGTCAATCAATCAATCAATCAATCAATCAATCAATCAATCAATCAATCTCTCTATCTATCTATTGTAAGCATGAATTTGATCTTTCCAGTCTACCTGCATATGTGTGTACTATTATCAACTGAAAATAACAACAGCTTATGAAAAGTAGTATGGTGTTTTTACAGTTAGGTTGAGATAGGTACAGCACAAAGAAGATACCATAGGTCATGCCCCAATTACAGTATGAAAATAAACTCCAGTGATTCAGATTGACAATGAAAGCAGTCCTCTGCATCCACTCAGAATCCATCAACATCCCATGCACAGAAATCAGAACTGCAAAAAACATGCCTCCAAGGAGACTCTGATTAGTCTTTACTTAATTGAGGTAACGTAGGACTGACTGCTTTGGAAATTTCCTTGGAGAGACAGCAAACTCTATTGTCTTTTTGGAGGAACAGGAAGGAAAGCTTTAAGAATTATATATTTAGGACTCAGAGGGGCTGTTTCCAAATGTTTTGCTGAAAAGAGTGAGCACAAAATTTGGTTAATAGCAGACTGAAAAAAACCACATCAGCTGCAATTACATAAGAACAGATCCACCTCATTTTGTTAAGTTTAAGTCTATGCTAACTTTGCACATATTCTACTTTGAGCATTTTGCTTTTTAAAATTTATTCTGTGATGATTGGTAATTACAGCTCTGCTACATGCAATGGCAGCTGGAAATTCTTCTCAGGCTTGTTGAATCTGAAAGGTAGTTTTCTCCAGCTGCATATTAACATATGATCTCTCATTAAATTATACCAAAAAGGATAAACACTGATCAAAAACATCTGCCAGCACTTAAAGGGTCCTATCTTTCCAACTTCATTTAGTATTCAGTGTAATAACAGTAATCAAAATGAATTTGTGTCGTATTCATCATCTTCTATATAGGTGCGGCATTGTAATTTAGTGTTAATTAATGGATATGTTGTCTTAGAATTCCATATTGCACTGATATTTTATATGCAAGAAACAGCCATTTTGAGCTGGATACTTTTTACATGAGCCTTTGTAATGTAAATAAATTCTTTTGGTGCCATAAAGAACCTGAGTCCCTGAACACGAATAACAGATGATTCAACTACCATATCATTAAAAATATGGCTGAAGAACATGAATATACTGCTTGGCTGAATCAGACTAGTTTTACCTAAAGAACAAAAAGATCGGAGAATTCAGGACCAACGTAAATTAATCAGGAAAGCCAATAAGAGGAAATGGAAAAGATCCTTGGAGTATTATGGAAGCATCCTCAGCCTTATGACATAGCTTATAGAGTTCATTTTCGAACTAAAATGAAGAATGTTTGGCCTTCAAAGAAGGAAGAATGCCTGGGATATTGCACACTGTCATGTTCTGCTCCAGTGCCTTGGGCAGAATGGTACGTATCTGAGGTGATCCGAACTTCCAAAGTCCGAATAAGACTAATTTAATCATTACATCAGACTGCATTTGTTTTATTCAGTGTTATGCAGGTGTCCACCTGGCTTTGGATAGCTGCTGGGAGCTGTGAAGATTGTTTTTAGGAGAGAGAGAGAACGTGTAGGTAGGATTAAGCCGCAGGGTAATTGGAGGAGATGTAATGCTGTAGTATAGTCCTTAGGTGGAGTGGCCTGACATGCTGCACGCCCAGTGGCTGCACACATCTGCAGGCTAAACCTAAGGCACAATTTTCATGTAGCTGATTGGAAATTACTTTTCCCATGTACCAGGGTTAGCCCACATACCAGTATAGCCTCATGCTATACTGTCTTTCTTTTTCCATTTTTTAATCTTCATTAAATGTGTGCTGTTGCTTTGCAAGTTCGATGTTTCCAAATGCACATACTTGTAATACACATAGGGACAGAGTTTCTGCCTTCCCTTCCTGCCTCTGAAAAATCTGCAAATGACTGTCAGATGCATAGACGTATGTCTAACAGAGATGCAAGCCTGACATCAGAAACTGATTCTCAATCAATCTAGAATGCATAAGAGGTCTCCAGCCAGCTTGGGGCTCAGCAGCTAGCTTTCTGAAACTGTGCTGGATTATTAAATAACACAAAGGACACAAATTTTCCAATCTAATGGAGATTTTCTTTCTGCTTAGTTCCTAAAGCATCTTAGATATTGTCCCATTGTGATTCAGACTAAATCCTATTTGTCCACCTACTCCCTTCTTTATCGAGCAAATAAGACTTTAATAACTTTTCAGCTCTTATTGGTACTTACCAAGCACTCCTGCTTTGTTCACCCAGTACTCAGTCAGACATAATTGGAGATGTATTTGCAGATTATAAATATATCATAAATTGGATACTTTTGCTTTCAACAAATTTATCAAAATTCCTGTGAAAAACATACCTATGGTCAGCCATTTTCAAACTATTAGTGCAAACAGAATGATTAGGTAGTACAATCCTAATTCAAAATCCAAGATATATTGCAATTTAGTAAATAGCTGGATTGGAGTTATGTGGTTTATGATTTCCATTCAGTCTCTGATCTGATCGATAATCCCTACTCCACTAAGATCTGTGTACTGATTAAGGCAGTTGTCATTATTCCTGGGGAATAACAAAAAACCTCTCTGTCTATATCTCCAAGTATATTAAATCTTTGTTTCTAATAATTTTAGCATTTACATCCAAATAAACATCTATAATCAAATACGTTCTGTATGACTCTGTAAGCTGCTATCATATGGCACATGGAGAGATACTGTGGAGCTCAGCTGAAAGTCATGTTGTCTAACCAAACCTTTCCTGAGCCCTTTCTCCCCACAGCTTACCCCACCATCTGTAAAGCACTATAAAAGCAACAGGCCAGAGGAGGAGGTCTACACAATAAGAATGTTCTACTCAGGTAATTATAATACAAATTGCTTGGGTTGGAATAAAACAGTTTATCTTTCAAAACAATTTTGATAAGTAAATGAGAATTTGAGCAGACTTTTTTTTGGCAGACAACAGAAGCTTACTGTAAAGACTCAAGTTTTTGTTAGTTATCTCGAAAATTGTAAGAAACTTTTTTTTTTTAATAAAAAATGAAGTTTCACCTGAAGAGAAAAATACAACAGTATGGAAACTACAAAACACTCAGCTCTGTCTAACTATTAGAAATTTAATATTTTTCTTTCTTCTTTCCAGAATCTAGGGAAACGGATAATCTTTGAACTAAAATCTTGATCCCAGGAAGAACACATTTTACAATGTAGGAGTCATGACTGTTCTGTGAGACACATGCCTCACAGCAGGAGAAACGTAACTCAGTGCAAGAGCTGTTTTGTCACTTCTGTGGATCCCAGGGCAAGTGGGGTTTATGAGCATGAAGATTAGCACTCTGTTATGTTCTTCCAGGGCTAGGCCTTACAGCATTTTGGGAAGGATGGTTTCTACGATTTAGCAATTGGCTGTGTACTGGGTAGGATTCTCATCCTGCATAGAGGGACTGTGGGCTAAGCTTGGATTGAAGAATTGCGATAGGGAGACTGTAAAAATCTGGACTTGCAAAAAGTAGTAGAAATCATTGCAGGCAGGCTTTTGGGCTGCTGTAGAAACTTGTGGGCTGCAATTCTTTCTTTTGATACTAAAAGCTCTTATACTAGGTCTAAATTTTGCCTGAAGTATTTGCACATATCATCCTGGGCAAAATATCTGTATGCATTCATGAAAAAGCAATGTACTTTCTGGTTCTTTATATTTTTACCAATCTTTTCTGCTTCTGGAAAATTAGACTTTATTTTCCTGACAGGTAAAAAAGATATATTGCAAGCATGGTGCATTTTAACTTTGTCTTTCCTTGTCTGAAATTGCTGACAGGTACTTTTGGGACATATACACTGCTTTCCAGAAGTTCTAATTTCATTCAGGGTAACTGGCTGGACAATTAAACTACTGTGAGTTTCCTATATGTGAAATTTTCAGTTTATGTGGCTGTTCTACAAATGACTTGCTCCTTTGTTGTTGTACACTGTGCTTGTGAGAAAGATTGTTTTACTAGACCTCAAAACTGTCACCAAGGGGCAGTATTTAAAAACGTCAATATTATATCAGAGGAAGCAGCTGTTTGTGTTAGCCACAGTATAGCAGCTAAGAGCTTTGGGTTGTCATATGGCTAATTTATGAGTTCCACTATATAAAATACACAATTCATAGCATCTTATGGTGTGCTCCAGTAGATAGAATAGCTCTCTAATGTATGTGATGCTTGTAAGGAGAGATCAAAAGTGTTGTGGTACAGTCAGCTGCTGACCAAATGTATTATTGTTGTAAGCTGGCATAATGTAACACAATAAATCTAATTTATTTGCCTTAAAAATTTCATAGTTCTTCAGAGTTTGGGGAACTGCATTGATAGTGGAGTGGGGGGTTTGTATCGACAGGCGGAAGTACCTGCTTTCTTTCTGCAAATTCCAGCTTTTACAATGATTATGTGCAGCTCTATTTCAGCCTCTTCTCTCCTAGATAATTACCACTCTGACCTCCCCTCAGAACCTTGTTCTTGTCCACTGAGAGCCAGTGTCTTTGTTATTATAATCCAGGATGTCTGTAGCTGAAATAAATAAGAGTCATTCATCGATGGCACATGGACATTAAAAATGCTAAAACGATTGTTTTGAAATGATTAGTAATGATTCGCTGAGATGCATTATTAATAAGCATAAATTATTGAGTTGGCTCAGTAGTGCAGCTACAGTTTAGAGATGGACTTATGGTCCCTCAAGGGGATGTGGACCTGTGTAGAAGTGTGCTTTGCCAGCTGGCAAAGCAGTGATGTTGTGTCAGCTGTGAGGGCAGAGTTACCTGTGCCAGGCTGTTGGAGAGTAAGCAGGAGGTGGCAGACTCTGTGCGCTTGCAAATGCATGATGTACATGGAGAGTATAACATAAAGTCTCTGCTTATTTTTGAGAAATTGGAAGAAGACAAGCCAGTGATAGTAACTCTTTTTTAATGGAAAGGACATAAAACTATCTTTTCTGTGTCTGTGCCTCTGTCTTACCCCCTCCATCATTCTAGTTTTGTGTTATCTACTTACCCAACTATTCTTATTTTGTTGATGCAATTAGGCACACTGAGAAATGTATTTTCTTGTGCTTTTGCATTGTTCTATGCATTAAACTAGTCTAAATTTTGCACCCCTCAGGCAACTTCTCCTAAGTAACAGTTTAAACTCTAAGGATGAAATTCTGCCCCAAATGAATTCAACTGGATTACTTTTTCTAATTGTGATGAAGTTGAGACTTTACCAAGAATTATCTCCTTTCAGTACCAACAGTTGTGAAAAGTAATTCACAGATCATGATTCAGGAGATGAATGGGTCCAATTTAAATGTCATATTTAGATATAATCTTCATAGAAGCAATGGAAGTTATGCTCGGCTAAGGACTGGATGGTAATTTATAATTTAAAGTCATACCTTTCAGATATCACTGGTACAAAGATGATCATGCATTTTAGACCAAAGCTACCTACTTATTTCCCACATAAATGTGTAGTCCTTTTTCTTTTAAAGAGAAATAAAAAACCTCCAGAAAGTAGAAATTATGTAACTGAAGGTGTAGTTTCCTTGATGGACACAGAATGACCCCCACAAGGCATGCCATTCTTTGAATGCATGGTATTCTTCAGTCCTTCATTTTGCCCAGTTGTCAGACACAGCATCTTACAGCTAATCCCTGGAACAGAAAATCTGACCCTTATAAGTGTTACAGGTTCCAGTAACCTCTTTAGAACTGCTATTATGGTCATGCATGGCTTTACAACTGTTAATTAAACCAATCCAGTCCTGGAGGCAGAATCCATTCTCATTTACAAGCAACTTAAAGTTAAATTCTACTAGCTACTAATTAATCATTCTTTACATTGATGCATCTAAATTTGGCCTAAGTATGCACATCAAGTTTGTTGTAGTAAACCAGACAGATGCTTTGGTTTCTCCTTTGAAAGGTTGCCTAAGAAGCTGGAAAAGTTTTGATGATGGAAAGATTGTTGTGATGATGCAGTTTGCTGTATCTCTTACACATTAAAACAGAATATATGGTGGAATAGACTATAAATCTCTTTATATCGCTTATCTATGCATCTAGTTGTATTGAAAGCAGCAAATATTGATTATAGGTTAAAGGCAATTAAAATAATGGACCTGTAGCTGCCCTAACCTGCCAAAGGGTTCTTGGCACTGACAACATTTACCACATAAGCAATGACTGTCAGATTTAATGAGCAACCATATTTTCCAGGAATAATCATTTAATATTCACTCAACTCTATTTTACAGAACAGAGTTTTTATTAAATTTGTGAGCAGACTATTTTTTAAAGGGGCAAAAGAAAGGAGAACAAGGGCTCTAATTACAGCTGAAAGTGATTCAATGTAAAGGAATCACATAGCCACCAGATTACAATGTAGCATGAGGGAAGAGAGATGGTCTTAGGCTACCTGTAATGGAAAGTCCTTGCTTCCCACAGAAGTCTCAGGATATCAGTGTACACAGCCAAGGCAGCTTTTTTCTTTTTGATGTGTCTGTACTTAGGCTAGCCCTATCAAACACGAGCCAAGGCTTTTAGCAGATCTTGCTGCCAGCACAGCTAATTGCACAGTTAAAAGTGGCTTTGTCACAAGCCTTTGGGTGGCACGTAGCTGAACCGCCTTGGCATAAGCTGGAAAGAAAGTTTCAGTTCCAAGAACTACAGTTTTTTCCTGCTTTTCCTCTGAACCCTCTGCCAGAGCCATGCATTACTCAGCCTGCATCCCCAGGTGTGCTGTGAGGCCACACTGTCAGTGCTAGCTAAAAATTGAAACCAAGTCTTGTGTCATTTTGTAGTCTTCCTCCACTAAAGGTATGCGGGGCAGGGGAATTTATTCTGCCCTCAGTGACTTTTTCATCCTGAGTTGCTGCCAGACTATTGCCAGTCAGGAGAGAGAAGGACAGAGAGAGAAGGAAAGGAACACACTAAATTATGTGCGACTCCTGAACATCATTGCAAGCTCACACAATAGGCCACCACCAGGTCTTTACCAAACTGGCCTCCTTAAACAATGGCTTGCTGTTACAGCTCTTAAGCAAGTTCAGAGATAAGCAGATATTCACACAGTCTTGATTTTGCTTCTTTGAAGATACCAGTGTCATAGGGAGAAGAGAAAGAATAGGGGTCTGTGGAAAACACTTTGCTGGCACAGAGGGAGAAGGCAAAAGGGGGAAAGACTGAAAAATGCTCTCTTTGGGAGGCATATATAAATGTGTGTTCTCTCATAATTCATTCTCTTTCTAGTGGGGTAGTGGGGCTAAAGGGGCCATTTTTCCCTGTATTATGGTAGTGCATGAGTTATATCAGTTTCAGCCATTATTAGAGCCCTGCTGAATATAGCCCCACAGCTTTACAGCTTCCATTCAAGTACCATACTTCCATTTAAGAGGATTCATTTTTATGAAGTTTCACAAGGATGCCATCTTCTTTCAGCCCCTCTATCCCTGTTTTCTTGCAAGCCCAGTAACTCGCATCCATATTCCCCTTCAAGACTGACAGCTGCAATGCTTCCTCAAATGAAGGTACTCAACACACATATCATTCCTGTTTGTTTATTTTTCTGTAGAATGCAGCTTCTTCATCCCTTCTTGAATGTCTGGAAAGTATCTACTCAGGACAGTGCCTGCTCTGAGAAAACATTAAAAGATACTGTTTTCAAGATGCTATGAAGGAGCCAGCAAAATTAAAATAAGATTACTGTCTAAAAGAAACAGAAAGATGGAGGTAGTTCATTCTGAATTCTTAGCCATAAATGTTGATAAGAAGTTCATCTAAGGCAGCATCATGGAAACTATTTAAACAATCTTCCTCAAGGCTTATTTGCATGCAAAAATATACTAAGTATAAGAAGTCTATGTAATAACAAAATGCATTCTCAAAGTGAAAGAGATCCTGAAACATGATCTACCAATAAAGTGAACAGACCGAGTATTTGCATTTAGTTTGAGCACATGGGAAGACTTTCATACAAAATAAATAATTCTGTTTGAAACACTACTGTCTTGTATAACCATAGCATCCTTGAATTACAATCTAAATAACAAGTCTGAATGGAACAAATGAATCTTGGGTAAAACTCCACTGGCCTCAATAGCTTTATACTAGGGATAAATTTTGACTGATATGTTTAGGAGATATAATATATAGATATAAAATAATGAATGAGAGATTAATAATTATTATAATGTTGCCATGAAATGTAAAAGGACTCCTGTAATGAGTCTTACTATACCATATATCTAGCATTATTAATACAATATTGTTCATCTGTAGTTTTCTTTACTCTGCTCTTTAGACTTCCTTTAAACAATAATTTTATATGTCTACGTAATGCAAATTATTGAATTATAAGATGCCTTGTGAGCATTACAGCTGACAGGTAAGAAAAGCTAAGCATACCAAATCAGATGATTTGTAATTCAATTATAAATACCTCCAGAAACCGTATAGTCACAATATAATAAAAGATGGGGTTTATTTTAAGTAAAAACATATTTTGTTCTCTAAGCCATGGAGAAGAGAATTGGGATAATGTACTTTAAATTTTATTCTGTCTTATGAAATGTGAGCAGTTGTACTAGATCAGAGCAGAGAATAGCTGACTTACACCTGTAAACTCAAGTTCAAGCAACTACTTACAAACAGCTATAATTTAAGCACTTGGACAAAGCAACTTTTCCAACTGCACTCTTGCTAATTGTTGTTGCATTATCACAGGTCTTTGTACCTGGTGTTATCCTGAAGCCACAAAAGCTTCTGGTTTTATTCGATTGCCTAACAATCAACCTTCATCTGAAACAGTAAAAGAAACTGCTGCCCTGCATGCTTTGATAGAAAAGTACAAAAAATTAAGATTAATATCTGGCTGTGTATTTTTAACTGGGATTTTTTAATCTACTCAGTAAATATTTTTTTTTTAAACCTGACACCTGACTTTTGGAACAGTTAAATAAGACCTTAATATACTATACCAGATGCTATTGGAAGTTATGTTGATCAGTCATTGGGTGACACTTTTCAATCAGCTCACTCTTTAAAATGGGACTGAGGTTTTTAACCTTAGCTCATGCCATTTTACAAAAAGAAAAAATTTCCATGTCAAAATCCTACCAATGATAACTAGAAGCAAAGAACTCAAAATTCAGTCATGCACAGGCCCTATCATGAACAGTATGAATACAGAAAGATAGTAGAAAGAGGTTTGTGTGGAGAAAATTTCACCAAACAACGTGTGTTACTCACTAGGCTACTGTAATGTGATCCACTTTTCTCCCCACAACTCCTTCTGTATCAATAATTCTATGAGGAAATAAGGTTCTATTTATTTGTTTGTTTTTATTAAGCATGACTGCTTAATGAAGACCCATTCATCTGCAAAGTTCTGTGGTCTAATCGCTGGTTACACACACCCCAAAGGAGAATCTGTGCAGAGAGAGAAGGTCAAATTACCCCCGTTACTCCTTCCAGGCTGATCCTGATTCTACAGTGGCAAGAGCCATACAATACTCTCTAAAGACAAGACCCACTGGGAATAGGAGCCTCATTCTGGTGTCTTTGCCACAGCAGGTCTTCTGCAGCCACCCGACAATGCAGAAGCTATCTTTCAAAGCCGTTTGTAGCGATATCATCTTGTGGCTCATGTGGGTATAGAGAGAAGTTGCCATTGACACCTGTCTGCAGTTCTAACATAGGCTCCTGGTGATGTCATAGCTGGGAAATGCGTGATTTGGAGGTGGATGAGAATAGATGTGAAACTTATAAATCCCTGACAGCTCCCTAATAAGTCTGATCTATTAAGTAAACTGTGGAGAAGATGGAGGGAGACTCACATATTTTTAGGTGTGAAGGACTTGAAGGAGTGTCAGAGGGCAGTTTCTAACATAAAGTCTTTGTTAGGTACTACTGCAACAGCTTTGTAAATTGCCTGTTAATAAAGGACTTTTTAGTTAGAGTTATATCCTCTGAAACAACCAACATTTAGCTTCTGTTTCCTGTTTCTTTTACAGTTGTACCAACTTGAAAAAGGATCTAAGCAGAAACTGGGAAACTCTTTACATGCTAACTCATGGGTGAAATGCAATATTTCAGGGTCTTCGCTAAATAATTGAAATCTTGTGATCTTGCATAATTTTGTCTGAACTTTTTAGTGAAGTCAGTTTGAAGGATTCTGTTCATTGAAGCAGATCATCTTGGTGGCCAAATTACAACAGTCAGATGTGTCCAAAGCATGACAATATTGTCAGGCAGACCTCTAAAGTCTGTGGTTTTGATGGGTGGACTTGTAACCTGCCTACAATAAAATGAATGTGGGGTGGGTTTTTTTTTGCAATTTGCTGTCTGTGTGAGTTTAGTTTGTGTCCAGATTCCAGTTTTCCAGCAGACCTTTGTGTTTCTGAGCAAAAACGTATGCCAAGAGATCTGAGGATATCTTGACTGGATTTTCCCCAGTATGTTCAGTTTGAGCAGTGAATTTTCTCTCCATATATGGCAAACCATGTATGTTTTGAAAAATTCTACAAAAATAAGTTGTGTGTATTTCACAGGAAAAGGAATATTCTACTTGTGTGACATTTGTATGATTCCAAAGACATTACCAAAGGTCATCCAAGTTTCCCAGTGCTTCTGTTAAAATCAGACAATGTTGAATTAGATGCAATATGTTTAGCAACAAATTCATATCAAGATTCTTAGTTATTTTGACACAGTCTGAAGAAACCTCTCTCAGACTATAGTTTGCAAGAAGCAAATCTACTGAAATCATATGCAGGTGAGTCCTACATATGATGGCAGGACTTACTGTCTCCTCTGACACTATATGAAGGGGGTTAGGGTGATATTGCTGCTACAGCTAGGATTTCCAAAATGCCATTTTATCATAAAGGAAACTTCTGTCATGCACTGCAACACTTCCAGGACAAGCAAGTCCTCTCTCCTATGCCTGTTCCAAATTGTATGGAAGGAGAGTTCCACTCTCTGCCAGTGTCACAAGTTTCTGGTTTCTATGTCTTCCTGTACTAATGGTCCAAGCTTAGGAAGAAAAATGATATTTTGCTGGTAATTTTAGCAGTTATTTGATTTAGCAATTAGTCCTTAGCTGCTTACAGGCCAGATGTGGGTTTCACATGTGCAGTTTTATAGCACTGTCACTCCTAAACTAAACAAATTTCCTTCAGATATACATAGGTAGAAATCAAATGTGAAACATGATTACTTGTAGAGGCATATTGTGTTATATTCATCCATGTTACAGTTCAGGGGAATTATATCACTTCTGAGCTGTGTTCAAAGGGGCAAAATTCAATTGCAAAGAGATCAGATTAACAGATTGCTCTGATTCCACCTGTCCAAACTTTAAGGTTTATGAATCTGTGAATGGATGGGCACAGACTGATTAGAGCCCTTCTTAATACTCACAACACAACATTAGATATTACAGCAACCAAATCTCTGTTAAACCTGGCAGTATATTGTTTTATAACCACATTCTAAACCCTTTGCAGCTTTAGTGTTAATTGGGAAAAAATTCTTTAGAAGTGTCAGCAATAAACTTCCTCCCCTTCTGTATTTTATGGCACTGGGCATGTGGTGTTTAGAAGCATGCAATGCATGTGTGTCAGGTATTAAGACATAGTAACATAAAATGGGTTAATACTGCTGTGAACACGTGTTCTTCACTAACATCATCTCCAGTACTGGATGATAATAGCTAGGGGAGAAGAATACCCTTTGTCCCAGAAATTGAGCTGCTTTCAAGCTAATGTAAGCATTTTAAATGGTAAGCTAGAGTTATAGACCTTGTACAGATGTACTGTACAATCATTAAGAGTCAAGAAAATCTGCCTTTCCATCAGGGATTTGACCCTGTGGGTCAGATCTACTCCTCTGCCAGGCAATGAGTGTAGAGAGAACAAATGAATTGTCTAAAACATTTGAATTATATTTTTGAACATACCATTTTTTTTCTACAGATTTTCTTGGTAAATATTTCATGTGGTGGGGTAGCACAGATTTTTAAGGCTATGTCCAGAGATTTCCGTGAAACTTCAGTAATACATTAATATCCAATTAGACCCAGGATTTTATTTGGCCAGAATATTATATATTTAAGTCATAACATTATAGAAATCATGGAATGATGGAAAAGTCTAAGTTGGGTGGGACCCCTGGCGATCGCCTAGTTGAACCTTCTGTTGAAGGCCTGGCCTCAAATGAGGTTACCCAGGGCCCTTTCAAACGGACTTTTGAAAATATCCAGTGAGGGAGATTTTATCACTTCTCTGGGAAACATATTTCAGTGTTCACTCATTCTCATGGTGAAGAGGTTTTTTTTTTTAAAAAATATCAAAGTAGAATTTCCACTGAAACAATTTGTGCCTGTTGCTTATCGTTCTGCCAATGTGTGTCCTTGTGAAGAGAGTACATCAGTCTTCTCTATAACTAAAGTGTTGAAAGACTGTAATTAGACATCTCTTCTCTATGCTGAACAAACCAAATTTCTTCCACCTTTCTTCATATGTCAGGTCCTCCAACCCTCTCATCATCTTGGTGACCTTCTGCTGGACCTTATCCAACTTTCCAGTTTCTCTCTTCAACTGTGTAATCAAAACTGGACACAAAATTCCAGCTGTAGCCTAAAAATTGTTAATTAAATTGAAATAATCACATCCTTTGATCCACAGCCTAGCCCCCCTTGCTGATGCAATCCTGGCCACGGTTTTCCTTCACCTGTGCAAATTTTCTTACGTCCTCATAGAGCTTTGATTAAATGATACCTGTGGAGCCCAAGATGGATCCTTGGACATACTATACTGTAGAATTACATAGGTACATGGGATTTCTGTGAATTTGGGGTCAAGAAATTAAATGCAGTCTCTGTATCAAACCAATAATTCTTACAGCTCGCTAACTCACAGCACTCTCTCATCTTCCCCTTGGTGACAAAGTGTTAGCTCTTCCAACAGCATTTGAAAAACATTAGCTTCACCTTCATCTAGAAAAGAGACAGAATTAAGAAACTACAAATGTCTATGCACATAGGTATCCGCATAATATTTGTGAATAACCAAAACCACCCGATAGTCCCAATTTGAATTATTTAGCTTATGTATTTGTAGGAGAACTTTGTGTTCAACCACAGGAAAAAAAAAAAAGACAGAATGGAGAACAATTCACTGAATCAATTCAAATAATGAACACTTTCAAGAAAATACTGACCTGCTTAGAACTGTACTGAGAGCAGAATAATGATTAAGTATATTGAGTTAAGTATTGACTTAAACTATTTACTCAGCTTTAAAAGTCTAATTTTCAAAAGCTACAAGAGCTCTGAATAACATAGATCTAGTCTCTTTCTGAGACATTGCTCCTAGAGTAAATCTCCAACACAATATGATTTGCTTTCCTACATAGGGAAAGTGACTGAAACAAGTATGAATTTACATTGCACAAACTATACTGCCCTATGTTCCCATGTGGTTGCTCTTGGCAAGAGCAAAGTGGCTTACTCCATTCCAGATCTTACACTGGTGTTTCCAGGATGAATCTAGATAATTCTCCAGTTGTAGGTCAAAAGTATTCCCATAGACAGGTAGCGTGTTGTGGATAATGAAGAACTCATTCACAGCTGTCTTGTAATACAGGCAACTCCTGTATGAGCGTTTCCTCTTCTCATGAGGAATCTTGACTTTATGGATTGCTGTCCTATATGGATTACTTTGATTCTTTGACCTGAAAGGTGTCCAGGAACTTCCTGTCCTTTGTTTTCACTGTGGTACCTACTCATCAGGCCTTCATCATTTTGAAGAGGGATATTTTACCATGGTGCCTGGGGTATGCTCCCCTTAAGCTCTTAAGGAATTGGAAAGCCTCATATTGGTAACACCATTCATCTAAAATATTTATAGAGGATTTGTCTGCCACTGAGAGTAGTAATCTTTACCATCTCAAAGCTTCCAAAAATTCACTAGCAGGCAATCATAGTTGCCCTTTTCCTAAGACACAGCTGCTCAGCACACCTGTTACAATATGACTGGCTTTCCAGGGAAATGTGAGGGAATTAGTACTCAAAAATCTACCCACTATGCCAAGAGTAAGAAGCAGGGTATAAAAATGTTAAGTCTTAGGAGGAAATGCCAAACTCATGATGTCAAAACAAATGTTAACCACGATACACTCCTGCCATCTGTATGGTAAAAACCTGTGTGTATTAATGTAAAAAAGCATTTTTGCACATCTGTACTATGACCTCTACAGTGTTGTTTTGGGTGGGTGGGGGAACCAAACAGCAAAAAAATTCATTTTTTCCCCTTTATATTTTGTAGCAACAAGTTTTTTACATACTGAACATACCTCCAGTGTGTGAGGAGATTATTTTTGTTAGTATATCACCCTCAGAGAAGAAATCGATACACTGAGATCATGATCTAAAGTGTTAATGATATTTAAGACACTAAGTAGTAACAGATGCACCCTAAAGAACTAATTGCTCATATCAGTCATATTAACTTTGCTGTTCATATTTGCCAAATAAAGAGCTGGTTAGAAATGAATGCAGGTAAAATCAAGAAGATAAAATTGAGCCTGTGAAAGATGATCTTACATGGCTCCAGAACCCCTCAAACAACCCCAGTCTTTTATCCCTTGCCCAGCATATGCATTTTTCTTTTAATACCCAGCTCCCTCTTCAGTCAAATCTGGAACATTTTTCCAATTTCTCATCTAACAAGTCTTTCTCCTCTATCTCTGACTTCTCATGTCCCACTTGTATGATTGGAACTGGAGCGTCTTTACCCAAATCAGTGTTTCTTCTTTGTCCAATTTCAATATACACCACAGCTCCTGCTCTTACTGTCTTTTTTTCCAGTGAGTCTCGGTTACCTCTTGAAAGCCTCAGCCTTTCTTCAGCCTCTCAGACTGCCTGCCTACCTTTCATTAGGTGTCTTGCTCTGCACCAGTGTCATGAGTCTCACTCATCCCGCTGTGCAGTGTCAGGGCACCCAGAGGACCTGGGTGCAAGGTCCCACGTGCAGGAGATGGAAAATGCATTAGTATTGCTCATCTGGTGGAGAACTGGGTTCCCCAGTTCTCCTTTGTCTTTCTCCGTAAATTCTTACTATCACAGATTTGGCCTTCAGTATTAGGCTAACTTGCATAGCAACTTTATTTCACCATGCAAAATTCAACATATGAAGGACTAATTGTATTCATTCATCTTTGAATGTAATCCCATAATTTATACATAATTTATCCCTATAAGTGTTATTTGTGAAAACCATAAATGTGCAGTGTTTCTCTTATGTACTCCAGGAACTTGGATATTTTGGAGAATGTTGTTCTGAAAACACCCATAGGGACCATGAATATGCTGTGCCCTTTCAGAGCAGGTTGCTGTGTCTGCATGAGCTTGTGGAAATGCCAACATTAACATCTCTATACATCAGAGTTTGTCCATTTGGAAGATCAACATAATAAAAAATACCTCCCAGGTGGGTGGTGAGACTGAGTTCACATTTGTAAAATAAATTATGTTTAAAAATAATAAAAATAACTGTAAAAGCAAACCAAACTCTATATAATTAATTTCCTCTATGACTCCTCTGTAGTTAGAAATAAATCACCATTATTTTCTGTATTTTTGTTACAGAAAAAGTTAGACACAGGGAAGATATCTGACATGTCACAAACCGAGTAGGTTTCAATCACAGATTGAACTCTTAGACCGAAGTCCAACCCAGAAACTAGTCAAAATATTATTCTTATACAGCCTTGTTTTACTGCTTTTATACCAGCAATCTTCAATCATAATTAAAGCAGAATCATGGCCAAAGCAATGGCTGCTGAGCTTCTGCTGTCTCTATTAGGGTTCTGGTAGAGCTGGGGAGATATGTTAATTATATCAAAACCGAACACTCATTCCATTCTAAATTGCCAGTGCAGTCATACTCATGAATTTAAAAGTGGGATCCAATCTGACTTTATCAAAAATAGTGGCAAACTGTCTAAAGCCGTTAAGGAGAAACATCAACTTTTTCTTGTTTTGTTCTCTGACAAAAGGTTAAGGGGAAAGATCAACATTTTCTTGTTTTATCTCTGAAATAAGGTTTAAAAATCACTGTCATACAGCATTTCCACATAAATAACTAGATGAATGCGTATTTCTCACCATGCTTTCATGCTGATGCTATTCTTTACCTCTGAATTATTCTTAGCACTTCTAAGGTGGTTTCACCCATGTTACAGATACCATTATGCAGGTAATTATCATGACTTAAAATGGAATGTAATTATTTGCGTTTCCTTCTATGCATATATATTAAATGTAACAGTTTCAGCATAAAACAGGTGAGAATTAGCCTGATGTTTCCAAGAGATAAGACAGCATATTTTAAAGTATTCAAATGGTAATATGGTTATCTTCATTTCCATTGTATTAAAATGTTGGTGAATGTTAGGAACATTCAGAATAGTAAAAGAACTTTTCAACCACAGTAAGTAGGAACCACATGTTAGCAGACCACTGTATGACAAAAGTTTCCTTGTAATAACCCAAGAATTCATATAACGCTGATGTGAAGACAAGTGAGTGCATTTTAAATCCTCATTTTGTGGTAATTTTATTTCAGTGTCCTGCTGGAATAAATTGTAAGGAATTATAGAAAAGAAAACTGAAGAATAATTTTGGAGGATAAGATATGAGAGTATGAAAATGCTTGCTCAGATTCACTCTTGATATGGCATGACCTGGACAAGCTGGAGAGGTGGGCCTGTGAAAAACTTCATGAGGTTCAACAAGGCCAAGTGCAAAGTTCTGCAACTAGGCTGGGGCAACCCCCGGTATCAATACAGCTGGGAGATGAAGAGATCGAGAGCAGACCTGCAGAGAAGGGCTTGGGGGTGCTGGTGGATAAAAAGCTGGACACGAGCCAACATGTGCACTTGCAGCCCAGAAGGCCAACCATATCCTGGGCTGCATCAAAAGCAGCGTGGCCAGCAGGTTGAGGGAGGTGATTCTGCCCCTCTACTCCACTCTGGTGAGACCCCACCTGGAGTGCTGCGTCCACTTTGGAGCCCTCAACACAAGAAGGACATGGAACTGTTGGAACAAGTCCAGAGGAGGCCCACAAAAATTATCAGAAGGATGGAGCACCTCTCTTATGAGGACAGGCTGAGAGAGTTGTGGTTGTTCAGCCTGGAGAAGAGAAGGCTGCAGGGGGACCTTACTGCAGCCTTCCAGTACTTAAAGGGGGACTATACGAAAGATGGGGGCAACGTCTTTAGCAAGGCCTGTTGTGATAGGACAGGGGGTAATGGTTTTAAACTAAAGGATGGTAGATTTAGGCTGGATATAAGGAAGAAATTTTTTACAATGAGGGTGGCGAAACACTGGAAGAGGTCACCCAGAGAGGTGGTAGATGCCCCATCTCTAGGAACATTCAAGGTCAGGTTGGATGGGTCTCTGAGCAACTTGATCTAGTTGAAGATGTCCCTGCTCACTGCAGGGGGTTGGACTAGAAGGCCTCTAAAGGTCAGTTCCAACCTAAACTATTCTGTGATTCTATGATTCTATGATTTTGCTAATGTAGCCCAGTATATAGTTAGCACAATCCGTACAAACCTGCATTTCCGGCTCATGCTCAGTAGCAAACTGAGGCCCCGTTCACCAGGACCCTCAAGTCCTTTTCTGTTGAGTTATTTTCCAGTCAGTCAGTTCTGCAAGATGCCAAAGTCACTCTCACCTCAGTGTCCCATGCTACACTTTCCAGGACTTCTAGGTCTTGAGACCACCAACTCACAAACTGGTTCATTTCTGCCTCTCAAAGAACTCACATAAAATGTCATTGTCACTTTATTCCATTTATGTTTGGAAGATCCGTTTCTGAAAAACAGAAAGGAGATAGAGAAGTGTATATGGAACATATAAAACAGATATCACAGCAAGTCATTATTACTCTGTGAAGAATGCTCTTACGTGCTTTGGGAGGACATTGCCAAGTAATTTTCCCAAATTACTTCATGTTTTATAGTTATTTTAGGCAACATAAAAAATTAACATACAGCCACACAAAAGCTCTTAGATTCTAATTTGCAAGCATTACGTTGTAAATGATAAATGAAAGAACTTTCCTTTCCTATAAATTGCCTGTAATACTCTTTTCAAATGTGAACTTCACTGCCAGCTCAAGACTCTTTGTCCCTAGTGAGCCTCATCTGTAGGTTTGTTTGTTTTTTTTTTTTTTCCACGTGGTAAATTTTTGCTATCTAATTTCTAATAAATCTTCTTTTATGGCACTCACTATCCAGTACCAGCAACTTTTACAGCCTTTTATTTTAACTCTCAGTTATTTTACAGTTCATTGTCCAATTGACCTCTAAGGGGTCCACAATATCCTGTTTCGTGCACTGTTACTTTGTTCAGTCTTTTACAACCGTAAAATCAATACACAGTTATAGTACTCAATTTCCTGAAGATTGTGCACACAGTGGTGTTGCCCACCCTCCTGAAACATGCTGTCAATTAGAGCAACTGTGTTAGAGATCTCACTTTCTCTTTTTTTTCCCCCCTTATTACAGAATACCTAAAATACAACCATAAATGAGTTTACTGCTGTGATAGACTGCACACTCATTCACTTCCTTGTGATTTCCCAACTTTCCATTCAGCCTTACAAGGATAAAAGAGAGTTAATAAGCATGTATGAGCACTGAAACCTGAATGTCCCACACCGTTTAGCCTCTCAGCATGCTCACTGGATATGTTTTGGACAATTCTCATTAGCTCTTTCTAAAGCAAGTCCCAGGAAGAGGCAATTGATTCCTGAAACATGGCACATGGATAAAGCCTGAGCCTCCTTGCTGTACACGGTCCTCCAGCACAATCTCAGCAAGGTTTGTACCTTCACGCACCTTGACAAACCTCCAAGCTATGCTTTAGGGTATGCATTACATATCTTCGGTTTCATATTATCAGACCAATACTCTGGTGGGTTGCAACACAACTGTCAGGTGTTTTGAACTAAAAGTCCCTTGAAATAATAATTATGTTTTAGGGTTACAGGGTATTCCCTGGAGAGGACACCCAGAGCCAGATGCTCTGGGACCAATGCAGTGGGCATGATTAGTATGTTATAGTGGGGGTTAACCACTGGCACCACACACCATCTCTCCTGCCCTGAGGGACTGTTATGACAGATGAAGCCCCATGTCATGGACTAAATGAATTCAACAGGCATTTTAGAGGGCTGGCCCATAGACTAAGGAAATTATATCTGTGTGCATATATCAAAAGATAGGAAAAGTGGTGGTGACTAGTTGGAATCTACTGGAAAGTATGGGACCTGGGCGTAATGTAGATGATACAGAATAAGGGGTGGATACTGTCCTGGTTTTCGCTGGTGTAAATTTTCTTCCTAATAGCTGGTATAATGCTGTGTTTTGGATTTAGTATGAAAATAATGCTGATAACACAGTGATGTTTTAGTTGTTGCTAAGTAGTGTTTACACTAAGTCAAGGACTTTTCAGCTCCCCGTGCTGGGCCAGGTGCACGAGCTTAGAGGGACCATAGCCAGGACAGCTGAACCAAACTGACCAAAGGTATATTCCATTCCATAGAACATCATGCTCAGTATATAAGCTGAGGGAGGCTGGCTGGGAGACTGTGATTGCTGCTCTGGGACAGGCTGGGCATTGGTCAGTGGGTGGTGAGCAATTGCATCATGTGTCACTTGCTTTGTATATTATATTGTTGTTGTTGTTGTTGTTGTTATTTTACTTTATTTCAGTTATTAACCTGCTCTTATCTCAACCCATGACTTTTCTCACTTTTACTCTTCCAATTCTCTCCCCCCCATCCCACCTGGGAGAAGGGTGAATGAGTGGCTCTGTGGTGCTCAGTTGCTGGCAGGGGTTAAACCACTCTTGCATTAATGGTAGGAGTCTGAGGAGTGGCTAGGGAGAGACCCTACTGTTAAGTCACAAGGTTCAGACAGGAGTCCCTTGCTTTCTAAACTCCTTCTCCAAGAGGAGTTAGGTGCGGCTAAGTACAGTCTTAGTCTCAGACTTGGTCAACAGTTTGTTTATTAAGGGTTGTAGAAGTAACCACTCATCAGAGTATTCGTTGTTAGTAACTCACATGGCAGACGCCCAGGCCGGTTGCATTCAATGAGAATGATCACAGCTAGGTTAATGAATAATACAGTTTACTAAAGCAACAGATACACAGGTTCTTTGGATTACCAGTGGTAAGATTGCTGGTTACAAGACACACATAAATGTCAAAGATATGAGTACACTGCTAGGCTACAAGTATGCAAAAAAATTATGAAGCGACTCTAATACGAAGCAAAGCAACTCTAATACTTTGGGGATTTAAAGTGACTCTATAAAGGTTTCCAATCTTACCCAAAGGCGACCCAGTGGGGGGGAAGAGAGGCTCAGCCTGTCGACTGGTCCCAGAAGTCAGAGTGTTATGCGATGGTATCTTCCCTAACACCCTCTTTCTCTTCTCACATTTTATACTATTTTTTATCTTTCAGGTGGAGCTTGAGTGACTCTAGCCATACATACCTTTATTATGATTGGTGTAAAATTTCCTCACCTTACTTTTAAAAGTGTAGGCTAGAAAAATTCAAAGTGCCTGCCCAGTGAGGGGTGTTCGCACCTTAGAGGTGGGTAACTTTCAGGATAGAGGTGTGTTTTGATATTATAATGAGCAAAGTTCACCAAAAGGACAGCATTTTGTCAAAAGTGTGACAGACTTGGCCCAGGATAACAAATATGCAGCATACCAGCTCCATGATACCTCGAGTTCCCATTTATCACAGAGCCTGGCCGCGATGCCTCCACACCGCTCCACCCTCCAGACAGCTCCTCAGTACGCCAAGTTCTCCTGGCATTGCCAAGATCTATGGTTACCTGGGAACTTCCATGGAATGGATTCCTCACATATCAGCTGCACTTCACCCTGACAGCTTCATCAGTGCTGCACCTTTTCTAAAAACATAAGTTTAATTTCTAAGTCACGACCAGCAATTTTTCCACAACCATGACACCCTCAAATTTCAACAGTTTTGCAGAGATATTTTTCAGTGGTCTTGTAGCTGAATTTGGGGGAATAATGCAACACCTTAATGGAACATAACTAGGAAACGCTGAAGTTTTTGGTGGTTTGTTTTTTTTTTTTTGGGGGGGGGGGTTGGGGGGGCAGTTGTTTTGGTTTATTTTGGAGGGTTTTTTTAAGTTTAAAACTAGGTATTACAAGATTTCTTTCTTCTGGCATAATACACGTTTACTGAACAGAGCTGGAAGTTATCTTTTTTCTTCATTTTCCTAAAGTGTTCTAAAACCTTTCTCCTACAGTTATTGAGTCAATCGTGTTAATAATCCATTTTCTATTTGTGTTAATATAACGTTCTTGTCTAATATTGACTTATATAATACAAAACCATTCACATCTAATATAATTTGTTATTTTTTTGAGACTCAGTAGGTCTTCTGATTCTCTTCAACTCTAAGTCAATTATAAGGCTGTTTGTCATTGATTATCTTTTAACCACACACAGATTTTTGCTTTCTTTTTTATCTTGTTGTCTTACTTTTGCTTTTATAGTTGCATGTCTATCATTATTTCATACATTATTTCATAGCTAATCTAAGCTGATTATTTCAGTAGCAAATACCATTACAAGTTTCTCTGATCATCTAACTGAGCACTCTTTTTGTTTCTTCTAGGATGCAATATATCTCTTCCAGAATGAATCATTTTAAAAATCTAATTCTTTTTCACTGGGTACCTCCATACATCACATTTTCAGTGGCTACATATTCCTGCTTGAGGGTTTTTTCATAAACACCTCTGAGTTTTCATTATTAACACTCTCAAGAACGTTACTTAACAAATCTAAACCTTTATTGAGTTTTAGATACACAGATTTCACTCTGGTTACATAGGAACAAGGAAAAAAAATCAAGAGAACTAGGGTTACATTGTAAATGTAATGTCAACAGACAGAATTGCATGTACTAAATATATTGTAGACTACCTAACCAAATTACTATAATTTACAGATTCTCATAAAAATATTAATTTAACAGTTAAAAAACATGTTTAGAAAGAGGAGAAACTATTTTTCCAGTCATTGCTTCGGCACACATTTACTATATTTAATTCTGTTTGCTAAAGTAATATTTACTGTAGTTTCACCAGAGACATAGTGCTGTTGAAGATTAATGCTTTTAATGTTAGTGTTGTGTAAGATTAATGTATGGATTGTGTTACAAATCTGAGACTTATAATAAACCCATGAAGTGAAAACATCACCACTTACTTGTTTATAAATGATGTGAAATTATCTGTAGGTAAAAAAGTAATTGCTGTTGTTACTTCATTAGTATAAATCATTGAAACATAGAACTGAGGTTGGAAGGGACCTCAGCAAATCATCCACCTGCTCAAAGCAGGACTAATGAAGTTAGGTTAGATTGATCAGGGCTATATCCAGGATCATATGATCCTGAATTATTCATAGAATCTCTACATTAAATTATTATACTATTATCTCCTTTTTCTTTCCAGGGTCCAGATACTCATCTGCTTGTTACAGAAATTAATACACTTTTGGGTAAGTCTTTAGAAAGTATATTAGCTTCATTTTGTAGACCTGTTAAAAGCTTAGCATAAACAAAAACATAATAATAGAATGGGAGCTTATTTAGTCCTAACAGACCAAAAGTAGGCTTGGAATTTAGGCCTTGTAGAATTTACCTGCCACCAATAATAGCTCTTGCACTGCTGCTCCACAGTACTAGAAGCTTTTCTTCAGTGTCGTTCTTGAAAATATGAGATTATGAAAGAACATCTTTCATTTATTTTTATTTTTGGTTGTGGAATATATCTCACTGTCAAATCCCACTGAGCAATTAAAAAATAAATTTGTATTGTTTTGCTATATATTATGATTTTTCATAAATTTTTTGAGGCATAATTAATGACTTAAAATGTTGGGATTGACACATTAAGAACTGCCACAGGCAACAAAGGAATAGTGCATTCTTACTCTGGTTTGGTATTAAAATATTAAATAAGTTTATATTTTTTTATTTCATGGAGAAAAATTACAAGAAAAACATACTTAGCAGGGAAATCTCTCAGGTAAATTAAAACCTACCAAACACTATTTTTTCAGTCCAAAACTTTTCTGGAACCTCTTAATAACTGAAAATTTTAAAATATTATTTTTATTTTGTCAAGTATTTTAACTTTCTGGTACCATCTGAAAGGACATTTTCTCATTAATTTTCCAGTTAAATTTAGTTATTAGAGTATGTAAGTTTCCAGAACCGTAACTGAAGTTATAGAAGTTTGCTCATCCCATATTAGATATCAGGTCAGGATCAGCTCATTCCTCAATATTTGGCTTAAATCAAAGCCAGAAACAGTATGGCAGTCAGCAGTCTCTGAGAGGTAGTGGCAAGGACAGCTTTTGTATTTTGAGCTAACAGTAACTTGAAAATAATTTTTTTCCTCTCTTCTATCAAGGAACAAGGCTCAGTAACAAAATATTGTGCAAGTTGGGGAAAGAAAATTTAAAAAGTAAGTTGTCTCTTGAGCACGTTAATGTTTCGTATGTGTCTGTACAAAATTTTTAATAAGAGTTAATAAAATTAACTGGCTTTCTAAACCAATGAGTTTTACCTTGGTTATAGTCTGTATACTCATATCTAATATTTCTTGATGGCTTTATGCAATGATACTTCAAGCCCATGGAGATATTTCAACAGATAACAATAGGAATTCATTCAGCCTCATTGGGAAAATAATACACTGCCTTTTTTAAAAAAAATATTTAAGCAGATATAGTGCCATTAGTATGGACAAAACTTCTAGAATTGGTTACTGTTTTTCACTGTTTTATAGTCTACTTAAATAAAAAACATATTTAATAACTAAGAGACTGTCTACTAGGCCAAATCCATATAACACTGTAATCCAAGGGAATTAATCATTAACTTAAACCAGGAAGCCACAGCATGAAGATCAAAGAACACTGAAAAATAGTATTGCATAATGCCACCTTGTGGATGCTTCAGAGACTTCTTAGGGTGGAGATCGATTAGAGTTAGACAAAACAACAGCTTCCAGCTTCTTAGTTTGCAGACCCTTTAAAGGTTTCCAAAGAAGAGAAATAATAAATTTAAATAAATTTGAGCTTGATTTTCCTCAAGACAGACCTCTCAAATACTTCATCACACCTTGGAGATTTTGAAAATGGAGAAATTGAGACCAAAAGATTTTCAGTGTGTTAATAATACTTTTTAAAAAAAAAGTTATAACATGTTTTGGTGTCACTATTTGATAATAACATTAAAAAAAACCACTCTTGAAAACATTAATATTTGAAAATTTGAGATGGTCATAGTTTGCTGCAAAGGGTTTGCCAAAAGCTTCTATAATAACACTTGTTTAATGAAAATTGTGAAGTCCTTGAGTTGCTTCTACATGGAGCAAGACTTTGACTTGCAAAGGACAGAGAGGACACAGTTGCAGAAGACAGCATGAAAATAGTCTTCTAGTGTTTATGAGACATATAAACTAAAACAACGCCTTTCAGATATACTGCTGAAAACCAAAATGTTGTTGCTTGAAATTTATTTGAGCACTTTGTGTTTTTGCACAGAAGAATAAAACTTTCAATAAATGTCATATTTTGAACCAAAAATATCCTGTTTCAAAGATGATGACAAAATACTTGCATTGATATTTTCTAGGTGAAATATATTTTTTCCAACCAACTATTTTTATTTTGAAATGTAGTTGATAATTTGAAATTGAATTCACTAAAAAACCCCAAGTAAAATAAAGGGAAAACTTAAAGTGAAATGTGTGTTTTGAAATTACCAAGATAAAGTATTCTGACCTAATCAAAATTATATTTTCATCTGCTTGTCCAATTTAAAAAACTTGTTGCTATTTGGATTTTCTAATTTTTTTCTGCTCAAGAAGATCATTTCTCACTGGCATGTATGTACTCTGTGGTAACACTGTCAAGGTTGCTGGTCTGCTTAAGGAGTCAAGACTAACCCACTGCCCTGTGAAGTCAAAGTTCTTAGAGGATGTGTCTAGGTTGACTGCTACAAAACTGCTCTCCTCTCTACTTTGGCACAGGGTTCTTCATTTCTACCCAAGTTTTCTTCCTAAGGGAATGAGCTGATTTGGCTGAGTCTGATGTCTGCATATGAGCCTGCTTGCGCAGTGTGTAGGTGACAGGGTGCTGAGTATTTTCGAGATAAACAATGACTCAACCTCATAGCATAGATCCACCCTGCCACTCTTTTTGTGTGGATTTGCTATGGATTTTGGGTGTCATATCAGGTTAGGCAAACTCTCAGTGATGACAAAACATACACAATAAATGAGACTCGTAAATTAAAATCAGTGTACTCTGTTTCATTTGCATCCATGATGTCTTGCTTTAAGTAAGTCTGAAAATGAGCAAAAGGTAATTTCATGTAGAACTAAGAGTAGAGACAATGTCTGTAAGATTTTTAAACTAAGGGTTTGTTAAGTGTTTCCTAATGCACAATTAATTATCGTGTATGAAACCTTGTGATCAGCTCACAATCTAAAATAAATGCTATGGGTTACAGTGTATTTGAAAAGTATACATGAAGTCAGGTATGTAGAGTGCTTCACAGGAATTAAGAATGCATAAATTCATTTGTGAATGTACTATAAAATCATAAGGTGCCTTGCAGTAGTTTATAACCTCAGTAACTCAGTTTTGGTGTCTGTAAAATTGTAATATTGGCCAAACTGAAATGTGTTTTTACAGCTATGGATGAAAAACATTATTTCAGTAACAAGTAAATGAGACGTACTACATAGGCACTGATAGGTATTGCAGTCTTTTCCTCACGGGTGTTATGATTTGTGCCAAAACCACACACAGCTCAAAAAAGGAGAATCTCAGTTTCATAGTAGACATCTGGACAAAAAGGTGTGGTAGGTATATATATGGCCTTACAGCTTTTGTAGAAAAAATGATTCTATAAACTACTTAACTTTTCTGAATTATCCTTTTTAGCAGGATGGAACTTTATATCAGTATCCAGGTCATGAATATTTGGGATTTCTGTACTATATTTTGTTATGTAGTATATAGTTAATCAGGAACCCAGGAAATACCACACAGGCTTTTCAGATATTTAAATAGAAAAGGCAGGGAATTAACATTCATGGATTAAATTTGATCAGACTAGGAAGAAGCATAGGTAATAATGACCTTCTCCTTGGCTAGCCAGATGCATAAGTTTTGTGACATAGGGTTTTCTTTTTATGAATGATATTTCTGATACAATTATGTTGTAAAATTATATGTATTCATCCATAAGATTCTGTCCTTCACTTTCAGATTAATGACTTGTCTTTTGTGTCTGTCAGGGAGTCTCAGGGCTATTTAAGCTGTCAGCATCAGTGACTTGGTAAAATCATCATATAAAACAAGGCAAACTTTCCACATGGATCTAGAAGTACAGTTTTCATGCTTGTTAAAGGCTGAAGGGTTACATAATTTTCAGTATTTCATCTTGTACTCCTTCATCCATAACTGGTGACAAGGAATGACACCATTGGCTCAATACTCAAAGAAATGACATTGGTATGAGGAGTTCGCCTGAGAGTACTGATGTGCTCCACAAATGCAGATAGTGCTCTTTGAAGGCTGCTTATTTTTCAAGCGTTCAGACACAACTTTTGTTTTTCTCATTAAATAAAGTGACCTATGTAGTGACTTCATACATGACGGGGAGATTAGTAGAGTTCTGTTGCGTGTATCTGCAAATATTCAGAGAACTGTGAACTTTGGGGTGATTATCTAACAACATGGAGACTGCAATTACTCTGTTATTTGCCATGCTATGACATCCACTCGTGGGAAAATGCTAAGAGTTGTTCATTGTACTGATCATGGCTTCCAGAAAAGCCATCACTTTAGTTGTATTGCTGAAAATGATATTTCAATCCATGAAATACAGATTCTGAGGATGTTAAAACACCTTCCAGGAACAGAAGCTATCAAAGATAAGGGTCAGCAATTAACAAAATAGCAAGTGTAATACACATAAATATAAGGTGTCTATCTTCAGAAGTTCCCAAAGTATGTTATAGACTAGTCAACTTCTCAACTGTCTTCTGAGATAGGCATATTATTATTTTTATCTGAAAAAGAAGAAGCATGAGGTACCTAGAGGATAAGGAAAATTGCCTCTGTTCAAAGAGAATTTGAAAGGAAAAGACAGAAATACTATTTAAATATTGAGTATTTCAGTTTTTTCACTCTAAGGACTCAAAGTCATCTACACTGTACTGCTTAACTTTTGAAGAAACACTCTTAATTGCATACATGACTGTAACTGTGCAAAGTGAGTATTATACAACCGTAAACCTAATCTGCATTAAAGAGAGCTCAGGATAAATTTATTTTAAAATACTATGAAAATATGGTCCTACAGTTTTAATTTAACAAATTAACCATATCACCTCTCATGGAAAACTGGTCATCTGCATGAGAGAAGCAAATATGGTTGAAGGTGTCTACACAAGCTCGATGGTACTTTGGAATTTTACTCGGGGAAATGAAATTCTTGCTTCTTTAAGAATGACAATATTATTGAAGAAATGAACAGGTAAACTAGAATACTGTTCCATGTATATGGAGCAGCACATATAAACACTCACATGATTAGTCCTAGTCCAGATTTGTCTATACATTATTCAGCTTGCTTTGGTTTCGAGCCTTCCTTTCACATAAGGAGGTTATGGAGACAATTCAATGAACTAGACTGGGTAAATAGTACAGTCAGATGATCTGTCCCTATAAATATACAATTAGCCTACGAGAGAGCTTACATAGACCACAGCCCTAGCTGAATTACTTCCATATCAGCCCTGATTTTTTTGCTCAAGTTCTCCAAGATCTCCCCCACCACCTGTCTTGACAACCCAGTCCAGGTCTTCTTTGTCCTTACAGTTAAACTGTTTTTCCTAACATATACTTTAATTGTTCCCTCCTTTCACTTTCTTTTTCAATTGCTGATGGATAAAGAGAAAAAAAGTGTTACTTTTACAACAGTCTTCTCTTATTGCCCCCTTTTTCCTTAGCCAAACAACTCTAACACTTTCAAACTTTTCTGAGGTATCACATCTTCTAAATATCTCCTCTTACTTGTTCTCCCAAGTCACTGCTTGATTTTCAACCTTCTTGAAATTGAATTCCCACATAAATAAGGTTTTACTTGGATTGTCCATAGCAGGGGACCAACCCTCTGTCTTCCTGTTGATTCACACAAAACATTGGATGTGAGCAGTCAAAATGAATTGTTGACTTAGTTTTTGCTGGCCAAATAAAATGAAAAAAGACATTTCATAGCAAACAAAAGAGAAACTTTAAGACTACCACCTTGTAGAATTGGTATCATCTAGAAGGTCTGTTGCTAAACATAGAATTTGGTAGCAGAAGAACAGATACAATGTAAAAACACTTCTTTGTATAGAGGAAAGTGAAAAACACGTGGATAAAAATGTACAGGAGCTCTCCAAAGCAAAAATAAAAGAGTGTTCTTTCCTTTTCATTCACCAAAACTGTTGATGTCTTCCACTGTATTAGATTTGTGTGGCAAGGTTTAGGTAATGGAGGGTGTTACAGAGGTGGTTTCTGTGAGAAGCTCCTAGAAGCTTCCTCCATGTCCGATAGAGCCAATGCCAGCCAGCTCCAAGAGACACCCACCACTGGCCAAGGCCAAGCCCAGCAGTGATGGTGGTAGCACCTCTGTTATAACATATTTAAGAAGTGGGGGGGTGGTGGGGGGTGGTGGAGGAGGAAGAAAACTGCACAGCTGCAGCCACAGAGAGGAGTAAGAATATGTGAGAGAAACAACCCTGCAGACACCAAGGTCAGTGAAGGAGAGGGAGGAGGTGCTCCAGGCACCAGAACAGAGATTCCCCTGCAGCCCATGGTGAAGACCATGGTGAGAAAGGCTGTCCCCCTGCACCCCATGGAGGTTCAAGTGGAGCAGATACCCACCTGCAGCCCGTGGAGGACCCCACACTGGGGCAGGTGGATGCCAGAAGGAGGCTGTGACCCTGTAGGAAGCCTGTGCTGGAGCAGGCTCCTGGTGGGACCTGTGGACCCGTGGACAGATGAGCCCACGCTGGAGCAGGTTTTCTGGCAGGACTTGTGACCCTGTGGGGGACCCACGCTGGAGCAGTCTGTTCCTGAAGGACAGCACCCTCTGGAAGGGAGCCGTGCTGGAGCAGTTTGTGAACTGTAGCCCATGGGAAGGACTCATGTTGGAGAAGTTCATGGATGACTATCTCCCAAGGGAGGGACCCCACGCTGGAGCAGGGGAAGAGTGTGAGGAGTCCTCCCCCTGAGGAGGAAGGAGCAGCAGTGATAATGTGTTATAAACTGACCACAGCCCCCATTCCCTGTCCCCCTGCACCGCTCAGTGGGGAGGAGGTAGAGAAAATGGGGGTTGAAGCTGAGCCCGGAGTGAAGGGAGGAGTGAGGGAAAGGTGTTTTAAATGTAGTTTTTATTTTCTCATTACCCTACTCTGATTTGATTGGTAATAAATTAAAACTAATTTCCCCAAGTCAAGTCTGTTTTGCCCGTGACAGTAATTTGTGAGTGATCTCCGTGTCCTTGTCTTGATCCATGAGCCTTTCATTGTATTTTCTCTCCCCTGTCTAGCTAAGGAGGGGAGTGATAAAGTGGCTTTAGTGGGTGCCTGGCATCCAGCCAGGGTGAACCCACCACACTGATTAAGTAGAAATATTTGTAAAGTGTTTGTAAAACATAATGTCTGAATGAATCAACAATATAATACATGAATTCAGAAGGATAAGATCCTTGTATAAGACAGAGAGTTCTAAAAATTATTAAAACCATAAATTCTTTCCTATTCTCTACCACATTTTAGACAACCCTCTAAAATATTAATAGTAATATTAAAATGAAAAAATTAAAAAGAATTACATCATTAAGTAATACTGTGGGATTAAATATATCAAGTTGCTACTTCCTTGCTTTGTCTTCCCCAGAGTTTACTTCCAAGGCTTTCCGAAGATTTCCTTCTCTCTCGCAATAGCAAACTAAGTTGGAAGGTCTGAAAAGTTTTCAAACATGAATACTGCTTCTGATGTAGCAAATATTCTTTTATTTGGCAGTTGACAATTCCATGTTCTGACAACTTAGTCTGAAAGGGAAAAAAAAGATTTGTTGAGGACAAGAGGGCATGTGCCATTTGCCCCCTCCTTCTTACTGTCATAACTGTATAATGACTTTTTACTAAAAGAATCTCAAACTTTCTTCCTTTCTGTCTGAAAGAGTTAATAACCATAGTAAAGAAAAATATCTTAAACAGGGTGATTTCCAGGGTTTGTGATTTGTATTTATTCTTGAACTTTATCAGTTCCTTTTACAGAAACATTTCACCCACCTTTCCTATCATGCAGGGTATGAGTGTGCAAGGATTATTTCACCTTTGTCATAGGGTTTTTTATGGGACTGGAATATGAACGTGCAGTAAAAATATGTACCTATGTTTTCAATAACATGAGCCAAAAGATGTTAGACCAAAATAATCCCCATATAATTATGATCAAGTTTAAACAACAATTTGGGTCATAAATATTATGCAAGTAGTATGTGAGAGTAAAAGACCAGAACCATGCTCAATGCAGTTGAACACACATTAATGTTAAGACAAAGGCAATATTAAGAATGAAACAGTGCTAAAGCATCCCCAGGAACTCTTAGAGTTGATGATGAAGTGTTATTTCCTAAGACAAGGAGCTCTTGCTTTAGCTAATTAACATAGGTAAGGCAATATGTAGCACTCGTATTTATAAAAACTATATTTACATTTTAGCTATTGAAATTATCTTAAAACATTTTGTTCATAGCTAAAAATATGTATTTTTCTGTATCTTATAGAAATCTTTTTGGAACACACTGCAGCGTATGATGATTTGCTATGAAAACTCTATGCTTTCAGTGTTTAATTTCTATTCCCTCAGGCGTGAGGAACAGAAGGAATCATTTCCTAAAACACATGATAATACTGGAAATAGCAATGCCCACCTCATTTCTGAATATCTAGAGGTGGCTAGTTCATATGCAAACAATACACAAATGGAAATTTTGCTTCAGAGAACTCTCTAAATACCATGATATCAAAACTCAATGATCTGTAAAGCTTGTATTCACTGACTGGGGTTTTCTGAGTATGAGAACTTCCTATCTATCTGATCTAAAGGGAAATAGAGATTTAAGAGATACCAAACTGGCCCAAAATCAGCCATACAAATTTATTTAGGTTTTTTTACTGCCATTGTCTAGACTCCTTACAACTTAAAATTCATCTTCTGAGGTACCGCATGGCAACTCTTGCGGCATATACTGATTCTCTGAGGAGTTTTATTAGTTCTGAAATTTACTGCATTGGTTTCCTGAGGACCGAAAAGTATTATCAAATGCTTGCAGATGGTATTCAGAAACGCTATACAGCCCCTACTTTGATGGTATTAGAAGCTATTCCAGAGTACCAGAAGAGACAGAATGACTCTCAGAGGTCTTCTCTGCAGGGACCTGAATCCCTTCAAGAAATAAAGCATACTCACTGAACCATGTTCAACAGTATATGTTCTGCTAAATGCAATTGAGGGAGGATGTACACTTTTATATCCTTGCCTGCATTCTCTTAAAACAGACCATGTGAACTAACATGATGATCAGTTGATTCTGGTGCCACTAAAGTAATTATGGTAAATTAGGTAAAAATAGGCATTGAAGGGCAGCTGGAGTGAAAGTGCTGTAAAACTGACCAAATCAAGAGAATAGCATTTGTCATAATTTTTTTTTTATAAGCCTGTGAAACCCATTTCTGACAAAAAAAAACAAGGTCCCAGGTACATATTGCATTCTCTGGACAAAATCTTGCAATAATAT
The DNA here is from genome assembly GCF_963921805.1 of Phalacrocorax carbo. Taxonomy (NCBI): domain Eukaryota; kingdom Metazoa; phylum Chordata; class Aves; order Suliformes; family Phalacrocoracidae; genus Phalacrocorax; species Phalacrocorax carbo. Next base: position 28,969,643 of record NC_087514.1, read on the forward strand.
GAATGGTAAAAACCCAACCAATATTATATTTCTTAGGTTTGAAATGCACTTACTGCTCATTATTCACAGAGACCAGACTGGCTTTATTAAAACCCCAAACTCAGCCAGTGTCTGCAGATGACTTATTTAATTTGCTTTGCTCTGAAATATACAAGTATTGCATTAATACTAACAGTGAATATCAAGTAAACGTTTTTTGATTGAAATTCAATGTTTTCAGGTCTGAAGGCATAATAATTTTAAATAAAATAAAATAATATTACTCAAATGAGTGTTTTTTAGAATTATGTATGTGGATTATATACATTTCTGACATCTATCTGAGGCCTGAAGGCCCTCTTTTCATGAACTGCCTAACATTTTTTAAATCCTGCTTTGCTCTAAAGTTTGGCTTGCAATAAGACTGGCTGCTCTCGTCAATTTGTGTAATCACATAAGTGAGTTTTACCCTGGAAGAGAACAGTCGTCTGTGTCTCTGTGCGACCATATGGGAGGATGAAATACTTGTTCCTCCACATAGCTGATGCATTGTTGAGCCTCCTAAAGGTCATCTCCAAAGGAACATTGGGGACTGACCTCTCCAGACCAGTGCATGGGTGCCCGTGGGCCATGCAAATTAAAATGAGTCATAATACTGCTTGTGACATTTCAGTTTTTGTGAGAAATAAACACAAGACACACGGGACGAGCCCCAGTTCCTGTGCGGTTTTAACTCAAAACTGCTCAGTTGATTTCCTACCTATGTAATCTGTGAAAAGGAAAACATGGAGGCCTCCAGGGATGGAATGGACTCAGTCCTGTCCATTATTCATCACTGCCATGCTGGTGGCTGGACCTGGCACGTGTCAGCACCACAGAGCTGCTCACCTCTCTGCAGTGTTATTTGCTGACCCCACATCTACAGCCTCCACCCCTCATACAGATAAATTGCTGACTAGTTTAATAAATCCTTGATACTGCTTTCCTTAAGCTCTGGTTATACACAGGAATATGTTAGACTTAAGTGTATTTTAAGAAAATGAGGGAATATAGCTAAAACATTGTGCTATTTTCTGGTGTAGGGAAATTCACATGTGCAACAAGCCTTAAAGAACTGGGGGGTTGTGTACAAGGGAAGCTAACAGAGAATACAGACAGACAGCAGAAAAGTCCTGGGAAACTGGCTGGACAGAAGAATGAGTGGGAGTTTCCTGTATGATTATGGTAATTAACAGGCGACAGACTTTACTGCCAGCTCTTATCTTATCCAGACATCCTCCTTCATACATTATACCCCCATCAGGCAGAGTTCAGACTGCAAATTTTCTGAAGATCCTTTGACTCAGATTGCTTTCTAGTAAACCACAAACTAAATTAGAATAGGCAGCTACCTTTGTAATGGAATAGCAATGCCATGTGCAACTCGATTTTGTCTGCAGCATTCCCCTCTTCCCCCACCAAAAGCAACCTATTTCTTTTTTCCTTTTGACAAGAGGACAGAATTGGTTTACAGTTTCTGTCTTGCGTTGCCCAAGAAGCAAAGGTTATAAAGGTACCTCCACTATAAATGTATCATCTAGCCTGGCTGATGACAGCATAAATATCCATTCTGTGGTTGTGGGACTGTACTATCAATTTTTTTACATTATATGAAAACTTTGACATATACTTGTTGATTGGAGTGGGTAGGATGCTGGCCAGTCCTTCTTCTGGCAACAAGTCTGTGAAAGCACAGACTGTCAAATAAGAAAAAGTGTTAGTCCCCAAAACACAGGAGAAGCTTACTTGTTCCACTGGTGTTGTTTTGTTGAACTGAAATAATGTCAAACAGAAACAACTCACTGGCATACAGGAAAAAACTTTTAAATTTGGGGGGGCATGTGAAATTTTTGAGGCATGTGTGTATTCATGCAATTACACAATTCTGTAGCCTAAATTTTTTTGTATGCTTACATTAGGTAACTCAAAAATATCTTAGAGAAGATTTTCAAAACCATATAATCCTTTGCTGTTTCTTCTTCAGCAAGTCTATTATGGACAATCACATGTCCACTGAAGAATCGCTGCATGAAATTTAAAGTGTAACTTCAATCTTTAAAGCATGAAATAGAAATTACAAATCTACTTTTTATGCAATTCTCAACACAAGTCTTCTGATGGAATTTCTGCGGTCATAATTACTAGGTCATACAACTACAATCTGTTTTATTCATTTAGCACAGATAAGTGAAAAAAGCTAAAAAGAAACATTTTCTTTATTAAATCTCTAGATTTAACTCTCTCTTCAGTTCATCCATCTCTCTCCTCACAGGTATTTAAAGAACTCTAGGAAACATCTAATCATTACAAAAGCTTGTAAACCTCATGGGTTATAATCTAAAGTCAACTTTGGGAGGTAATCACCATTTCCAACGTGGCTAAGTAAACCTATTCCTGAAGCCCATGCAGAAACAAAATTGAATGTTTGGATTTCTTCACAACAGAGACAATTGTCTGTATCCAGCTTTTCAGAGCAGTTGTGCATAAAGTTATTCACACCTGCAGTGCAAGGAATAAATTCATCACTGAAACTTTGTCTAACAAACAAAACTCTCTCAGGCATAGTGTAACCATCTGGAATTATTCTCAATGTGAAACAGCATTCAGCAATAAAATTAATACCTTTTTCTAGGATTTCACCAGCTTGCAAGAGGAAACTGTCAATTTTTCTTTACCATGGGCTTGATAAGAGCTATTTACATTTTGATATCACAGGATTGGGTAACAAACAGGAGGAGATGGAAGCTATTGTGTAACAGGAAAACTATGATATATTTGCCATCATGGTAACATGGTGGGATGGCTCGCAAAACTGAAGTGCTGCAATGGATGGCTATAAACTGTTCAGAAGGGATTGGTAAGGAAGGAGAGGCAGTGGGGTAGCCTTGTATGTTAGGGAGTGTTTTGATTGCCTACAGCTTAATGACAGTGGTGATAGGGCTGTGTGTTTATGGGTAAGAATCAGGGAGAAGGCCAACTTATAGGGCAGATATCATAGTGGGAATCTGCTATGGAACACCCAAGCAGGATGAAGAGGCAGGTGTAATATTCTATAAGAAGCTGGGAGAAGTCTCACAATTTCTAGCCCTTCTTCTCACAGGGGGCTTCAACTTACCAGATGTCCGCTGGAAATACAATACAGAAGAGAAGAAACAGTCTAGGAGGATCCTGGAGTGTGTGGCAGATAACTTCCTGACACAGCTTCCCTAGATAACTAGGGAAGGCATCCTGCTGGATCTGTTGTTTGCAAACAGAGAAGGACTTGTGGGTAATGTGATAGTTGGAGGCTGTCTTGCACAGAGATCACAAAATGATAGAACTTTCAATTTTTGGAGAAGTAAGGAATGGGGTCAGTGGAACTGCTATCTTGGGCTTCTAGAGGGCAGACTTTGGCATGTTTAGGAGACTGGCTGACAGAGTCCTTTGGGACGCAGTCCTGAAAGACGAAGGAGTCCAGGAAGGCTGGACATTCTTCAAAAAGGAAATCTTAAAGGTGCATGAGCAGGCTGTCCATATATGCTGAAAGAGAGGCTGGTGGGGAAGACCAGGATGACTGAACAGAGAGCTTTGGCTAGAATTCAAAAAAAACCCCCTAAACCCAACAACAACAACAAAAATACCAAACAAACAAAACAAAACAACAGCAACGAAAAAAGAAAGAGTTTATGACCTTTGAAAAAAGGGGCAGGCAAATCAGGAGGATTATAAGGATGTCATGAGGTTATGCAGGGAGAAAATTAGAAGGTCCAAAGCACAACTAGAACTCAATCAGTCTACTACTGTGAAGGGCAATAAAAATGTTTCTATAAATACACTAACAACAAAAGGAGGGTTAAGGAGAATTTCCAGCCTTTAGCGGATGTGGGGAGAATCCTAGTGACAAAGCATGAGGAAAAGGCTGAAGTACTTAATGCCTTCTTTGCCACAGTCTTGAATATTAAGACCAGTTGCTCTCTGGGTACCCAGCCCCTGAGCTGGAATACAGGGACAGGGAGCAGAATGAAGCTCCCATAATCCAAGGGGAAAGGGCTAGTGACCTGCTACACCAATTAAACACGCACAGGTCTATTGGGATCCGCCCAAGGGTACTGAGGGAGCTGGTGGAATTGCACACCAAGCCACTTTCAATCATTCATCAGCAGTTCTGGCTAATTGGGGAGGTCTCAGCTGACTGGAAGTTACCAGATGTGATGCCTATCTACAGGAAGTGCTGGAAGGAAGTTCCAGGGAACTACAGGCCTGTCGGCCTGACCTCGGTGCTGGGGAAGATTATGGCGCCGATCATCTTGAGGGCCATCACACGGCATGTACAGGACGAGCATGGGATCAGGCCCACTCAGCTTGGGTTTATGAAAGGCAGGTCCTGCTTGGCTAACCTGATCTCCTTCTATGACAGGGGGACCCACCTAGTGGATGAGGAAAAGGCTGTGGATGTTACCTACCCAGTCTTTAGTAAAGCCTTTGACACTGTTCCCCACAGCATTCTCCTGGAGAAACTGGCTGCTCATGGCTTGGATAGGCATAATCCTCGTTGGGCTAAAAACTGGCTGGATGGCCAAGTCCAGAGAGCTGGGCCCAGTTCTGTTTAATATCTTCATCAATGATCTGGATGAGGGGATCGAGTGCACCCTCAGTAAGTTTGCAGATGACACCATGTTGGGCAGGAATGTTGATCTGCTCAAGGGCAAGAAGGCTCTACAGAGGGTCCTGGACAGTCTGGATCAATGGGCTGAGGTCAACTGTATGAGGTTCAACATGGCTCATTGCCAGGTCCTGTCCTTTGGTCACAACAACCCCATGCAATGCTACAGGCTTTGGGAAGAGTGGCTGGGAAGTTACCTGACAGAAAAACACCTGGGGGATTTGGCTGACAGCTGGACGAATATAAGCCAGCAGTGTGCCCAGGCAGCCAGGAAGTCCAACAGCATGCTGGCTTGTATCAGGAATAGTGTGGCCAGGAGGAGCAGGGAAGTGATCATGCCCCTGTACTCGGCACTGGTGAGGCCTCACCTTGAATACTGTGTTCAGTTTTGGGCACCTCTAGTGCAAGAAGGATATTGAGTCAGTGGAGCGTGTCCAAAGAGCAATGAAGCTGGTGAAGGGTCTAGAGCTCAACTCTTATGAGGAGCAGCTGAGGGAACTGGGGTTGTTCAGCCTAGAGAAGAGGAGGCTCAGGGGAGACCTTATTGGTCTCTACAACTACCTGAAAAGAGGTTGTAGTGAGGTGGGGGTCAGTTTCTTCTCCCAAGTAACAAGCAATACGACAAGACAAAATGACCTCAAGTTTAGACTGGATATTAGGAAAAATTTCGTCACAAAAAGGGTTGTCAAGCCTTGGAACAGGCTGCCCAGGGAAGTAGTTGAGTCACAATCACTGGAGATATTTGAAAGACATGTAGACATGGTCTTAGGGACATGGTTTAGTGGTGGACTAGGTTTAGTGGTGGAATGCTAGGTTAACAATGGGACTTAAAGGTCTTTTCAACCTAAACAACTCTATGATTCTAAAATTTACACAGAGTAGAACTGGATTATAATTTTAACTGTTGTTTTTTCTTTTCTTATAGATCTTTACTTATGTCCAATGTTTTGACCAATTCCCAGGTGTTTGAAATTTGACAAATCTGTGTGTCAACAGAAGATTGCCTTTGTGTCACTTTGTGTCACTTTTGCTACTCTGTAGCAAAAGTAGAGACCTTTCCCCACAGTGTTTAGCTAAAGCCTGGTTTCTGAATCCATACTTTGGCAATAGATAAAGGCTATTCACCTATAGCCAGAGCTCCCACTGATGTCTTGTAATTCACTAGCCATTCCCATGCAGGAGTTTGAATTCAAGGAAAGTTTAGGAAGAAGTACCCATTGGATCATGGAAGTTTTTGTATCTTAGCTCTGAAATCCTGCCATTGCTCAACATTTAGGAGTTAGGAGAGTTTAAAATAGGGACATACAGAGTGAAATGCTTTCTCTTTGCTAGCATTCTCTTGAAACCCACCAGACTACTAAGACTGAAAAGGATGAGTAGAGACCATAAAAGCTGCAGAAAGGCCTTCAGAGTGGTCCTGAGCTTTTGGGGTTATCCTGTAGATTTCTTTCAATTCTAAACCACTTTTATGTTGCAAGGATCATTCTGACAAGAATTCAGGGGTTAACTGACACAAAAGAAAGAAAAAAAGAAAAAAATAATAAAAAATACAAACCACCAGAAGTTTATATAACAGAAGAAAAAGGAGAGTGTAAAAGAAACTGCTCTGCCTTTTTTATTTATCTGCCATTTTGGATGTAAGAATGACTGATTACAAGGAGAGTAAGTCCTACCGTCTTTTTCAGAAAATTCCTGCACATTCTCATTCACTGAAATTTAATAAACATTTGTATTCCCAGGAATACTGGAAAAAATAATTCTTTAAAAAGAAATTGGACTTCTGCTCTGCCAGATTGTCCCTCAAATTTAGGAGGGGAGGTCAAGATGGCATGGCTCTGAGGACTAACAGATCTCCCAGGAGCTGCTCTGCATATTTCTGCAGGGGGAGTACTCTGAAGGCAAGTCACAGATACTTCTCTTCTTGAAATTTCCAACAGATCATCTGGCAAGGTTCTGTATTGGGTTTATCATTATATTTCTCAGTACAGGAAAATCCTGCTGGATTATGAGTTCATTATTCTACAAATCAAAAGTACAGATTTCCAACTGAAGAGGAAGTTATGGATTGCTTGACCATTTTTGCTCTCAGTGAAAATATTTACCATCTGCATGAGTTTATTTAGGCAGTCATATTTGCAGTTGGTTTTACTTGAACAGCAAATGTGGGCAGGAATTTTTTATAAAAAGTATTTAAAATACTATATTGTGTAAAGCTGCCTTCTACAGGCTTCAATCTTGTAGAAAAGTGCATTTTATTTCATATGTTCTTTATATACATAATTTTGATGCCTTTAGGCTTAAATGTACAATATATCTCAAAATACTTTACTGTTTGTATTAACATTGACCTATACCCAAAACATCTATGAAATATAAATTTACATTGTTTCTCTGGCTCTGATTCCCAAGGCTATTCAATTTCCTTGATATTTTTTTGATTTTCATTTTTTTAAATTATCTGTTAAGACAACACATTCTCCATCAAGATATTAGTTATGGCCAAGTATTTTCTGAAACACCAAGGTCCACAATGTTAAAAGACACTATTAATGAGGGTTCTATTACCTTCAAAATGAAAATATCACTTCACATGTTTGGAAGACTAAAAAGAAGGAAGCACTGTATTGTACCTTGTTTGCAATACTATTTTAAAGCTTTTTTTACTTTTTCTCCCAAGCAGTGAGTGCATGAAGGCCAACATATTCTACAAGTCATTGGAATTGTTCTCTAAAAACAGTTTTGCTGTCTTAATGAGTTCACAAGAGACCAAAGAGAAAATGGGACATCTCATTTTAGGGCCAACAATGATTTAGAACACTCATTATAAAGTTGCCCAACACAAAATTATCTTTCATATAAGGTTACTGTATTTTCGACTAAAATATATTTAGCCTCTTATTATTGAAACCTTCTTTTTTCAGTCTTTTATGCTGTGAAAATAGGAAGAAGCAGAAAAAATATCTGTGAAGGGTTGCATATCCCAACTATTGTTTAGAAAAATCATTGCTATCCTCGAGAATCCTGAACAGCTGAGTTTCCTGTTTGAAGGGGAGTTTTTATTTCTGAAACTTTACAAGCTCTGTATTAATAAAAAACGCTGTGAATTTCCAAAATATTTGTATATTTTTATTACATAAATTCAGAAACATTCCCTAAGTCTTTCCTGACAAGTCAGTATTCAGACTCTGAAGTATTTATTTATTCAAAGAAGGGGTCTCCCAGTCAGACTGTTTGTTTCCAGGCGTATCCCAAGAATGGCAGCTTCTTCAAAGCAAAGGCAGCCATGAAGGTTTCATTGTTTTCAACACCCTTGACACAAATGTCAGTAGCTAGCACCAAGGAAAATTGTCCTACAGAACCGTTATTACTGCAGCTTTTTCATTAATGTTGCAGGACTTTTCATATCTGTAAAAGCACAATAGGTAAGGATGGATCCTGCGTCTGATGCATGTGAAGATCTTTGTAGGGGGACAGTTGTTGCCCCAAATGCTATACAGACCCACCACTCCCTCCTGTGTGGTTTTGGAAGCTGTGACCCTGCTCCCAGCCGAGGCAATAGCAGGGCAGTGACCAGTCTGAAGGGAGCAATCCCACTCATGAGATAGTGATACTGCTCAGCACAGCCATGGGTAGGACATATTTTCCCCTTTACTTTTCATGCAAAAATAGCATAACAACCTCCTTTTTTTGTAACTTAATTGGGTTTTAAGATGGGATCTGAGGACAACTACAGGCTGTGGCCTGACTGAGTGACATCACTCTATTCTCCTTATGAAGGAGTTTTTACAAAATTTCTAGCCAGTGTAATACATTTACCAGTTCTGCTAGATCTGGATACCTGCAATGCTTCGACTCCTGACAATCCCCCAGTTTCCTTTCCCGAGCCAGGTGATGCTGCTGGCAGAGGGAACAGACCTGTCACAATGATGAACAGCATCCTTTTACTTACCACAGCGGTCACGGCTGGTGCACAGCCAGCAGGCACCAAAGGTCCTCCTCTGGAAAACACAAACTGCTGGAGCAGACCGGCACAAGCGCTGCTCCCCACTTCACTTGTAGAGGGGTGTGAGTTCACGCTGTGGCTTTGGCTGGGCTGGCTGCACTTACACTAATGGTAATTACAGAGCAGTAGGCTGGTAACAGAGTGCAAGAAGACTAATCCAACAAATGAAGAACTATAAGGAAGAAGTTTATAAAAACTGACAAGGAGGTGGCTGGGAAAGAAGAGTAAAAATGTAAAAGGTCTGACTTCTGGTATCTTAAATTTATATTAAAAAAATGTTTGTTCTTGAGGTGGAATCACATTGCACAGATGTGAGTTAGAAGCTGTCTCCAGTCCCCCTCTGGAACAGTTTTTGGGTAGATTAACTCCGTCTGACTCTGGGTTCTGCTGCAAATTTCATATTTCTTCTGAAAATAATAAACCGCACTATGAGAGCACTTAAAATCTTGAGGAGGATGTGAAGCTGGAGTTTGATGGGTTAGCAGGTCAGGCTAACAGAAATTGTGGGTGTCACAGCTGACCTGTTTGAAAAGCTGATTGAAAAAGATCAGTTTAAAAGTGACATTTTGTGATGGGAGTCAGCTTGTGAAGCCCTAGCACCAGAAAGAAGACACAGTTGTGAAGGGTCAGGGATGTGGTTGCAAGGCCACTGAGGAAAGTGTAATCTTGGAAATCAGACTTGAGAAATGATGAGGTGAAGAGCTATGAAGAGGTGGGATGCTGCAGAAGAGGGGAAAAGAAAAAATATATATATATAAACAGATTGCAGAGAGATTGCACACCTAACACTTGTATTGCACACCTAACACTTGTCCATTGATGCCTGATGTATTGCACTTACAAAGACACACATTAAAGAAGACCAGCAATAAATTTCCCACCAAATTTCAAAATAAATTTTTATCAAGCTACATATGGTTTGCATTGCTAAATTAAGACCTAAAGGCAAGAAAATTATTAATTCTTATTTTGGTGCAATATGAGGATCATGTGCTGGAACAGCTTACCTCCACTAAACAACTGGGGACACCCAGTATGAGGACAAGGGTGTTCCTGTTTGTATTTTTTGTTTTAGGACTATGTTTCCTGTACTCCTGTATCATAATTCAGTCAAGCTTTACACATTTGCTACTGATTTGGAGGCAGCATTTCATTGGCAGGCTAGTTAGCTGGGCAGAAATAAAATTATATTTCAGCTGAAGGCATAACTCTTTTCTGCATTCCCCCCCACCCCACTTTAAATTCCTTGATGTTTATTAATGTTCTCTGCTTTGAAGTAAGCTATTTGAAAATATACTAAATAATATATTGCCTTTTTTATATGAGGTAATTTACATTCATGATTTCCAGCAGGGCTGTAATGCCATGGTATTTTTCAAAAATAGAGAGATACAAGATTCTAAAGCATTTTCAGAGGTGATCTGAAGTAGAGTATGCTGTCCCTTAGTTTCTCTTCTTAATACCAGTGCACAGAAAGGCAAACTTTCTCAGCAGGGGATATGACAGAAGTCCCAGGGATTTAAATATACCTTAAGATTTTCAAGAAAAATTGCAATACAATAGTCAGGGAATACTTTTTCCAAACCAAGACAAAATTTCATGTACATAGCATGAATACCAAGCAAGTAAGCAAGAAAAAAGTTTTGCTTATTCTGAGACAAAAAAATGCACATGCCAGAGATTCGAATAAACGTGATTCCCCATCTGAAGAGCCATGTCTCTTTTGACAGTTCAGTTAACATTAAGCAACACAGATGTAACTTATGATAATTACACAGCCCAGAAACATGAACAGGACTATCAACATGAAAAATGTCGATAAGTGTTTGCAAAGTCCAGACCAAATGTAATCCTCTGGGTTCTGTTCCATAGGTTTGTAAGCACTTAGTACCCCAAATCAATAAAACGCATGAGATACATTGCAGACTAATGCCCAGTTTTTCCTTTCTGTGAAATTTAATTGTCTTCCTCTGCATCTGTTATTGTGTAGGGACAGCAAAAGAGAAGACACAACTAATACTGCACTGTATATGTGGTCAGACCTTTAACCTTTCTGTTCTGCTACACATAAAGTTAAATTCCCCATTAGAAAACTCATTAAATTGACAGCCATTAAGTGTTATACCTGCCCAAGACATATGAAATCTTTACTATTCCAATAAATTTTAAGATACAACTTTAAAATTTCTGTTCTTATCTTACATTGGCTTTTATACCCATTCAGACTGAGAAACTAACATTTTTTTCTTCCAATAAATTCTCAGGGGTTTGAAAAATTACTTCTGGGTTTGCCCAGCTATTTTCTTCCTCTCCTGCTCTGGATACCTGGGTATCTACATCACAGGTAAAATGTGCCAGGGTGCTCTTCCTTTATCTTCCACACCTCCAGCAGCAATGTGTCAGGAGCACACAGCAGACAACAGGAATATTGCAACCCTAACAGTGTTAGAGAAAAATGTAGTATTTGTGCCCTTTCACACCTTCTCTACCTTTTCGATTCTAGATTTATCGCTTAACTGAGAAGTTAGCCATGTCTCCAAGCTGTAAAACAATGCAGATTTAAATATTTCCAGTGTCATTGACTCAGCAGGGGAAGGTCCCTAGAATAGTTTATATAAACAAACAGAACGACTTTAATATACTTCTTCTTTAATAAATCTAGTGAGTAATACAAACATTGACACCGTTTATGGGTCATTGTAATGTTCTTTCTGCTTTCTTCCTGTATTTCTGTCCGTTCAGTATTTTGTATGCCTAGCCATGAAAAATCATTTCTAAAATTTTTTGATCTGTAGTAAGACTTTGTAAGGTCATGCTTGATTTAACACAATTTATTGTGACTCTTCCTGCTGAGTTTAATCATAGCAAGATGCAGATTTCTTTCTGCTGGTGATAAAATTCAGCACAACCAGATTTGTCCCAGGCTCTGCACATCTGTTTTGTTAACCTGTACTTTGCAGAGTGGCAAATAAAAGTCATGTCAGTCATACCGTTTGCTAGCTCCAGTGAGTGTATGTGATACACCTGAAGTGCTGCATGACAGACAAAAGTCAAAGGAGTTTTCGAAGCCTAAGATGGTATCGGTTCTCTAATTATTTGTATGCTAATAATTGCTAGCTTCAGAAGACTTGAAAGGAGGTGGAGAGTTTTATTCAGGTCCTCACAGGATTAGACACCCAGCCAGATCCTGATTTTTGATTGTTTTTTATTTGCCTCTGTGGCAGCACTAACAGCCAGAAAGGCTTTTAAGCCAGACTGGTCATGATCTGGTGGGAGAGGTATTGTCCCTTGGAGATAAAGCTGTTCTGTAACACTTTGCAAAAACACAGGACTTTGTCAAAATTTTGGTATTGATCAGACTAACATGGAAACAGCTGGGGAATTCATGCAGCAATGGGGTTTTCAGATCGGGACGGGTCTTGTCCACTACTTGATCCAAATAGGCCACGTTTCTTTTCATTTTTCTTGACAGATTTGTTTCATGTCTAGTAAACATCCTACTTGTAGCATTCAGAGCAATAGATATCTCCATTCTTCAGCTTCACATTGAATGAGTGGGGATAATTTAGATGTGCTTTGTCATGTGAACTGTGAAAAATATCTGAGCTGGGAGAAAAAAAAGGAGACAGCATTTTTCAACCAATTATACGAAACTCTTCAGAAAATCTAATTTATTTTTCTCTCATTCTTTTTTCCTTTCATAATTGCTTTCTCATTTACTTAATTATTATTCTTTATTAAATTTGGATGTTCATTTGACAAGGTCAGTTTTAACATGTTGTCAGTCACTGAGATTGCTTAGATTGTAACTTTTATTAAAAACTAGGTGACTTGTGATGTAGGGCCCTCCTTAAGGATAATTTCAGACTAGGTGTCTGTCCCATTCCTTCAACAGAAAGATAACTGGTGAAGATAACAAGGGCAGGGGAATTATTATTGAAGACTTTTTATAGCTTGGAATGTCTGTTATTACTGTTCTGTATCACCCTAAAATATGCAGCAGTACCAGCTAAATAAAACTGAATTATTTAGTTTAATTTATAAAATCTCTGCACAATTTATACTGTTAACGAACACTGAGGACAACTTACACATATTTCTTCATTCCATATACCTCTTTATTAATCCTCTTTACATCCTCAATAGGTCTTATGGGCCTGAGGGTTTGTCAGATTAAAGATTAGTGGGTGTTTTATCTACAGGTTTCTGTCGATGAATAATTAAAAACAATACACTCACATGAATGCAGCTTTCAATTATGCCTTCATGCACACTAGTCTTTCTTCTGTTTACCCCATGCAATCTGCTTCTATCATTTTTCTATGTAAGCCTGAGGGTACTAAGTAACAATTTGTGGTTTTTTTCTCATGTATTACCATCATCCATTAATTATCTATACACTTGCTGTTACACACAGTGTCCTCGCCTCCTGCATGTACACGAGAGACACATGCTGAACTTCTTAAAACATCTTGTTTCAGCATTTCAGTGACAGATGCCTTTCACGTAACACCCTATGATCAGTATCTTCCTGACAGCTATAAAACTGTTGGGGTTTTTGTTCAAAATTCTGATATAGCACCTGCAGTATAGAATAGGTTTCTTTCAAATATTACTCCATTTACTATAAAAGTAAATGAAACGAAAATACCAGCCTTGGAAACGTATCCACAAAAATATAAAGCACAGTGCCTCTAGTGTATGTCTGTGACCAGGTGAGGGAAGATGCTGAAAGTACTCTGTGGGCCAACTGAAAAATGGCAAATGGCAAAAGAAAAATCTTGAGTAATCCATCCTTTTTTTTTTTTTTTTTTAAGTTAGCTAAAACCAGTATGGGAATTTTCTATCCAATATTGTCTAAAAAGGCTGTACACTTTCCACAGAGTTCAGAATTACCTCAGGCAATTAATGATTTTGCCCAAATTCTTCTCTGCTGAAAACGAAAATACTGCATTGGAGGATGTTTAGACTCAAGCAAAACCATTTCCTTTTCTTAAACCAAATCACAACATCCCCTGTGAGTTCACTTAGAATTTCTTCACAGCTGAACTACAGGTCACTTTTGTTTTGGGTGGCTCATCTCCTGCTGCAGGTCTGGCCACCTCCTTTGCCCTCCCTTGTGCTCAGCTGATGCGATGCATCATGGGTAATGAGTTTGGCTGAGAAGCCTGGGCCAGAGACAGCATTACATGCTGTAGATTTCATGGGAGAGCAAACATTGGGGAAAAAACAATTTATTGGAGAAGAAGTGATTAATGATAAGTGAAGCTGAAACTATTTTTGGTTAAGTTTAAGCTGCCAAGTGAACAACCAAAATGATAATTTCATTTCAGAAACAGCTGTAGTGAAAGACTTAGCTTTTATTGGAAGCAATGAAAAAAAATGTTTCAGAGAATAAGTTTTGGGAAACTTCCATGTTTTCCAACATTACTTAGAATGAAAACAAATGTCAAAATCTCCATGAAGTAAGGATTCTTAGCTTCTTTATTCCCTGATATTAATTCTTCCAGATATTTCAAATAAATATTCACAAAGGAAAATATAAAGATGTCAATTTTAAAAACAAAGTATTTTGGTTACCTTTAATATGAAAATATGGTTTTGCTTCCCAATAAAATACTTTGTTGCAGATTTTAAGGAAAAAAATCAGGACATGTGTATATGCAAATGCATATATGAAAATGCAAATGTAATGTAAATACAGAAAATGAACATGTATGGGTATAACATACATATAACAGCCAGGTGTGGCATATTTATGTGGATAACATTTGAACCAACCAGAATCATGGGGGGGGAGGGGTAGGGGAAGGAACCAAAGTTATATAATAACATTGAGGCAGACAGGTTCCTTTTTTAAAAAAAAATTATCCCCAATATTATATTCATTATTATATTCATCATCATATTCACAGTATCATATTCATGTATTGCAAACTTACTGTTACATTATTGATGTTAAAACAAGAAAAAAAACCCGAACTTCAGTACTGATTTCTCTTGAGTAATCTAACTTATGCTGAAACTTTGCTTAAAGTCTTCTAAAAGAAAATATTATCATAATTATGGTAGTCAAACCTCACATCATCTAAGATTTAGTTCCATTTGACTAACCCTCTAAACTACTTTGTACTTACCTGAAATTCTTATGAAAAATCAAGAAGAAAGTCTTGCAAGAAATTTTTTGTGGTTTTGTTTTTCTCACCCCACCCCACCCTGAGAGATATTGAAGGATCCTTAATTTTAGATTTTTTAGAAATAACACAATTATATTTTCATCTGTGATAAAAACAAAACAAAACACACAGAAAAAAACCCCACAAAACAAAATAAAAAGAAACCATAACTGAAGCGTCATGCCTTTCTCATGTTTTGGGGGGATGTGTTCCCTCTTATGGGTTTGTTTTTCAATTAACAATATTGTTGTTAATTTGAAGAATCTTTGAAGTTTTTTTCAAGTTTATGTTTTCGTTACTGCTTTCAATCATTTTTATTCTCTCATAGACCAGTCATTTTGCTGTTAGAAAATACTGTTGAAGATGCAAGACATTTTACTCCAATTTCTGTGGAAAAAGACTTCTTTGTTTTGACAATGAAATAAATGCTTTGGGCTTGTGAGAGTAATATCTGTGTTTATGGATTCACATGGAATAACAGCATAGTGAAATCTCACCAGCTGAAGTGTATGAGCTATGGGACTCACACACTTAATTGTAAAAATTTATATTTGAACTGTAGATTTTACATCCAAAGTCTACAAAATTCCTTGCTCTCACATTATACAAAGAAGAAATATATTTAATCCATCCCATCCATCTCACAGTTGAAGAAAATTGTGCTTACCCTTCCTAGGAGGTCCCCAATGAAACCATGTGAGTAAGGATGCCAAGAGTGAATTTGGTTTGAACTAGGTAAAAAAATAAAAAATTCTTATTTCACTCATGTGTCTGGAGATGACATGGGAAAAGCAATTCAGAGCTGGACATTCTTTCCAGTGAGATCCCTTCTTTAACTGGTATTCCTGTAACTATCTGTCATAACTCTGTTTCCTTGAAATTTTGGAATTCAGAGAGTAGCCACCAGCCTCCTTGCTTCTGGCCTGACAAATTATGAAACCCAAGAAGGCAATAAAATGGGAGTTAGGTCATGCAATCTCACCCATATATGAGGAGTACAAATCCCTCCTATCTAGATGGATCAAACTTAGCTGATGAAAGATTTGTATCTAAGTATCAATTCTATATCAGGAGCAATATTTTATTTTTTAGATTATTGAAAGAGCTGGTGGAATGCTGGAACCTCCTGATAAGAATATACAAGGACCAAACCTCAGCTGGTGTGAGCTTACATAGTTCTGTGGGGAGTACTCTCCACCAACACAGACTTGTCTTGGTGCTCTTGTTCAAGCACTGCTCTTGTTCAAGTCACAGTGTGACTCTACGATCCTACCCTGATAAATCTGTTGATGCAGCATGGCCTGAAATTAATTGGAAAATAAAAACAATGTAATTTATTAGTTTTAAAGCAGAGAGAAAATGAAAAGGAAATAGACAGCAGCTTACTGGTGATCAGGAGCATTGGACATTAGGAATTTGCTTGAAGCTAGAAATAGTTTCACAATATGGTAGTGATTAATGTTGTTGCTTGCTAATGTTTTGCTGTTTTGTAATAAAACTGACTCCATTTTTACAGTGACACTGAGCCATATTTCTACAAAACAATTTTGTTTCAAAAGCTATGAGATATGACTGAAGGAAAAACCTAACATTTCACTACCTGAAGATATTGAAGAAACCGTATTTTGCTCTACACTGATGTTTTAATGCAGGAAAACATATGTAGTTGAAGAACAGGTTTGTTCTGAATGAAGTTCACAAGGCAGTTTGTATGACTTGAGTGACTATTTATCTAAGAAAAATGAATGGTTTATCATAGACAGAAAGAGAGCAGCTGGCAAAGGCTGATGTACCAATAAGACAGAGAACCTCTCTGTCTTACGTGTTTTAAAGGCCTGAAAGTATCTTCATAGAATCAGAGAATGGCTTGGGTTGGAAGGGACCTTTGAAAATCATCTAGTCCACCCCCCTGCCATAGGCAGGTCCATCTTTTCACTAAATCAGGTTGCTCAAAGCTCTGCCCAGCCTGATGGTGATGGGGCATCCACAATTTCTCTGGGCAATCTGTTCCAGCGTCATCACCTTCATCATAAAAAATTCCTTCCTTATGTCCAACCTAAACCTACTCTTTTTCAGTTTAAAACCATTACTGCTTGTCCTATCACTACAGGCCCTGTTAAAAAGGTCCCTCTCCATCTTTCTTATAAGCCTTCTTTATATATTGAAAGGACACAATAAGCTAGCTCTTCCTGTAGCCTTCTTTTCTCCAGGCTGAATAACCCCAATTCTCTCAGCCTTTCTTCATAGGAGAGGTGTTTAACAGGCCCATGTCTTCCCTGTACTGAGGACTCACCATTCTCATTGTAAAAAAAATTCTTCCTTATGTCCAATCTAAATTTACCATCTTTAATTTTAAAACCATTGGACCTTGTCCTGTTACTACAGGTACTGGTATGAAGTCCTTCTCTATCTTTCTATAAGCCTCCTTTATATATTTAAGGCCATAAATACGTCTCCCAGAGCCATATCTTCTCCAGGCTGAACAACCTCAACTTTCTCAGCCTTTCCTCATAGAAGAGATGTTCCAGGTATCTGACCATTCTTGTGGCCCTCATCTGGACCCACTCCAACAGGTCACTGTCTTTCTTGTATTGTGGGCCCCATAGCTGGACACAGTATTCCAGGTGGGGTCTCACAAGAGCAAAGGGGAAGAATCACCTCCCTCAACCTTCTAGGCACACTTCTTTTTATGCAGCCCAGGATATGGTTGGCCTTCTGGGCTGCAAGCACATGCTGCCAGCTCATGTCCAGCTTTTCATTCACCAGTACCCTCAAGTCCTCCGCAGGGCTGCTCTCAATCCCTTCATCCCCCAGCCTGTATTGATACTGGAGATTGCCCTGACCCAGGTGCAGGACCTTGCACTTGGCCTTGTTGAACTTAATGAAGTTTGCATGGGCCCTCTCCTCAGGCTTGTCAAAATCCCTCTGGATGATGTCTTTTCCCTCTAATGATTCAGCTCACCATTCATCTTAATGTCATCTGCAAACTTGATGAGAGTGCACTCAATCTCACCGTCTATGTTACTGATTAAGATATTAAATAGTATTTGCCCCAGTGTGTGTACCCTGAGGGACACTACTTATTACTGGTTTCCACTTGGACATTGAGCCATTGTCTATAATGCTTCAGTCATGGCCATCCAGCCAGTGCCTTATCCATCTAACATTCCACCTGTCAAACCCATTTCTCCCCAATTTAGTGGCCAGCATGCTGTAGTGGACTGTATCAAAGGCCTTACAGAAGTCTTAGGTAGATGACATCTGTAGCTCTTCTCTTGTCCACTGATGCAGTTACTCCATTACAGAAGTCTGCTAGGTTGGTTAGGCATGATTTGCCCTTGGTGAAGCCATGCTGGCTGTCTCTAATCACCTCTGTGTCTTCCATATGGTTAGACGTCTTCCAGGAGGATCTGCTCCATCATCTTACATGGCTTGAAAGCGAGGCTGACTTGTGGGTAGTTCCCATTGTCACCCTTTTTACCTTTTTGTCCCATTCTGTGATCAGCTTGACCACTAATTGACAAAGTATTTTATGTCTCATTACAATATCACTTCTATAAGATTAAATGGAGGGAATTGTTAACACCTAAACTGAAAACATTTTGTTTGGTGTTATCTGGCACTTTTATATCCACTGAAAAGGATGTACTTACAGTGCAATTCCTAAACATTGCAAGGGATGCTTTCTCCAAAAAGCGATAAACAGTATTAAGGCAGAGACAGAGGAAGAGATCAGAAACCTGAAAAATTGTTGTTTGAATGATCATTACTTGCTCACATTCAGGTCTTGGGAGAGAGAAAATGTACATATTTATTTTTCACATGAACTTGCTCTCACACGTGCACACATTTGTTGTCTAAAAGCCTTTGTTTCACAAGACAGAACAATTATAAGAAAGCACAGGGACATAAAAAGACTGCAGTAAATGTCATTTTGACAGTGGTTTTCAACCTCAGTCCTGAAATGGAGAAAAAGAATGCTGCATTGGGTAGAAAATATTCTTTTGACAGGAAGTTAAAGTAGCTGTATTAAGAACTAGTCAACAAATGGTGATATGGGTAATATGAGACTTTTTAAAATGTCTATGCTAAAAATTACACTTGTCCAGTATAAAACGCAAATGACGGAAACATTGGGAGGTTCAGCATAATTCTAGTATTTTCACCTGTGTATCTGATACCTGAACCTATCCAGAAGCAGTGAGCTCACATAATCTGCAGTTCATTTGTGCATATGGATGATATCAGGGTGGGTGCCATATCACTCAATATATAGCTCAGGGCAGGAAGGAAGGTGCCAGCTTAGATGTAGCTGGGGCAAGTTTCCCCAAATATTAGATACATGTACTCATAACAGCAGGTCTGTTCAGGTTTTTTTGTGTTTTTATACATAATCATTACTGAGATGTGCTAGTTCAACAAAGAGAAAGCTAAAGGGTGGTTTAGAGCCTGCAAGTACCTGCTTATGGAAGAAATATTTGACAACTGAAGGTTCTGCTATCATTCAGAGAAAATACAGGTTCTGGTGGCTGGAAGGTGAAGAAAGATAAATGCAGAAATAGGGCACTGCTCTTGTTTTGTTTGTTTGTTTTGTTTAACAGCATAATCAACCACTGGAACAGCTTTCTGAAGAAATATAGTGAGTGAGTGAGTAGTGCAAACTTTTAAACAAAACTCAGTACTTTTCAGAAGTGCATCTCGTATCAAGTGAGAATTAATTCAGCTATGTGGTATGGTTTGTATTATACAGGATGTCAAAACAAATTTCTTTCTGACTTTATAATATCTGAATCTATCCTGCTCTACACGTACAAGAGTAAGCCTTTTCATTATCAGCTTAGTATATTCTACTTCTTAATTGTCTTAAATTGTGTGTTACAAAATAAAAACAACAAAACCCACAAATGACCTGAAAATAGGATGGCTTATAATTTGCCAAGAGACATATCTAAGAACACAGCTTTATAGCACCTTTAGTTTCATTTTATGATTTCAAACAGTAATGTATCACTTTTTATAAAATAGAATGTATGATGCAGAAGACTTTCTGGTTAATCTAAAATACATTCTATGCATTATTTCATTTCATTCATTTAGCCTGCTGAATTTTATGCATGTCTGTATATATTGCTAAGTTGCTATTTTCGCTGCGATTTACTCTGAAAATATAATTTGAAATTTAAGAAAATGTCGGTCTGCAGGGACTCGCATTAAACTGTTATGTAGCCAAACAAACATCCAGCTCTGACACACCTCCATTTGTTATTTGTTGCCCATGCTAAAACTTGAACAACAGTGGGTAGCAGGTCACGAAATCAGGTGAAACATCGAGTTGAATATGCTTTTATGAGTACTGAACATGCAGAATATAATAGACATTGCTTTGGTCAGTGATTCAGCTCAGGTTAAATCCTGCTATCCCAACCTTTTCTCTTTTTAATCCATAGGATACTCTTCCCTACATAATACAGACTGTAGGCTTTCTTGGAGATATCTCATCTGTATGTTTGCAGACCCTCAATAATGTATCCCAGCATGGGCTGCATTCTGGCACCTCTTCCAGGAGGTGTAAACTGTAAACAAAGCCCAGACTTCACATTTTCCAGGTGTCTGTTAACATATTTGCTGTTCTTCTCCAAAGTACCCTCTGTCTATTGGACTCATAGCATCTTGAATTCAGCTGCAGACTTTAAAAATATCTATGTTTATAGAGTCTATCTATCTCAATCAGATGTAGAAAGATATTTGTATCTGGCTTGTCCATACCCAGAAGGACCTGTTAGCTTGCTGTGGCACACTTGTTTTAAGGTCTATTGCAGACAGAATGTCTGCTCTTGCAGAGCTAACATACTTTTTATTACATTACATTTAAGCAGATTTTCTCTGCACAGGAACTAAACACCTCCACGAATTCCCACTGAAGAATATCTTCCTTTACACAGGAAACAAAAGCATGTGTCTACTCCTTAGAAAGGACAGCTGCTTTACCATTTAAGACTGTTTGGATGGTGAGGGACTGAGACTTTTTAGTTCTCTGCGTATGTGGAAAAACACACACATCAGAGATAAGTCACTGGGTGCTTCTCTCTCGCTTTGCTATGCCTAAAGAGTGTGGCTTGTATTAAAAGCCAAGAAAGCATGATGCACCTTACCCACAACCGTTTTCCCCAGAAGCACCGATCCCTGATCTTACACAGGTCATATTGGTATCTAGGGACAGAGAAGAACGAGAGTAGATTTTTGCTTTTTCCAATATTTTTACTTTATATTGCTGTATTTTCAGCAACATTAAATGACACATCTAGGCCATTTTAAAGCATAGGTACACAGAGTAAGATTTTGGCATGGAATCTTAAAATGGCTAAGATGATAGCTAATTTTTATAGTGAAGCAGGATTATGTATGGCTCACTCTACATCTCTGTGCAGTATACTTGCATGCAAAAAGCTGATTTGTGCCATGTGACCACGATGTGCCTGAGGCTCCCCCAGGAGTTAAGTTTCTAACACATGATGAAATTACAATGAACCAATGACGCATTGTCTAGGCAGGCTCTGTTCATGAAAACAATGCTTCAGGTACCATTATCATCTCAGCAGGAGGTCACAAGAGGCCTATTATTGTTTCTTAGGATTTTAATTTTTAGGCAGTTAAAGAAGGAAATTTCATCAGATATTTTGTTTTGTTTTGTGTTGGACTTTTTTTGGTGTAAAAAATAAGTTCTTGTTTGATTTGTTTAAATCATTAAAAAAAAAGAGAGAAAGAGTATATTTTCTCAAGGAAAATAACTTCGTCTTTTCTTTGGAAAATAATAATTTTTTTTTTTTTTATCTTGCTCTAGCTAAACTCCTTTCAGATTATGAAGTTGGTCAACAGTGTATCTATGACAATTGAATTACTTGAAGGAGCTGTATGTTAAAAGAAATAAAAATAAATATGAACTGCCCATTTTCAGGAGTGTTCCTCTTAACAGATGTGAAGCAAGTCCTCAGAGAAATCTACTTTCGGTTCCTTTTACTGCAGCTTGCTCTACTCACCTTGCTACCCCATAGTTCTCTTTTCTTGTCTAATCTGACATTCCATTCTCCCCTAAAATCACTCAATCAGCTCATGAAGCCGAAAGCAGATGTAATAAAAAGTCTAATAAAAAGAGTGGTAAAACCTGTGGGGAAGTGTGGGACAGAAGCCCTAAACAAAGAAGCAACGCACAATAAAAAAGAAATTAAATGAACGGAACAAAGGAGAAATGGTACTGAGTGGAGGAGGCAAGGAAGTGGCTGGTTGCCGTTGCTTCTGCCAGTAAATTAAGACTGAACTGCAGAAAGACATACTTGGGGATTAGAGGCTATAATTTCAGTGCCTTGTCAATACCACTGCGCAAAAAACACTGGAGAATAAATTCATGAGTACAGCACCTCCTCGTTCCTATCTCTTCCACCTTAAAATAACTCAAGTGTTATCATACAAGAAGCTCTTTAACCTCAATTGATGGTGCTTCATATGGAGCTGCAGCAGGGCTGAGCCCTTTGAAAATCTCCTTCTGTCTGGAGAGCCATCGACGGAGCCCCTTTTTTTTCCACTCTGTTCTTAGTCAGTAGTGTGGGGAGGGAATTGCAGGAATGTACAGTGAAATGGAGAGTGACTTTTTATTATTGCTGGTCCTGCCATGCTGTGACAAATGGGCAGCTGAAGAAAAATATTTTTTTGGCTGCGTTACTCTTAAACTAGTGAAAAATTTTACTGTGTTAAAATATTGAGAAAAAAATCCTCTCAAAATTTTATAATATAATTTATACAATTAATAGTTTGCTATTAGAAAAATATCTTCTATGCACAGTCATTACTAGGTGATTCTTCTGATTTAGAAGCAAAACATACTTGCTCAATACCATATTTGAATAAATTCAGCATCAGCAATTTTTATTTGACAGGCCTTGCTAAGCATGATTTTATGGTGGCATTATAACACAATAATGAGAAATGAGCTCTCAAATGCATTAAAAAAGTAGGACAAATATCCCAGGAGTTTTCCCGGGGTCACAGAGAGGAATGGCTGGCCTGCCATGTACTATACATGGGCAATGACAATGGCCAAAGGCAGAAAGAAATCTTGCAGAAATACTCCAACTAAAAAAAGCCTTCAAGAACAAGCATCCTTATATGTATCCCTTGATGGCTAGAATGAAATTCATCCAAGATGAGGTAGGTGAAAAGGAGGTTATATTATCACTGCTGTGGGAAATAAACAGCTAGAGTAAATCTTTTTAATAATATATTTTAATATTTCCTGGCAGAAGGATAAAGCAGCACACACAACATCAAAAATTCTTATGCAGCAGGACTCTTCTGATTCTCAGGTGAGCTTAAGAAATTTGAACACCATGGGGAATTATGGCTACCTGGCTTGTTGTTTCTCTCAAACTGTATCACATGGCCATTAGAGGAACAGTCTCTTACAGCAGTAAGCAGACTACAACAGTCGCTTGCTTGCTAGAGAGCTATGCATAAAACACATTAGTGTCTACCAAGATCTAAATTTGTACTCTACACTGTTCCACTAAAGTGTTCCACTAAATGGTCACAAATCCACATTGTGTCCAAAGGGCCCAGCATATGAAGTCAATACAATACTATGAAAGCAATAATGGTTTAAATCAAGGTGTATTGATTCAATATATATTCTACTTACTTGTTTGCACAGCTGATTATAATATAGTCTGCCTTGTCTGAGCCAAACCTATAAAATACATATACTAGGAAAGGTGTTAGACTGCAGCCTGGTATTCGATGCACAGATTTTGTTCTTACAGCTGTTCTTAAACAAGATCATTTGGACACACAGCTTCTCACTATGCCTTTACTCCATTTGCCCCACAGTCAGATTTTGTTCATGGCAGCCTTTCCAAATTGCTCCAGTACTATAGAGAAATAATGGAAAATAATCTTCAGAAAAAAGTATGTCCATTATTGATATCTTCTTCCTTTATAACACAAAATTTGTTTTTGAAAAGTACAAAGTATTGGCATATATGATCATTTGGTATAAGCCAGCTGCCTTGACTGAAAAAAAAAAGTTATAAGCTTATTTGGATTCTTTAATATTTTAAAATTGGTTTGCAGTCAAGGTATTACCTCTAGAGTTTAGTGTTACCCCTAAAATGGGTAACATCACCTTCTTTCAAGATAAATACGGCTTTAAAACAAATGTTAGTTTGAATTATTTGGATTAGAGATAATGAACAAAGAGTAGCATAGTTACATTATTATCCAATACCAATAAAAACCACCATAGGCCTTCATCTTTCATTTACTGCAATTTTATGACAGAATAACTTCATTGAAGTACAAGCAAGATGTCTAGAGTGTGCTGTCTTTAAGAGTAAATAAAGGCTTTACTAAAATATTAGCAAAACTAACGGCAGACATGCTGCATTTGTTTAGTTCCCATACAGTGCTGCCAAAGTCCCAGAAGTGTTCAGGGTCAGACATTTGTGATTAAAATGGTTTTTCAAGTTCATCCTGATGCACAAAACTCAGTGAGGAGCCAAGAAAGATACTTTTAAAGGCAGATTGCATTGCAAGCTGCAGGGCTGAGAAAGTCCTGCCCACATACACATTGCAAAATGCTACAGGCTGTTTCACAGGAAATGAATAATTAAAATGGAAAACTTTCCTAAATTCACCACATCAAGAAACAAAATTGTTAAATAACTATATTTGCTTTCAGTTCTTCAGAAGAAAAGGATGGGTAATACAGCCCATTCTCAAGACTAATTAACTGTTGATGGCAGGGTAGTTACAATATCTTCATATACAGTAAATGACAGTATATAATTGACAGTTTTATCCCGAAGCAAATAAAACACTTGGTATAGCAATTCCATTATTTCACTGTCTATAACTAGTGGCCATTGTGGTTACTATTTAAAAAAAAATATCAGCATTTACTAACAATTACTTTACCAGAGTATCTATGATACCACAGTTATTTCCTGTTCTAAGGGCTGAGAAACATTATAGTACCCCAAACATCATGATTTACTAAATGTTTCCAATGGCTGACTTTTTGATAGCAATCACTATAATTATCCCTTCTTCCTAAAAATGTGAATAGCTATTAGAATCAACAATTTAAACCCTACAACAAATTGGAAATAGCAGAATGAATCAGCTTAATCTTTTCCAGCTTGTAATGTGGACCCAAATAAACTGGTTACCATGGCCCTTTGGAGGCAATAGTTTCTGAAAGCTCCCTGCTGAATCTGTGCAACTGGTTGACTTTGGGCTTGAGCTGCACTTAGGAGTTATTCACCACCAGCTGGCAAAGCCTTTTTTTTTTTTTGACCTGTACCACCATTTTGCTCCCCAAGCTCAAAAAAGTCACTTCTATCAACTCTGACCAAGGTCTAGAAATAGATACTCAAGTCAGTTTTCATAAAACTTATTCCATATAACTGTTTTCTTCAAATAATCTTCCTCTTTTCACTCTTCCTTGTTCATCTGAGTGACAGAGGATGTAGACACCTGCCATTCGATAATGACTCTCAGGAAAAATAAAAATGGCTTGAAAGGAGTCAAAATAAGGCTGAAATGAAACAGAACTTGAGATCTCTGTGAAATGCATTTTCTTAATCAGCTAGTTACACTTTGAAAGACAGCCATTAATCACTGCTAAAGGGTCTTTATAATCTCAATAGTCCGTCTTGCAGAGAAGTGTTTCTCAACCTCTTTAAAATCAAGGGCCACTTAACCTTTCTGCAAAAAATCTGAGCATTGCTTTTTAGACTGTTGCCACAACCCAATACATTCATTTACAACTAGTTAAACATTGTTCATTTTTAATTTTCATTTTTAACATTTGCCTTCCTTGGTTGCTAGCCTGTCTATTTGGATTAGTAGTTTATGGATTGTCTGTAATTATTATTTTTTTTAATCTTTGGCAATTGTTTTGAAGGTAACCTTTTGCCTACATACAGATCACAAGGATCTAGAGAATATGGCCAATTCCCAATTAAGGAAGCAATTAATTTTATTTAATTCTGTGTTTGAATTTCAGGCAACAAACTAAAACGTTTTGCAGAAAACCCACAACTTTTTCTACAGAAAACAATTTTTTGGCTGGTTTTCAAAAAGGATAAAAGATAAGCACATTTTATAAGTTCCACAGGTACTGAAGAAAGAAATAAGCTTTTGTTAAATAATTTTTTTTGTTAGAGTAGATTGTCTATAAATATTTTCATAAAATTTCATTTCTGAGCAGACAAGTTATCCAAGCTGGAGTTCCAGATAGCTTCTGGTTTTCGAAATTTCTTCTCTAGAACAACTGTATTACCTTTATGCAGAATTGTAGCTTGTTGTCCAGCTATGCATGAGGAGGTGTTAAATAATACAACAACTGCTGATAACATCAAGCTAGCAAAAAACAAGAAGTCAAAAGACTAGGAAAATTGCAATCCATTGCATTGTTCAAGAATAAGAGTTCAAAAAAAGACTGATGACAACTGGCAAAAGTTGTGATCATTATCTTTCTATAATTATTTCTATACACCTTTTTATAATTGTTGTCTTCTAGCAATGTTTCAAATATCTTACTCAAGACTCTAGTGGTGGGTTAACCTTTGCTAGCTGCCAAGTGCCCACCAAGCTGCTCTATCACTCACCCTTCTCAACAGCTCACGGGGAGAAAATATAACAAAAAGCCTCATGGGTTAAGATAAGGGTGGGGAGATCATTCACTGATTACCATCATGGGCAAAACAGACTCAACTTTGGGAAATTAATTTAATTTGTTGCCAGTTAATCAGGTAGGATACTGAGAAATAAGAACAAATCTAAAAATACGTTCCATCTACCCTTTCTTTATTCCCAGGCTCAACTTCACTTCCAACGCTTCTACATCCTCCCCCCAGGTAGAGCAGGGGGACAGGGAATAGGAGTTGCAGTCAGTTCATCACACGTTGTCTGTGCTGCTCCCTCCTGCTCACACTCGTCCCCTGCTTCAGCGTGGGGTCCTACCCATGGGAAAGAGTCCTCCATTAACTACTCCAATGTGAGTCCTTCCCATGGGATGCAGTTCTTCACAAACTGCTACAGCATGGGCCCTTTCCATGGGATACAGTCCTTCAGGAAAAGACTGCTCCAGCATGGAGCATGTTACCCTGTGGGGTAACAAGTCCTGCCAGAAACCCTGCTCCAGTGTGTGGACTCCTCTCCATGAGGTCACAGGTCCTGCCAGGAACCTGCTCCAGTGGTGGCCCTTCATGGGGTTACAGCTTCCTTCAGGCACATCTGTCTGTTCTGGCATGGGTCCTCCACGGGCTGTAGGTGGATGTTTGTTCCACTGTGGTCCTTCATGGGCTACAGGTGGATAATCTTCTTCACCATGGTCTTCACCACACTCTGCAGGGGAATCTCTGCTCTGGTGCCTGGAGCACCTCCTCCCTCTCCTTCATCACTGACCTTGTCTGCAAGGTTGTTCCTCTCACGTATTCTCACTCCTGTCTTCTGGCTGCTGTTGCACAGCAACTTTTCCTCTTCTTAAATATGTTATCACAGAGGCACTATCACTATTGCTGATTAGCTCAGCTTTGGCCATGAGCAGGTCCGTCTTGGAGCTGGCTGGCATTGACTCTGTTGGCCATGGGGGAACTTCTGCCATCTTCTCACAGAAGTCACCTCTGCAGTCTCCCCTTGCCCCCCAACAAAACCTTGCCACGTAAACCCAATACAACTCTTATCAGGTCCTGACAAAGATGGAAAAATAAGCTTCAAAAGTTGAGGGGAAAATATGTCTTTGCCCCATAAAACTGCCAACACTTGGTAAGCGAGTCAGTTACACGTGCAATAGCACCTGTGTAAACACCAGTGTGCTACTAATATCCATTAATGTAATGTATTGCATTAGGACACAAGCAAGATTAGGGCCTTATTGAGCAAAATTCATAGAGACATTGCTGCTCTGACAGATTCATTTCTAACTCAACACAACAGAAAAAATATTTTGCTAGAAGAGGAGTCTTGTTACTATGATTTTGCACAGGAATTAGGGAGCTTTCCCAACATTTCTGCAGATTTATAAAGCTACTTTTTGAAATGAAGACCGTATGTTCCCGAAGAAGACAAAGGATGGTGGATGCCTGCCTGGTTGCAGGTAACAAAAGCCCCTATGTTAAATGACAAACCCATCCTCTTAGACAACAGACACATATCATACATCTGTACACATCCTCCCAGAAGAGGGTGGCATACTCAGGCCAATTTGGAGACCATTCTGTTCCCTAGACCGTGGTCTCTTGTTATTTGGAACCTTCCTAGCTGGTCTGGGCCAAAAAGCTAGCAAGGTGTATGCCAACAATTAAACAGTAAAGGTGATGCTCAAGTCTATGTCCTCATCCTGTTTAGTTTGCAACGATGGACATAACCACAAAATCTGTGGCAGACCTTGGGAATGAAGAAGTTCTTCTAAGGTCCCTACACTCACATTTACCTTTGAGAAGATAGTGGTGACTGTCATGTCCGCATCTACTGCATGGTCCTATTGCCAGCAAAGTTCAGTTCCACTGGTGATGACATACAGACTGTTGAGTTCATCCGCAAAATAGTTGCTGGACACAGTCCAGCTCACCCAAAACCCTGACTCCAAAGTAAGGGTTTCAACAACCTCTTTGTGCAGAAAAACCATGAAATAGAGGAAGGGATTTGTTTGGTTCTAAACAATAATAAAAATATGAACATATAGGAAATATCATTAGGATTTCAGGAAATCACTGTAGTTTCAGAGAACTGTGTCAAACAATATATTGAATTATTCCAATCACTTTTCTGCAGAATCAGAAGGCAAGCTTGTCAAGTGTCCCATTTCACAAGTCTCATGGGAAAATTAGCTGCAGGCTGAAATGATCTGTTCAAAGCAATTATTTTGCACTTAATCCCTAGAAATCATTTGGGGGCTCAGAATAACGGTTACCAATCCCTCTGGCATGTGGCCACAATCCATGAAAATATAACTCTGGAGAAGGAGTGTGTCCCCTTCATTATCCAACTTCAGAGTTGTTAAAAACCTTTTGAAATCCCCTTCCCAGAGCACAAACCATTTGCAGAAGGGACCTTCCAGACACAGAGATTCATTTTGCAGACCTGAAAAGAAATGACACCCCTATGCGTCTGATGTCTGTGTTTCATATTTATACCTGCAACGGAAAAGAAATGCTTCTGGCAGGGTTTCCTGACAAATAACAGATATATTATTGGATAGCTGACATCCAAGCCCAGGTTTTGGTGGGTAATTGAAGGACTGATTGTCCTAGAGAATAAGTAATTTTTATTACCTTCAGATGGTTCAGTGCACCTCACTTTACAACCTGTGCATCCCTAATTGTGGCAGGTTTCATCCCTGTGGGTATTTGTCAAATAATGTAAAATGAGGTTGGTGTGGGATTTTTCTCCCTAGTGTCTTGAGGCAGAAAGCCAGACTTAAAAACAGTTTAGGACAGAGTGATGTATGTTCAAGCTGCCTCCGGTGAAAGCTAATGAAGAATTAAATATTCTGGGACTGATCCTTATCTTATTTAATCAGTGTGTGGTTTTATATATTGAATTTGATTAAACTGACAAGTCAAAACAGTGAAAGTTTGTTTCAAATATGAAATGGGAGCAAAGTTATTTAAAGTAAGAACAAGAGGGAAGTATAGTTGACAAAAAAGTCTAGTTTCCTTCTTAGTTCTTTGATCTACTGATTGCCTTCCAGACAGATTTGACATGCTTTTTGATTAACATTTCATAGAAGTGCATACGTTTATTGAGTACGATAAAAACTTCATCCTGCAAATACGATTTTTGCTGGATGTCAAAAATAGGCATTTACAACTAAATATGAATTTTTAAATGCTGCAATACCCTGTTTACTGGAAAATTGAAAATTTTAACTCCATGCTCACATAAAAATCAAACCTGAGCCAATCTCTAATACTCATTGTAATTTACCAACAGAAAAACCTGTGCCTGAAGGTAAAACAGCACAAAGACTGAAACAAGTCAATTGGAGTGCACTGGATGGCAATATCATTACTGAAGTTGCTTTTGGGGCCATAAAATACTTCTCCACACAATCAGAATTTTTCATGATACAGGGTTGAATTTGTGGCCTCAGTGAAATTAAAATACCAATGCCATTGACTCCAGCAGAGCTGCTAGCTTGGCTTACAGGAAAGACTATGGCTTACTTTTCTTTAAAAATTATGACCTACACTTACATTAAATCACAGAATCACAGAACCCCAGAATCCCAGGTTGGAAGGGACCTCAGGGATCAACTAGTCCAACCTTTCTAGGAGGAGCACAGTCTAGACAAGATGGCCCAGCACCCTGTCCAGACGACTCTTGAAGGTGTCCAACGTGGCCGAGTCAACCACTGGCCTGGGGAGATTATTCCAATGTGACTGTCCTCATTGTGAAAAATTTCCCTCTGGTGTCCAATCGGAATCTCCCCAAGAGCAACTTGTGTCCATTCCCCCTTGTCTTCTCCATGTGACTCCGTGTAAAAAGGGAGTCTCCATCTTCTTTGTAGCTGCCCCTTAAGTACTGGTACACAGTGATGAGATCCCCTCTGAGCCTCCTTTTCTCAAGGCTGATAATGAAAGGTGCTAATTAATATTTTGGTAATGAAGGTACATTTCTTAAAAAAAGTTTCCTCAATATTTTTGTTTTCCTTTGTCCCATTATGTAAAGGTAAGCCCTACTCCCAAAAAATGTAGTTCATTAGCACACTGGGATTTGCATTCTGCTGAGTCTGCCACAAAGGATGAGCATCATTACCAATAACTTGTAGGCTATGGATGTCTGCCTTAATCCCTGACTTAATGAATGTAATTTAATTTTTATTCGTATTTGTGAAAGCACAACTCTTACCAAAGCGAACCCTGTCACACACAGGTCTTTAGCAGAGATCCAGCTCTGGCAGGCAGGATTCCCAGCCTACCTTGTGATGAAATGAAGGAAGCTGCAGTTCCCTTCTCTTTGATCCAAGGGCTTAATGGGACTGACACATATTTCTGCCTTTTGAAGCCTATTCTGAGAATGTGGAAGTGTTCAGTGCACTGCTATGTAGGACTCCTTGCCATCTAGCATGACTACAAATCTTCTCCCCAGAAGAATGTAGCAGACCTGGCACCAGCTCCCAAGCAGGGGACTTTATCCTCAAGGAAGAAAAAGCTAGTGCTGTTTACACTGTGCTCTGGAAAAACAAGGAAACCTTATCTCACTAGATTTTTCAGTCTTTAAAAATGCTTTTTAACATCCCTTAAAGTAAATAATCTAAATATTTAAATATTAAAATACAAATTCATAACCTTTTTTGACCCTTCTCCTCAAGATGCCTGCAGATTATTTCAGTCAGTGTTTCCACAATGGCTTACATTAAAAGCAAATAAAACAATGCCAAATTTTAGAGAGTCACACTACCTTTATTTTCACACTCAGACACTTTTATTTGTTATGATTACACAGGTAGAACTATGCCTAAGCATTCGTTTTGTGAGGAAGGTGTTACAGCTGTTCACTGATGCACCCTCCCACATGTCATGACTGAGTGGTCTGCAGACTCTACAAGTTAATCAATATGAGTTGAGCAGATCCAACTTTCAGGCAAGGTGTGTGAAACACAGACACTGAGTCAGAAAGAAATGCTGGCCTGCTTGGTACAGTAAAGGCAGTAAAGATTGTCTTTCTTGAGAGACCCAGAGCTGAACTGTAGCTGTCTGGAGGGAGGCAATGTCAAAAGCATAGGTGTCTCCTCAAGGACTTGGATGTAACTGAAAGGGATTTTTCAAGATCTGAAATTTGGACATGTTATTCATGTGACAGTAAGATGATTAAATCTTCTATGTGTACAACATTTGAGATGATGCTTTCTATTACGTACTAGCAATCCTTTCTTATGGGAAAACAGACTTAAATAGAAAACTGTGTAGGAATAATATGTTCAAGTGGATCATGACTTGGATTCATGTGCCTATGGGACAATTTGGCTGTGATTCTCAAATCTCATTCTCTCTATATGAAAAGCAATCTAACTGAACAAAAGTTGATTTAAAGGTATCTTTTATACATGACAAATATATCAAACTCACTGGTTTCACATTAAATACGAATTATCTGGAAAAATCACGCTTATTCATTCAAGTTGCCATTGTTAATGAGTAAATTTATTATATTCTTGCTGGGTCACTTGTGTGGTTCTTTCCATGGTTTTGTTGTCTGTGTTGATGGAAAACAGAAAATATTCAGTTAACATGGAAATTATTACAGGTAACTTGCTTTGAAAACATGACGTATTTTACAATAGTCCTATTTCACTTCATAGATAAAGCAGCTCTATCGGTGTGTAGAGAGAGGTCTTGAGCAGAATTCTAAATAAAGAACATTATTTTGTTTATTTCAGCATTTGCTGAAGTCAGGCTTTTGCACTGAGGTCTACATAAGGCTAAGTTGGGAGTAGTGTTATAACCTGATGACCTTATGAAAGTTACATCAATTTCTTTTTTACTTAGGGCTATAATGTCAAATCATATCTGTAGCCACACACACAAAACATTCTTTAATATAAATGTTGGCTTATGCTATTAATATTTCATGAGCATTACATACAGTTACAGGTAAAAATATTAAAATAATTCTCCGAGACAAGGGGTAGGTTGAGCTGTAAGTAAAGAGAATGTAAACGATAATATGTAAATATATATGAGAAGAAACATTGCCTGTCTGAGGTCACCAAGATTTCTATCAGGCAAATAGATTTGAAAAGTACGTTTCAAGGTGATTCACATGGGAATCAGTCATTGCCATAGTCCAGACTACCTAATAGACACCATTCACTGATGGAGCTTTACCTCTCTGAAGTTTTCCTGGCCCCTTTCAAGGTTAAAATGCTCTCTATTATTTATCAAACACTGGAAGAATATAGAGCATAGATATCAAACAAGATCTATCAATAATGTTTTTTTTTCCAGCTAAGCATACAATGTTCATTTCAGGTGGGGGTTTCAATCAAAACCTGAATGAAATCCTGTTAAATTCAAGCAGGACACTCTTATTGATTTGAATGGACTATGGAGATCTTCTGAAGTGCTTTACCCTTTCTGTGTTCAATTTCTGGAGTTCTCCCTTGTTGTGTGAGCATTTGTGTTGGGATAATGCCATTTTTCATCTTTATCTATCTGCCAAAGCACAATTAGAAGATCAGTCATGAATCTACGTGTCAGGAGATGTCACGTTTCTTGTCTTTATTGTTGCCCTTCTTCTACTGCCCTGTATATTTGTTTCAATCAGATCACGTCTAGGGCCCAATGGGTAATTAGTTTATTAGAATCTCAAGGTTATTGGCAGTAAAGTAAAATGAAGCACACAGTAGGAACAAGACCTGCAATCAATTTTACTCAGTCTTCACTATATTTTATTTTCATCTTAAAAATTCCAATGACAGGAGTAACTAAAAACCATAGAAAGGAATATTGCCTTTGAATCAAATTCTGAACTGCCTCCTTCAGCATTAAAATCTCTCTAGAAAATGCCTTTTTCAGTACAGAGAAACCTATACCTTATGTGACGGTTTTAGGTTATGCCAAGAATGTTATTGTTGCTTTAAATAGAAATAGACCATTGTCGTGTTTCATTCTAGGAAATCTATAGACAACATATTTTTAAATAATATAGTTCAATTTTTTAGCAAGCCTATAGAGTACACAACTTATTAAAAGAAAAATACATTGATTAGCCTAAATTTCTAATTATTTATACAGTTTTGCATTCTGAATCTAAACACTAAGGCCAATTCTTTGGTTAGTTACGCTAATATGTTAGAGGATTGGCTGTACAAAGACACAGGCTAGCCCATGTCAGAAATGAATGTGATATCATTCAAGTCCTTGAGAACTTGACATGGTGACTGTATAGATGATTTCCAGTTCTCTGTTCCTTTCATGCCTCAGTATAACTTTGTTCTCTAAAGCAAAAGCTATTATAATGAGCAAAGATGATGCCTTGATTCCACTATGATCAATTTGTTTTGCCACTTATTTCAATGGGCTTGAAAGAATATTTTCTCAGTGGTCACCAGGTTGGAATGTTCCTTCTTCTAGTTCCAACCCAGCTTTTGATTCTGGATTAATCTGGTAAAACTTTCACTCCTCTGAAGATAACTGGAGATTTGCAGCTCATATCAGTATGGACAGAATTTTGCTAGCCTGGTTTCCCTCAAAGATGGATGTTACAGTGTGTGATTTATAAAAACATTGGTTTTTGGAAGTTGTCTTTTTTTAAATTTAAACCTAAAACCAGATGTGTCCAAAAGTTCTCCTAAAGTTAAACTGAGATGACTTAAAAAAAACCTGGCTGACTTATAGCAATGCTACTCACTAATAGGATACAGGATACTTGACCGCTCTTTGAATTTCTCTGCTGGCATATTGAATTCATAATCACTCTTCCCTGGACTTGGAAATGGAGCTTCCTTCTTCTGACTGTTACAGGCTGATGATATCAACAGATGCAGAAGAAATACCAAGTCTGTAAGAAATAAAAGGGGCTTCAGCATGTTAGGATCAAGCTTTAGAAGGGCACTTAAACAGGGAGTAAGTCCTGCGTATATGTTGAGTGTCTAAGTTTAAATATTCTTACTTTTAAAATTATTATATATGACATTACCATATGGAAATTTTAGATTCCTTGGAAGAAAATATTCACATATAAATAAAAATTTAAAGTAGTTGTGGTGACTGGTTTCTAAGTAGTATCATGCTTTTTATTTTAATGTCATTTTAATTTTAGAGTCTTCTGACTTTTAAGTTCATTAGAGAAGGCTTTTTAATTTTCTTAATGGTTGTACACTGAGATTTAATTAATAGAAGAAATTTCTAGCATAGTGTCCAAAAGTTATCTGATATTTTCACAGTGTATCTGGAAAATTAGAGCTATTTCTATTGTTACCTTTTAAATTACACTTTTTGGCATCTAATGTATTAATCCTGTATATGCTATCAAAAAGCTATAGTTTCTAGAGAGTTAAAACTTGAAAATTAATAAATCTATTTAAGAACCTGAAGTTTCTGGAATTCTCATCAAGAAAAATTTATATTATATTATATATAAAATAAGTAATACTAAGTTGTAATATGAGATTAAAAAAATCAGTTGAACTAAAAAATGCTACATCCTTCAAGTAATGAGTTATCAAAGAACTGTGGAAAAAGAGTCTTTAAGATCTGAGTGATGTTCATACCATGAAGGTGTTTTGCAGGTCTGTTAAAACTTTTAACCTTTACATAGACATTGCACAAGAAACAGTTTAAACTGAGATTAGTATGTAATTTAACTTAAGTGCACATTTGTAAAGTCACTGAGTCCAGACCAGATAAGGGATAATACGCAGAATTAGTTGACTCATCCTCTAGTCATTCGTTTCCCACCATCACACCATAAGTCAAATATAGCAGCGCACATCCAGGACACAATATTACACTACGAATCCCTATTCAGCCTTACACCTAAAACACTACAAATATATACTTCTCAGCATCTCATTTAATGACATTAAAAAGTTAGGTTATGGAGGTCCAAGTGCCCAAGAACTTAGAAAGTATACAAGAGACCATGGTATAAATTGTCAATAATTCCAAGATGCTGCGATACTTATGACAGGTGACTAAATGTAACATCAGAAACAGCAGCTGTGATTTCCTGGTCCCCCTTGCTTCCCGTAATTTCTTATTTTAATCAAAAGGCAGACTGAGAATTTACCACCAAAGCCAAGAGTTCATAACCACCACCTGTTTACTGACCTTTACACGCATGTTCTTCTTTTCAGTGAAGATATTTACATTCATGTTCACCCATCTTATTATATATAAATGCAGTATGAACAATGAACACAAGTTTCTTAGGACAATGTCATTCACCCACTTTTCATTCACACTAAACCTTGCAAGCACCTAAAGCTGCCAAACTTTTATAATTACAGGTCCAAAACTTTGTGTATCTGGGCTCTTGCACATGTGTAGGAGTGCACCAGCTGCTTCCTTCCTCTGCATAATTTTTCTCCTTTTCACCTTACCTTGTGAAGTAAGGTTTCCTAAGGCAGCTGATAACATAACTGGAATCAGACCAGGATGAACTTTATCACCTAGCTCAGAAGTGACTTTCCCAAATACATGTCAGATATGCAAAGCACTGTAAAAACAGGATCAATCAGCTTGATGAAAGCATGTAAATGTGCACACAGAAAGTCAACAATATCCAGATAATTAATGCAGACATATTGATGCATATGTGGTTTATGGCTTTTTTTTTTTTTTTTTGACAATGCATACTGATTTGTTTTGATAAAGCAGAGGTATGCTTTAAATGCAGCTTTAAACACCATGTAAGTAGAATTCTCAGGATGTGTATAAGGTAGGTTCAGGATACTACATTAGAGCATAACATAAATTCAGGACATGAATGCAATGGCTTACAGATGCTAAGTATGTCATTACATAATAATAATACCAGCAATACTAATAACAAGCATAATAATAACCACAATGATGATTACATTTGTGCTTAATATTTATAGGTCATTTTGCGGAGAAGCCAACAGGGTAATGTTTTGCTCAGCATTATACAAACACAAGAAATAATGACTCCTTGCCATAGTTTGTGGTATAAAATACTGGACAAACGTGTAAGTCTCTTAAAGTGACAGTGAAGATGTGGCAAAAATAGCAATATGTTGTGAGGCTTGTGAAAGAACTTATACTAGCAAACTGGAGCTGGTAATGGAACTGAAATGATAGGTAATAAAGCTTGGCAGTTATATTAACCTTTAAAAAGCCCTTTATAATATCTGCCTAATTAAGCTCCAAGCCCCCAAGTAAAGGTGTTATTTCAACAGTTTGAAAGGAAAGTAAAGCAAAATCTCAAAGGGACAAACTCACTAAAACATTTACAGGGATAAAGTCAGGGTCTGCATGGCTTTTAGGCTTCTGCTTTCCAGAATTAACTTGTGCAGCTATTAGTTTTTCTCTTGTGTGCTTATCATTGGGAATTTCTAATAGTTTAGGCAAAAACCACCCTAAACATAATCAAATTAG
Organism: Phalacrocorax carbo; assembly: GCF_963921805.1. Classification (NCBI taxonomy): domain Eukaryota; kingdom Metazoa; phylum Chordata; class Aves; order Suliformes; family Phalacrocoracidae; genus Phalacrocorax; species Phalacrocorax carbo. Next base: position 29,006,603 of record NC_087514.1, read on the forward strand.
AGGAATATGTTTAAATATTTGTCTGTGTGTGTCTCTACATGCTATGCCCTTTCTCCAAGACAGGCCATAAAGAGAATGGTCTTCCACAGGAGCCTGTTGAGCTCGCTGTTTAGGGAAAAGGAAGTATGAAGAGGAAAGTTTTGTAATATGTTCTTAGCGTCACAGAATCTGGATTTCTGTTGGACTAAACTGAGAAGAAAAGAGACAAGATAACGATGCCTGCCTCAGCATGAGGTACAAATTTCATAGAGATTCTCACTCTTGTTCCAGATGATCTTTACTGATAGCCTAGAGCATGTCCAAAGCATAAAAGGCTTTACAAAACAGAGTTGATTCCTCTACTTGCATTGAGAAATGATCTGGTAGCCTATGTAAACCTTTGGGCATGGGGACCATGTGCCCTATACTGCTGCTACTAAGCAGGACACCATAGTCTCTTCTAGGAGAAACTTCTAAGTGATGTTCAATGGGTTGACTTTCTTGCTACAATAATTAGAACAGGAAGTGGCAGAGCAGTAACTGTGGAAGATTCACAGTGGTAAAATAACAGTGCTCAAAGCCTTAGCTTCCTAGAAAATGAAGCAAAAGAATATAGCTTTTTTTTTTTCTAACTGGTTAAAATCAATTGCAGAACCTCCTCCTCTCTTGAATTGTATTGCTGACTGTTCACCACAAATCCTTGCTGTTCTCAGTACGGACATGGATTACCTCCACCAGTTGCGTAATTTAATTTCCCTGTGCCATCAACATTGATTCATACTTATTACACCATAATATTAACTATTCCTAAATTCAAATTATATTCTTGGGTAAGTAGTTTAAAAAATGTACAGCATTTTAATACACAGTCACAGAATCACACAGAATCACAGAATCCCAGGTTGGAAGGGATCATCTAGTCCAACCTTTCTAAGAAGAGCGCAGTCTAGACAAGATGGCCCAGCACCCTGTCCATACGACTCTTGAAAGTGTCCAACATGGCCAAGTCAACCACTTCCCTGGGGAGATTATTCCAATGGTTGACTGTTCTCACTGGGGAAAAATTTCCTTTCTTGTCCAATCGGAATCTCCCCAAGAGCAACTTGTGTCCATTCCCCCTTGTCATTGTACTGTATGTGAAATATTGGCATAGAATACTCTTGACAGAACAAATAAATATATTTTTGTATGTTCTTATAAAAGCATGCATGTATTTACCTTATTACTTTCTAATATTTATGCATCATTCCTAGTCTTTCATAACTGCCCATTTCAGTAGCTTTGCAACCCTATTTGGGTCAAGACTGCCTCTGAATTTTCCTTTTCTCTATTGTTATGCATGAGCTAGCCTGTTAGGTAAAACCTTTATTGTCCACACCCTTCCACATGTCTCCTACACCTGGTAGGTTTTGTAAATTAGTATATAAACACCTTCATTTATTTGTTTGATTTATTTGCAAAGTAAACCGTGAAACTGTCCAGCAGAATCTACCCTGCTCTTGAGTAACCATTTAAGTATACTAAAATGTCCATCCTCCCACATCTCCCACTTCTTTTAATACTTCTCATCTGAACTTAGTTTGTAAGCAATTCCAAGAGAGAATCACAATTTTTTCTTCTCCTGTTGTCAGACACTCAAACATACGTAGGGAAGACATAAACTTTGAATCAAAATGAAACAATTAGTAGGTCGCAGTAGCACTGAACGACAGGAAATTATAAATAACATATGCAGTTGAAATTGTAGACAAAAATATAAGTAAGCAGAATGCAATTATTTAGGCAAAATGTAGTATCCAGAACACTACAGCCAGTAGCCAAACAACTGGAAACCTTACATAAAATATAAAGCATAGTATTCCTATCATATTTCCATCTTCAAAACATGAAGTAATGAACTAGACATTATTACTTTTCAACAACTATTCATCACAATGATTGAAAAAGCTGATCTATAACATCACCTCAAAAAACCTCTTAGCTCCCCCATCACTGTCCTCAAAAATTGGCTAAAGTCTGAATCAAGAGAAGAAAAATTTTTGCCATGAAGCTTATTAGATTTTACTTAAATCTTCCTGGAAGATTTAAGTTCTTCTCTTTCAGTAACCTGAAATTTTGGACACAAATTACGTGCTTCAGTATGAAAAAACAGAAATCTCAAATCATCAAACAAACTTAAAAAAAAAAAGTATATATTTCTTTCAAAATTATAACATAGAATGTTTCTTTAAGACCTGAAATTCCATCTAAGAGCCAAGTTCCAAAATTCCATGTTCAGACTCTTTTCTCCAGGATTTCTTAGATGTAAAAATAGGCAAATTTTCGTTGTCCCAGTTGAGACCGAAGTCCAGATATCAAAAAAAACTTCACTGGTGTTGTTAGCAACTGTGCAGAAACTCTACTCAGCTTCAACTCCTGAACCAGCTGGCTCTGACTATGGGTAGCACTTGGGCACAACTGAATCTCTGCCACTTCTCCGTATTTCCCCATCAGCAGATGTAGCTGGCTTACTCTAGCTTCAGAAGCCAGATCGTGATTTAGCATGCAGGAAGTGTGAGCAATCAGGCACAGTGGCTCACGGAGGCTAAAATAGAAGTACAGAATGCTCAGTTTCAAGGATTCAGAAGTTTTCAGGTCCTTGATGAGAAAGTTGGAAAGGCATCTTTCCAGGTCCAACCCTGGGCCCAGAAAGAATGCGCTACACTGCACCCATAAACCTCCTGGGCTACTCAGAGCTGGATGTCCTTGAGCACTGGCTCAGGGCTTTCCCTCTACAGAAAAGCTGACTGGACCTTTGAAGTTTTTTTTAGAGATTGCCATTCTCTGATAGTAAATTAGTCTCAGGAAAGTTCTGACCAGCTCTAATTTTACCCGAAAAACCTTTCCAGTCCATCAATACTTTACTCATAATATCATGAAAATGGGCTCTTTATGGCATGCCTCCTTTTAAGACATCTTGTCTACATTCTGGAGCTGACACTGTTTAAGGAGGGGTTTGTAAACTATATTATTTGTGTATGCATCTTTCTTAGTTGTACAAATTGATCTCTAGAGTTTACCATGAAATACTCAAATGCAAAGAGCTAAAAACATGAAAGAGTAGGAGAATAAGTAATGTGCTTCATTAATGGCTTGAAACAGTAAAAAATAACATTAATTTCTATTAGTTGGTTAATATTTGTACAGTTCTTTGAGTATAGAACATGCTTCATATAAACATTAAATTATTATTAATATTAGGCTGTCGAATCTCTCTGGGTTCTACTGGTCTTGCCTGCTGGGTGCTATGGAAGTGAACACATGCCTAAGAGGATGAGCACTAGATCAATCAAATCAAATCAAGACTACACCTTAATGAGCATTGCTGAATCTGTTTTGTGGATGGCTGTAATGCTTCTGCACCTGCTGCTGTAATATTCACTGAAACATTTCCTTCCAATTTCAGATATTTTTTACTTCTTTAGTATGAATGAATCAACACCAAGCTCATCACATTTGTCTGTATACTGATGCTATGCTATTATGCTGGTGGCATTTCTACCTATTTGCAGCCAATTTTGCATTTTTTACCAACAACTTATTATTCTAAGCACTGGTTTTGTTGGAAATCATGAGATCTTGATTCTAGCAGTGATTATACATGTATTAAGAACAAATACTTACTTGAATTTTGTGCTGACATCCTGATTATATAGACTATGATTGGCCTACTTCATATGAGCATCAGATGAAAATAGCATGAGTCTGCCCTTTTATGACAGCTCAGAATACTTACAAATACTGATCACTGAGTCAAATTTTGTATAGTATACAAAGTTTTTATGAATATATACAGTATTCATATCAGTGTAATTCTGATATTGCAGTGCAATTACATTTGAAAGGTGAACTGACTAGAGCTTTGCAGTACGAAGTGAGGCTCCTTTCAGAAAGCACCTGGCTAATCAAATCGCAAGTGATGCCCTTTTTGAGGTAAGCTATTATTTTAGTGTAGCTAAATATATGAAAGAGAAAAGCAGTGAGACAAATCGCAGCAACAGATACAGAGAAGGGGAAAAAAGGCAGGGAAAATAAAAGCCAAAGAAAAGCTCTTTTGAAAGAGCTGAGAGAGAACTTGTGAAAGAATTTTGAGGCAAATGTTGACCATGTTACAGTGTTTGATTTCCTCAAGTACAGTGTGAAACAGTGCTTCTCATGCCTCATGTAAATAAGAATAGAATTGTATCAAAGTAACCTGGGTTCATCATGAACTTTTCCTCCTAACCAAAATCACTCACAGGACCACAGATTTTGACTAGCCATTCAGTTTGAAAGAAATAACTGTATATTCCTGCTCCTTTGAATTGTGACTTCCTACAGAGTTCAGAGTGCTGCAGTCATTTCTCCTCTGTTTGGTGTCATTGTCTATTATCAGAGTAGAAGGTGAACTTTAGCTGCATGAATGATTGGAAAAATTCATTTTTGCTGTACTTTCAGTAATGAATTACACTGAACATCCTGGTTATTGTTAAGCAAAAATATTTAGCAATAATATTTAGGGGTGCAGTGTAACAAGAAAGCTGAAGGGAGTTCAGTTGCTAAGGAAAAAAAAACGCCCTAAAGCAAAAACTTATCTCTACTCATTTCTTACCAGTGGCAGACAGGATTGACACATTTTCTCTTAACATCTGAATGAAATATTAGCTGTTCCTCAGCAACTAATTTTATGGAAATGGATTCACATGCCCTGTGGGTAAGAATCTATAGCCCAGAATTAATGGGGTTACTTTTACAAAATGTAGACTTTTGTAAATAAGTCTAATTTGTAAATTATTTTGGAATTTCTGATAAGTGTCAGACTAAAGTGTTGGAAGATGGGTTTTTTTGGCTCATGCTAATGCTGCTTTGAGCTTGCTTTGACAGGATCAGCATCCAGGGACTCATGGCTCATGTCCAGGAAGTCTTTGGCCTGCCTGCCAGCCTGCCAATAACCAGCAGAAAGCAGTGTAATGGCTGCTTTTATGCAGTGGCCTCACTATAGTCTTACTTGGAAGACTGTCATTAATATAAACAAGATTTTTTTTTTGTTGAGGCCAGTGTACTAAGAGAAACTTGCACTCTTTCCTGTCACTCAAACTAATTTGTACATTTCGTATGTATCATAGTATTATTTTACACAGATTTATTGCATTCTCTTTTGGTCTGAGGATCAAAGAAGTCTGTTGTTTTTCTGAGGGTATTTTATAGCAGCAGAACCCAAAGCCTTTGCACTTTTTTTTCAGATATCTTTAACTATATGGATCTATATCTGTATGCTATATCATTGAAGTATCAGTGAAACTTAAACATCGAAAAAAGAGTTCTTTTGCAGCTGAACCTACAAATTAGTTTTCCACTCAGCTTAAAAATAATTGGGATTCATTTAAAATTAAATTCATAGCAAAACTAGACTGAAATTCCCAAAACTCCCTCTCCAATGGTTAAAAGAAACCAAGGCAACTGGCTTGTTCAGACTCAGCACCTTATTTTTAGATAGTTAAATTAAGGAGAGGTTAATCTCTCCCTCAGTCCCTATCTGAGTATTTGATGAAAACCAGAAGATCTGTAGGACATGATAAACTTGACCTCAGCCTGTTCCTATCTACCAAAATCTAAGAATCCTTCTTGTGCTGAACCTCATTTCCTTTGGGCTCAAAGGCTAAAAGCTGGCCTAAGGTGACCTACCAATAGCTAGAAAACCATCAGTAATGTTGTATATATGTTTTATTTGTTGAAAGGAAAGAATATTAGCACTTAGTACTAATATCTATTTAGCAGGACTGCAGCTGAGAGAATGTTGTAGCGACACTGGGGTTTTACATGAGAAATTGGTACTACTTTCCTAAAATGCACCAGTGGTCTCCAAGTTATATTTGTGCCTGAGAGATAAGCCAAATGCCATTACTCTGTCCTGCAGTAGTCTGTATTTTTAGAAAAGATGAAATAACCAACACTTGCATTTTTTACATCTGTGATATGAACCAATAACCCCATGAAATTGGATGAGCACTAACCTTCTGTGAAAAACGATTAGCCCTATGTTCTAAGATAAAAATAATAAAATATGAAAAATTTTTGAAGGTCAAGAATTGCTCCTCCTGAGCTGAGAATTAGATTTCTTTGTGGAATTATTTAGATGATTAAATTTTTTTTTCCAGGAATTTATGGAGTAGCAAGTAACAGTATTTATTAAGGTTTAATGAAATACATGGAAAAGCTTGAATATAGGCTACATTTCTCAAAAACAATGTGGTAGCTGAAATTTCTGTTCATGCCTTTCACCTTGATCTGCAAAAATAGTGTGAATGCATGCAAGGCAGAATTTGCCAGTGCTGCTGTCAGGGAGACATTTAGCATGAAAGAACTTGTACTGAGCTTGATGCTTTACCAAGCATATGAGTTAGACTTCATTTCAAGTCTTGCTGAACCCCACGTAAATATATTGCTTTTAATATATCTTCAATTATACTTCAGGCTAAATGAATTTTTGCTCTTTTGGGATTTTTGGTTTGGTTTGGTGTTTTGTTGTTTGTTTTTTCTTTGTTTTTCCTTTTTTATTTTAACTGAAAAAACCATATTTGGTATAGACTGCATTTGAATTTTCTAAGTAGAAGCTTGAAGCAGATCCTTGAATTCACATTTATATTTATAAATTCTTTTTACTTTTTTTTAATAGCACATTTTCCTGGCTTTGTCATGTGTAATTTGAAAAAGCAAAGACAGAAATTTCAGTGTCGTCATTCTACTAATTTAGGTAGGCTTAAGTGTACCTCCTTTAAGAACATAATTACAGAGAAAAATTATTAGAAAGAGGCAAGGTAACATTTTCAAAAATAGCTACATGCTTTTGAGGCATTTAAAAATGATGCAAGAACTTGGATTTTTTACATTTCATTGAACATCAGCATAATTTTAGCAATTAAGTGCTTACATCACTTTTAACAGTTTTACATATGCTGTAGGAGAAAGAACAAATTATAGGAAAAAGAAAGACTCATTGATCTATTTTTCATAAAGTATTTGCTAGATTGACTATCTGCAAACAGAATGTTGTTGAATAAATTACAGGTTATTAATACTTTGGAAGATATATAAAGAATGAGGCTAGAAGAAACAGTAGTCAACTATCATATAAACTGCAGAAAATTTAAATCTTGGAAGTAGAAATGATGTGCTAAGGGAAAGAGAAGACTGGAAATCCCTCTGGAAATCAGTAGTGCCACAAATTGGGAGAGCAATCCTGGCAGCCTCTTGGGAGAGTGCCAGACTTCCCTGGGAGCTCTCCCAGTGGTGGGCACCTCTGTATCCCCAGACAGACACAGGGCAGATGGGTCTGCCTGATAGAGTCCCAGAGCTTTTCCTCATCTCTCCTTTATGAGGGAAGGGTGCTCTATACGCCCCTTGTTTTGAGACAAGATGAAACAGCCTGATAGTATTCATCTCATCCAAATCTTTATGGATCTTGTGTCTCTGCATCTGTCCCAAATCCAAGACACTCCAGTAGGCAGTTATCTCCCTCTTTCCTTCAGCTGTACTGAATTCTTATCTCTACCTGAATACTTTTCTGATAAGTAAATTTATTTTTCCCATATAACCAATATTACTGGTACCATGACCCTGGAGAGAGTACTTGGAAACATCAATAAGATTAAATGCTAATTATAGAAGCTGGGAAATGAAAAAGAAAAAAAAGCTGTCATCCATCTACAAAACATAAAATTGTCTGAGGATGGCAAAATGGGAGTGCTTTGATAACGACCATCCATTAGGAACTTATTCAGATGTTTCCAATAGGGCTGTTTGCCCTTGAGTTTCAATTCTCTTGGGCTAGAATTAGGATGGTGAATGGGTTGCTGTGCTCCAGACTGAGGGATATGATAGATGCTTTCATTCACACAGAAGATACAGGTATACAGAATGGGATAAAGTTCTTACACAGCTACACAGGGTTCACCTTTATATTGAATCCAATGATTTTGTTTAATGACTGGTATCCTTTTATTCTCAAATTAAGTCAGGTATTTAACCCTGAATAAGTCTGGATGGGAAACCTCTGAATGACCTTAAGGCAACAGAGGAAATCTACTTATATGTATTTTAATACTACCAGGAAACATGTAATTTCTCATGTTATACTTCACAGCCTGCTTTGATTTGCTGTTTGGTCTTCCTGAATGTATAGCCTGTACATTTTGCCCATTTAGTAAACCCATAACTATATAGGATAGTGAAGAACTACACAGAGATGTCCAAGCCAACCGCATCAGAGTTAGTCTGGATTCCAGAGGAGAACAGTCTTGGCTTTGCTGAACTCTGTCCTTGACCATATACTCTGTTCCTCTCATTAACTTCAGTGGTGTAGTACACTAACAAAGCTGGACAGTTTCTGATATCATAATATGTATGAACATTCAAAGCTAGTTGAATGTGATGGATCATTGACCTGGACAACTCTTTGAATCGCCCTTTATGTGAGCTCCTCTAGATGAGCTGTAATATTGGCTATTAAACTGGAAAAGGCAGGTTTCATTGGAGTATAAACTTTAAAGGATAGAAAATTTAGAATGACTATGTCTGCATAACAATAAAAAGTTTATAAACAGTTCTTCCTTGAAAGAATGTCCTTGCATATGGTCTTAGTTTGAACTAGCTCAGAGACATTTTGGGCTGCAGCAGACTTTGCTTATTTCTCTGTGGTCTCCTGCCACCAATGTGGTCTGGCTGCCTAATCCTTGTTCCTTACTGCCATTTCTGTTCCCCTCTTTGTTTGAGCTGAAGGTTGTCAGGCCTTGCTGTGGTCGCCTCCTTGCTTTCTTTTCCCCTCTGTATCCTGCAGCCTAGAAACTTCTCCCTCAGACATGCTTGAGATCTGTCTCCTCTTCCTCTTTGTCTTTACAGAAAGGGTGACATCAGGAGAGATGAAACACAAACATTCATTGCATGGAATTATACATATAGTGTGGGTATCCTGTGCCAACAAGGCTGTCCCCAAAGACTTGTCATTGATTTCATGAACCTGCCAGATGCTATCTGCCAAGATCATATCCTCACTGTGAAGGGGGAGAACGGCCCTGTTGTTAGAGGAGAAAACGTGGAAACCACTCTAACTCACATGCCTTACCAGTTTACATATGGAAATTTTTTCTTTGATACAGAATAATTGAAATGATCACACTGTATATCATAAAGGTGGAAGAATATTAGAAAACCAAATATGAGAGTATGTCTGTATGTCTTAGAAAACAGATAAACTTTACTGAAATACTCTGTTTCATTCCCTAGATGATAGAGTATACAGATCCATCAATACATTTTGGAAATTAAGCTAAATATTATTTGTTTACATTAATAATCTGAAAGCACCTGTTAACTAACAATACTTATGATTTTACCATTCTACTTGATGTAACAGTTATGAGAAGAAAGCATGTTTCATTTGATGTGGATCGTCTTCTGTGATTCAGAAGAGAACAGTAAAATGTATTTTTATAATTTGATTAGGAGTAAGAACAGAATGAAACAAATAATATTGCAGTCATTAATCAGAATCAAGTCTTTGCTGTGCTAGGCACATTCCAAGCTGACGTGGGAGACATCATTACTTTACCACAGAGGGAAATTCACCTCTGCATAGAAAGTTACAGGTCTATATATCATCTAAAGCCTGCATAAATCCACCAGTTTTATGTGGAGTTTCCAAATACGGTAACATCTTTTTCCATAAAGAAAACAAGATTACACAGGAGAAAATTTACTTTTGGGTTTTTTTCAAGCTGAATTTCACTTTTATCACCTATAAGACTTAGAAAAAGCTTATGTACTTAAGTGCCATTTATGAAGTTCAATGTGGCAATAATAATAAATTTTATCACCTTATCTATACTAAGGTTCTCGGGATGAACACAAGTAAGTTTTCTGGAAATTCAGTAGCTTGCTCTGAAATAAATGTAAGGAACTGTTTATGAGCTGGGGTATATCTAAATCGTGGTGTTTGAATGAGTACACTGTGCTAGTTAAAAAGCAAAACAGTTTGAACAAATAGCAAATACCTCAGCTTCCAACACAAACAGAACAAGAGGTCTGTAAAAGATCTCATTTTAGATGCTTTCTTGCCGTAAAAAGAATTTGATCATCTACCTTTAGGTTGTAAAATCAGTCATTCTGGATTCAGCGCCTTCATAAAATTCATGACTTGAAAAATGGAGGACAGAATTAGTAGTTGGAGGGTTTCTTGCAATGCAACTACATAATATAACTCTTTTACACCAAGTCTAACGGCTGTGCCACAAAGCAAAGTAAGATACATAGACATGGCTGAAAGCCACGGTTAAATTAATATTTCTACCTCCATGCATATGTAACTTGCAGTTACATAGATGCTAACATGAAAAATTATGAGTATAAAAATGGGTAACTTTCAGATATTATCTATGAAAAATCTGAAGCTGTACAAGTATCCTCAGTTCAACTGCTTTTAAATTAGTGGTCAAAAGGAAATGTTCCTGGAACAATCTACGCCGGACTCAAGTTTGGGGCTAAGTATAAGCTGAGAAATTCCACATTTGTTCAAGAGGAATGTTGGTTTTTACAACATCCTGCTCTAAGAGACAAAAGCAGGAGCTGTTTGAAGCTTTTCAGAGCTGTGAAAGGTTTGAAGTTTAACCTGAGATAGACAAACTAGAAGAGTGAAAATGAGGTGAGCAAAGAGAAATGAGGAATACAGTTTCCATGTGACTTAGCAATTTGTCACTTCTATCTCAATGTCTTTTTTGATTCATTGCTAAAGAATACAAGATAGCACTGCATATAGTAAAATCTTACAAACAGAAGTTTTGGGGTGGATAAGCTACAAACTTTGCATATCTTAAAAAAAAAGTGTCAATAAAAGCTTTATAACTTTGTACTTGTTTTCTGTGCGTGCAGAAAACAAATGTTCATGTTCTGATGTTTCAAAATGTTTTATACATACGCACTTTTTGCTTGAATTCTCCTTTTTTCATATTTTCATCTTTATTATTTGTTTTACTTGCCATAAGCCTAACTTTTCATTGTTTCAAGGGACTCCTAAACATCTAAAATGACCTAAAATAATTTTGTATTAAACAATAACAACTCATAATTTTAACATTTTGAAATCTTGGTCTCTTCAAGAAGCAGAATGTTCTGAGTCTCTGTGAGAAGATGAGAGTGCAGATTTTAATGATATAAAATGCCCTGACTTTTTCCCTGCAGCTCTGGAAGAGATCGGATTTTAAAGCCAGCACAGATCCATTTGAACAGAAATATTATTTAAAAGGAAATTGCTACCCCTTTTAAAAGATACTACACTGCAGTAGAGCACAGTGAATAGTATTGTCATAAAATTTTGTAATTGTGATTTTTTTTCAGAATGAGTGGCAAATACTGTTGCAGGATCTATATTTGACTCATTTTAGGAAAACTTTCTGATATGTTAGTCCAGGTACACTAAATCTTCTCCCTTGTGATATTCGATCAGATATATTAACCTGGGAGTCATCTGTGATGATAAAGCATTTATCATAACATCCTCTGGAAGCTGAATATGGAATACTGTTAATTACATGGCTAGAAGTCTTAGATTAAGGAATATAAACACCACAATTTAAAATTAAAGACATTGGCTTTTTTTTTAAAGAGTACATTGCTATTCCAGGTTCTAAAATCTTATGTTGTCAAACTTTCCTCTGAAACTTTGATGACTAGCATGTTTTTAGCATATCTATTTCACTGCTTGATAAAACTCGCATCCAGGAATAAAAGTTGTGAGGAGAGTTGAGGTTCTCTTTCAGAATACTAATCTGTGTAGGTGAGATTTTAAAAAAAGCAGGAAATGTGACAACATAAAATAATGAATTCTCAAAGCTACAGGTGTTCCACATTTTCAGAACGCAACATACAATTCTTTCCAAAGCACTGAATAAGCTACTATATTTTATAGACAGAAGTTTGAAAATATTAGCAACACTTAAACTATATTTTAAGAAATAAAGTTTATTCTGAAATACTAGGACATAAAAAATGTTAAGACATGAACATCGAACTATTTTCCTGTAGCACATCAGAGAAGTTGCTAGCAGTACATCATAACTAAATGTTGGCCTTTGGCATTAATTTTGCATGTCATAATCAGATTTTGTAAAATGGGGCATAACTTTTTAATTAAAAAAATAGGTATGCTTTAAACTAAGGAGCAAATAGTGATCAGTTACCACCAAGCTGATGAGGTTCCTGGAAGACATATATATAGAAGCAAACAAAAAAGCCATTAAAAAATGGTACTGGATCAGACAACCACTGGTATTTAAAGTCTCAGGTATTCAGTAACCATCAGAACAAAACTTCTATTTATCAGTTTCAGGTTGCTTCCTTTTACCTTTGCCATACATCTAAGAAATAGCAGCCTTTTCTCAACATTGCAATGTATTATATACTTAATGCTGACACAGTGCATCTAAGTACTGTATATGTGTTATATAAAATATAATTTCATGAGATTTGAAGTGACACAGTAGATTAGTAAAAACATTTTTTCAAAGATTTTAGTATTATTGTTTAGCTCCAAATTCATTATTTCTGAACTTGCAAATGTAATGCAGTATTATATTGTTAATGCAGTTTAAAGGATACACACATTTAGTGGCACTCTTTTAGACAGAGATACAAGGAAGTGAACATCATTCAGAAAAATAACCTTCTTTCTTTCCCTTCACACAGTTTCTCGAGATAAAGCAATTTTAGGGATATGCTTGGAATCCACTTTTCCCATCTCTTGTTAATTGAGAGTTTGACTGTACAGTGACGTTCCGGCTGTGGAAGGCAGAGTATGAAGCTGAGCCTAACATGCAATAAGGGCACAGCTATGAAGTCAGGGGCAGACAATCACAGTTCAACCACCCACAGGCATCCCCTGCAAGGCACCAACCAGCTCTGGCTCCCAGGTTGTGCAGCCTTGTCCATGTGGGGCTGTGGTCTAACTGCGCCCCTGGTTGTCTGGACTTAGTCTTTTGCTAATTCAGCTCCTCAGAGTCAGTACAGGTTGGTATCCCCTGTTCCAGTAGGTTGGAAGCCCTGTCAGAGCCCTGAAGGAGCTCACAGACAGAGCTGGAAGTTTATTCATAAAACAGCATTCAGCTGTCCCAGTCCAGTCTCCTTAAGACTTTATAGTTAGGGGAGACTGGTAGGCTTTTCAAAGGAATCATACAAAGCAGGAACCTAATTTAGCTTTTCTAAATTACATCCTGGACACTCCACCCTGTTACACAGTAACTGCTTCCTGTGCAGTAATTTTTCATGTAGGTAAGCCACAGTCAGAGCCACAGTCAGCTCAAGACATGCTCTCAGTTCTAGTCTAACAATGCAGTCTTGTTTTTCACAAGCCTAAATACTGTGAAAGCCCTTACACATTAAACAGAGAACTTGTCAGCCTTTAAATATCAGAAACTAACCTTGTGGCAGGCACTAGGGCTTACAGAGAGAACCAGCAAGTTGCCTCCCACAGGAAGGGTCAGTAACACTCGCCCGCCCCTTCAGTGAGGTTCAAGTTTGAGTGCTTCCACACTTTGGCTTTGTCTCTTCTAAAACAAACCATTTTCTTTTTGGTGAATGAAATTGCTGATTTCCTACAATTTTTTCACCCTGCAGGTGATATTATGTTGGTGTAACGGTCTATGGGCAGACACAAGCTTGCTCTGAGCTTACCAGAAATCCTGTGACCAACATTAGCACAAAAGGCAACTTGAGTTAGCTGGGTTGAACCCCACTTGTTTGATTCTGCTCCCATGGCACAATGAATTCACAGCTCAGGCTGCTTTCTCAGAAAAAACAAGAGCTGACACTATTAGCTCTCTCTTCCATGCAGGAATGGTTTAGAGTTACTGAGGTTATAAACAACGTCCTGTATTACACACAGCAACCTGCTGATAATCAGTGCAAATTACAGAGCACTGGTGCATAAGAGCACTGTGTGACACACAACTTATTAAGCAAAGAGCCACATCCTGCGTTAGCTCCATGATTAATTGGACTAAACCTCCAGAGAGGTTTCCAACATGCATCATCTGCCACATGGGATGGTTTAACTCAAAGAGATATCTTGAAGGTAGGTTGTAAATGTGATAATTTATTGAAATTAGGCTGAAAGCCAAAGAAGTACAGATGAAATATGATAACAGTACTGTGACCTTGTGTTTTAATGACTGACAAATTTTAACTGTTGAATTTCAGACCATTTACACTGGAAGTTGTTTAGCAAAATCATGACTTAGGCTGCTACAGTGACACAAAGAGTTACTGCATGCCTTACCTAGAATCTGCATTGGAATAATCTTACAGTTAAACTAAGACCAAATTAATTTTTCTTGCTTCATCTTAGGGAATTTTATGATGCCTATTTGTCTTTTACACTGACATTGAAATAGATGTATTGTCATTAATTAAATCAATATATCTATGCAGAAGATGATAAAGTAAAATCATAATTTGTAGCATTTTGTACAAGTAAAACTGAGATTTACACAAAAGAAAAGCAGCTGTGTAAGTGCTCACCCACCCCCTCAGCTGCTTTGTTGAGGACTTCAGAGAGTCTTGTGTTGTTCATATAGATTGCTCTCAAGATGCTCACCCGTCGTGAATTTCATTCATAGAACATAAGCATTCAGTTTAGTGTTTGTTACACTGTAACACAAAAGGTTAACTCTCCAAATCCTCCCACAGCACCAGCCTTCAGGCGAGCACAATACGTTTAAAAAAAGATTTAATAGAATTTTAACTCTGAGGAATTTGCCGTCTAAGTCAGCCTGTTAAAGTAACTTAAAATAAAAAAAAAAAAAAAAAGCATAAAAAATTGGCATGGCGATAGGTAGAAGACTTGGGACTCAGAGCCAAATAAAACAAATGCATTTGAAAAACTGGACTGGAAGCCAAACAATAGCTATGGTCCAGTCCAAGGCTGCTTTGGGTTTCTCTTGAAGTGAATGAAACTATGAATTCAAGATGTGACAGAAAAAATCAAAGGAGGATAAAGGAAGTATTTCAGCAGAAAGATTAAACGCTGAAGTAAAATACTTGAGCTAAGTAGTCTGCATGGACTGACACTTCAAAAGTTGAGACAGAAAGAAAAAGGAACATTTTAAAGATTATATCAATTGTCAAGGCCCTGAACAATCTCCTTCCCAACAATGGGAGTCTTTCTATTCATTTCAGTGCAGAGGACTTAAAAAACATGTGAGAGAAGTAGAGAAATGTCTGCAATGGGAAGAGCACTACTTTAATTAGCTATAAGCACTTTTGGTACTCTTCGGTCTTAGCACACCAAATAGACAAGCAGTTTCAGATTTTTTACCCAACAATTAATGTCTCCAGTTATAAAGTGTCAATTAACAACTCACTTGTGAAAATCTGTTCATCTGTTTAGGAGTATTTTGCCAAAAGCACACATGGACAGATTAGCCTTTTATAGATATGTGAATGGATGTTACTGTCTGAAGTCAGAGGACTAGAATAATACAGAAAAATTAACCAAAGATCCTGTTATATATTTCAGATATGAAGCATTGTAGGAAATAATATGGAACAATGATTTATCCTAGGCTGAGAACATCAGACACATACTGTAAATTCCATGATTGCATTTCATTTTTCTGGTGAGACTCAGGAACAATTGAGTAAGTGCATTGACTGACTTACTGAATGTTTTGTTTTTTCTGGGTATATTTTCAGAGACAGAATAAACCATGCCTGACATCTAACAAATGTCATGTAGGTTGATAATTGCTGCCTTTAATACATAGAAATATATTTCCTTTTTTAAAAAGCTTGGATAACTGTAATACAGTGGCGAATAGGAATAAGTTGAACATTAATAAAATATTTTTACTTCTTCTTAAACAAGACAAAAAATACTTCATCTCTTGAGACAAGGTATTTAATGCATTCAGTGTTTGTCTCAAGACACTTGAAAGGCAAAATATGGCGCTACTATTATTCCAGTAATAATTGCCGTATTAGTGTCCCTCTAATAATTTGAAACTCATGTAATTACCTCCTCAATATTTATACCTCTCATATATGTATATGTGTAAAGTTTAAGATGCTTGTGAAAA
This sequence comes from Phalacrocorax carbo, assembly GCF_963921805.1. NCBI lineage: Eukaryota > Metazoa > Chordata > Aves > Suliformes > Phalacrocoracidae > Phalacrocorax > Phalacrocorax carbo. The sequence continues at coordinate 29,022,721 of NC_087514.1, forward strand.
ACTTTAACAATAATATTATGAACAGAAGGAAGGATAGGAGATGGTGAGATTACACTAGATCATCAATTTCAATAAACAAGGTTGGCCTGTCATTGCTGTCTTTTTGTGACAATTCTAAATACTTAGTGTTTTCTGTTGTAAACTGTATCATCCAGCTGTCCAGAATAATCTCATATAAAATAGGAAGGTATAGTAAGCTTACATTTTGAATTTTTTTTGTTTGGTTCTTTAGCATAATACAGGACAAAGTATATCTTTCAATTGAAAGTTATCTGTTTTCAGCAAACCTCTTTTAATCTTATTTGGAAATATCTACTCCAGTGAATACTAACATGAAAACATTTTAAATGTACATCTCAAAGTCTGGGAGTGGAGATAAAGAAAGTAATGTTGGTTCTGAAGAGTCATAAAAGCTCAGGTTTGTCATCTTGTACATTTCCTTATCTAAAACTAGGATTGTTTATAGTTGTGCAGTTTCTGACAGACGTTTTTGCCCCTGTTCTTAAAGATATCCTAGTAACGGAGATTCTGCAACCCTTCAGGCCAATTTATTCCAGCATTCAACTATTTTTGCCATTATAAATTATGTCCTGAAGTTCAGTAACAAAGATTTAAGTCTATTATGTCCATCCATCCATCCATCCACCAATCCATCATGGAAAATGGAGAACAGATAATTCCCCTCTTCTTTCTGTATCTCAAGAAAACTTGCAAGACTTTTTCAGTATTCTTTTTTTCTGGAGCAACTAAATCCAGTTCTTCAGTTTCTGATTTTGGTCATGTTTTCTGCACCTCACAAAATTTCATTGATCTCTTCTGATCCTTCTCTAATTGGACCATATCTTTATGGAAATGCAGGGACCTGATCTAGTGAAAAATGTCCCTGTCCATGGTGGACTAGACAACCTTTAAAAGTGAACTTCTTAAATTCTTTTAGTCTTCTACTGTAAGATATGTTTGGCATCTACCTACAGATCTTCCTTCCTTTAGACTAGTTTAATTTGAGCTTTCTTGAACATGAGTGACTTAGTTACACATAATATTCTAGGTAGGGCTTTTCTTACCTCTCTCAGAAACCCCTCACACTCTGTTTCCAAAAATTATCATGTTCATTTTTTCACAGATATATTTCTTCTGTTCTGGGTTTACCCAGTTATGGTTTTTATTCCTCTGTTATTCTCAGCTGATAATCCTCCAATTCATAGGGGGGTCTTTTTTCACTAGCCTGCAAATGTATGACTTTGCACTTTGCACTACTGTACTTTATCCCATTACCACTGCTCCAGCTTTCAAGGTCATCCAAGTCCTTCGTGTCTCCTCAATTCTTCCAACTCACTTTTGCATTGACAAAGTTTAATAACTTTGTATCATCAGAAAATTGTTTTAGAATGTTTGTGTGTGCCAAGATAATCAATGAAAACATTAAATCAGAGCAGCCTCAAGGTTGATCTTCGAGGAACTCCCTTAGTAAACTTTCTCCGGCCTTTTTCAATGTAAGCAAGTGTCTTTACTCCACATTAACCAATTTCTTGTCCACCTTATCTGTCTGCTCTAGCATAAGTAAATTCTGATGCAGTATCCCATCAAGACTTCCCTGAAGTAGATATGTTCTTCCCTGAAGTAGATATGTTCTGCTACATCATTACTGTCTAAAAACAGGACAAACCAGCATTTCACAAAAGCAGAAATCTAGCAAAGAACCTCAAACAACTTTCAAAAAAATTTGTCTTTCACCATATTCCTTTGTTCATTTAATTTTATAACTTTGTTATCATCTCCAAAACACGTTTTAAATACCTATTTGTTACTGTGATATGAGAAGTGAGTCTGCAGTTTACTTGAACATATTTTCCTCTTTCTTAAACATAAGCATCACATTCCCTTTTGTCCAGTCATATGATGATACTGATTTGACAAATTAGAATTCTGTGTGAAGTGGACTGGAAATTCTCTCACTATTCCAGAAATCACTTTTGCTTAGTGTGCGCTAAAGTCTTTCTCACAGAGAACTAAGGGAAACATTCATTTAGCTTTAGGCTTTAGGCCTAGATTTAGATGATTGTTAATTGTCATTATTTCCTATCCCATTGACAATGTATAAATTCTCCCTAACATCTTTCCTTGTTCTGTTTTCATGTGCTTTCATTTTCTTTTCAAAGTCAAACTCATCTTGAGTTTTGGCAATTCCACTTTAGCCCTGTCTTTTTTAACTCCAAAATCTTTGCTGATCAGTGTTGACTTCAGTTCCTTCCAAGCTGTCTATTTAGTTTGCTGTGGAAACCATTCCTAGAAGGCTAGGATGTAAATTCTGTATGATTTAAAACTTGGATTTGAATGATTGCTGAGCCTCATACACGTTTTTGATCTTTAGTCCTTCCAACATCACAGACTAGATTTTTAACTTATCAAGGTAAGAACTGGACCTCAGTCTCCTAAATTCTAGTACCATGGTCCACAGTAACACTTCTTCAGCCATATCCTCCTGGTTTTGCAGCCAGTGCATGCACATGCTTCCCATGATGTAGAAAGTTTGTTGTGACAAAAATCAGAGCTCTCTCTAACCTCAGGATTAGATATCAAGAAGTATAAATCAAGCTCCTTTTTTACCCCAAAATAGTTCTGATGAAGAAGTAATATATATATTGCGCTGTCTGACACATCTCCATGATGGTTTTGCATTCTTTAAAACAACATCTACTCATCTCTCTGTTCTCCCTCCCCACAGCACCCTCTGGTTTCCCATTTAAATCTATTTAGGACTTACAGCTTGTACACTGAATATTTTGTTATATTCTGTTGGATAAGACACCTTTACAGACTTAACTTTCTACAGGTTTTTTTATATTATGACGATGGAATATAGAAGTGAGATGTTCATGTTGCTCTTTCCTCATTTTCTATGTCTTTAAATGGGAGGGGTGTTATCCTTCCTCCTATTTAGGGCAGACTGTTTGGCTCAAGACAGCTGCTGTCAGAATGAATAACAAAGACTGTGTTTTCTTTGTCACATAAAGCTTACTTATTTCTCTCCTATTTCCTTGTTTTCCTTAATCTAAAAGGAAGTTCATTTGGCCTGATAGAACAAAATATGCTGTGTTTATGGAAATAGCAGAACTTTTACAACCTGCAAAAATAACATAGGTAAAGGTGGTAACTGGAAAGGGTATGAAACAAGAAAGGACTTCAAATTGACCAAGGTGAGGAAGGGGCAGGGGCCATACAAGAAAGGGAAGATTTAGGGAGACATACGCTGTCTTTTCTGTACACCTATTTGGTTTTGAGATTGTAGTATATTGTTATAAACTATTGTTGTTTCCTATTTTCTGAACTGAGGAAGTTCAGAACCAGTCTATCTCAAATATCATCACCAACTGATGAAAATTCCTCAGAGTATATTTTTATCAGCACTTAAAGACAATTGGCTTGCTAAACTCAAAATCAAGTTTTGCTCCTCTATGTTCTCGCCTACGTCCTACAAAGAACTAGCAGGCACACTTGTGCATTAGATCTCAGTTAAGTACGTGCACAAGGTATGCATGCATTAAAACCACATTAGATCCAAAATCCTAAAACTTTGTTTTGTTGTTGCTCATTGGTGAGTCCTGTGGAGAACTGGAAATGAACATTGCTTCCTGTAGTTCACCATCTGCAAGCAAAGGAGGGATTGTTTCCATCACTACAGAACTCAGCCCCTGGTCAGCTGGAGCTCAGCCAGAGCAGTTTGCTTTCATAGCACTGGTACTAGCATTAATTGCCACTTCATTCACTACCCAGGACTATGCTTATCAGGAGGTTTCTCATAGCAGCTAAAGTGATTCTAGGTCTTGAAAGTGGCACGACAATTCTTTGAGAGAGGCCAGGCTGCTTAAGACTCCAAAGCACATTGTGTTGTGCAAGGTATTTAGCTATCTGATTGTAAATAAGAGTAAACATCAGTTTGGAAAACACCTGGAGTTCACCTTAAGTGCTGCACTGACATTAGGTTAGCCATGAAGGAACAGAGAGCTCTCTCACATGATGGAACTATTTGGGCAATATGAGTCATCATGTGCCAGCACTTCCACAGGAGCTTCTGTGTCAACTCCAGCCAGTGAAAATCCTCTTAATGCATGTTAGAAAAATTTGCCTCTGTCTGTAGAAAATTTTGTCTATAAAATATCCATTTCATAAAATGTGGTAAGTGGCACCTGAAGAGAGATCTTTATCATTTGTTAATATGATAGCTGAAAAAAATATTATTTTTAAAGAGACAATTTTAAATATTAAGTAGGTCCATTTATAACATAAAAATTATAATACTTGATCTTCCACACCCTTTTACAGCTGACTGATGGTCATATCCTGTTAATGCTTCACCAAATGCCAAAAATTATCTGAAAACAATTTCAAGACAACTCTTTTATATTTATTTACATTTGCAACTTTATATTCTCAAAGATAATTAAATAATCAAAGGTTGATTAAAGTTATGAATATGAACACACTTCCATTAGTATTCTGATATCAATATTTCCTAAATATTCAGAGCATTTTCAAAAAAAAGAATTTAATTGACTTTAGATACATCCCTACTAAAAGCTGAAAAAGGCATCAATATTTTCATTCCCTTGCAAATTATATTTCTGCAGTGCCATTTATTTTAATGTAGCATAATTGAAATGAAATATAAGAATGTTCTATCCATAATGAGTCATAAACTAGAAAAAGTGGATGTCTTAAAGGAAAAATCTGAAAGAAAGAAACAACCCAGGGAATTCCATTCCCTGACTCAAAATGAGGGACAGATAATTGGAGACACAAGTAGAAGTGGAAGGGCAACCTGGAGATGGCTTTGGAAAGAGAAGTAGATTTAAAGAAAAGGACCAGCTGCAAAAAATGTTGCCTCTTCTTTCGGTTTAGGCAGCAAGTTGTTAAAACTGTGGATGATAAAATTGAAATTGTACTGAAAAGAATGAATGTATTAATATGAGAATATGAGAAGATTCGTACAATTAACACGTCAAGAAGATGCCATCAAGATACCTGATAGAACAGTCTACATAACCCAAAACCTTATCAGAGCCTCCTTGAGGACAGGCCATCTGCACTGTCCAAGCAGTTGTTCATCGTAGGTGTCCTCTGCAGGCTTAATAGCTGCCTTGAAGAAGACAGAGATAGATGTGTAAATTATTTTTATCCATTTTATTGCAAATGTAAGAAGGCCTTTACTGAATCTATTTTCATGTGGTGACTAAATAGATCTACTGAGCAAGCAAAACCATCTTTTGGGTATTGAACATCTAGTTGAATGCACATTTCATTAAAGAGGAATCCAGGGAGTGCTGTAAAAGAATAAATTATAGTATAAACACTGAGTTAGCAAAAAGACCTTCAGTAACTTGGCTGTAAAATCTGAAATCTTGACTAACTTTAAAATAACTGTATCTAGCAATATCTATTATTACTGTGTGTGGTTAGCTAATGTTCTGAATAAATACAGACTCTCCTAGCAAAGAGGGCATTGAACATTACTAGCCAGAACCGTGTTTTTATCTATCAGCAAATCAATTTTCTGAAAAATATAAATTTGAGACGGAGGATGAGTGCGTTACAGACACATCACAGGCATGCATTTCATATGGAAAACACTTCTGGTTAGGAAAAATACTTTTTTCCTTTTACTGTTTGATTTCAGCATTTTTTTAAAAAATGTTTTTGCTTGGCCTCAGAATCAAAGAAATTAATTATTCACGCAACACTGTATGCAGCTGTCATCCAATATCCTTTATTTGACAGTGCACATTCCCATTAGTCAATCAGCCTGTGAGTACCCCAAGTTTTTTCATGCAGCAATAACTCCAAGTACCGATCAACAATTCCTGGCAAAGCCTAGCTCCATTTGGCAAAAGGTGACCTGCAGTCAGAGTAGTTCATACTTTTGTGCCCACATGGTTCTACAAAAGCAACGCACAACACCCAAAGGAAAATTCTGAGATCCTTAGGAGATCCTCAGAGACATATCACCAGCACTGGTGGCAACAAACAAACAAAAAAGAAACTTTTTCTCTCATTTCTTTGAGTTTCATGACAACCTATGACTGGGTAGAGATGGAAAATTCCAGTCTCTGTTTTGTAAGAATGAGGCTTTTTAGAACTACTTTCACTCCTTCTTAGAGAACTGACTCCCGTCACAGAACTAAAGCACTGATTTAGAATTGCAGGAGTGATCATGCAAACATTTAATGTCTGAAAGGTGTAACAGTTACAAAATAACTATATCAAGAAAATATTACATTACATTTTTTAAAATACCATATATATTTTTCTTTAAAAGCTGCTAAAAAACCAAAAAAGAACCCTGAAACTGGATTCCTATTTTAAAATAGTGTTTACATTCTATGCTATTAATTTCTTTGTTTTGTGCTCATAACTGTACTCCAAAATTTCAACAGTCTGATGACTCATTCATATTTAATTTGCTTCATTTTTACCTTACTGGGGTGCCAATCCAATACACACAAAAACCAGTGAAATTTGTCCATAAACAGGTAGTTTTGTTCATAAGATCAGCGAAATCAAAATATGAACAGCCTGTAGCCTCAGTTATGCTTTTCTTATGGGTGAACCGGAATACGGAGAAGAACATTACTGGACAAATTTGCAATAGCATTATTGCAAGAAATATAATTTCTCCATAAATAAAGAACTCTTCTTTTACTCTGAGAAAATCCAGATGTGTGGGAGCAATAAAGATAGTTCACCTGATTTGCATCAGTGAGATGAGGTAAACCCATAAATTCAGACTCCATCATGAAAAGTAATTGCTTACCTACAGTTACTACATTAGTCTGTCATATCAATATAACCTTCAATTTTAATATTTTATATTGCCAATAGAGGGTCTGTGCTGAATCACATCACTCATTTATTAGCATCTCAGTGACGGCTGCACACAAAATTGTTGAAAATCACCTTTAACTGGAAACGCCACTAAATTAAAATTGTGTTTATTGTCACCATTTTGTTTTTGACACTTTCACATATAGTGAAAAAGGAAACAGAACTCTTAAACAACTGAAACATCATTCCCATTGCTTTCACTTTTGAAGGCAGAAACATTTGCTGAAATGTATATGTTATTGTTCAGAGGCCCAAATAAAGGTTCAACATCCAGATGTTTAAGGCATCAGGCACAGTTACAGCTGAGAGGCTTGTTCTGAAAGGAGTCTAGCCATTTGAAACCATGTTGCATAATATTTTGTCAAAACCTTACCATGTCATCCTTTCTCCTGCAACTACTTTTTATGGAAGACAAAAGGAACATATTTCATATGTAAGAATACTTGACTGTCACCTGATATTTTAGCGCTGGGGAGAATTGGTTACAATGACAAACACCTGTTTAAATCCTTTAATGCTGTCATACTGAACTTTGGAATAAAATTGTAACAGCTGATATCAAGAAACAACTCCCATCAGATTTCTAAGGCGTTGCATACCCATGGCAGTATTGCAATGATATTGTAGGTTGCTGGATTCACGGCTGCAGCTTTCTTTTTCTAGATATATGAGATATTCCTGTAGGCAAAAAAGAAACATGGAGATATGGTAGACTGATGAAGTTCAGCCTCTAACTCTAGGCTGTGACAGTTACCACATCACCTTTGATATGTGTTTATTTTCAATAAAACAGAAAAATAAAGTTACTTTTGGTATCCTGTTTTATTAAATTTCTATCATATTTATCCTTTAATGAGACTTTATTTCCCCATAAAATCCTATAGAAATTAAAACATTATTGAAGATAAATAAATGCAAATACTTAAAAGAAAGCTAATACTTAGAGGCAATGCAGATTTATTAAATCTTTCTAAAATCAGGGCTATAGGAATTTATGTAGTTTTTTCACTCTCAGTAGGGTATGATTTATGCTTTTTAATTAACGTTCCTCCTACCATGACTTTATTATAGAGGAAAATGCAAAGGAACATCAGAAGAACTCTCACTCAGAAAAGTAGTGATGCCAGCTGTCAATTACTGCTTTAGAGTGAAATATCTCTAATTCTTCCTAGTATTCATTAATTGGTCTTTGCATAGGCAGAATTATTGTGTACTTGGACTACCTTTACAAAGATAGCTGTTGCTATTCAGTTAAGTAAACACCACATACAGCAGCAAAAGTCTAATTTTCAGGTATCTCAGAATTTTTTAACCACCAGTCCTTGGGATATTTGCTGAGGCAGGTGTCTCTGACAGTAACTAGAACTCTGATGCACAGACAGGGGTAGTGCTAGACTTCAAAATACCACACCCATGATTCTTCAATATCTTTTTGAGCAACAGAAATCTTCAGAAGACCCAACTGATTTAGAGGAATGAGAAAAACACCAAATATCTTCAACTCTGTATGTGTTATGTTTTTGTTTCACAAACACCCAAGTTTGTACATCTGTATAAGGACTCTACTTCTCAAGCTGCCCTGGGGATTTGTCAAGCTGTCCCCTGAAGCTCTCACACAAGGGTACTGTTCAGACTAACTTTGCTGCCATCATCCTCTGCAAAAAGGACAAGCTTTATAGTAGCCCATCACACCTGAACTTAGTGATATACCGAATGCCATAACTAAAAGAGCAAGACACATCAGGCACAGGAGTTACATCTGCTAACTACGTACAAAATGACACAGCTCCATTGATTCTGAAGAAGCCACCTCAGAAATTTGCCAGAATGTGTTATATACTTCAGTTCTTCAGAAAGAGCTAGCTGTGATAACAGAAGTCTTTGGTTATATAAAATAAATTATCAAGTCAGTTTATTATGTGTCTCAGTTCTTCTGTGGAGACTGGTTCTTCCAGACAACATTAACTATATCTCTTCACCACTCCAAAGCCCATAGAAGTCCCTAGAAAAATAGTTCTTTAATGTATCTCATTCTCAATTTACACACAAAAAATACAGATGAATGCATGTTCTGTCTTTTCCCTGAAGTATTGAATACAGCTGGATGGAAAACAAGATTTCCATCTTATGATAAATGTCAGAGTTCTGGCATTTGTTTTCAGTTCCTGATGTGAACAAAACAGTCTTTCAAGAGTTTTGGAGAAGAAAAGGGAGAGAAGGCCAATTTCAGAAGAGCCAAAACTCATAGCACACATGAAAATTTTAGATTCTAATCCATGCCTGAGGGAGAAGGGACTTAATGCCGTATATCCTTATATCCTAAGTGAAAGCACTTAACAACTTTCTCTGGGGCGATTTGTCTGTGGGCCTTTGCTCACAAAATCTATCCTGAGTCCAAGAAATCTTTTCAGACAAACTTTTGACATCAGGATAACTTTTTGAAATGCATTAGTGTGAAGGAATCTATTTTTTGGCAACAAATTTTAAATAAAAGGTATTTCATTTCAACCACCAATTATGAGCTCTGTCAGTAGCACAGCCCTAGTCCCTGCCTAGTCCCAGAATGGCACAGGCAGCTTCAGGGGTAGGTGATGGTGCCAGAGACCAGAGGCAGTATTTCCCAGAGGATGGGGTACACCACTTCCCAACCATGATTGGAATAACACCTGTGCCTTCTGCTGGGTTGTGATCAGGCTTACAGCCTACAATAATTAAGGACTAAAAGAAGGGGAACAGGCTAAATGCTACCTCCATAAGGCATTCAGGCCATCCACCCAAGACCTATTACCGTTCCTCTCTGTGTAGAACCATAAAAGGTGCTTGTACCCAGATCTGAAGCTGAGGTCAAGCTACAGAAAATCGAGGCTCATTTCTCTCACCAAAATCTCTGGTTTTCTCTCACCAGATCTGATTCTCATCAAGTTAGCAAGTGCAGCATGTTTTGCCTTTCTTAGCACTCAATGGTAGTTCCTTTTTTTATTATTATTTTCCTCATTGTATGTTTTCTTAATTGTTAATCCAACACATGACACATGAATTTTTCACCTATTTTGGTTTAAAAAAAGAAAAAGAAAATGAGAATCAGACATTTTATTGTAGGATATAATTTTCAAATAAACTTTAAGTGCGGTGTCAGGAAATGGCGCTGTTACAAGAAGCAATATTTCTTTAAAACTTCATTTTGCTTTATCTGCTAATTTTAGACAAACATGATACTGAAATTTCAACTAACTACTGGGGTCTACTAAATAGTGTGACGAAGTGGGAGACATAACAATTCCTTGACCTTTTCAGAAGTTAGAAACAGGACACACTTGATTGTATATAGTAGTCAGCCCAAGTGAAAAATAAAGGAGGTGGTGTTGTTCTCATAATATTGCACCATTTAGAAAAAGGAACTATCGGGTTGTAGCTTTGCTTGGTTCCCAGTTAGGTGTCTTACTAAAAAGCCTGCTAAAAAACCCCATCATGATCACTTAGTCTTCCTATTTAATCTGTAGAGGGCAAATGTAACTCACATAGGCCAAATCTTTAGTCTAGGCTGAACCTTTAGCCTAGGCCAAATCAAGGTCCCTGATAAAATAAGAACCTTGTTTTATTTACATAACATTGTCTTTAACGATATAGTGAAATCAAAAGAAACTTGATAAGTAATTTCATTTCACTGAATCAGCATTACATCTGTAACAAAAAATTCAGGCAAAAAAGATTTGAGAAGCCTGGCAACAATCTCTCTGTGGCAAATACTAACAGGGAGCCCTCAGCTTCTTTTACAATGTCCAGGGGGAACATTTGAGAATCAAACTTATTCTGGGTTTCTCAGAAAAATTATACTGGTTTTCAGTTTTCAAGATTTTTTTTTCAGCAAAAATAGCCAGTTGCCAATAGGTATTATACATTTTCCCCACAAACCATAATACATGTAAAACTTTTTTAAAAAATTCTCAGTCTGACTATACCACTTAAAGAGAATCTCCCATGGATATTTAAACTTCAATTATTTACAGGCAAAAAGAAAGTCAACCCAAACCAAACAGAAAAATCTTCAAACCCATACAGATTCATTACAGAAAAATCAAGCCCCAGACCACTGGTGATATTTTAGTCTTTGGCTTAGAATTTGCAGGAGGCTTCAAATAGATATTTATTGACCCTTGTGGATCTCACTGAGAGGGCAAGAATAGGGCTTTAATGACAAAATTTAGGTGATACTTGTTATCTTAAAGTAGATTTATTCCTAGGTGTCCTCCACTGGAACAGAACAGCATTTTGATCAGCAGATAGTGGCATAAGCTCTGTGGAAAGGAAAATATTTTAACCTTGCGCATGGGAACTCATTAGTTGATATACTGAGCCCTTTCTTTCTGTAATTTGACAATATGAGTTTAATGCGTCTATGAAGCTACCTTGGTAGACCGTGACAAGTACCAGATACATCTTAGTTGCATCTTTGGTTTTGCTTGAATCTTGAAAAAAGAAAGTTGCTCTGTAGCCCAGCTCTTCTGAATTTTCCAAAATGACCAATAACATCCATTTGTCATCCCTCGGTCACAGGATCCCAACAAGTTCCCGGAGTCATTGTGAACCCAGCCAAAATAAAAGGTTTCCTTTACCACTCTTGTGGACAGGTCAGAGTGCAAAGGAAGGAAACAATATTCAACACTTATTTAGTCCTGGAGGGTGGATTAATGGTATTAGAGAAGGAGAACTGACAACTACCTCACCAAAGAGGAGAGCACATGTCTCTGCTTCTGCCACTGTTACTTTACAAGTTGACCTCCACCCCAGCTCTTTCACAGCAGTAGGTTTGACAGATGAGCGATAATGAGAGTCCAGATAGTGCACAGAACAGACTGCTGCTTGAGCAGCACAAAAGCTAGTCATCACATAGCACTTGCCAGGCAACTCTCAAAGGACATCGCACTTCCAGTCCTTTGATCTTTTTTTTTTTTTTCTTTTAAACAGAACAAGCAGAGTAAAGCTGGGACACTTTCAAAAGCATAAACTATGGTCTGCTACACTCTTCCCTTTTTTCTCAATCCTTTTTCCTTACTATTGCTCTTTGCGAGACATACTACATATGTTAAACTTTGATAAATGACAGATAAATCTTGCTGTTCACAGAATGACCATAAAATTCACTTCCACAGCAATATCAAACTGTCAGATAATTTACCAACAATAAATTTATAAGAAATTTTATACAACTGCATACATATGAACACACCAGCACATTAAAGACACATACACCTAACTGGACAAAAGACGTTACTGTAATGTGTCTCTTGTGTATTTTCTCATGCTCTAGAGATGTGACCCTTTTGTCATCTTTCTAGTATTTAGAGATCCACACCACACCTTTATATCTTGTGAAGGAAATGTTCATGTTGTTATCCTGATTTTGGCTGGGATAGAGGTAATTTTCTTCCTAAAAACTGGTATAGTGCTGTCTTTTGGATTTAGTATGAGAATAATGTTGAAAACACACTGATGTTTTAGTTGTTGCTAAGTAGTGTTTACACTAGTCAAGGACTTTTCGGCTTCACTGCCTTGCCAGTGAGAAGCTGGGAGGGAGCACAGCCAGGACAGCTGACCCAAACTGGTCAGAGGGATATTCCATACCATATGATGTCATGCTCAGTATATAAACTGGGGGGGAGTTGGCTGGGGGGGTGACAGCCACCGCTCAGGAACTGGTGGTGGTGGTGAGAAATTGCATTATGTATCACTTGTTTTGTTTATTCTTTTATCATTATTATTGTTGTTGCTGTTATTGTTTTCCCTTCCTTTTCTGTCCTATTAAACTGTCTTTATCTCAACCCACAAATTTTACCTTTTTTATCCTGATTGTCTCCGCCATCCCACTGGGTGGGGAGTGAGTGAGTGGCTGCGTGGAGTTTAACTGCCTGCTGAGTTAAACCACAACAGTTGTGCATGACTGCTTTCCTTTCTCAGCAGACTGAATGTGGTCACCTATCTTCTCCAAAGGGTGGCATCATTTTAGTTTTTGATTCATATTATGTAGTAGTTTACATTTTGAAGCAATGTTCAAATTTAAATCCTCCCAGTGTCCTCATGAGAACTGAGAGAAAATGTTATATTTCTTTTTTCATATTGGGAAACTGCTTTCACACCCACACCAATGAAGCTGCAGCAGCTCAGTAAATTATTGCCCATCGGCTGGTGTCTGGTAATAATATGAGCCCCACTGAGCCCCTCTTATAAATACTTAAAACTCAGTAAAAGAGATCTAAATCAAGGTACTGTTACTTTAGATACGGCATAAGCTAAAACTACAGTACCTGCATGTCATTGTAGAGATTCAGCTGTAATTATGTCATCACATGTGTGCATATTCACAGAATGAAGTACGTAAACAGTTTTCAACAAGAGCAGTGTCCAGCCATTTGGCTCAACTCACTGCTGGGAGAAGTCCAACCTAAACTGCTGGAATTTGTGCCGAAACTGCTGAATGCCTACATACTTTGTGTCAGTTTTGCTGCATGTGACTTCTGAAGAGGTGGCACCAAAATTCTGTAGGTCTGTAGTGTCTTAAGCCACTGCAGCAATTTGAGCCTTGACTCACGGTGGCACTGAGTGATCCAGTTTTTCCCAATACCATGAAATTATTTATCACTAAAGACAGAATCAGATCTAACCAGTTTGGATTTAATATTTAATTACAGATACATCTTCAAGTGATTCTGTGTGATTCAGGACTTTACAAAGAGACAAAATGCACATTTTCTAGTGTCTTCCAGTAAACGAGTAAAACTTTAGAAAACTATAACTGAGCTTTCTTCTATACCAATTTTTCCTGTGGAGAGGAAAATAAATCCTGTCCATGAAATTATTTTATAATTTACAGAGCTACTTTAAAGCTATTTTAAAAGGCTGGTACATTTTTATTTCTGGAAATGACAACAAAGATACAAGTTTGGCCTTCTACACAGTGATTTGCTACATGAAGAGAAGAAAGTGACATTCTGCTTTACAGAATATTTGTCAAAATGTATTTTTATACTGTAACCTCTCCAGCTTGTGGGCCCATCCATACAGAATGTTCACAGTAAGGCATTGCCAGCACTGCTTATAGATTATATATAAAAACAATAGAGAGTGATTAAATAAGGCAAGGTAGCATAATGACTGTATCTTACAAATATATATTTAAACAAGAAAGCAAGTACTGTGAATTCTTGGAATAAGTGAAAAGAGGGTGACGGAAGGTGCCATGACTGCATCTACAAGTATGTTTATCAAAATATCAAGGACAGAATGTGATTTAAATACTGGCTTGCAGAGAAATATGAAATGAACTGATCTATATTTATTAACATGCAAAACACATGTAAAGGGTAGAATGCACTGCATGTATTTTACAGTCTAATAAAGACATAGGAGAGCCAGGCATTGTTTCACCATAAAGACATTGAGGATGGATGTCATAAGGCATTTGTGGAGCACCATATAAGAGGCAGAACATTTTTATACAACTGAAAATTAAATGCCATCTAAAAGGACAGGACAGCCCTACAGCAAATTGACTCTTAGACAACTGCAACCAAAGCATTACAGTTGATGAAATCAAACCAACATTAGAGTCAGCAGAGAAGCCAGTCATAGAACCCACCAGAACCAAGTCTATGGTTGGGGTTTTCTTCTGTTCTTTCTGTCAAGGCTACTTTCAAGGAAATAAAATTATATATGCTGCATACAGTATATAGAGGCAAAGGATGGATTTTAATTTTAGGAAAGAGATTCAGGTGTAAATGGAAGGGTAAATAAAAAAGATACACTTCTGAAAGAATTCTTGACTTCATGTAATAAACAGTCAGACAAAGCAACAAAATTGCATTAGTATCAAAATTGTTAGTAGGGTTTAAAATAGTGAAGACATTGTTTTGTGGGTTTTGTGTTGTGTTTGTTTTTTTTTTATCCAACATAACAAAGCTAAATGATAATATAAAATTTGAATTTACAGAAGATAGATTGTGCAAGATTTATCCAGCATTTTTCTGTATAAAATTATTGGATTTCTTTCCAAGATCAGGAATTTAAATAGATGTGATATATTTAGATATCATGAAGATGCCTCAAATATGTCCATAATAGAAATTATTGGTTCATATAGACAAGATGAGGTTCTGCTTAAGAACTGAATAGTATGAAATAACCTATTTATTGGTCTTCAGGAATGACCTGTTCAAAATGGAGTAAGGAGTGCTACAGGAGTAACATAATATGAAAGAGAATAAGGATGTCATAGAAGAAGGAAAGAAGATTCTTCAAGGCTGAAGTAATAAAGATGGAAAGAAACCTGATAATAAAGTTTGCAAAAGCATGCATTTATGAATTAAGAATTTCTGTTAGAAGTGGAAGCCAACTGTTGGAAGAGGCAAAAGAGGAAATGCTATCATATTTGTCAATATCATGTCTGCAAAAAACCCCAAGTCTGATTCTAGAAACTCACATGTAATGTATTTATAGTATATAGAGTGAAGTTTTAATATGATTTGAGAGGACACTGGGATCTTTCAGACTTCTGAATATAAACTTCGGTCTTCCATTAAGAGAATCTTTATTACTTCATTCATTAAACCTGCTAAGGGGGCAGAAAATTTTACTACGCTGGTTGGAAGATTTCAGAGCCAATTATATAACAGAATACTAAAGATATTTTTATATGTATGAGTTTAAATAAGCATATGTTTGCTTTCTCTGTCAAGCACAGTGGGTGGATATGAGTCAACTTAGTCAGATGATCTGGTCAACTTTAATTCCCCTTGTGTTTACTAACACAGATTTCAAGTTTCTGACTGCATATTGCTCTTTCCACAGAGCTCCTGCTTCATTTAGGGCACACAATGAATAGTGGCACTGAATGAGCAATTACAGTATTAAAAAAAACGTTTTTTATCCTCAGTCAGGGTGTATTTCCATGTATTATTTACAGCTCACGATTCAAGCTTCTGCAATAAATATAGAACTATTCACTTCCACTTGGGCTTCTCCATTGTATATTCATTCAAAGGAATATTCCACAAAGATCAATCTATTTATTTTTTATAAGACCCTGTCAATGGATTTCATGTATTATAGAGGCTGAGCTGCAGGAAAATAAGGAACACCTTTCAGTTGCTCAAGAAAATGCTGGAGTTCAGCATCTAGATCCCAGAATGCTACTATAACTAGAAAACTTTCTGTTTAACAGATTATACATGTCCCAATTTTCTAACAAACAAAGCAACAGTCCTTTGTCTAATAACCTTAGCTATTATAAAGCCATGATTTATTCCATACCACCAACTCTATTATTCCTGAATGAGGCACAACTCCTGTGAAAGATTACTATGTGAGTATGTGACAGAGAACTACAATGCACATGCAGAAGAAGGTTGTACCAAAAAATTGAACAAGCAGTCTTTTTCCACCATTTCCTAACTTGAATGTTTCCCATAGAAATGTAAAATTCAAAACATAGATATATATATAAAAAAACTCTGAATCTTAACTGGCATTCAGGTGAGCATTTTTGCTTTCCCTGAAGTGGAAGGAAATTTTCTTTCCAGAATTGTTTGATATTAGCATAATATTTAGAATTCTTTTATTAGCTGAGTATAGGTAGCTACATTCAAATATGAGAAAGCATTTGAATGTTAAGAAAGGAATGGGCAAAACATCAAATATAAGATATATTAATTGTAGTTTGTCATTAGTTAATACTCAAAGTCCATATTGATCTTTGGAGGTCAAAAGTAATTTCCATGGGGAAAGTAGCTGAACTCTGAATACTAAAGAATCACTGAGCTTCAGAGATACATAATGTTGTTAGTAAAGATACCAAATTCAGATACAGTATTTTTACCAGGTATGTCCAATTAACATTCAATATGAATGATAGGCAAATGCTACTAATTGATATTTTCTGTCAAAACTGTTTCTCTGTATATTTTTTTTTTTACTAAACAGGTTTTTTTTCCTGAAGTGTATGATTTCCATAGAAAGTATGAGGATTTTATTTTTTTCTGGTGGAACAAATGAATATTTGAAATATTCAGGTTTGGATGCCATGATACAATGCCTCAATTAAGTAAGTCTTACTTTTAGTTTTCAATCACAGTTCAGAAAATTCAGTAAAACAACTCAGATATTTCTATTGATGAAGAAAGAAAAATATAGTAATGCCTTTATACAAAAGTTGACAGGTAAAATGAAACAGAAGCCACTGATGGACGTTAGTGCTTTTTGGTGGGGTATTCACAACCCAGTAAGAGTTTGCATCACATGAATAATTTACAGAAGCATTGTCTTTGTCCACTGAGCAGTGTCTTAGTTTGCGTGTATGGTACAGTTAAGAAAAGGCATCCATCCACTTGTTCAGTACCTTCACTGAAATTGTCTGTGAGTGATTCTTCAACTGTCTAGATTTGTTTCATCAGTATACAGTCCAAATGCCCTACGGATGTCTGAAAACAGCAGGATAGATGTAGAAATGAGTTTATCATGTAGAAAAAGGAAGCTGTTTTGACATGCCTGCAATCAAAGAGGGCATCCTTCTGGTGAGAAAAAGCACTTGTTCAGGTAGAACGAATTAGCCTGCTGTTGCAAGCATACTAGCCTTAGGAATTTGGGGACAATC
The DNA here is from genome assembly GCF_963921805.1 of Phalacrocorax carbo. Lineage (NCBI taxonomy): Eukaryota > Metazoa > Chordata > Aves > Suliformes > Phalacrocoracidae > Phalacrocorax > Phalacrocorax carbo. The sequence continues at coordinate 29,040,242 of NC_087514.1, forward strand.
ACAGCAATAAATGTGGATTTAACTGATGGTGTGCTTTTTGAACTGGGTTAAGCTCTTCATACAGGAGAACATAACACAGAAAAAGGAAGACTTTCCCCACCCACATCAACTTTCTCTCCCCTTTGTTTACTAGTTTAGATAGCACTAGTGATTTCCAGATTTCAGTTCAGATCTAGCTAAAATTTGGAAGGAGAGAAAAAAACCAAAAACAAACCTTACACTCTCTGGCTGCCATCTACCTCTAAACCTGACTGTTATTTCCCCCCTCAGGCTTCCACAGTCCCCAGTGTAATCCTATTATTTCTTCCTTTACCACTTGTCTTAAACCTCAGGTTCCATTTACACTTTTTTAATGAAATATCCTTTCTCTGAACTAACTTTAAGAAATCAGTCTAATAATGAAGTCTACAGAGAATGCAAGAAGAAAAAATAACAATCTCAAACTATTGATCAATGGGTCTTTCTAACCAAAAAGCCTGTTGTTCATTAATAAAACTCAAGTCACTGGCTTTTTTAGGGGAATAAGTTGTTGGTCTCACAGTTGTTACCATTTTGAGAAAGAATAAAAAGAGATGTCTTGTAAGTAAATGCTATATAGCAGTGGAAAATGGAAGTGCAAAATATATTAAAATATTTTTAAATTTAATAAACTAATAGAAAGAGGGGGAATAATAGGCCACTAGTAAAGTGAAAGACAAAATTTAAGAGAGAGCAACTGCAGTTATTGTCTTTTCATTGCTGAAGACAAGACAACTGGAAAACAGAGAGGATTATTTCAAATTATTGGAAGGTAATTAAAAATTCAATGGCTCAGTGCTGCAATGTCTGACTGTAACTGAGAAATTACTAAACAAAAGTTAAAAAATTTTAGCAAAAGCAGGTCACTTTGAAATACCCAAAGCTTGCTAAATTCTAAGTGGGTAAAATAGAATATTCATTATTCTTCCATTAAAGTGGTGTGGTTTCAAGATGTGAATCAAATCTTAAATATTATTATAGAAGAGCAAAAACAGTTGAGAAAAAAATTATTTTTCTATAACCAGGTCTAAGTTTGGCAAACTGTGACAAAGCTGAGAATATTATTAATTCAAAGATAGCAGCATGCTACTGTGTTTAAACTGTTTTTATACTTAGTGGAAGTGAGGTTTTTTCCAGTATTTTTCTGTGGGAAAATTAGAATTTACCCAGGTCAGTGCAAACCTAAACTTAACCAGATTATTTATTTCTGAAATTTTGCAATTAGACCTTCTCTTGTCATTATCTAAGCCAATATCTTTGTTGTTTGTACTGATAGTTCCTGAAATCATCCAGTTTGAGTCCAAACCCAGGCATGTGTCTTAGGTTTTTTTTCATTCAGATCCCCATAGTAATAAATATATTCCAAAATACTCTTGAAACTGCATTGTTAACATCTTGCTATTAATACTTGTAAAGACTAGGATTAATTTAATGTAGAAAAGCTGAAGTTCCTTAAATTATCTAAATTAAAAAGGAACAAATTTTTTCCTGTAGAGTAAAGGCATCTTAGTGTAAAAGTCTTGGAAGTAGTTTGGGGCATCTCCATTGCATTGCAGCACTGTGTAGAATCTTCTTTTCAGAGCTGAAGAGGAAGAAGTTGCTTGCTTTTGCTTAGCACATTGTTTTCATACTTTGGTAATTTAATATATATATTAAAATTTGTTCATGAGAGAGAGTTGTTTCAAATCTCATTAGAAATACTTTGATGTTTCAGCAACAACGAAACAAAGGATTGTACAATAAATATTCATTCTAGTGGGGAAAAAATGGATTAGAGTTTCTAACTGGCCCTTGCAAGTAGAAATATGGGGCTCAGCAGCCTATAAAAAGTCAGTGATATGCTTGAGAAAGTGATTTTTAAAATCACAGGACTATTTCTATGACATTGTAGTCTCATTTTGTTGACAAATTCTAACTAAATTTCAAATTTGAGCCTTCAAAGAACAAAAACAGTTCCACAAAGTTGTGATTCTCCTCTAACAGTTTTAGCTTAAAAAAATGTCTAAGTTTAACTGCCAGGTCATGATCTATCATTTCCTTTAACCAGGCCTATTTTCAGAGTTTCCATCCCTGAAACAGATGGATGTGTGCTTAACGCTGTTATTTAACCGAACTCCTGTGTTCTAGGATTTCAGTTTTCTCTAGAGTGTCTCAGGTTACGTTCGGCTAGACAGGTCTCCCAACAAACAGCAAGTGGGGACATAAGATATTTCTCAAACCATGGACCCTAGACTAGCTCAGAAGTGGTCTATGAATTGTTGCATCTCTGCTCAGACTGTTTTGGTCTATGGAGGTGGGGAGATGGGTGAGGGAAGTGATTTATTTTCATTTGCATTGAAGTAGGTGTGAAGCAGTGTTTACAAGCCAGCAAATGGTGTAAGTATTTAAATCACAAGTGTTCCGAGGCAACATGCTTTCTTTTTTCCCTAGACTAGAGGATGCATGTTAACGTAGCCAACCAATGGATGTGACTGAGCAGTGCCTGTTACTGTCATTACATCTCAGCTGTTATTTCTGAGTGTTCTTTGCAGCTCATTTTCTAGACTTGAAGAGGTTGGATATCTCACTCTCAGCCTGAGAGGAGACCAAAATAAGTACAAGAAGGTCTGATGATCTGAACTGCATGCAGATTATGGAATTAAACTCTGACTTCAGAATACATCTGATCAATATGAGCCTAGATGCGAGCATCTCCTTGGGGACACTGCCACTCTCCACTACTCCAGCTTGACTAGTTTTAGCTCACAGATTTATAACTATGAAAGTTCATTGCTGCTTTTCCCTGTCCAAACCACATACATGTTGTTAATGAAAAAATTATTGACATGCAGCATCCCAAAGAAGTCTTTGTTCCTGAATGAACCAGGAAGAATCATAGAATCATAGAATCGTTAAGGTTGGAAAAGACCCTTAAGATCGAGTCCAACCGCTAACCTATCACTGCCAAGTCCACCACTAAACCATATCCTTCTTTCCTTTTGCTTCTCCAGGCATCCTCGCCCAGTTGTCCAAGAGAATTCAGATACTGCACCATTTAACATCCCCAGCTTACACTGAATTTTAACAAAAGCTACACACTACCACGTTAACTGAAGTGCATACAATGACTGGTGCTTCCATTCATTTGCCTTCAGTTGCCAGGACATGTTGGCATAACCTCCTGCCCCTTTGGGACACCTGGGTCTCCAGAAAGATTATTCTCACTTTTGGCCAACGGGCATCAAATGCATACTCCTTAATTTTCTAGGACTTCAGACCATGGGTTTGAAACATCCAAGTTTTCTTAAGTGATTATGACAGCTTTAATATATGCCTTCTGAAAATTCAGGGAAGAGCTTATATGCAAACCCAATGGAATCTCACTGAAAGGCAGGCAGACAGGACCCTAAGGGCACTAAAATTGCCATGCCCCTGCCTGGTCATTCCAGGCCTGTGTATGACCCTGGTTCCCCTCACTGGCCTGATCTTGACCCCCCCGCGGGCCAAGAGCCCTGCCCAGCTTTGACCCAGCCCAGTCCCCAAGGAGGTGCCTGATTCCCAGGGCTGGGGCAGCTGCCTCCTGGCTGTCCTGCTCCCTGCTCCCTTGCTCTCCTGCATAGTCCTGCCCTGCTGCCCGGAGGGGCCCCTGACCAGCACCCTGACATTAGTGTGGGAAAAGGTGGAAGAAAGAATATGATAATAATTTTGTACACATGGCTAGATTAAGCAGATCTTCATCAAGGACAGATCAATCTAAGAATTTAAGAATTAAACACTAAGGGGTGAAGAATTCTGTACGAAGCACAGAGGTATAACTAGAACTCAGACAAGATTAACACGACAAAGAAATAACATGTAGCTGTTTCTCAAAGACATGCTGAAGAGTCACCACATTGCTTGGGTCTCATATCAGCTGAATATGTATAAGTTACTATATTCTTCCAATTCAGCTTGCACATAGAGATATGGGATAAGACCTCTTTAAGAGTTCTGGTAAAGTGACATAACAATCTTTAAGCTAAAGCAAATACAGAGAAGTCATGTCAGACTGCTGAATATGAAATAGTCATGTGCTCAGATGGCAAATCTGGGGCTTATTTTAAAAACAAAAATCATATATAATGGAGATAAGACAGAAGCTTAACTAAATCAAGGTTTGTAAAGATTCTGAGCATCACCATACCTAGATCACTGCTCTCTCAATGTTCTGCTCATAAATGTAGGCAAACCCTTCTTAGAAATTACCATTTCTGCACCAAAGAGCAATCCACTTGTATGACAATTTTGAAGCTTTCTCAGAATCCAAACAGGCAATGGAGCAGTGCAGGACTTTTCAGGAATTAACGAGTGCTGCCTGTTTAGCAGCTAAGGCTCAATGCCACTGACCTGAACCCAGTTCTCTGTCCTAGCTGGAAGTTCACTTTGGTTGTTGCAGGGGAGGTCTGCAAGTCAAAATGAGAGAAGAGTTATTGAAAGAACTTCCAAAGAAGACAGAGTGATTGAAATCTGAAGATACCTGAGGCTGCAAAAAAGCACAAAGACAAAGGAAAATATTATCTTGTTAACTAAGGTAATACTATATGAGATAAATCTGGACGGGAGAGAGTAAAAAAATTAGTCACACATGAACAAAGTAGGCTGCCTGTTTGCTACTTCTGTATACAAAGGAAAAATTTTGATAAATGAAAAGGTGGAAATTCTTTCCTATGAAAAAAATGTTTGAATTCTTGAGAGAGGAGACTGAAATTGTAACCTCAGATGAGAAGTAGTACTTTTCATTGGAAAGAAGTTAATAAAAACAGGAAATTTGGGAACCAAAATGAGCCCATGGGCATCCAGGCTAGTTGGTTCCCAAGTAACCTCTTGAGCTGGCCGTAACAAGAACTGGTCATCATGTCTTCTGATTAGCCAGGGAAGCCTTGAGGTCCTCCAGGCAGGAAAGTGATAAAATTAGTCATGTGGTAAATGTGACACTCAGAAGCTCTGAGATCTGTAGTTCTCTATTGGGTTCTAAACGGAAGGAAGATTGGTGTCAACGGAACTTGGAAATGACTATCAAGCCTGCACCTGGCAGTCACATTATGAGGAAATAGAGTTCGGAGAGATAAGCTGTCTCCGAAGGAAGTAGATTTCCATTCAGTTAATATAAATTTTAATAATTTCAATTCTGTTAAATCAGCACTTTCCCCACAACAATCTATTCTGTCAGAAGACATATGAGCAGCAAAAAGAACAACTAAAACTTCAATTTTATCTTTGTGGTATTTCTCCTGAGGGTCCTGTTAAGAAGGCCTTGTCATATAGCATGGTAGGACTTTGAAGTATAAGAGAAATAGTCTATGTATCAGAGAAAGAATTATTAACCAGGTAAAAAGATGGGTTATTTGGAAGCTGACGGGTGGGAGTAGAAATGAAATTTAAACCCAAAATATTTAGTACTCAGATTTTTTTTTAGCCTGGAACCTTATTGATTGACATTGTTGGGGGATTGAGCTGCCAGCAGCATACTGCGTTCCTTTACAGCAAAAGAATTCACAGGCTTTGTAGGTACAAAGCAGATTAAAGACACAAAGAATAAAGCTATGTTTTCTCATGTATGTTTTTCTCACCACAGTTTTCACTTGCTACAACATAAAGAGCAGGGTGTACAAGGTTATATGGAAATAAATGTCAGCTTAGTTCATACCAAAAGGGAATAGGAAGGAAGTGAAAAAAAATGGCATTCACGTTTGCAGCAGTGAATGGATGAAGACACACAAAATATTTAAGTGCACAAAACAAGGAGAGCTCTTGACCTGCAAATCCGGTACTTTGCAGATGTTTTATGAAGAAGATCATTTACACCAAACTGCTCCTGTGCCAAGATGTTCAAGTCCTTGACATGATTTCTTGCCATAATCTGATATGCTTAGTCAAACGGAAAGCTGAAAATTAGGCCACATCTTCTGAACCCATAGTCTACACAGCGAAAAACTTATCTAAGGAATTTAAGAGCAGAATCACAGAGTTGCTGCTAGGTTGAATTAAATGTTAAGTGCTGCTCTTTTTTTCAGCCACAAAAATGGTATATGGCTGCTCCTGAGCTAAGAATATATTGTTGCACATGGCGAGTACAGCATGGTGGCATGGAAAGCTGTCTTTATATTTAAATGCCTTTAAAAAAAACCCAAAACACATGAGAAAGAACATTAAAAAAAGCCTCAGACAATTCTCAGATGTGTGCTACAGAATCACAGCTCCACTTCAGCAGAACAATCCAGTTATCTTGAGACATTTTCTACTTTCTGGATTTAGGCTGGATGCAGGGAAGGTTTTACAGGAGTCAGGAGAGAAACAAAACAGGAAGCAGGAAAGAGAGATGTGTCAGGTCAGAATATTTTTAAGTCACTTTTCTCTTCTGTTATCAACAGTTTCCATGTTAAATGCAGGATCAGAGTTGCAAATATATGTAAATGGTATCACATGGATGAATGTTATAAACTGAGTTCTGCCATTCAATTACAATTTGTTTTGTAATTCCAGATCCACACATGTAGGACTAAATACATTTCCACATGAGTGTATACCTACAGGTTTCCTTAGATATGTTCAGTCTGCAAATTCAGTCCAGGAATGAAACAAAAAAAAAAGGCACTGGCACTTAGTTTGGGCTTCCAAATATATAGCTGTATCTCTGTGAAGGATGTTTGATGTCCATGTTTCCCCCCAAAATGACCACATCTTATGCACAGATTAGTTCTAAAGCATGCACACTGTGGGTTCAGCAACGTGGGACACGTGTGCTATACTGAGTCACTGCGACTGACTATATCAGTGACAGGCAGCCTGAGTGCAGGCTACCTACTCAAGGTTCATCTATTCCACTCATTCTGGTGTATCAGATTCACTGCCTGTGTTGGAATGCAGATATGTTTCTGTCAGGGTAATCTTTGCTGGTATTGCATCTTATGGGATCCCATATTCATCAGCTACCCCACACCTGGCTGAGAAAAGACAGAAAAGTTTTTATTGTAAAAGGGGACCACTTGGATATTGTCAATATTTTGGGACTTGAGAAAATGCTAATTTACCATGTACTTTAAAACAAACAAAATCCACTGAACTTCCCAAATATGTACCACTAAAATTCATACATATTCTCATCAGGCTTAGAATATGGATATTTGGTTTGAAACATCAATAACTGCTGAAAGCCTGTCCAGACGAGTGATTTTATTTTTGCTGTCAGAAAGAAATACAGGGTATAAATATCCAACAGAAACAAGATATCTTTGTTTTAAAATGTTAGAGGGAAAAAAAAGACAGGAAGGAAGACACTTTCATTTTGCTCTTTGTTTCCACTTCTTTACTGAATTTTTTCCTTCAGTTAAATTCTTTCCCCCTTAGTCTGAGTCATCTCAAAATCCTTTACTGTTGTGATTTTTTTCTTCCTCCTTCTTCTCTCCAATGAAATTATTTTTTTCTTCCAGCTCCTTTTTGCTCATTCTGTTTTGTTTCAAACTTTCCTCGAGGAACGTCCCTTCTGATTGAGGTCTAAACCTTCCGCTCCTTGTTTTCTACCTGCCTAAAAAAGCCTTTGTTATCTATACTGCTTATATCATTGCAGGCTGAGAAATTGTTGGATCAGGCAACTGCCTTCACCATTTCTTTCATGTTGTCTTAACTTTCCTTATCTGTCCCTGGCTGTGATGGAGTGAGAGGCACTGAGAATACAAAACAGATCTGATGAGGAGTAATGAGAAGAAGATGAATCCTGTTCAGCGCAGCAGCCACTAAACACCATTGCAGACAGATGAAGAAATTGCAGTGAAAAACATTGCTTCCTGCATAACAGTCATGCTTCCACATGAGATTTCAAGCAGGGCTCTGAAACAGCCTAATGACAGAAACAAACGATAAGGATTCATTTCAAATATATAATGTGTGATGGACCCACTGATAAAGCCAAAGTACTTTGGAACTCATCCTTTCATTACTAGCTTGCAGTTTGTTGCTTCTCTTTTAGGTGATGCTTGAAAGTTTATTTATGTTCCCTGCTACAACCACAGTAAAAGTTATTTTGCTTCTCTTGACAAACATTGCCTCTGTCATTATCTCATTCCTTTTTTGTTTTGCTATTTCAGACTGCCACAGTACAGTTAGTTAAAAGTTATACAATCATTGTAACCTGTTGGGCCTCAAAAGAAAAACAGATTTTGGAAATATTAACTACAAACCAGTGCACTGAAGGACCAGTGGACCAATCTAGAGGTGTAGTAACCCTCATTTAGGTGCAGTTTATCCAGTCTCACTTCATGTCAGTGCAAGTACAATTAATCTCTGGGCAAAACACATTTACTGTAATGGTGTGGGGCAACAGAGACCCCATGAGGGTCTCTTTCAGGTACGCATAATGAGGAGGCAGTGAGCACACGTTAAGATCCAGAAATAAAAACTGGTAATAATAAAGAGGAATCATAATTTCAGAAGTGTTAAAGCTGATGGAAGGACTGAGAAGGAGAGCAGGATTGAGGTGCTTGGCTTAATTTTTTTGTAGCACATGCTATAGCTGCAATATACATGACCACACAACATTCAAAGGCGGCTCTAAGAAGTCAAAAAACAAAGTAAGGAAAAAATGCAATGGAATAAGACACACTTTAGTTTGTTTACTTAGTAGTACAATTTAAAAGGAAAATTTTATAGCTTTTAGGCTGATACAAATTTGCATAAAATAAAAAATTACATAAAATGGTAATACTATATAATTTGAGATTGTCACTTCTAACCATTAGCTTTTAGAGTTGCAGGGATGCATGTGGTGGTCCAGAATGTTTAGAAGAATAAACTGACAAACTATTATAGGAGGTAAATTTGCAAGCCTCTTTTTTTAACTAACAAACAAATTAGTTTGTGAAATGTAAATTTGACAAATAGACCATTGTAAGGCTCTTACAATGAATTGGGAAAATCAGGCACATAGAAGACACTTTTTATCTGTAGCTAAAAAACAGCATCTGCCCAATTAGCTTCAGGAATGAATCTGAATAGAATAAAGAAGCTCAGGAAGCACAAGCAAACTCAGTAGCTGTGTGATTCATAATGCATGCCAGCAAACTGTTGTTTGCTATACATATGTCAGGAGTTAATTTTCCTGTCACTTTCAAGAAACCTTTTTCTTTTTTAGCATTTATTATTTCTGCTACCACAGGGCCCATGAATTCTAGCTAAAGGTTAGGGATCTCTATGCCGGATGCTGTACATGAAGCAGAAAGACAGTGCATACTTCTGGTTTATGAGAAGAAACTCAAGGATACTGACATGGGAAGACAAAGAAGCAGTTAGACAGGGTGAGCAGTAGGGCAGAGCACTCTGAAACATCTTTGTCGTCAAGAGTTTCTGCAAACCTCTCAGCTGTGGTAAGTTCTATGGAAGGATGAGAGGAAGGTTACATGGTACCCGCATGAGCTCGTTTAAAGCATGAAGGGAACTGTGGGAGAAAGCAGAAATACATGGTTTGACAATCAAAGAGATGAGTGACAGAGGATGTTACTGTGGGTTACACAGACACAGGAGTTGGCCTCCCAGGTTCTCAAGCTGGATGAAGCAAGGCTCAAGGTGAAGAAAGATTGTAAATACCTTGAAAACAAAGGCAAATAACTTCTGATGTAATAAAGAAGTGGGAACTTTACGAAGTTGAGGGGAAGGGTCATGTGCTCACAGTAATAGATCAATGTGCTGGTTCTGGCTGCGAAGGGGTTAATTCTCCTCACCGTGGGGGGTCGGCTACCTTTCCAGCTTCCCGCGCTCTACCGCGTGGCGGGGGGGGGCTGGGAGGGGCAGGGCCATGGTGGGGGCAGCTGACCCCGACTGGCCAATGGCAGGTTCATTCCATACCATGTGACACTGTGACCAGTACATTAAGGGGGGCAGTTTGTGGCTTGGGGGAGGGTCGGCGGCGGGTCGGCGGGTGGTGAGCGGCTGCGTTGCGTGCGGTTTGTTTCAGCGGTTCATTCCCCTTCCCCCTCCCTTCCCCCCCCCCCCCCCCCCGCGTTTCGTGCCTCTCATTGCTCTCCTTTACATTGCATTTTTGCTGTTGTTTCTTTCAATTTTAATTATTAAACTCTTCTTACCTCAACCCATGAGCGTTACCCTTCTGATTCTCTCCCCCATCTACCGGTGGGGGAGTGAGTGAGCGACTGTGTGGGGCTGAGCTGCCGGCTAAACACGACAGTCAGCAAAAATACCTACGTAACAGCATTCTGGAAAAATGAGTAAAAAATATGTTGTGAGGGGCAATGAACAAAAACATCTTTCAGTCATTTAAATACAAGATAAGTAGACTGGGAAAATTTTAGGTGGAGGAAAGGATGTGACTGTGTGTTAGATGAATTATGCAGAAAAAGTGTGCAAGACTTGGACACAACCTGGACATGAGGAACTGGATATGGATTCTAGGTGACAGGCCTACAGAAAGCCAGGATAATGATGTTTTCCATAGCAATGGAGAAAGAATTCAATGGAAAAGCTTGATTGCAAAGGGACATTAGGAAGGCACAGGGACCTTTGCTTATCAGTCATCCTCTACAAGTTACACAAAAACCTGTGATCTCTGTACCAAGGAAACAGTGTCCAACTTTGTGAATATCTTGCTCAGGTCAGCTGAGTTACTTGTAGAGTAAAGGATTATTTGGCTTGAACAAAGTTAATAGAATCTGGCCTGAGAAGAGAGAATATTTGGACCATAAATATTTATTTATAAATAAAATATTTAATTTATACCATAAAAGTCCAAAATGCCATCTGAAGCAAATTTGATCCCTTTTAAATTTCAGATAATATTTATTCCCTAGCAATAACACCAAAACAGCACTGTTAGTGAAATCTCACAATGAAGGCTGAAACAGTGAACCCAGTAACTGTAATTGTTGTATGGTCTGAGGCCACTTAATATAGTCCTTCCAAGCACTTCACAGATGGAATGATGTTAGAGAGGAAAGTTCAATTGAACCCTTACCAGATGTTTTAACAGATTTTCCCTACAAAAAAGTAAATTATAAACAGACCATTTAAAGTCTCAAGACTTTAAGAATCTTTTAAAATCCAACAAATAATTCTTCTCACATGTACTTTAATTATTCTGATTAATATATCGTTGGACTTCCGGTTTGTTAAGTTCAATATCTGAGGACCCATAAAGTCTCCTTTTCAGAATGGGGAACAAAATAACTATGCATATTTATATATACATAAAATTAAACATGTATATAATTATATACACACCCCCACATATTTGAGACACACACACACATATATGATACATATACAGCACAGATATAGATACAAAAATTTCATTATATAGATATAACCTGTGTATAAATGTGTATATGTAGCTCTGTGATTATAGTAATAGGGCATTCTAAAATCACACATTTTTTACTATATAATTAAAATCTCAAGGTTAGATCTAGATTTCTTAAAAAAAAAAACAACCCAGATTTTCACTATTTACTTCATTAAGATTATGATTTCACCCTAAGTATACATGGCATTAAAAGATGCCATGAAAACGAGGTATATCTTTAACCAATAATGTTGAACATGACCAGCCACATTTAAACAGGTCTAAAGTTATATTTTATCCTTAGAGATATTACTTGAAACTGTAATCATATCCAGTCCCTGAAGAGGGAGTGAAAAAACACTGAGAGACACAAAGAGTGACTCTACACACTCCAAGAAAATAGCCTTAGTCTGATCTGGTGTATGTTATAGAGTAGAATGTGTCTAATTTATACTGGAGTTGTTGTTTAATAGTCCATATTAAATTCTCTTGGCATTTCAATATGAAGGCATTAAGCACAGTAAAAATGGGTTAAAGACATGACTGTCATGACTGCAAGGTTACGGCTCTGCTCAGCCAATATATGGTGGGCGTGCGCACAGTACGTATGAGAACAGAGTGAGTCAGAGCTGTCTAGCTCAACAGTTACAAACAACTCAGCATAATAGATTTCTTTTTCACTTGTCAGGAACACAGGAAAAACTTTGCCAAGTTTTCAGGCTGAGATTCTGACCAGAAACAAAACAAAAGAATGAAACTACTGTGTCACTAGTTGCTAACTCCATGACTGCAGTTCCACATACTGTCACAGTCAATGCCCATCTGCACCTTTAAAGCATTCCCAGGCCTGGTTTTCCTTCTTTTTGCCATAAGCAGCATGCTGCCGATCTGCCACTGTGAACCCATTCCTCCCCTCATGTGATGATGTTGTAAGCACAGGGCAGATGCCTTTGCTGGGGCTGCAGGTAGGTTCTCCTGCCTCCATCACCTCAGCCACTGGGGACAGCAGGGTGCAGTGAGGAGCTTTCTATCAGGAAACAGAATGTGATGCAAGTACTTCTGTAACAGTTATGTTTGTACTTCCCTGAGGAAATGCTTGATCTGATCACAAGCTGTAAAACCAACTGTCTTTAGTTCAGTTTTGCCGTGAAGGTTACTATGATGCCGAGATCCCTATCAAGAAGGACTTTCAAAACCGCTTTTGAAACTCACTTCTTAAAATTTCTATGTCTGCTTATGTTTGGCCCTTTTTCAGTGCAAATCTCCACCAATCTCCAGTGGAAATCTCCTCCACCTTTACAAGGCATTTGCTAGTAAAGATAGAGTAATCGTGACAGGAAGACTAACATGGGAATAAATAGTGACATGTTTGCTTTCACTTTTTTCCATTCAACAGTGGTGAGTCTGGAATTTTAGAGCTTGTCTATCGCTGAGGCCTCTGGAATAAACTATTCCATAAAAACATAAAAACATAAAAAAATGTTGCATTTTTTAGCCTCTACATTACAAGGATCCTGGTGAACATTGAAAGATAGAAACGAAACCTGTGCAGATGACCTCTTCTGTATCATCCATATCCTGATGAACCTGGATATGCTAAGTGTACTCCTGCATCTAGACTGTGCATCTCTTGGAGACAGTGTACATCAGGCTCCACCAAAGAAAAGGAGAGACTCCATTTTTCAAAGTAACTCGAGTTTTAAATACCGAAGTCTGGTCAACCGAGCACTAATGTCACATGTCTTTAATATTATTATTTCTACTCTCCACTTATATATGATATCTATGAGAATATTAGAGTCAAGAAATAAAGAACAAAAGTTTTATTTCTTTTTGGTTTCTTTGATCTTGTTTAATAAGAGTTGGCCTACAATCAGCCTTGTGGTCCAGTATTTTTTGCAGGCTTCTTGTTGTAAGAGTGAAGTGTAAGGGAGTGAGGTGTCAGCAGGCTGAATAGATCACATGTAACTCCTCCTCCTCGCCATCAGGAGCTCCTAGTCTGTATTTGACCTCTATAATTTAAGAACTCATTACAGTTAAAAGGGCAAATTCAGATTTCTTATTGCTACCTATGAAATCCCACCAATTCTATTGAATACAGGAGGAATTTTAGTAGGCAAAGACACTTGATAACAATTTTTACTAAAAATTTTAAAATAAAATTATTAACCACTAGAGACACTGTTTCATTTAAGTGACAGTTAAGTAATTTTCACTCATCTACCAAAAAATTTCAAAAATTATCTTTACAGCCATCTCTGTGCTTTTTTTACTTCTCCTTTAACATTTTGAAATTAAAGTAATTTTATAAATGTACAATTTATAAAGGAGTATTTTACTTTTCCTTTAAGGTTTCCAGACAAGAACCAGATTTCAAATGTTAATAAGCACACCCAATTGTCAGTTTCGGCATTTAATAACCAATTCTATAAATCTATTTATTATCTCAGCATTTCTGTTGAGTTCGATGTGCTTTATCACACCAGAGAAATATTTAAGAAATTATAATTTTTAAGTGTAAATCATACATATCTCCATATAAGTAGTCACTTAAAAATAAAGGAATAAATAAATATTAATTTTTAAATTAAAGTAGTAGTAACTTCAGTAACTGAACTCTTGCCTGAAGTAATTACAGATCTACTTAACAGAAACAAAACAAATATGAAAATGAGGAACCTATCATCTGCCCCTTCTCATCCTGTGATGTAATTCAGTTCCTACAGAAACATTAAAGGAAGAAAAGATTAGGAAGTTGCTGCAGAAATACAAATATCTTTCCTACTATCCCTTTCTAAATGCAGCCTCATAAATGTATTATCATCTTTTTGGGGAACACTTTACATCAGTAATATTACCACCAACGTTCCCTAACAAACTTACAGTAAACTGCAGTAAAGAAATCAGAAGCTGTCAAAGCCTAGTCATGTCCCCCCAATCCCAAATTCTGCATGTCTATTAAATGATAATAGTGTGTTTCAAACAACTAATAAGGTCAACAAGAAAGAAACCTCTCCAATCACCAAACTCCTAGTTTCAAACTTTTCTTAACGGCAGACAATGGAGCCTTTATATTACCAATGACTAGAACTTCTGATTTAATAATTCATATTGAAGCACGTCATCCTTAATTATTATAATTATATGCATTATATTTTCCGAAAATGTCTGTAAGCAATTTATGCTTTTCGCAAATATTGTTTATTTTAAGTTACCCAGAAAATTATGCCAGCAAAGAGTGCCTGGGCTGCAGACTGTAGGACTTAAAAGATTTGATACTCAAGTGCAAAAAGAGATTGGCAGCTTTAACTAAGATGTATTCATGCAGCCCATTCGTTATCTGTTTTCTAAGGTGCAGGACTAAGCCTTAGATTTTTGGTTTGATTACACAGTCTCAAAGGTTTCAAATTCCTTCCAGCCAATGATATAGAAAACCATTAAAATTCACTTTTTTCAAGCTTCCTGGCTAACAAACTCATCACTTACAATATTTGCAAAATGTCTGTACAGTGAGAGACAGCAAGAGCAGTTTTGAATTGTTCTTTTTCATTTCAACAAATATTCACATTGAATGTCCTGATACATTTTTCTAGGCATGCTAGCAAAAGTGGGATTTGTTGCCCTGTTTTCTTTAACTTCTCCCTGTCTCTCTCCAAAGGGATTCTTGTCAAGATTTTTTTAAAAAAAAAAAAAATAAATAAAAGGAGGAAATTTCCTCTCCTTTTACACCTCCTATATGCAGACAAACAGTTTTCCATTCCTTCTACTCCCATGTCAAGTGTAACACGTTCTTGGCAATGAGACATGTAGGTTTATAAAAAAAAAAATCCACAGACAGCTCTGGCAATTTCACAAGCCTGATAGTTTCTGTGCCTGTCAGTCAGCAGAGGGCATTATCTTTTACACCTAATACGAGTCGGCAGCACATTTTACCATTACTTCCCTTTCATAATCTGCTCACACAGACTGTCTTTTTCTGATGTTATCAGCACTTATTCCCAAGTATGTACAGCAGAAATGTAATGGCTATGTCAGCATATATTCTATTATTCAGTTAAAAAGTAAAGCTGATGTCACCACTGTAAATGCTGCTTTTACTAACTTGTGCTTATTACATCTAGACACTAGTATAGTCTGACTTTCACTTTGTGGCTATGAAATTGAAAATATGTCTTCCTGAAGCCTTACCTGGTGAAAGGTACTTTCTTTTTGTCAATTTTGTCTTCTCATTTCATCAGAATCATGTACTGTTTCCCAGTCAATACTTCAGATTCTTTTGTTGTTGTCAATGAGAAGGGGGGGGAAATGAAGCCTTGTGAAGTGTTGGTCTTTTTCATTGCTCTGAAAGCAAAAGGAAAATAAAGACGATAATAGGGTGACACTCAGCGACTTGATGTATACATTCTGCTTCTTTTTCCATTATCCTACTGATGCCACAGTCACCTCCAAATCTTCCTCGTGACAGGATGACCTCTGCTGTTCATGTCACTAAGATTCAGGCTGACTAACAACATATGTTAAAAAAAATCAGTATTCTTCATCAACGTTTTATCTCCTTACCTACTGTAACAAACAGGATTTTTTTCCTTAAAGAAAAAAAATAAATATTTATCCATCAAAGAGGCTAATTTTTCTGATTTTCAAAAACAACTATAAGTGGTCCTATCTCTTCTGCAAGACAAGCTGCAACACTTAGCCCTAGTATTGACTGACTGAGTTCTAAACTGAAAAGTTGGATTGTGGCACTTTGAGGAAATGTCTCTCAATGAACTCAAATAAGACGATTTTTTGTTTCAACAGCTTGTATATGGGTGGGATCCAGAGTCTGATGTTGACACAGATGAGCTGAAATAAGATTTGCCACAGCAATTTACAACAAGCTAAGAATCTAAGAAGCTTTGTTCTTAAAAAGTGGCTATCATTGACAAATACTTAGCTTTTTCTTCTTTTTCTCTCCTTTTCACATAGGAGAACACACACACAGAGGCAGTATTCTGATTCACACGTCATGAACAGAAACGTAAGGAGAATTTCCTTTGTGGAATATTTGCCATAAGTGTTGTTGCAGCCTCACTTACAAATTTAAAATTTAATATGCAGGGCTGGCAGATGGAATAAACTTTTTAATTTTTAAGCTAAACATATTAGAACTGGGAGCTTAGAAAACATGACAGAAATTGAACTTCAAGTATCATTTTTGCAGAGACATATTTCATAGTGGGAACATCCTTTAAAGTTGTTAATGTTTGCTTTCTCCATTTACACTGTCTTGTAGCAATTGTAAAAGCTGTAACTCACATTAACAGCAATAAAAGCAGGCACTTCATTGACCTGCCTGAATGGTTCTGGGGGTTTTCTACACAGGAAAGTTAGAGTGCCAGGGTGGGAATTTACTGCACAGTAGCTGCTCTGCACAGCTGTTCTCCTCTGCAGCAAACATCCTTAGCTGCATCTTAAGCAGGATTTCTTGTGGTGTTTTTTTTTTCCCCTGGAGATGCAGAGCTATCCAACTCACATTCAACGCTTCCTGAAAAATGCTGACTGTTCTTCAAGTTGGTCAACAGCAAAACTATTTATTAAATCATTACAATACTGGAAATTATTCTTCCCCTCCAGTTTCAGTTTTTTGACTTACAGAAATACAAAGTATTCTATATTATGTGGTAGCTAGACAGAAGTTAGGGAAATATTCATCAGCATTTTTGCAAAGGTTCTGTTTGAAGGTGGCAGAAATTGCCTGGTGCTCATGCACAGTCAGTGCCTCAAGGGATGTTCTTGGATCCAATCAACTGCAGGGTCAAAAATGCTTCAAACATACCCATGTTTTGACTTCACCAGTACAGATCAGTTCTACACTTGCAGATATTTCTGTGAAGGGATTATGACTCCTGAATGAAAACACATAATTCTGCTGGCTTTAACTCAGACATATTCATTTCACTGAAGGATTTTATTGTTTGAAGAATGCAATTTTTATTTCTGTAGCTGCTCTGTTCTGATTGTGT
The DNA here is from genome assembly GCF_963921805.1 of Phalacrocorax carbo. Taxonomy (NCBI): domain Eukaryota; kingdom Metazoa; phylum Chordata; class Aves; order Suliformes; family Phalacrocoracidae; genus Phalacrocorax; species Phalacrocorax carbo. The sequence continues at coordinate 29,057,567 of NC_087514.1, forward strand.
CAGTTTTTCTTGTACAAGTAAATTAAAGTCTTTGAAACCATTTACAGGTAAAATGAAACTGATAACATACAACAGTTTAAGTCATGAATGTACATGAAATCATCTTCTACCAATTTGTTAAGGACAATACACTTGTGTTTTGTACTTGTGAAATTAAGTTAATTAGAATGATAAGGAATGAACTCTCAGAAAGAACATCCTTGTGCATTTTGACACAGAAAGCCCAGAAACACTGGAGTAACAAAACTTCTTTCATTGGTGGTTGTGAACATGTAGCAACCTGTTCCATAGAGCTATTGTCTTCTTGATCCAGATGTCTAAAATTTGGTAAAAACAAATATATCCCAAAATACATGACACCATGCTATAGAGAGGAATGGGGAGGAGGAGCATGAGGGAGGAATCCTACTTAAAGTATGTTCTGAATGTCCCCAAAATAAAAAGTGATGTTTGATTGTTAATTAATAAGTGGTGCTGACCTGATTTGATTGTAGCACAGCTTCTGTTAAATTATATTTATATGTTTCTACAGGAAAACTGAGGAGTTGAAAATGTGTTTGTATACTGGATAGGTACATTCATTGACAAACAAACACAGGATTAAAAGATAAATCGCAGTTAAATTTACTCTGAAGTCCTCCTAGGAACAGAGACTCACCTATTTTAACCATCTGTCTTTCTGTACATCTGTCACTTCTACTCTGCCTTAAGCTTTTGAAGCACGGTTGCTGATACACAGTCCTTTGCTACTTCTTTTCCTCCACCCCTAAAATAGCATTACTGTTTCGTACTGCTCCTTAGGATAAGCCACCACCATAGAGTGTTTGCTCACTAGATTCTAAACTGCCTAAAAGATATTATATGGAATGTTGAGCTCTTTTTTTAGGAGTCCATGATTGCTCATGTTTGCCATACTTGTCATTCAGACTTCTTCAGCTAGTGTCTGGAATGAAAAAAAAAAAAAAAAGCAATTGTTCATTTTATTTGGATAATTTTTCAGTAGTGGCATGTGGTGTCATCTAAACAAAGCAGAAATTTCAGGCTGGTAATTCAATGGCATACACAGTTAACTGGAAGTCTACAGCCTACTACTAAAATTCAGATCGTCATCCTTAATGACAGCAGCCAGGGGTATGGTACAAATCCAGGAAGCTCATCCTGCTCCTAATGAGGAGCTAGCAAAGTCTTTAATGTACATTCATTCCTAACCTATTTCCAACAAAGTCTACAGAAGTATATCTGGGTGAATCTGGTCCTTTTTGTTAATTTTATGCTGTTTGCAATAGTGAAAGGTGAACATTAATTAGCCTGGGAGGCTACGTATCCCTTGTAGGGTGTACATTTACACTTCTAAGTCTATATTAAAAAATATAGGCAGTCATTATCATCCAGTTGCATCAGGCTACTTTAGGGTGTACTATTTTATTGGTGGCACATAAAGTACAAGCTTCTTTTTTGCTGAAATCCATTATTTGCTTGGGGTTTTTTTCTTTCTCTTTGTTCAGTATGCACATTGAAGTGTAAGTAATGATTTGTGAAAATAGGCATGTTTTGTGAAGTTAAAAAAATACAAAAATGGATTACAACCCCCCTCTGTTTCTAACACAGATAGTCAGCTGCCTGGAAGTGATACTCAGCATCCTTTCATAGATAAAGTCAGATCTGTGGCTATTGATGGTTACAAGCTGTTCAGAAGGGACAGACAAGGACGGAGGGGTGGAGGGGTTACCTTCTATATCAAGAAATGGATAGATTGTGAAGAGCTGTCTCTGAACAATAGACACAAGCAAGTTGAAAGTTTATGGTTAAGAATTAGAGACCAAGTCAACAAAGGGAACATGTGGTTGGTGTTTACTACAGGCTGCACAATGAAGGTGAACCTACTGATGAAGCCTTCTCATTTCAGCTACAGGAGACATCATGCTCATGGGCTCTCATTCTGCTGGGGGATTTCAACCACCCTGACATCTGCTGGAAAAATAGCACACAGGGATGCATTACTGGACCTGTTGGTCACCAATGCAAGTAAGTTAATCAGAGATGTTAAGACTGGAGGCAGCCTGGGCTCCAGTGATTATGCACTGGTGCAGTTCACAGTCCTGAGGGATATCAGTCAGGTGAAGAGTAAAGTCAGAACCCTGAATTTTAGAAAAGCAAAAATCCAGTTGTTCAAGGAGCTAGTCAATACAATCCCCTGGGAAACTTCCTACAGGGACAAGGGAGCAGAACAGAGCTGGCAGATCTTTAAGGACACCTACCATAGAGCGCAAGAGCACTCAGTACCCAGGTGCAAGAAATCAGGAAAGGACAGCAAGAGACTGGCAAGGCTGAGTCAAGACCGGCTGGTCAAACTAAAGGGCAAGAAGGAAATGCACAGGCAGTGCAAGCAAGGACAGCTATCCTGGAAAGAGTATAGGGACATTGCCCCTTTGGTTAGGAATGGGGTCAGGAAGGCCAAGGCGCAGCTGGAGCTGAACTTGGCAAGGGATGTAAAGGATAACAAGAAAGGCTTCTACACGTACATCAGCCAGAAAAGGAAGGTCAAAGAAAGTGTACCCCCATGATGAACATGACTGGCAAACTGGTTACAATGGATGAGGAGAAAGCTCAACAGCTCAACAGCTCAACAGCTCCTTTGCCTCAGTCTTCACTGGCACCTTTTCTTCCCACACCTCTCCAGTGGATGGACTGCAAGGCAGGGACTGGGGGAGAAAAGTCCCTCCCACTGTAAGGGAAGATCAGGTTTGTGACCGCCTGAGGAACGTGGATATACACAAGTCTATGGGACCTGACGAGATGTATCCCAGAGTCCCGAGGGAATTGGATGATGTAGTTGCCAAGCCACTGTTCAGGATATTTGATAAGTCATGGCAGTCAGGTAATGTCCCTGAGGACTGGAAGAAGGGAAACATCGTGCCCATCTTCAAAAATGGTAGAAAGGAGGACCCCAGGAATGACCGTCCTGTCAGCCTCACCTCTGTGCCTGGGAAGATCATGGAACAGATCCTTCTAGAAGTTATGTTAAGGCACATGGAGGACAAGGAGGTGATCTGAGGCAGCCAGCATGGCTTCACTAAGGGCAAATCTTGCCTGACCAACATAGTGGCCTTCTATGATGCAGTGGCTACATCAGTGGACAAGGGAAGAGCTACAGATGTCATCTATCTGGACTTCTGCAAGGCCTTTGACACAGTCCCCCACAACATCCTTCTCTCTAAATTGGAGAGGCATGGAATTGATATATGGACTATTTGGTGGATAAGGAATTAGTTGGATGGTCACATCCAGAGGGTAGTGGTCAATGACTCAATGTCCAGATGGAGACTGGTGATGAGCGGTGTCCCTCAGGGGGTCTGTACTGGGACCAGTACTGTTTATTAACTTCATCAGTGACATAGACAGTGGGATCAAATGCACCCTCAGCAAGTTTGCAGAAAACACCAAGTTGAGTGGTGCAGTTGACAGGCCTGAGGGATGGAATGCCATGTAGAGGGACCTGGAAAAGTTCAAGAAATGGGCCTGTGCAAACCTCATGAGATTCAACAAGGCCAAGTGACAGGTCCTGCAGCTGGGTTGGGGGAAACCCCAGTATCCATACTATATTGGTAAGATGTGAAATTAATCGCTTCTCAGGTGTATTCTGTACCTAGCAAGTTTGGGATCTAAATCCTGGTTTAGCTTCTCTCACATCAAGAAAATCACATCAGTAAAAAGTTATAGATATAAAGTAGAATCAACACTACCTGGAATCATATAAAACAGCTAACAAAATCTGATATTTATCCTGTAGCCGATATACTTAAAACAGACTGACAAAAGTGGTCCAGCTTGCCTTGGGAGTTGAAGGAAGTCTGTCTTAGTTGTTTTTCCATTATCTTGCAGAACAGTGTTCGAGAACATAACTGTGCTCTAGGGATGTTGGGCAGGTTGGACTTGTTCTGCAGCTCAGCAGCTGAATCACTCTGGATGTGATGAAAAACTACATAGATAACAGAGAACCTGCTCCTTCATTACATAATGAGGAATTTTTCCTTAGACACATATTGAAACATATGTTTAGGATAAAAGTGAAATCATGCATATCTACATACATCACTGGTTATTCACTGATCAAGTATTTTTTTCCAAACCACATTGTGCTCATAGAAGACATCAAATAACGAACCATAAAACCCAGCCTTGTCCCACAAAGTTTCACTTGCAAGTGTTTGTGGACTGTAATTTAATGATCTATTGCAGCTGGTAGAGTAGGAAGAAAATCCCACTTTATATTTTGTTAAATATCATAGTAACATCTTCCTACAAAGTATCTTCCTGCCAAAACAGGATAGTCAAATGTTCATGTGTTTTGTTCTGTACCATCTCTATTGTATTCCACACTTACTTTTCAATATCAAGAACTTGCTTCAGGAGAAAGGGAGATTCCTGAACAAAGACTGAAAGAACAGTTGCGCTCGAACTGCTACAGTAGTCTGGAATTTTCTTATAAAAAGGCAAAATCAGTCCATTGTTAAAGATATAGCAGTTGATTTACTTGTAGAGGACCCTTGGGAAGTAACTGAAATTATAATGTTATGTTCAAGTGCTGCATTTCACACAGTTTAAGAAACAGTTTTCTTTAAAACAAACTCCCCATGCAGATCTTTCTTCTCTCAAATAAATTCTATTTCATATATAATCATTTCAAGGATGCTGTCTGTAATGTTTTCTGTCATTGGATATTTTACAGTTCTTGACTAAATTGAAATGATATTGTGCAAATTTAATTTTATATGTAAGTATCACTACCATGTTTCAATTTAAATGGAACTGATTTGCAAGTCAAACAATAGAGCATTTCCCAGCAAACAGATAAGACTGCTATATGCAAGTATGTTTGTAAATGTGTCTCATAATCTTGGATTCGCATTTTAGAAACCTGCAGTCAAACCTCCTACCTACATCTGTGAACAAACACTTAGGCAACTGGAGGTCTGTTTAAACCTAGCAGATGGACGGTCCTTGCATGAACAGATTGCAGGAGAGGCAGTGTGGGTTGCAGCGCCACCCCTTTTGAACTGCAAACTCGAGCAGTCTGAGGAAAAGAAGCACACAATTAAGGCTCCGCATCTCATTTTTTTCCTAGATGAAGGCAAATTCTCTCCCACCCCACCTCTACAAAGTCATTTTACTTGAGCAGATTGATTTGCATTCACTTCCATTATGAGCAAATTGCTTCCTAATATTTCCTGATCTGCAGGACATGCTGAAATGCCCACACTTTGTGAAAGATAAAAATATGCTTAGGGCTTGTATCTGTGGAGGAGAGAGATAGTTCTTGGATTTGATTTCTTTACAGCTGATCATTTTCTTTGGCTTGGGTATGTATTGCATTTCAGTCTGATTTGACTGTATTTCTCACTTTTTGCACATGGTTCTGTAAGCTCAGCATAGAGGCTTTTATGAGCAAACTGCAGCACTATCTGAACTAATTTTGCTAACGAAGGCAGAGAGGCAGGTAATAATGACGTGTTCTTCCTGGCTTATGTTTGTGGGTCATTTTAGCGCTTCCTTGACTCCTTCCACAGCACCTCATCTGCTTTTATATAAAATTTCAGGCTCTTCTGAAAATCTCCCCATTGTGTATTTTTGGGTCTTGCATCATTCAAATTCATACTGCCTGTCTCCTGCCAGTGGATGCTGTGCTTTGTTTCTCAGCTTCTCACAAAATCAACACAAAACCTTTTTACATGACTGCATAATTCACTGTGTGATCTCCCTGAACTTAACCTCAAAGACCTTGATAAATTCATACTGAAGGGACAACCATAATAAATAGAACCACTAGAAATGCAGTCTTTTGCCATACAACTAAACATGTCATGCTCGATATGTTACAAACCAATACAGCCTTGTTTCCAAGGCATTATTATGCTATAATGGGTCTTTAAGGAGCCCACTTTAATTCAATATAAAATTTAATCTAAGGAGAAAAAAAACTTATTTAAAAATTGTTCCATTCTTTACAGTGAATAGATGAATAATTGAACTGGCAAAAGCTGTTTAGTTTTCAATTCTTACTCTGCTTTCTGAATATTGAAATCTTGTTGACTTCTTCTGTCTGTGGTATCAAGCATAAAGGAAAAATAAATTTTAATAACCCATCAATGCACTCAGCACCATTATTAATACCTATGTTTGGGTGATTTAGGTATAAATATTGAAAACAAAGACCACTTCTTTTTTTGTGTCATGCTCTTAAGAGATGAGTATGAAATCCTACTATTACTGAAACCAATAGCATTTTTATGTCTTTGTTGTACAGTGTATGTATGTAATTGTATTTGACAAGGGGTAAAAGCAAAGGCAGACTAATTCTTATAGTACACATTCATTTGTTAAATAAAACTATTAGGATATATTATGATTGAAGTTTTTTCTCCATCATCTTTATTACTACAAAGGTGGCACTAAAATTTCTTTGTGTCTGGCAAGACCTTATTGATTAAGAGCAAATAATTTGAGCCATATTATATCATGTATTTTCAATATTTAAACACACACGCTTATGAAGTCCTCCCTGACCTATAACAATTGCTATCCGTGCTTTTTTTTTTTTTTTTTAATCTTCTAGCAGAAGTTTAGTAGCAGTTAGAACTGGAAAGTCAAAGGAGACAGAAATGCAGAATCACAGCCAAGTTAAATAGAAACATTACTCTTTTGTGACATTTCAGATTTTCTTATGGAAACCTTTTCATTGTGTTTGTATTGCTGGATTCCCCCTATACTTACACATCTACCTATTCAGAACAAATTTCCACAAATGAGCTTCACAGAAAATTCACAAAAAGCCTGAATGAAAAATTAAGCAGAAGAATCAAGAGGGTGCCAAAAGACAGTAAAATCTCAAAGGGAAATCTTGCATCATTTAATAATGTAGCACACAAAAGAGCAAAGCAGAAGTTGAACGCTAGGAAAATGACTATTTTTAATGTTCCTCACACAAAACAAAATTCACAACAGTAGTTTTAAAACTCCTCATTTTTTCCATTGCTAGTCTTCCAGAACAACATTTCAGAAAATACCACTAGAGATTTTTTAAAGCTTTCTTTTTTTTTTTAAAACCAAGTTGATCTCCTGCTTTCTAAGTATTAGCAGCATCCACATGTGATCTTAATGCTCACAAAATGTGCCAGACCATCAGTCTGGTAGAGTGAAGTCTCGTATTATCCATTGATCGGTTTAGAACTGGCAGAGAACAGTTCTCCACCACCACCTGCCAATGCTCTCACCTGGCAGAAACACTTCCATGACAGGGTTATTTTTTGATTGTTAACTCCCAAGGATAAGAAGTATGTCCTTATTTGTTTTTCTGTGTCTAGTGCAGTGTGAAGCACAGCACAGAAATTCAAACTATATGTAGCAATAACAATAGGAACAATAATTAATTATGTGATAAAAAGATGTTTATCCTTCCTTCTGTCCTTGTTAAGATTGCCAAAAAGTTGGTAGTTATTTACAGTTAATCACCTGCAGCTGTTTCAATTGCAGCTATCTGTGATTTTTTATTCAGAAGAAAGGGGGTTGCTTTTTCTTCTTAAGGTGAGAAGTAAATGTTCTTATTTGTATCAGCTGCTATAACATAAGCTGTATATTTTCACCTAGTAATTTCTGAGGTGAAAAGAACTGTTCTTTCCTTGTTTGTAAATGAATGTTATCAAGCCAAGTAACACACGGCTGAGCTTTAAACTACTTTTAAAAATAAATGCGTTCTTAAACCAAGAATTCCTAGTGTTCCAGGACACATTACATGCTTTGACATACTGTTCTAAGGGTTAGTTATCCTCAAAACTAAAAAGTTGCATCTTATTTCCAATTTCATTTTTCCTGCTCTCAGCACATTTGTTTCTACAGATTTTAAATCAAAACAACCTCCAGGTCACTCCGCATATGCAGGTTTGATATTAATAGCACTATAAACTTTTTGGTTGTCAGTGCTGTAAAGTGGAATGATGTGGGGGAAAAAACAACCTCACAGCTGAAATGTTACATATTTGCCAGTTTTAGAAAATGAAGGAAGATGACAGGTTTTCTCTTGTGGTTTTGAAATAGTTCAATCTCAGTAAAACAGCTCAGAATGATCTTTTTGGTCACTGAGAGAATACGGCCTTTTAAGTAGTAGTTTGTTAATATGGTCAGGATTTTGAGGGCTTCCCTGCTGTGTCATTAGACTCAATAAAGGCCCTGTATATGTATTTCCATGGTAGTATGAAGTTTCACGTTGCTTAATCTCCACTCTGAAAAGACTTCGACTGAAGTCAAAGGAAGGTAATTTTACTGAGTAAATAAACACTGTTAAAGTGATATGGGATTGCTCTTGATATTAGTAGAATTGTTTGCATATAGTCCTGATCCTCTCTTGTAAACATGAATGGGGTGTTTAATCAAAGCTTAAGATAATTTATTCCTGCATGTTTCCCAAGGCTGATGTGTTAAAGTGAATGAAATTCAGGCATAGTCCAGGTTGTTTCACTAATACTCTTCTTTGATCAAAATGGGGACAAAATATGGAAGGTCTTAGGCAATACTTCTAGCTCTGGTGCAAAACTTTTTGAATAGGCTGTTACATATCCACTATATCAGAGATATGGTAGCTGAGAGGCTAGTTAATTTATATTCAGCATCGAGGATAAAAAATTCCTTGTATTTCAAGTATTCTTCAGTACTTGCTCAGCAATGTCAACCCAACTGAGGGCTCCAGAGCAGCATGATAGCCACCACATCCTGTGGTACAGGGATATGAGCTGTCTGGTGCTGAAGAGGATGGCTGAAGTCCCACTTCCTACCCAAAACATGCCTGTGCCTGGCCTTCAGCATATTCATTCAGCCTGATCATTACCACAGAAAAATTTAAAAAGTAGGAAAATCAGAGAAAAGTGAAATAAAACATTATTGGTAAGGACAAAGGAATGAAGTATCTTTAGGTTTGTGCCTGCCCTGAATACAGCAAAAGGACAAACAAACTGGAGTGAATTCAGTAGAAGGCCCCTGTACTGGGTGTCCGTGTCCATCCGTGTCCAGATGCTGGCAGTGCGGGGTGCTGCAGGGCAGGTGAGGATATGCCAGGGGCTGTCCCATGCCAGACACAGTTCCAGCTGGCTCCAGCCAGGTCCAGTGGATGCACCATAGAACACAGCTGAGCCCATCAGCAAAACTGGTGGCACCTCTGGGGACACATATTTAAGGAACAGCAAAAACACTGCATGGGCAGTGAGAAGTGTGGGGGAAAAAAAAAAAAAAAAAGTGATAAATAGTCCTGCAAGCATGAGGGCCAGAGAAGAAGGAGGGGAAGGAGGTGCTTCAGGTGCCAGAGCAACCCTTGCAGCCCATGCAGAGACCACGGTGGAGCAGATATTTCCCTGCAGCCCATACCAGAGTCCCCACTGGAGCAGGTTCTCCCTGAAGGACTGCAGCCCATGGAGAGTACCCATGCTGGAGCAGGTGGGAATTGTGAGGAGGTACTCTTATGGGCTGACCATAACACCCCATTCCCCAACCCACCTGTGTTTTTTGGGGCTGACAGGGTAAAGGAGTGGGGAGGGAAAGAGTGAAGTTGACCCTGGGATAAAAGGTGGGGTCAGGGGAAGGTGTTGTTTCAATTTCTGTCTTTGTTTCTCACCATCCAAATCTAGTTAATTAGCAGTAAACTCATTTTCCTCAAGTCAAGTCTGTTTTGCCTGTGATGATAATTGGTAAGTGATCTTCCTGTCTTTGTCTTGATCCATGAGTTTTTCCATTTTGTTTTCTTCTGTTGAGGAAGAGGAGTGAGAGAGAGGCTGATGTGGGCATCTGGAAGCCAACCAAGGTCAACCCACCCATGGCTGGGGTGGAGCACCTGCCCTTCAAGGAGAAGCTAGGGGACTGGGGCTTATTCAGCCTAGAGCAGGGGTGGCTTCAGGGAGCCTCATTGTTGCCCTCCAATGCTTAAAGGGAGGTCACTGAGGATATTAATCCAGGCTCTTTGCAGCAGTGCATCACAGGGGTTCAGGAGACAACAAACATAAATCAAAGCATGAGGGATTCAGTCCAGGCATAAGGGGACACTTTTTCCCTACAGGGAGAGCCAGTCAGTGGAAGAGGTTGCCCAGAGAGGTTGCCTTCTTGGAGGTTTTCAAGCCCCAACTGAATAAAGCCATAAGCAACCTGGCCTGACCTCAGAGCTGACCTGGCTTTGAAGCAGGAGATTGGACTAGAGGCTAAGACTGTATTTTAGTCTTACAGTGATTTTTTAGTAAGACAAGATCTCCAAACCCTCCTACCTTTTTAGGACAAATAAAGTTAATAAAGGATGTACATTCTCTATGATTTTTCTGGTCTGTGAACATTTTCTTATTTTAAAACTATTACCCATGAAATCAAGGTACTGAACATTCAGGTTAGTAAATTCTTATTCTGCAGCTACAACTGCTTTCCAGATACAAATTTTTGGTGATTTACCCTAGATGTATTCCTCATCTCTTCAACAGCGACACACTTAAGCATCTATTATAGTTAAACAAATTCAAATTCTTCTCTGTTGCTGAGATATGAGAAGGTTTAATCATGATTAGGATTTCTTTCCCAACATATAGTTGCTGTTTATCTGAGTTATATAACATAATTCATCTATATCAATGTCTGAAGCTGTGCATCAACTGGATCTTTAAGACCCTGTATTCTTTTGTATATCTTTGTTCTTGCCCTTACTCCTTTGTAACTTAGACAAATTACAGTTCAGGAAGAACATCACATTTGGGTCATAATGACATCAGATGTATTTTCCGATACCATTAGAATAGTCTTTATGTTTTTGTGCCTGCGTTGCTTTTTTTTTTTTTCTTATCTTTGAGGCTGTCTTATATTTGTTACATAAAAACCAGCCTAATGAAAGAAAGCTCAGGCAGACAGCTCAGAAGTGAAAGAACTCCTTGATATTTGGAAATATTTTTCACCTAAATAATGTGGGCAATTTTAAATGTAGCAGAAAGCAGCTAACCACTTTACTTTCCATGATAAAGCCTTTAAAATGTCCAGTTGTAATAATTTTAATACTATTTTCACTTTTATGTACAGTGAAATCATCATATTCTCATCAAAAATGTTGGACAAAATAGCCTAGCTCCCTTTCAGGAAAAAAAGAAAAAGATTTCTATCTTCACTTGAAATTCCTGTATCTGATGTTTGATTAGGGAAAAAATGCTGAACATGATTTTTCATGTGACTCAGAACTCTAAAGCTGTCACCTGATGATGGATCAATGCCTCAGATTGGCAGAATTCTTTGGAAACCTGTTTTATGTAGAGATTATAGCCATAAATCAATTTGAATACATTATAATGGAATTAGATTGCCTGAATGTATAGATCCAGTATGAAAATGGTGACTGATACTATAAGTATTTCATTAAGAAAACAATTCATTAGACCATGGAGGAAAGGACACGTTCTAGTATAGAAAATTGTTATACTTCTAGATTTTGTTTTCCTTAAGCGTCAAGAGTAGCAAGAGTGGGCTGCCCTGTAAGGGAAGGGGAGCTTAAGACGTGACTCTTGAGATGAGCCAAGGGGAAACCCCAAGGATACGTCTCACAACTTTCTCAAATTGATCTTTCCACTGTTGCCTGACCCAGGGTTACACAGCATCACCACATCAGATCACTTAAAGCCCAACAAGGGATGGAAGAGGCTTTGGAGCCTATTAGAGCACTCAGGGCCCTGGCATCAGAGAAAGACTTGAAGATATAATCTGTGAGATAGAAGAAAATAGTGGATGAGGTTCTATTTCTGCAGTTGAGGGGCCAGGTCATAAGTACTATCCTTCCTTTCATAATGGATTGGTACCATTGACTAGCTGCCTATTGATTAATTACAGAGAAAGTCTTTATAAACCAAAATCTTAGCCTAGCACCAAACTATGATTAAAATGTTCTCTAGTTGTTTCTATTTATAACTGTCAGAAGTTTAGTTTAAAGGTTTAATTCTGGAGAGCTCATAGGATATATCATGGCTGTTGGGCTGGTTATGTCAAGACTGCAAAGGCATTTTCACAGTGTGGCTCTTCCACTCATGACCCACGTGGACCCCCAAACTGGTTAGAGCATGCTGCAGCTCCCTTCTGAGTATGGGCTCAAGACTTGTGTTTTGGAAACCAAATCACATCAATGGATAAGAGTAAACTGAGCAAAGGGAAACGTACCAGCAAGACCTAAACACCAACAGAATTAGGACATAACCAGTGTATGCATCTGAACCCTGGAGTAAGGAAATCCACCCCAACCCCCAGGTGAGTGGTAAAGAAGCTATGTCACACTGTTTCCTTTATTTCTAATTACTGAACTAGATTATCTTGCCAGCTACATTCACTTCCTGTTCTTACTCATTAGGTAATACAGATGTTAATGGAAGCAGCACAAGCTCTATTAAACTAGTCATGTCTCCCCTGTTTGAGGATGAGTGCTGGTGCAGGATTTGGAAACCACAGCATAACTTGAAGAGTTCCGTTCATAGAATCATAGAATGGTTTAGGTTGGAAGCGACCTTAGAGGTCATCTAGTCCAACACCCCTGCAGTGAGCAGGGACATCTTCAAGTAGACCAAGTTGCTCAGAGACCCATCCAACCTGACCTTGAAAGTTTCTAGGGATAGGGCCTCCACCACCTCTCTGGGTGACCTCTTCCAGTGTTTCACCACCTTCACTGTAAAAAATTCTTCCTTATATCCAGCCTAAATCTACCATCCTTTAGTTTAAAGCCATTACCCCTTGTCCTGTCACAGCAGGCCTTGCTAAAGATGTTGCCCCCATCTTTCGTATAGTCCCCCTTTAAGAACTGAAAGGCTGCAATAGGTCTTCCCTGCAGCCTTCTCTTCTCCAGGCTGAACAACCACAACTCTCTCAGCCTGTCCTCATAAGAGAGGCGCTCCAGTCCTTGTATAATTTTTGTGGACTTCCTCTGGACCTGCTCCAACAGTTCCATGTCCTTCTTGTGTTGAGGGCTCCAAAGCTGGACACTGCACTCCAGGTGGGGTCTCACCAGAGCGGAGTAGGTGGGCAGAACCACCTCCCTCAGCCTGCTGGCCACGCTTCTTTTGATGCACCTGAGATACAGTTGGCCTTCTGGACTGCAAGTGCACATTGTTGGCTCATGCCCAGCTTATTATCCACCAGTATCCCCAAGTCCTTCTCTGCAGGGCTGCTTTCAACCCCTCATCCCCCAGCCTGTACTGATATTGGGCGTTGCCCCAACCCAGGTGCAGGACCTTGCACTGCAGATTCTCACAGGCCCAACTTTCCAGCTTGTCTAGGTCTCTTTGGATGACATCCCATTCTTCGGGCATGTCAATTGCACCACTCAACTTGGTGTCATCTGCAAACTTGCTGAGGGGTACACTTGATCCTGCTATGTCATTGATTAAGACATTAAACAGTACTGGTCCCAGTACAGACCATTGAAGGACACCACTCATCACTGGTCTCCATCTGGACATCTAGCCATTGACCACTACCCTCTGGATATGACCATCCAACCAATTCCTTATCCACTGAACAGTCCACCTATCAAATCCTTATCTCCCCAGTTTAGAGAGAAGGATGTTGTAGGGCCCTCCTGACCCCACCCCTACAGACCAGGCAGCGTCCCTATACTCTTCCAAGGATACATGTCCCTGCTTCCACTCCCTGTGCAGTTCCCTCTTGCGCTTTAATTTGACCAGCATGTCTCAACTTTCTCACCTGAATCTCTTGCTGTCAAAAGCTCTGAGATAATATTTACCTTAGTTTCAGGTGCCTACCATGCTCTAACATATCTTAGGACTGAGCAACTGAAGTTTTGGAACCTGCCTGTCTGGACCCTATGAAAAAAACAGAGAACTTTTAATACTGTAAGGTATTGTTACATGGCTGCAGCAAAGAACATATGGTCAGACAGCTCAATAGTAGTGCTACAGCATGCACTGTCTGTTAAGAAATTGCAAAAGCATTCTAATAGCTTCATCTTCCTGGAACAACATTGTCATGATTACCAGACTTTTATTTTAATTTTTTCCTTCTAATATAATATACATATATTTTTAATTAACTATATTAGACATTCTGGTAAGCCACGAGAGAAACAGAGGTTCATGTATGAACTGAGAAATATCTGTTAAAATTAGATGATTGTGGGATAGGCTGCAGACAGCAAAAAAAGCAGAGTTCCAATTAAGACGGTATTATGAATTCTCATTTGGACACAACATATTTTGTTTTAAATGGCATAAGAATGCATGGCATAAATGGCATATTCAAATCAATTCTTTAATTGAAATTTTCATGTACCTTTTAAAATATAAATTAAGGCCAGAAATTATATTTTCCTCTTTTTAGCCACTTTAAAAATTCCTCTTGAATCAAAACTTTTGCACATGATGTTCTTCGTATGCAGATCACCAGAAAAATTGCAAATATCTAAGGGCCTTACTTGTATGTGGAATTGCCCACAGTATTCTTGTACAAAACCACTGCCTATTCTTCAGAGAAGGGAAAAAATTCTCTATTATGTCTTCTAATACTGGTCATGGTGCTGCTGATTTCTGACTCCAAATCAGCATTGTAAGCACAGTATCCTTCAAGACAGACCTTGTATAACAAAGGAAATAATATGACCTGCAGCCAGTTGCATCCTACCTTTGAGCCAGGATTTTGGCATCATTGTTTCAGAGAGTGCTTCAGGTAGCTCCTTCTGAAATCCAGAAAGGGCATTTCCCAGTCCAGTAAAAAGCTTTATATTAACCTTGAGTTTCTACTATGGTAAATATGATAAACTTTCCAGTCCTGCGACAGTCAAGGGAATGGATGGCATCTCTTGATTAGTGCTGAAATCTAACCCCTCTGACTATCCTACACCACTATAAAAATTTTAAGTCCTTGGAGAACAGAGATTTTTTCTCTTCAAGGTAAAGTTGGGTTTGCTCTGAGTTATTTGAGATGGATGAATTAGAGCAGGATGAAACTCAGAGCAAGACTGACAGTTTGTTGCTGTACTTTCACACAGTAATCAGCACTTCATTGTAAAGCTTCTCTTGTCTAGGTATTTGAATTGCTTAAAATTGCACTTCTGCTATGATGGATCAAATGAGGTAATCCATAAATAAAAAAGCTTTTTCATTCTTTTGTTTCCAGACTAAAAGTTAGAAACATCAGATATTCAAGATGTGAATACTACCGGTTAAAAGATTTCTAAAAGTAATGTAAAAGCTGATAAAGAGCTCTTGGTAGCTGTTAGTAAAAATAAATAATGTAAGAAAATCTTGGAAACTTCTTTTTATTATTTGTTGTTATGCATAATATTATATTTTCCTGTAAGACTTGATGTGACCATAATGCTTCTGTTCATATAAATCCTTGTAACATTTTACATTTTCTTCTGAGGTATAAAAGCACACTTCCTTCCTTTTATTGTGGAATATTGTAAAAATAGAATCTATAAATTATTCTGGGAATTGCCATACACCAATATTGTCCACACACTGCTGGAGTGTTTCTCTCCTTCGATTTCTAGCAATCCCTATAAAGTTGGGTTATTACTATACTGCTTCATCACAAAACAGTTCCAGCAGTGATATGTAGAACTTAATTAATTCAAAGACATGTTCTTTTATATATATGTGTGTGTGTATATATATGTGAGTTTTCCCACAGTTCTTTTGCATCATTCTGCACTATTATGAAGTTTTACAATACTTATCTGTCTGTTCCCTGTAGGCTTCAAGTCCTGCACAAACTGCATATTCTGTATGTATTGAACTCATTGAAGAACACAAAAATGACTGGCTGTCAAATTACAAAGATTTTCCTTTTTTAAACGATCTAATAAAAGTGTAATGCAAATGAAATGTGTATGTATAGATGTATAGTAATATCTGAAGAAATTTGTTTATGCCTTTCCATTATACACTTCTTGTCCTTCCAATATTGCTAATAAGTGTATTGACTAATTCTTGCATAGCACTGTAGTGAACTAAAAAAGAGGTATGATTGTATTCATTGTTTTCAGATGAGACAACTGAAGCACAGAGAGATGAAAATTATTTTCTGACTACCTTTTGCAGTATCAACAAACCCTGCCTTGAAGGCTGCATTTCAATAGTAGCCACTTTAAACTACTAGTATAATTCCATTACCCAGATATGGAAATAATAATCAGACAACTGAGATAATTATGTGTTGTGGTTTAACCCCAGTCAGCAACCAAGCACCACACGGCTGCTCCCTCACTTCCCCTACAGTGGGATGGGGGAGAGGATCAGAAGGGTAGAAGTAAGAGAACTCATGAGTTGAGATAAAGACAGTTTAATAGGTAAAGCAAAAGCCACACACTCAAGCAAAGCAAAACCAGGAATTCACTCACCACTTCCCGTCAGCAGACAGGTGTTCAGCCATCTCCAGGAAAGCAGGGCTCCATCACGTGTAACGGTTACTTGGGAAGACAAACGCCATCATTCTGAATGTCCCCCCCTTCCTCCTTCTTCCCCCAGATTTGTATGCTGAGCATGACATCATATAGTATGGAATATCCCTTTGGTCAGTTGGGGTCAGCTGTCCCAGCTGCACCCCCTTCAACTTCTTTTGCGCCCCTAACCTATGTGCTGGTGGAGTGGGGTGAGAAGCAGAAATGGCCTTGACACTGGGCAAGTGCTGCTCAGCAATACCAAAAATTGTCTCTGTATTATCAACACTGTTTCCAGCACAAATCCAAAATGTAGCCCCACACCAGCTATTATGAAGAAAATTAACACTATCTCAGGCAAACCCAGCACATTCTGATAAATATGACGAAAATAGTTGTCTAGAGTTTGGATTTTTTTTTTACATTAACCATTAAGGTCCCAATATTTTATCTCAATAGTAAGGTCTGCACTAACTTGGCTGATAAGCTACTAAAACAGTCCTTGTGAAAGTTTAAATTTTCATGTAAGTGATCGGAAATCATTTTAATAGAAGAGATGTTTCTACAAGTGATTGCATTATTTTGGACAGTAGCAGTAAAGAAGTAAGATTTTGTTAAAAGAATTTTTACAAAAGTAAACAAGATAAAAACCCTAAGTACAGGAATTCTAAACAGGAAGGCAGAAATGTTTACTAATTACTTTTGTCTCATATCTGGAGCAAAGCAAGGTGTTGTATCCATTCCATATAATGTTGTTGGTTGAAAGATTTGCTACCCATAACACTGGGCTAAAATTAAAGATTTTCCATATGAACAGAACTTATTTAACTCACACCTAGACCTTAACGGAATTAACTTAAGACTGAGCTAGAAACAGATTTTATTTCAGATTTCACTCTGAGAAAGCCTCACCTCCATACTAATCTGAGAACAATCCCAGTTCTCATGGAAAGAGAGCGTGTGGCGCATCTACAAGCTGAATAGCTAGCAAACGTACCACAAGTTAGGAGTAGTGTGTTCGGTGTATAAAGAGCAGGGCTCTTTAAAGAGTAGCTAGAGCAACAGTGTTGAGTTGTGGTCTAAAACATGGTGAGGAGGCACAAAAAATCTTATTTGCTAAGAAAATTCTACTATCCCCTCTAGGACCAGAAAATCCTGGTACCAATTGTCCATGTGCCCCTCTTGACAGTAGAACTTCCATGGTTAATAGCACAGTGTCAAGTACTCACTTACTCAACTCAGCAGCAGAAATGGGAAATTTTCTCGCAGTTGTTTGCAATCATAACTGAAAACACAAGCTTTTTTTCAAAAACATGGATAAAGATTTTTTTCCTTATCTAGGTTCCTGAATTCTACTGACTGGGTAAGCAAGCAGAGCATATAGAAGGGATATTTCTTCAACAGGAATCTGAACACTGGTGACCTTTCCAGACACCAGAAGCTGGAGTAATCTTTCCATCTCAGTAGCTCCAAACTTAGGGCCGAAGGTTTTTTACTTATATTGGAAATACCTATTATCTACTTTAGATATCGTATCAAATTATAGACAATGCATTTCCAGTATTTTTCCATCTTCATTCTGCTACAAACCCACATTTTCAAAAAAGTGAGATCTGCAAAAAGTAAAATTTCAGGGTAGAAGTCTTTAGTAGATATAGCTGATATGATAGTCATAAGATTGCTACCAAAAATCCTTGCATTATTAAGATGGACTAAATTATTTTTCCCCTTGATGGAGAGATCTGGTGAAGGACTTACCACCACAGACCTGACTCTGTTTGTCAGGGCTCTTCCCAATACTCATCTATTTCCCTTTTAATTAATGTCCTTCACTTTCAAATTTTTTTGGCAAGTTTTTGTGATCAGTGACTGATTATCTGATGCTGTTACAACGCCAGTTATGCCCTACCTGCATTTTTAGCACCTCTCAATGGTAATGAGGAAGGATTATATATGATACATGTAACTCCTGTCTAAGGTTATTGATGAAGTGACCAAAAGATAAAGGTGTCAATGTTTGTGTGAGACGAGATGATAGGGTGGGGAAGAAGGATAAAATAATATGGTTCCTAAGTCACACAGTCCAACCTTAAAGACACAAGTGAGTCCTTTTTGAATGCAAAATACAATGTGTTTATTGTCTCCAGAGTATCAAAATATGGTGTTACAGGAGGATCTGTTACAGGTTTAGTAAAAAGAGGTGCCCTTTGGGCCCATCACATTTTTCCAGTGTTTTGGAACAGCAGCAGTGCTACTGAGCTCCCACATCACAGTCATCCAAAAATAGTTTTGTCTTTCTGCTTCTCCTATGGATGATTAATTAGGAGCAGTTTCCCCACGTAAGGAATATATGTTTAGGAAATGGAGCCTGAACAAGGCCTATACAGGTAGCTGAGCCAGAAATAGAGAAGTGATGCAAACCCTCAAAGATTTCCTCCAGTCTTGGCCAAAAAGTGATATTGCTGATGTAAAGGCCATTACAACTGCTGACTGTGTCAGCAAAAATGTAAGCTACTCATCAGGTTAGCTGATGCTACAGAGGAGACACTCGAGCAATTA
This sequence comes from Phalacrocorax carbo, assembly GCF_963921805.1. NCBI lineage: Eukaryota > Metazoa > Chordata > Aves > Suliformes > Phalacrocoracidae > Phalacrocorax > Phalacrocorax carbo. The sequence continues at coordinate 29,076,567 of NC_087514.1, forward strand.
AATTCTATTACCTATTAAATTAATTTATTAGGTGGCAATCTACCAATCAAATGCTCTGCTGCCATGCCAGACTTAAGCTGTTGGGATGATAACAGAAGACAGCTTGCTGAATCTTCTTGTATTTCAGGTCCTCTGGCAACTTAGAGATCAGACCATCAAGTGGAGGCTGAATGTGGCTTGGAGCCAACAGATAATTTGTGAAGCAAGTGTATAATAACAGAACCTCATCAAGAATGTAGAAAGCTAGTGCCTATGGTCCTATTTTCCTTTTATGTTATTAGAATGCATAAAATGTGTTAAGCTCACAGTTCTGGAGAACAGGACTCTGGGTTGGTTTTCTGTAACAAATGAAGATCAGACAGCAGCAGAATAAGCTTTCCTTTTGTGCTTTGTAATATTATTCAGCACCAGTTCTTGCTGAAATATTTGTTGTTAAAAAAATTTCAAAGGAAAATTGCCTTCTCTCTTAAACTGAAGCATTCATAGAATATTTTTACTTAGGTAAAGATTTTCATTTTTCCCTAGATAGAGAAGAATACACAGTTATTTTTGTTGTTGTTTTTCTTTAAAAAAACATAGAAAACATTGAAAATAATTAAACCCCCTTGAAATTTATTGACAAGATTGAGATATATTTCTCAATATGTTTTATGAATGTCTATTCAAAAACAAAAGACAACTCCTGGCATGAAATGCCACTTCATAGTTTAGTCACTGCAATACAAGAAAGAAACAGCCTACAAGAAACAAGAAGTAAACTGAAATAAATAAAATCTGTTCAAACAGTGGAAAATAAAATTACTTTACAGAGAAATTCACACAGATGATGAGATTTCACATAAGATGCACTAGATCTGCTGCTGTGCTTCATGCTATTGCCTATACTGTAACACCTATGCATTTTTCTTTTAATAAATTAATAAAAGTAACATTGTAATAATTAATAGTACTGTAGTGATTTATCGTATGTCAATTATATAGTGCTTATTAATCTTTAAAAAATTGTATTAGTAACTTAAATATTAGTAGCTACATAAAAATTAATAGCACTATTAATAGCATCGACAGCTATCTAAAAGTAGGTCAACTTCAGTGCGTGTATAAGTTTATGTATATTCTATTTTATTTTAATTATATATTTTGAAAAAGTCTGTTAATGTAGAGCTTAAAGACCTGATGCAGATCATCAGTTGCTACATGTCTATACTGATTTACAAAGGTATGGTCCATAGTGCTAAAAGCATAACAATGCTGCAAGGGTTCTGAACATTTGACTATTAATAGGAAATGCATGGAAGAGACAGGGATACCTGATTTTTAATATATCATCTTGAGAAAAAGATACCAAGACAACTTTTCTTTATGCAGCCTTGTTTCAATACTTGAGTCCTCCTGAAACTGAAAAAATAAAACGGCAGCTCTCTAGAGAGGTATAGACATAAGTAATCATCCAAAATCTGTGAGAATCATAGCATCATGGAATGTCCTGAGATGGAAGGGACCCGAAGGATCATTGAGTCCAGCTCCTGTCCCTGCACAGGACAACCCCAAAATTCACACCATGTATCTGAGGGCATTGTCCAAATGCTTCTTTAATATTGTCAGGTTTGGTGCCATGACTGTCTCCCTGGGGAGCCTGTTCCAGCGCTGCACCACTCTCTGGGTGAAGAACCTTTTCCTAATATCCAACCTAAACCTCCCCTGGCACATCTCCCTGCCATTCCCTCGTGTCCTGTCATTGGTCACCAGAGAGAAGAGATCAGCGCCTGCCCCTCCTCCTCCCCTTGGGAGGAAGCTGTAGACCATGGTGAGGTCTCCCCTCAGTCTCCTCTTCTCTAGGCTGAATAAACCAAGTCAATTTAGCCACTCCTCACATGGTTCCCCTCTAAACCATTCACCAACTTCATGGCCCTCCTCTGGACACTCTCTAGTAGCTTTATATCCTTAATGTACTCTGGTGCCCAAAACTGCACACAGCACTCGAGGTAAGGCCACACCAGCACAGAGCAGAGAGGGACAATCCCCTCCCTCGGCCGGTGCAATGCAGGGCTTGATGCACCCCAGGGCACAATTGGCCTCTTGGCTGCCAGGGCACACAGCTCATGTTCAACTTGCTGTTGACCAGAACACCCATATCCCTCTCTGCAGAGCTGTTCTCCAGCCTCTTGTTCCCCAGTTCCTTCCCCAAAAGGTTCCAGTTTAATTAGAAATAGTCTGTTTAAACTTTAGTTTTATTCAACACAGAGCAGACACAGTGATATCAGCAAACTGTGTTAGTTATTGGAAGTAATTTCTGTGGGTGAGACTATCCAAGGAGTAATTAAACTCCAGAGAAAGAAATAGGAAGTGGAGGGGAACTGTTGAATGGAAGTGGGTCTGATGGGACTAGAAAGAGATGAGGAAAAGAGATGTAGGTGGGAGGGAGGGGAAGATGTTGGAACTGAAAGTTAGTTTGACTCTGGGAAGAAAAAGTCTCATAAAAAATCCAAAAAGTTTTCTGAAAATCCATGCATCCTTGCTTTCACCAGGATTTTGTTTTGTGTTTCTCTATTGACTAAGGCCTCTAAAGACATTACAATAATTACTCTTTGAAGGAGCACATAAGTGTCTGGTCAGTACAGTGAAGATGCAGAAGGATGAATTCTGTAGTCAGCATGTTCAATTTTGAGCAATATGAGATTTCCAGAGTCTTGTAACTTAGCCACATTTAAATAGCTTTTTGCATACAACCATTCATAAACCAGATTTAAATTTTCACTCTGAAGTATAGTAACAGAAATAGTTATTTAAAATAATGACTGAGCATGGAAAAATTATTTATTTCCCCCATTATTGTTCTAAAATTGAATTTTATTGATTTTTAAAAGTAAATTTAGTGTGTGGTAGCTATTCCACAATAACTACTGTGGCTCAAACTTTGGCCATATGTTCTTGGTGATTTTTTTTTAAATAATGGCTAATGCAAGGTACATCTTGCTATATGCAGTGCTACAGCTACCAGCCATAATTACATGAGTACACAAACAGACACTCACTTTTTCAGAAACTTTTCAGAAACAATTAAGCCCTATAAATTCTGAAATAAAAATAAATCAAAAAACCCTGGGTCTGATCTGCCTGGCTTAAAACACCTACTTCTAAAAATGAGGCCTGCTGTGTGATTGAAATTCATCTTGGAGCACAGATTCAGAAAAAAGCCTGTGAACCACTAAACTTTCAGTTAGGCCTCACTGCTTCCTTTTTTTCAAATAGGCCATGAGAGGTGCATTGACCTTAAAATAATAGATTTAGAGAAATTATATTAAATGAAAACACCAGCACTAAGACACTCAAAGTTAGTTTTACTCTATAATAAAATGTAGGATATAGATCTAAACATCATGCAAATCCTTTATTGTAATTTTTTCTGAGTTATTTTAATCAGATAAATGTGCAGTATTATAGTTCATATCTATGTTTAGGATACTTGAGGTATTAATTTAGGGTTATAAGAGTTTTTTTCTGTCTGCACCTGGAAAGACTGATAAGCAAGAAGGGAATCCTCTGTCATTAATCTTTTTGCTATCGCACACATAAACAAAGATTGAGTTAATCCTGTGATGGGATCTCCAATAGTCAGTTGAAGCAAAGCGTAGGAAATTACAGGCTGGAGTCAAACTGGAATCTAGGTTATTTAGGTTTAGAATTTTCATAAGCATCCTAAAGACAAATTTGTTAAAATGACTCAGTAGGATGTCTGTTTCCTCTTTACAGAGGACCTTGAATAATTTACCAAGTTAGCTAGAGTGAAATAGAGAAGATATGCGGTCCCTGAGGAGGCTGTCATATACATTTGTGGAAGGAATTCTTTGTTACTAGCAAGAATTATTCTAATTAGCTTCCACATCACAAAACTTTGAGTTTCAATTTATATTAGTCTTTCTTTCACCCATAAGATAAAGATAAGTGAGCACGATGAAATATATGGCAAATAAACTAATGGCAGAAAAACAGGACAAGTTAAGCAATCCAAAATAAAACCCAAGGTTTTCAAATGTCTGAATGCCTATTTCAACAATACAGAATAATTCCAGAATCCCTTCCCTTACATATACCTATTTATCTTTGACAGGAAAAAATGTTTTTGTTTTTGAGGCAATTTAGCTGATGCTGCATTATGTGAATCTAGTTTTACACTGCAATTATGCTGAAATCACCAAAGAAAAACATTCCTGTGAATCAAGTTCTGTGAACTTTTTTCTCAGCATCCTTATTGACTTGTTTATTGCTTCTTAACGAGCTCCTTTGTTAGTCCCTCTAATCATCAACTTGCACCATAAAAGACTAGGAACCTAAACCTGGTTTCTCTTTTCAACTTTCATGCTAGTGTTACTTCATTGATTTTATTTGAACGCATCTTCTTTTCTACCTATTTAATAGGACAATCAAATAAATATGTTAGTTATATATCTTCTTTCCTTATCAATACTAAGAAGACCCCACATTAACCACTTTCTAATCTCTCTCCAGTGGCATTTTATTCCTTATTGTCTGTCACTTTATGCATCAGATTAGCTTCCTCTGTTGGTGTTCTCAGCAAGGTAGCATCATCCTAATTTTATGTTTCTGGACTGGACACTATTACAAAGCCTTCAGCAAGGTCTAGATAAACGGCATTAACTTTATTATATTTCTTCACCAAGCTAGTAATTTCATCAGAGCTTTGTTATTGCTTTAAGATGATCTGTTCTCTATGAAAATGTTTTGCTTATCACACATAATATCCTTAGTTAAGTACTTACATATTGATTCCTTTACCATGTATGCTAGTAACTAATATAGTAGCAATAACTTCCCATTTTTTTAAATACTGCAGCAGAAAACTACCATTTTGTCAATCACTCTAATCAACATAGAGGGTTTTCAGAGGTGATTCCAGCAGAAATAGCCACATCAAAAGCTTTTTAAAAATATTTTTCTGTGGTTTCATCATTGTTTTTATGACTGTGTTGTATTTTTATATTATTGCTGCTATTATACTAAATAGTTACACTAAATTTTGTCCTGACAAAATAAGTCAGCTATCTGTTTATCCACAAAATAGAAAGTAGCTGACACAGCTTTGCAAGTTCTGCAAGACCCACCCTGGGCATGAGAAAGCAGTCTAGGGCTTGGTCTGTATATGCGATCCATGTATGGGACCTTCTGGTAGAACAGCCACTGGTTTTTCTTGCAGGTCAAACCTCTGACACAGTAAGAGCTGCATGGCAACGACCAACCATTTTACACCTGGCTGAATGACTTCTGCCTATCAGTTATATGTTGGAATTGGAGTTATAAATTAGTCTTACACGTAGTTACCAAAAGTAATTTCTCCATATGACCTGATATGTTATAGGTTGGTTTTCATATGGGTTTTATAAAATTCATTAGTATTATTTATTTAATTCTATAAGTAGCAGCTATGAGATTAGAGGTATGTAAAACCAGAGACAATTGTGGCTACAGGGAATTCATAATTAAAGGATGTCATTTTCTAAGTGGCAAAATATCTCTCAAGAGGGCCTGAGTCACTGCAACTGTTCCTTCATCTACTGTAAAGTTATAGAGGATACTCAACTGCTTGCTTGTTAAAGGAATTAAAAATCTATACGTCACATCATGGTAGTTGTAAATTAAACAAATATGTCTCCATGGATGTTTGCTTCCTTTCATGTGAGGACCAGGGTTGGGACATCTGGATCTCTCAAAGAGCAACAGAAAGAAAGATTTCTCAGTTGTGGAGGGTGAAGAGTAAGAAAAATAGTAAAAGATCATCATGGCAAATAAGTCTTGCTTTGACATTACATATAAGAATAAGCCTACTGAAAGTGGAAACTGACTCAAAATGCTTATAAAATATGGGGAACATCAAAACAAACAAAACAGAACTGGGGAACAAAATCAGAAAGACTAAAGAAATTACCTGTATGGTATATACAAACATTATGTAACATGTAAGAGAGAAAGGAATAAAACCCACATTAATAGTAAGAGGAAGACCAAGGGAGGTATGGTCTCATTTTTCAACAAAGAAGACAAAAAGCTGAAGTGTTTTCTGCCATCTGACTAAAAAGATGAACTGCAAGTAGACAGCCAACACAATCAACACAAGCTACAGGCTACCATAGGGGAATAATACAGCTTTAACAGATTAATTTAAAACAGGTTTTAAAGGAGGTAAACAGAGGAACTTTATCTTACCCATCATCCTTAAAGAACTGGAAGAGAGATTCTCAAGATAATCACAATTACCTTTAAGAAGTTCAGGAGGACAGGTCCTTGTAGACTGGCAAACAGCAAATACAGAGGCATAGGAATACATATTAAGCAATCTGAGTGTCTAAATTAGGTAGTTTCCCAGCTGCCATATATAGGCACAGGAGAGAGACAGTTTCCCAGGCGAATACGGAGACTAATCTTAGGATTCCTTAAGCGCTACTCTGCTCTGTTTTGTTTTGTGGGTTTTTTTCTCTTCTCCATTGATTGTATTTGAGGCTAATTCTGGCATCCAAATGAGATGCCTAAAATTATGTGAGATGCAGTTTGAATATCTCTCATACCACCTGCCCTTCAAAGAGGAAAGAAAAGAACAACAGCAGATCTGTCAATTTATCTTGAATTCTTCCAAAAAAAATCAAAACAAAAAAATCAAACTATTTGTAAACACCAAGACCGAAGAATAATTGAGGAATAGCAGCTTTATTTGTCAAAGCTAAATAATTTCAATTCAACATAATTTCTTTCAGTGACAGGATGACGGGTGTTGTAGGTGGAACAGAGGGAGTAGGTGTCATACATCTGACCTCAGCAAAACTTGATAATATCTTGTATTCTCATAGGTGTGCTAGGGAAATATGAAAGAAATTACTAAGGTTAATACATTACCATCTGTAAAGTGTATTCATATATTAATTATCAGTGTTTCACCCTCAGACTGAAAGGAGGTTTCAAGATGAAGTCTGCTACTTCCACTACAATTAGATAATTTTATCATAGAATAGAAACATAGAATCATAGAATCATAGAATCGTTAAGATTTGAAAAGACCCTTAAGATCATTGAGTCCAATCACTAACCTATCACTGCCAAGTCCACCACCAAACCATATCCTCAAACACCGCGTCTACCCTTCTTTTAAACACCTCCAGGGATGGAGACTCAACCACCTCCCTGGGCAGCCTGTTCCAATGCCTGACAACCCTTTCGGTGAAGTTTTTCCTAATATCCAACCTAAACTTCCCCTGGCGCAGCTTGAGGCCATTTCCTCTCGTTCTATCACTTGTTGCTAGGGAGAAAAGACCAACACCCACCTTGCTACAACCTCCTTTCAGGTAGTTGTAGAGAGCGATAAGGTCTCCCCTCAGCCTCCTCTTCTCCAGAATAAACAACCCCTGTTCCCTCAGCCGCTCCTCATAAGACTTGTTCTCTAGACCCTTCACCAACTTTGTTGCCCTTCTCTAGACATGCTCCAGCGCCTCGATGTCCTTCTTGCAGTGAGTGGCCCAAAACTGAACACAGTATTTGAGGTGTGGTCTCACCAGGGCCAAGTACAGGGGCATGATCACCTCCCTGCTCCTGCTGGCCACACTATTCTTGATACAAGCCAGGATACCATTGGCCTTCTTGGCTGCCTGAGCACAATGATGGCTCATGTTCAGCCAGCTGTCAACCAACACCCCCAGGTTCTTTTCCTCCAGGCAGCTCTCCAGCCACTCTTCCCCAAGCCTGTAGCATTGCATGGGGTTGTTGTGACCAAAGTGCAGGACCTGGCACTTGGCCTTGTTCAATCTCATACCATTGGCTCCGGCCCAATGATCCAACCTGTCCAGGTCCCTCTGTAGGGCCTTCCTGTCCTCCAGCAGATCAACACTTCCACCCAGATTGGCATCATCTGCAGACTTACTGAGGGTGCACTCAATCCCCTCATCCAGATCATCAGTTGAGATATTGTACAGGACCGGCCCCAACACTGAGCCCTGGGGATCACCACTCATGACCAGCTGCCAACTGGATTTGACTCCATTCACCACCATTCTCTGGGCTCGGCCATCCAGCCAGTTTTTAACCCAGTGCAGGGTGCACGTATCCAAGCCGTGAGCAGCCAGCTTGTCCAGGAGAATGCTGTGGGAGACAGTGTCAAAGACCTTACTAAAGTCCAAGCAGACAATCTCCACAGCTTTCCGCTCATCCACTAAGCAGGTCACCTTATCATAGAAGGAGACCAGCTTTCATAAACCCATGCTGGCTGAGCCCGATCCCCTGGGTGTCCTGCATATGTCGCGTAATGGCATTCAAAATGATCTCTTCCATGACCTTTCCCGGCACCAAGGTTAGGCTGACAGGCCTGTAGTTCCCCGGATCCTCCTTCCGACCCTTCTTGTAGAGGGGTGTCATATTCGCTATGTTCCAGTCATCTGGGACCTCCCCGGTCCACCACGACTGCTGATAAATGATGCGGAGTGTCTTGGTGAGCTCCTCTGCCAGCTCCCTCAGTATCCTTGGGTGGATCCCATCTGGCCCCATGGACTTGTGAACATCCAGGTGAAGGAGTAGGTTGGTGACTGCCACCTCTTCAACAACTGGGACTTCATTCTGCATACTAGCTCCATCTCCCAGCACAGGGGCCTGAAAACCCTGAGGATGACCAGTCTGACTATTAAAGACTGAGGCAAAGAAAGCATTAAGTACCTCAGCCTTCTCTTCATCTTTTGTGGCAAGGTTACCATCTGCATCCAACAAAGGATGGAGGTTCTCCCTGGCCATCCTTTTGTCACTGATACATTTATAAAAACATTTTTTCTTATCTTTAATGGTGGCAGCCAGTTTAAGTTCCAATTGAGCCTTCTCCTTTCTAATCTTCCCTGCATAACCTCACAACATCCTTGTAGTCCTCCTGAGTCACCTGCCCCTTCTTCCAAAGGCAGTAAGCTGTCCTTTTTTTCATGAGTTCTAGCCAAAAGAATTTACACAGAATAGGTTTATTAATTTTCAGTTGACCAAGCCAGGAGGGGCTTCATCCTTTTCGGAAGACTCCACAGAACGACTAAATTTAATTACATGATGCTCAACTGAACATCTTTTATGTTTCAAATCAGTACCTGCTTGCAAATCAGTGGTCATTATGGGAAGGTAGAATCACCTCTGTTGTGGGGATTCTGAGCTATATGACCAAAAGCAGAGTAAAGTCTCTCAGTCCATATGGAAATAAATGGAATGAAGCTAGTTCCATTAATAACTTACATGTCTGTTAACAGCTCTCTTCTTTACTCTCATTGTATGATCTTGCAGATAGGGTCAGAAAAGAGATACAGTAAACATTGACCTAGGATAATCTCCAAAGAGCCATATTACAAAATCAGTTGTGTAACTTATGTATAAGTCAGGAAGAGGAGAGGAGAGGAGAGGAGAGGAGAGGAGAGGAGAGGAGAGGAGAGGAGAGGAGAGGAGAGGAGAGGAGAGGAGAGGAGAGGAGAGGAGAGGAGAGGAGAGGAGAGGAGAGGAGAGGAGAGGAGAGGAGAGGAGAGGAGAGGAGAGGAGAGGAGAGGAGAGGAGAGGAGAGGAGAGGAGAGGAGAGGAGAGGAGAGGAGAGGAGGGGAGGGGAGAGGAGGGGAGGGGAGAGGAGGGGAGGGGAGGGGAGTTCAGTTCCAGCTGGAAGCAGCCTACAATGACAGTCTAGTCCAACTGCCTGACCAAAAGTTAAGGCATATTATTAAGGGCAATGTCCAATCGCCTCTTAAACACTGATAGGTTTGAGGCATTGACCACCCCTCTGGGAAGCCTGTTTCAGTTTTAATCACAGTTTTAGTAAAGAAATGCTTTCTCATGTCCAGCCCCTGCTGCAGCTTTGAATCATTCCCACACATCCTATCACTGGATACCAGGGAGAAGAGATCAACAACCTCTCTTTCTGCTTCCCCTCCCCTGGAAGCTGTAGAGAGCAATGAGGTCACCCATCAGTCTCCTTCTTGCCAAACTAGAGAAACCCAAGTCCTTAGCAACTCCTCATAAGGCATGCCTTCCAGCCCTTTCACCAGCTTTTTTGCCCTCTTCTGGACACATTCAAGTATCTTAACATCCTTCTTAAATTGTGGGGCCCAGAACCACACACATAACATAGATTACATAGATTTATGAACTGATCTGTATTAAATTTCTATCACCACGTTTTCATTATTTTTACAACTTAACTTTTCTCCTTATAACCTGAAAGCCATTCTAGCAATCAACCTAACCAGCTAAAAGCTAAAATAATATAACTTTATTTTCCCTTCAAACTAAGAAAAGAATGAATCACTAACAAACCCTTCCCAGGAGATGAGTAGTTTCAACATATAACTTTTTAACATAGTTGTTTATGTTGAGCAGATTTCTCAGATCTTAATTTCCTCTGTTTCCATTTTTTTTTTTGCAAAGCTGAAAATGTCAACAGAGATCCAGTTCAGAATTTTTTTAAAAAAAAAAAAAGTCTTCACAAAGTGGAGAAAGGGTCTCAAAAAAAAAAGGAGGTTGCAGTTCAGTATTGGCAAGTGCCATTTATCTGGAAATGATCAATCCCAGGGGAAAAAAAGGAAGAGAAACAAGTACCTAGACAGCAATTTTGGAAAAAGGTCTGAACATAGATACATAAGCAGGTCTGGAAAAAGGTGAATACCCTGTTTGGATATATAAAATACTGTCTTTATAACACACGTAATATCATGTTCTCCCTCAATAAGCAACACTTGAATATTATATTAAATAAAAATACTGACCAGTATGAAGAAAGAGCTCTGGACGGCTCTGAAAATGAATAAAGCTTTGGCAAACATGACAAAAACAAAAGAACTAAGTTTGTTAGGTCTAGAGAATACAAAATTAGAAATTATAAGACTTCATATTGATGTTTTAAGGAGGTAGAGATCATTCATTCTCAAAGCTCATAGTGGATAGGAAGAGAAATTGTTCCATTGGCAGCCTTTGATCTTCATGGAATGGGAATGAGAGTTAAGGAGAGTTAAGGAATTGCTTCCGTAAAGAAACTGCATCATCCATATAATTGGGGATTTTTTAAAAGCAGGTTAAACAGATGTGTGTCAGGAATGGGTACAGCTTATCCTTAGGTATAGGATTGTGAATAGGGACTAGATAATCTCTCATGTTCCCTTTTTGCTTTTTTAAATTATTTTACAGCCTGACAAAGTCTGCCTTACCGATTTTGGAATAACAGGAATCCAGGCAAAAGGCTGGGAACAAAAAATTCTCAGTCAATAGTCTATGACTACCAAATTGTGTATTGGAATATTTGGATGCATCCAAAGGCTTGCTGCCTTCAAAAAGACTTCCATTAGAATAAGAATGGCCACCAACTCACTGACAGTCACACCATGCCTCTCTCTGAGACAGTTTATATTAACAGGGAATTTATAACCATGAACCAGACTCCAAAAACCTTCAAAAAATGTTTGTTCTGAAAAAGACGCAAATAATATAGGCCATTACTGGACTTCACTGGACATCACTAATGAATTTATTTGACATAAAAAAGATTTGTGTGCTAGCAAAATGAGGTTTGCAGAAAAAATGCATTGTTTTTTGCTTGTGAATAAAAGCTATAAATGCCATAGTCTTCTTGGAACACACAAAATGGACTCTTCTCTGCTATTTCTGTCAGTAAATCATTCAAACTTTTTCTCCTTCTTACTTCTTACACTACGACCAAAGGGCTCTTAAAATCCATGGTGGAATCTCTCCCGCAGTCATACAAGTACCAAATACAAAAATCTATTTTATGAAAAAGCAGCAATATACATTGGGAAACACTTTGCTGGATCTGAACTGTCAGACTCACAAAGTGAAAATTTAAATGTGTCAAAAGCATCAAGCACTTGATTAGGAGTGTCTCTACAATATCTCACTGTTCTATATTCATCATGATAATGACAGAAGGTCGTTTGCTTATCACACTAACCTCCATTAATGGTATAAAAGATATATATTGTTTAAGCCACTGTAGACGACTTCTGTGATTTACTGAAAGCCATAAATTTCATTTCTTAAAATGGCTAACATCAGCTGGTTTGTGACATGTGGATACTGCTTAATCACTATCTTTCTGAATTTTTTATTAGTATATATTAACTGGGTATTCATTATTTTTTATAATCCTCATATATCTTTTATTTAATTCTGGGTTTTATAAATTAAATAATACAAGTTTACTATATTTATCAATATGCATTTGTCAGTCGTGCTTCAGCATTATTAACTACAATTTTAGGGAGAAATTTCTGTGACACTTGAGAAGTAAACCCTAAAAGCATATCTTTACTTGTGAGAGGAGCACCAAAGTTCAGAGAAGAATATATAAGTCTATAAGTCATCCACTGTGGGAAGCTGATAAGGAAAGACAAACATCCTGTTCTCAACACAAATGGTGATGTCTAAACAGGAAAACATATTACAATGAAAAAGGGAAACAATCTTCCTTTTTCTCTGTAAGAGTTGCCAAAAAGTTAGTACCTTTTAAGGAATAAGAAAAGGAATCAGGAACACAGTACAAAAGAAAGAAAACCATTTCTGAAGGTGAATGGGAGTCATATCACCCAAAGACATTTTCCACAGGTTGCCAGTCCAACCACATCCACCTTCTTACCGGCAATGACTGATGACCATTTTCATGGTTTAGGCAATTTGAAACTAAACTTTCAAGAAGAGTCCTATGCTTGCAAAGGAGACAACGACTGCTTTGAGATGGAGCAGATCTCCCACAGATCATGCAGACTGTGGAACTCATCAAAGGACTGGAGGTCTTCATGTCCATGGGAATACTTCAGGGTAGACGAAGAGGCAGGCTGCAGTGGCAAACAAATGTAGATGAGCACTTTTGTGCTGAGACTGTTGAGTGTAGAGGCCCAAGAGTGCTGGGTCTGTATCTATTGAAGCATGGGCATAGGGTGCTATGACTCAGGGTGCTGTGTGTAGGGAGCCCTGTCTGAGGATCATCTATATGGAGGAATTAAGGTAAACTATATTTTCTTCCTCTTTCTTTCATCCTTTCATTTCTTCATATCTGAATTCATTTCCCACTCTAGCTTCAATGTTTCTTCTCTAATTATTAGTTTGTGTTGTGTCCTTCCTTTCCCCTTTCCCACTTCTGGTGGATGGTCTGACACTATTGTGTCTGAGTATCTTGTGTATTCTTCTTCTAAAGTATCTCCTCTCTCACTTTTCATCATATTTACCTGCAAAATTAATTTTCATAGGCATAGTCTAAAAGTCATTGCCTTTTTACTCCCTTTTCTTGTCAGCTTCCCTGCTGAATTTCAGCTGCACATGCCATCTACGCACATCTTGCTGTAATGAAAATAATTACTACTAATTACAAATTGCTAGGTATTGGAATACAGATTTGCTGTCATCTGAAGTAATGATGAAATATATTATGCATCTTCCATTCTAATTCTGTAAAATGCAAGGTACAAGCCATGCTATAGAAAAAATTTTGGGTTGGCAGCTGATGTTTTTCCTCTCTCTCATTTTCTCATTTTTTTCTTACACCACATAAAACAGGTAAGTAAAGAGATAAAAATTACCTAATTGGACTTCCAAAATAGTACAAGAAGATATCATTCAAGTGTTATAAAAACAACCAATTTTTAAAAGTATTTGAACTCATCCCAAGGATCCCAAAGTCATTATTTGGACCAAAAGTAATATTGTGAGTCCTTGAGGGGGGAAAAAAAACCCCAAACAAACCCCAAACACAACACACCACAACAGAAGTGTTGTTTAAATGTACAGAGAGATGAAAACAGAAGCATAAATTCAAACGACCAGAGCACTGAAACAAACTTATCTCCTTTAGAAACATCTTATTACAAGTCATTTACAAACATTAGTATAACTTAGCTTATAAAACAAAAATCTGCACAAAGAATGGAGGATAGCTTTGTCTCTAACATTAATTGGTCTATATATCCCTCAGAATCTGAAAAATCACAGTAGGCAGAAAGAAGCATGCAAACAAGTGTGTGCCCTCAAACACGACATAAGCAGATAATGTACTTTCCTGAGGAAATCAGAATAAATGATACCTGAATCAAAGGGCTCACAGCATTGTTTGTTCAGAGTATTTTTAATATGGTTGAGAGAAATAATACTGCTATGGTCTGCTTATAACATAATCCATATTTAAAGTTCAAACCATAGACTTTTATTGCAATGTAGTTGTCTTCTGTGAAAGTAATACCTCCTCATACACAATTATTGTAATAAATAAAACCAGTTAATGCCAATAAATCTTGGTAAGGGGAAATAAGTCTTAGAACTACATGTCTCCTTGGCTGACTAACACTGGAAAGAAATTATCTTGATTTTTCAGTAGGTCAATCACTATCTTTCTTCTCTGACATATTCTGACAATCTAAATTCCACCCCAATCCTTCTATCTATAATTTCCTATTGGATAACCCCTTATGCAGTGCTCTTCTTAGGCTTTCTGAAATGCTTTTTAGTTTCTAGAATAACCTGGCTTTCTTCATAGAGCAGACACGAAACTTAAGGAGACTTTAGTCATTCTGCACATACCTGCAGCTACTGAATGCTTCTGCCTGTCCTTCACTTGAATTCTCCATGGACCATATCAGCAAAACCATTTCAGTGTACAATTCTCCCCTGAGATTAATAGTTCTCTTTTTTTTTTTTTTTTTGAGGGAGAAACATCATAGCAGGTTGAGGAAGATTCCTTCCCAAAAATGTTTATAAAGATGAACAATTTACATGTTAAACATAGAGTACTTTTTACAAGCTTCTTTTTAAAATCTGCTTTTCCCCCTTATAATACACTTATTGAAAACACAGCAATTTAATAGAGATTCCATCTGAATTTTTGTTAAACCTCTTAAATCTTAATAAAGAACAGTCTTAAAAGTATTGTTTTGCTTAGGAAATTATTTTTTATTATTGGCAACTCAAAAAATTATACAGAAGATGTTTTTTAACTGTATATCTAGTAGAGTATTACATATAAAAATGTGAAGACAGATGTGTATGAAAGAAATAAAACTAAGTATGTTGGATTTATTTTATTTCTACAGAAATTTTGGGTAATATTGACACTACAGGGCTACATTAGAAGAAAACAAACCAGTAGATCTTTGCAGAAAGTTGAAACAATATAAAGGCATCCACCATGAGAGTGACTCAGCTCTAGACGCCATCAATAAAAAGGTTAACATTAATAGTTACGGCACTGCACTACAACACAATTTCACTTACTAGTACTGGGAGTAAAACCTATAGAAATTTCAAGGGAATTATTTTCACAAAGTTCTATTGTACAATAAGGAATCATCTACAAAATTTCTGAAATTATACCAAAATGAAAGCTATTTGGAAGTGATGTAGGAAAAGCAAGAAAACTTCAGGAATATAGATCAAAATGTCCAATTTTCATACTGAAAGGGAAATGTTCACTTTTACCAAAAATCAGCCAATATAGATTTTGAAAATCTGTGCATACAGGCAATAAAAACAGTTATAACTTTGAATGCCGAATTAGATGTTGCTTAAAAAAATACAGAGTAGGAGTAACAAAACCCCAAGAAGCAGAATAATTTCCTGCATGTATGAGATTAACAGCTGAAATAATTTGAGGAAATATGAGCCAAAATAAACAATGCTCTACATTGCTTGGAATATATATGCTGTTATTGAGCACATAATCTGTACTTCCTCTATTGTAAAGAACTTCTAATTTAATGTACACTTTTAAACTTTTTTTTTTTTTAAGAAGGAAACTCCTCAGAAAATTCTCTTTATAAATTTAAAGTTGGGAAGTAAAAGCAAGAGTCATCAATTCTCTCTTTTCAAAGCATTTTTGTCTGGACAGTGCCAGTGACACAATTCAAATAATTACTTTTTAAAAAGCAAACTTATATTATAATGGATTCTTAAGAAAGCCAAAGAAAATTAACATGCAAATTGAGTCTGTAACTGTAACCAAATCAGAAAAAAATATAATTAATTAAATCAGGAATTCATTTTAATGATAAATATGCAAAGACTTGCTTAATCAAATGTTATGCAGAGACAGGTAATAATGAGTCTGAAGCCTGAATGTGTTATAAATCTTCACCTGCTTGGAAAAAAATTATAGTAGATGAAACGCAAAACCAGGGAGTTATCTTTCTCTGAATTATACTCTATAGGCATCATAATTTGTAATACTGCCCATATCTTCCAGTAATTGAAACCCTGTGCAGAAAATAGGGTATTAAATAATGTCAACCATATATATAAGTTTCTATTCTCTGAGTCGGAGATTTCCTGCTTCTTTGAGCCAAACTAGTTACAAAGAACACTAGTAAATTAGAATTATTTAATGGGTCACTATGTAAGCAAGGTTCACTGCATGACAAATGTATACCTCCTAAAATTACAAAGTAGTCTTTATATTATTTCTTACATTATTGCTGTTATATTATTGTTATTATTATTATTATTAATCATTTGATCCTGATGCTGTAAAAAAAAATCTGCAAAGCCTAATCATCTATGAAAAAGCACTGCTTTACAAATTAGGGGCTTAATGGGTTATAATACTAATATAAAAGTATTGTTAAAATATTTCTACTGGGATTGTATTCAAAATCTATAATTTTGTGAATAAAACCAGTTATTCTAACCTTAGTATTTTTCTTAGATTCTAAGGAATGCAGTTTAAAAAACAGTATATGTAAGAATGTTTTACTTCATAGTTTTAAGTATGACAACCATAATTAAGACCCTAATCAGATGGTTTCTAATTAAGTTCAAGAAAAAAACATTAAAATAGATACTATTGGGTGGGATTCAGCCTTTATATAAGCCCATTGACTTCGAGTGAACATGAGCTGTTTACACCAAATCTGAATTCATGCTTACAGATTTGCTTACAGATACCATTGCTAAGAGAGAAAACAAAAAAGCTTAACCTCCAGAAGTCATGGCCTTCTATCTTTTTCTTTAGATTATCTGTTGACTGAGCAGTGAATTACTTTGTTAAATAACTGGAGTTTTTTTAAAGTTGCATTTTTGAGGATTCATTTATCCATAACCCAAAGAGACATATGAATACGTACGTACTAGCTGAAAGGGATAATATTCTTATTTATTTGATATACAGAATGTCAGCTTTATCCTGATGGACCTAGGAGATGTCTAAAATTCAGCCTAATATAAAATATCTTTATAATTCCCAAATTCTCCCTAGTATCTTCAGAATTCCAAAATGGCAGCAAGTCAACTTTTGTTGGAAAATGTAATATTATTCACGATATCCCTGATCTACCACAGCAGAGGGCCCCACTTTCTGCTCTTGAATTACAGGGCAATATTAGGAAGCCTAAAATTGAAGATGCTGAAAGAAACACTCATTGAATTAAAAAAATTAAGAATTAGTTTTAATTTTGCTTTCCTATACTGGACATAAAAGACCTTGGGTTACATACTGTACAATTGGCAGGAATTCTCAATTTAATGCAAGAGAATTTTAAAAAATTATGTACCAAACATTACTGGAAATTTAGACAGTAAATGTGAATTCCATTTTTAAGTTGAGATTATTATGTCTAGACTATGGACATTTTATTTCCAGAGAAGCATCACTGAGAATAGGGGAAATATTCAAATGAACAAACACATGAAAAGCATAGCTGTCCCCTGATCTCTCTTTTCATTCCCCAGAGTATTTTGTTAAGTAGTATCTCCCCTTTATTTTAAACTAGAATTTCCCTTAAGCTTGTTCACCCCAGATATCATTAATATCCCAGAATATCATTAATATGGACATCTCTACAGCTATGAATTTACGAATTGATTATCCAAATTTATCTTGCTACTCCTATATCTTAAAATAAGCACTTTGTTTCTGTGGAATACTGGCAAAATGACTGTCTGACAGAAATTAGACGATCTCCCTTTTCTTTGTTTGGCCATATTTGCTCAGGTCTGTAGCAAGCATGGCCCCTAACCTGAGCTGTCAGTAGCTCATGACGATGAGCCCAGAAGTATTTGTCTCAGGGTTGGGCTCTAATGTTTTTTAGCCACTGGGGCTGCCCGGGGCATTTGCACTCTGCAGGCACAACATGCTCCTGAGCCAGTGCGTGCTCCTTGTTCCTGCATGTTAGAGCACCAGACTGGTGCTCACATGTCCAGTGTGTGCTCAGTGAAGTGGGGAAATAAACACAGAAAGGTTTTACCAAGGGTTATAAATTTCTGGTGGGGATGAATCTCACAAATCCCAAAGTATGAGTCACCCCATCTTGCCTTTTCTTTCAAGCTTTCCTTACTTCTATTTTTCAATTTTTCTTCATAGCCTCACCATTCTTCTGTCTTTAGAGCCAGACAACAGTCAAGCTTTCTGGTGCACAGGAAATTCCAACATTTCTAAACTTGTTTTTCTTCTGTATTAGACATCACGTCATTTCATATTAGGCACTAACGCTACTGGCATGTCATATTATATTAGAGCATGATACACTAGCAAAAATATAATATTTATATTATTTAATTTACAGCATTATTTTATTTTTATTATGTAAGACATTTATTATATGTTGTTTATTTTACTTTTTTATTATTTTAATACCAGCTGCTTTTTCATTGTCATGCTGTCAAACATGCCTCACTGCAAGAAACATAAGACACGTGATCTTTAAAAAGTCATATCTTATTATCTTCTTCTAATTAGAATAAAAAGTTCAGACTGACATTACTGAAATGTGACACATGCTAATTGCAAATCAACCATGAGCTCATTGGAAGCAGTTATAATTTAATCTGTTTATTGGCTTGATCTTTGCAAAAATGTACAAACATCCTTTGAGAATGGAGATTTAGGATTATTATATAACGGAAACAGGATCCTTTATTCAGTAAAAGTCCAATTTTTTTTCTCTGAACCAAGACATAATCCCTGTTCGTGGTTTAGGCCTGGTCAGCAACCAAGCACCACGCAGCCGCTCACTCGCTCCCCTCAGTGGGATGGGGGAGAGAATCAGAAGAGTAGAAGTGAGAAAACTCATGAGTTGAGCTACAGACTGTTTAATAGGGAAAGCAAAAGCCACACATGCAAGCAAAGCAAAACTAGGAATGCAATCACTCCTTCCCATGGGCAGGCAGGTGTTCAGCTATCTCCAGGAAAGCAGGGCTCCGTCAGGTGTAATGGTTACCTGGGAAGTCAAACACCATCATTCTGAATGTTCTTCCCTTCTTTCTTTTTCCCCCAGATTCATATGCTGAACATGATGTCATATGGTGTGGAATATCCCTTTGATCAGTTGAGGTCAGTTGTCCTGGCTGTGTCTCCTCCCAACGTCTTGTGCACCCCCAGCCTAGCAACTGGTGGGGTGGTATAAGAAGCAGAAAAGGCCTCAATGCTGTGCAAGCACTGCTCAGCAGTAACGAAAACACCTTTATATTATCAGCCATGTTTTCAGCACAAATCCAAAACATAGCCCCATACCAGCTACTACGCAAAAATTAACTCTGTCTCAGCCATAACAAGCACACCCTGTTAAAAGGAAACTGACCCAGTGCTGAGCAGACATCAACACAAATGCCGCTCATGTTAACATATTGTTTCTGGGATAGCACTTAATGGGAATTGCAGGCTTCAGTCATTACAGACCTTCCTACAGAACCACCTCTATGTGACTGTGAAGAAGTGGTCATTGGTAGCATGGGGAGGAAGCTGCGCATATCAGCAAGACAGAGAAACACCAGGGGGAATGATGATATTGGAAACATACCTCCTGTTTTGCTTGCCTACAAGAGGAAAAAGAGGGATGAATCTAGCCATTAATAATTTTAAATGTCACAAATTTTGTAAAAACAAAGAAGATGAATCCATGAAAATAAAAAGAGAAATGACCTTGTATGTGATGTGAGCAGGGTACTGACAAGTGTTAATCCAGAGGAGATTGAAAGTATTGCTGATTACATACATCCAGGAAGATAAGCCATGTTTGGTCTAGGAAATCACTTATCGACAAGATCGTTTTTGTAAGGTATCTGCAAAAAGTGTGTTTATGACAAAACAAAATATGGGAAACCAAATATTGTAAAGAAGTATTTTCTTCATCTATTCATATCCTCTCCTCCTTGGTCTCCTTACTCTGATTCATCTTTTCCAAGATGACAGGCAGGCTACCCTGTCATACAGTGATAAGCAATATGACCGCTTAATGTTCTACAGGGTTATAGTTTTATGATGACTTTCTTTGATAAAGTCTTTTCACTACTGCTTTATCATTCCCTATTACCTAGCGTGTAATGTATACATTTCCATATGCAGCCCTATGGAAAACTTTTCAACATTTAATAAGAGGTGAATAGTACCAAAGAACGTAAAGCAAATGCTGCAGAGAGTATTTCTTACATTTCTCAAACACAGTGCAGATGAGCACCGAAGAATCTAATGCGAATTTTCATTGTTTGTAATTTACTAGGATTATTCTCTGGCAGAAAAGGAGCATTTATTATTGTTTATTTTACATAATTTGAGAGTTAAGTCTCTGCTCCAGAAGTGTTGATAGATAATACAGGGAAGAAGTTATTCATAAATTCCCTTTTCCAGGGTCAAATATATTGCATGACCAACCTCTATACATCAAGACTCACTTTTGTACCAGAGAGGAATGTATTTATTCATGCAGTTTACTAAGTGGTGTTGGAAAATGAAGACAGTGTTGGAAATTCCTAACATTTCACAATTGGCAATGTTTACCAGGTGTATATTCTGTGCCACTGTCTGCCACTAGGTTTTTTTTCATGAGGAGCCAGAAAAATAAAAGGGATGCTACTGAAAAGGAAGAAGCAGAAGAAAACAAAGAGAAAAGTTCATCAAGCGTCTGGTACAAGAGTTTTTTTTTCCCTCATCTTCTCAGTTGTGATGCTACAGATAAATAGTGTTCAGGTGCCAAAATATAAGCATCTGATGTAACTTTAAATGTCTTATGGTAGCTGAACTTTCGTCAGGGGACTGTCAAGACATGACACAGGAGCCACACCCTACAGAAAAAGCTGCAGGCTAGGCAGGACTCCCATAGGGATCTCAAATCACACCCAATGCACAACTGAACTAAGCCCTAGAACTCCACTGGCTGCAGTGAGGTATTGAGCACCAAGCTCCCATGTAAAGATTTGTATTTAAACTACATTTAAGTATCTTAATATAAAATCTGTATTACTGTGATGTGTTCTCAGTTTTTGAAACAGATAAGAAATGTTTTATCCTCTCAAATATTTTTCCCTAAAATGAGAAAAAAATACTAAAACACCTCATTTTTTTCTCTGTTAATTCCAGATTTTTAGCATTTCCAGATGAAATTTGCTTTATCAGAAGTTTTCTACCTGAACTTTTCTATTTGAACTATTTTTTTTATCTCATCCACATGGGCAGTCATCAAGGATTGCTGTCACAAAAATGACAATTATCTGGGCTAGAATTACAAATAAGTGTTCCAAAAATTCACAGGAAAAATTATTAGAGGAACACCATAATAATAAAATATTTTACTAGTGCTGTGGCATAATAACTTTCATCATGAGAGGGTTTTGTTAGATCTGGACTAGTAAATTACAATTGTTACAGCAGTCACTATCAGCTCGTACAATTTGAGATAATGGCATTTATAATATTTCTAAAGTCACAGATTAGGGAGTCATGCTATGGTAAGAGAAACTCAGCTGTCATTTAAAAAAACCTTCCCAGTCATAGACAAATGTTTAAAAAGTGAATCCAGAGACCAATAAGGATATGAACATTGGGGATAAATAAGAAGAAATTAATGTTTAGTTCTTTCTATAAAATAAAAAGAAAGATTGTTCTGAGGTTGTTAAATCATGAGATTTACACTAGACTTGGCAACACCAGACTTAAATCTAATAGCTGTTTAGTTTAATGCTCCATCTCTGACAATGGATCATATCAGACTTTAATTACATTTTTATCTCTTTCAGGAAGGGATGTTTAGGCCTCATATACACTAAGGACAATTTTACGATAAAGTGAGTCTCAGATGTTGCCTGAACATAAAGTGAATTAACAACAGAGGGCTGCATCCCTGACATATTAGTAGAAGACTTTTTCCTCCATTGTGAAGGTGAAAATGCAGCAGAAGTGTATGCCCTCCTAAACTGCACAGGGAAACATCAAACAATTACTTTTCCATCAAAAGTAGAACATTTAATGGACAATTTATTGACTTTAAAGAAATACACTGTTGTTTGTGAGATTTTCCATTAACCTAAGGTCTGTGCTCTGAAAATCAAACATTCTGAGTGGGAAAACTCACTTTCCATGAAGAAATATGCCTGTTAAAATTAGAAAAGTTCAATAAGAAAATGAAGTGGTTCTATTTCAGGAATTATACAATGAACATAACTTTTAAACACTGATATTTTTTTCTCAGCTTCTTATTGTTTTAACCAGCACAAATACCTCACTTTGACTAACGTTTCTGCCAAGAAAATTTAGGAAGTGAGTGCTAATATACAAGAGAGGTTCAAAATAAGAGATGTTCGTGAAGTGGTTATGAAATGAAACAAATTAAAAGAAACAATTCAAAGCCAGACAACCTGTATGAAGTGTTCTTGACATCTTTGGCTACTTGGCATTTAAATTGCTCACTGTCTCAACATCTCATGGAAAGCACCCTGTCACTGCTTCCACTGAGGTTGAAGGGAATATACAGAAATCTTGTTTACTTCTCAGTTTTCATCCTTCATAAAAGACAACCACCACTTCATAAATACATTAATACAACCAGGAACATCCAGGCAAAATAGGCAATCATGGAAAGTGCCATTATTTACAAGGTAACTATGTCAGTATGACTGCTTGGGGTGAAATATTACACTCCTGGACAGGGAGACAGCACTAAGGGTGTGTGTGCCCACCGGTGCTCAGGTCTCCTAGTATTGCAACACTGAAGCATATAAAATTGATAAGGAATCCCTTGTTGCAAAAAGCAGCAGCTCTGTGTTTTGTGGAAGGCAATGAGCAAAAGGACACACGCCTATGGAAGCAGGCTTCCAGGGCACTCTTCCAGCTAGCAACAGGTCCATAAGTATCTTCTTGCATTTTTGTTGTACAAATTTCCATTTTCCCATCTTTTTTTTCTTTTACAAGAATGCAGAAGCCACCATTCTGGCCCAGACTGAAGGTCCATCTGCTTCATGATCCTGTGTCTGACACTATGTAACTTGGAGGCTATTTTGCTCTTTCATTCTCATCAAAACCATGTTTTCATAATTTATCGCTCATGCTTCTGTCCTGAGGCTTTTCTTCACAGCACAGTATGAAAGCACAGGGAGAAAGTTCTGATAATTCCATTATTCTGTTCAGCGAGAGGGTGTTTCAGACAGAACAGATTGCTGTGCTTTCTGACTGTCCTTGAGTTCTCCTGTCAGAGGAGGTCCCTCAATATTTCACGTTTACCAGTTCAGTGGTCTCATTTTATTTTCAGGAAATAGTATATGCACTTAATGGAAGCCTGATATGCCTGATTTAAACCCACCTCAAGGACTTTTGTCAGTACTAGTATCTTTCAGTGAAGAAATGGATGATGCTGTTCCTTAATCAGCCATGAGGTGGCTGTTAAGTTTTCCAGAGCTAATTAAATTCAAGGCATACCTGCCCATCACAGTCTAAGGACTTAATGGTGTTTCCATCATAGTCTATGCAAAAAGTCATGCTGCTTTCAGCTTGTTCAGATCTGGCACTGAAGGGTATGGAGTTATTCAAGCCTGTCCCACAGCAGAATGTGAAGGGACAAGAAGCTGCAGCCAGGTGTAGGGTATAGCAGGGAAAACTATCCCTTTTATATGACATCTCACTACCTTTTCATTGGTATTGGTTAACATTTTAAACAGTGTCTTAAAGGGTACCCAGAAATATTAAATAATGTTATATCACCTTGGTTGTTTGAGTTTTGGGGTTGTTTTTTGTTGTTTTTTTTTTTTAATTGCCTCTGTCATTTTGCTGTTTTGTCACTTTGGTAGCTGCAATTGTACAAGTTACAGTCTTAAAATGTTCCAAGTTCTAACTGATTAAGTGTATCTTGCTAAATTGCATAAAATTTCTCAAGAGCAATTTTGAAAAAACCTTCCAAAACTACTCCCACCATAGCCAAAAAACTGGGATGTAAGTCAAAACAGAGTTACAGGAAACAAGTAAATTATTTGCATCACATGTTATATTTTTGACTTTCATGACACAATATAACTGATCTAAATACACTTAATAATAAAGAATAAAATAGACAGTTAAGTTAATAGACAGTTAACTGAGATAGTTAAGCTGGTGTCTAAAAGAAGACTTATCTATTGTAGGACTACAACATCCATTAGATGTCATTGCACTGGATTTATTTATACAGCATTCTTACTGCCCAGAAATGCTGACAAAGGATATAATAAACTGCTTCAGAAAGCAAAAATACATGAAATATAATGTAATTGTGAACAATAAAACTGACAAATAAATTCATTCAAAGATGATCTGTAAAAGATGTAAGACTGCTCGTATAAACTTTGACATATAAGATAATGTTGCTTTCCCAAAAGTAAAAGACACTACCTGAATTATCAGTAAGACATGCAATTGTTCATGTCATTGATTTGAATCTTCAGTGTTAACATTTATTTCAGCTTTATTATATAGGCCTATTTTTATTCAAAGTGGATTTTAATACATAACTGTAACCCAGAATTTTTTTTCAGTCACAGCTAGTTTCTAGTTATAAAGAGAATGACATTTCCTCACCACATGTATAAGTTGGAAACCTTTATAAAGAAGAGAAATGAAATATGTTTGTAAATAGCATGGGATTACTAGGTAAAATACAGAAAAAAATATATTTGGTCATACTTGTGAGAAAAAAATTAAAGTCTCAGCTGTTCAGTGGCAGGTGGAGTCCCATGTACATAAAAATATGTTACTTTATATTGGCTTGTTGACCTTGCTAGGACATACAATACCTGACATAATTGCATTATTAGATTATTGGTTGGAGATAAATAGCTTGTATGTGCTTTGATTTTTATAATTTTTATAATTTGTAGCATGTACTTATTTTCTGAAGGTTAAAGTTCTTGGTACTGTATATGACAAAGAGTTTTGGACCATTTCAGTTTGGCTGCTGCTACCATCCCATCCTTCTTTTTTGCTCCAAAAGAAAGAAGAAAAACTGTTCAGCAGTATCTTACGTCCCCTAACCAAAAACAAGAGCTCAGAGACAATAGCTAAGGTATAGAACAAAATATCCTTACAAAGCAAACATCAGCCTCTGAATACTCTCTGAATATTTTAGCCACCTAAAACACAAGGAACTAAGCTTGCTACAGAAACGTAAGATACAGTTTTATCATTCTTTTTTCTCCTGAATTGTGTATGCACACTTAAATATGGACACACCATATGACACAGATACATGCAGTCTTAAAAAGTAGAGGCACTATTACAGAATTAGTTAAGACTACTAAATATATAGTTAAGAAAGAGAATATACATTTTGTGTGAACAATAAAAAGATAAATTATTATTCTCATAAAATTTGAGCATTTCTAACTAGGAAAAAGGCAAAAAATAAGACCTACATTTAGATAGGCTTACTTTTATGCTTTGCATAAATTATTCATCTTCTCAAGCAAAGGAATGTTGACCTTTCCTTGTAATACAATGTAAAGTTCACTTTGGGGTGAACTACGGCGACAAACTATTTTTATAAATGAAGAATCACTTGCAAGTCATATTTCTTGTTACATATTTCAAAAGAAGAAAAACCAACAGGAACATAAGACTAACACAAATTCCAAATACCTTTGCCAACATCTGAAACTTCCCCTTGAACACATTGCTTAAAATTATTTGGAAATACTGTAATTCTTAGTATTCTAATTAGACTTTAATTCCATGAATGTAATTATATACTCTACATTCTATATTGGTCAGCGCTCACAGACTTCCTACCTACTAGATAAATTAGCAGGTGCTCTTCATGTCTGCAGTCTTCCTGTCTGACATTTGGGATGTCACATTTTTGTGCTTAAGACTTTCCAGGAAGAGAAATTACAAACTACTGACCTCCTCCAGTAGGAGAATGTGACAAATGTTAATGAGGATGACAGCTAATGAACAGCATGACTTTCAAATTAGATACATTTCATTTGGTCATAGGGTAAAAGCTCTTTTCCAAAATGCTAACAAATACTTTAAATATTGTTACATTACATGAACAATATCTCAAAGGTGACACAAGGGGGGGGAACAACTTTTCATCTTTGCATTAGAAAATAAAATGGCTTTTTCTACCTAAACAAGGATTTAATCTAAATGTATTGCTTACATAAACTCTGGTACTTTTAGAAGAACTGTGACTGAAACAGGAGTTAGGGGAAAGCTTCAGAAAAAGAATTGAGACATGTAAAGGTGGACACTGCAGAGTTATGTATTTAGGTGCCCATCTGCCAGAGCAGAATCCAGAACAGAGTCAGGTCACAGAGGCACCTGGCTGTCTTAGACTGAGAACCAAAGGAATGGTCTCACCATGCTGATATTCACCAACACCTAGTCCAAAGGGGAACTAGGATGTAGGAAACCTTTAATCATAGTTTTCAGCACCTTAACAGAGGATCTACTTGAAACCATCATTCTCCAGTACTACACAGTTGCTATACTGCCTTTTCTATATTTCTCCTAGGCACTTTAATATATTTTAATATATATATTTTATATATGAAGCTATTAAACACATAAAGAAAATATTATGTCGGTCTCTGAAACTCTGTTCTTAGTTCTTCCCCAGTGTAAGTATTTCAAGGCTGTAAAATTGTGCTAAGTTTTAAGTCTCATTGCTGAATAACAGCTCCTTCACCTTTCAAACAGTTTAGTGTACACAGTTTGTAATTCTATTATCGGCCTCCCATCATTATGTATCTTATAAAATGTCAGCCTTTTAACTAGAAAGAGAAGTGTGAAGCCCACCCACAAAATAAGTTATATCTGTATTAGTTGGTACAATGAGTTATAGACCTCAAAATTTAGACAAATATTCAAAATATAACTGTCCAGGCTCACAGAATCACAGAATCATGGAATCACAGAATCACAGAATGGTAGGGGTTGGAAGGGACTTCTGGAGATCATCTTGTCCAGCACCCCTGCTTGAGCAGGGACACCCAGAGCAGGGGGCACAGGAATGCCTCCAGGCGGGTTTTGAATGTCTCCAGGGAAGGAGACTCCACAACCTCCCTGGGCAGCCTGTGCCACTGCTCTGGCACCCTCACAGTATAAGGTTTTTCTCATGTTTAGGAGGAACATCCTGTGTTCCAACTTGTGCCCATTGCCCCTTGTCCTGTCACTGGGCACTAATGAAAAGAGCCTAGTCCCATCACCCAGACACCCACCCTTTAGATATTTATAGGTATTGATGAAATCCCCCCTCAGTCTTCTCTTCCTCAGGCTGAACAAACCCAAGTCTCTCAGCCTTTCCTCATAAGGGAGATGCTCCAGTCCCCTGATCAGACCAGAGGCTGGTCTTAGAAACAGATATAGACATAGCATCTATGTACTAATAAAGTCTTTCAATTTAACCCATGTAGTCTGGCTTGCAAATGGCTTTGGATTTGGATTTCTGTTTCTTGACTGAGTTAGTGGTAGGACTTCCACAGGCCACCCTTTTGTGGCTAATTGGACATCCTGATACTGAACTACGCATGTCCATGGACTGCTTAACCATGAAAACCTCCTGCTTTGAGAAAATGAGAATGAGCTACCCGGTGGTACCTTTGGATTATTCTGAGTACATATAATTGCTCCAAACTCTTGCAGTACAGCAAGCCAGTTCATGCCAGTTTGAGCAAGAAAATTTCCTCCTTCCCCTACCCGAGGCTTATAAAACCTGAAACAGAAATTGTGTTCATGCATCTGTCAAAAGAGCAATGCAGCAATTTAACAATAGAGCAGTTCAAGTCTGTCACATAAGATATAGGTGTGTTTAATAGCATTTTTGGAGATAAAATTACTTGTTGATTACTTGGGAGAAGAATACTGCCTTGCACTCTTCTATCTCTTAGGTGGAAATGTATCAATTACTAAGATATTAATGTATTTCATGTATATGCATAGATGCATTCATTTCCAGATTTTTTTCATAAATCTTATTTTTCTGGGTAAATTAATCTGTATAAAATGGGCTGAACAGCCAAGTCTTTAACTCTGTTGTATAGCCACAACTGATTAATGATATCACTCCATGTCTTAAAAGCTAAAATAATTTGTTGTCTTTCATAAATAATATGGAAATTATTGCTGTCTGCACAAAAGAAGAAACATGCTGTCTGTAAAGAACTACTAGAAGTTCCTAACAGAGGAGTGCTAATTGATCTTTAAATTATTCATAGAATTCCTCTGGGTTCTTACCCTCCACAGGAGGGGACTTTTCTGGTTTGGTTTTTGTTTTTTTTTTGGGGGGGGGGGGGTTGTGTTATTTTTTTCCCTGAGTAAAAAGACTCATTATTATAATTTCCTGAGAAGTAACTGTAGCTTTTGTTTGGAGTTTGAATGAAGGACTGAGCCCATTAACATACAGATTTATACATTTTTTAAGTTAAGACCTTGACTAATACAATGAAGTATAGAAATCAACAGAAGACTCTTATGTTATTGTCATTTCATAGTAATTACATTAACACTATCAGGAAAGTGAGGATAAATTTGTCTGCACAAATATCTTGGCTAGGAAGCTGCATTTTCATTGTCTTCCCCCATTATTCATTAAAGTTTGTGTTTGCTTTAGATAAAATAAGTTCAACTATCTGATAAATGAGCTCTATTAACCTTTGCGTGTGTGTATTTCTGAATGTTTCTTTGTCACGAGAACATTCATGTTTTGTGTTTAACTGTAAAAATCTAGTAGGCATCTTTTTCTCCAGTTCTGTTCTTTTAAATCACTATGGAGGTAATTATGTCTCTCCTGAAAATACCTTTAAGAACATTTCCCAGACACCATATGAAGAAAGCAATGCCTGACCTGGATTTGTGATATTACAGGTTGCAAGTTCTTTTCAGTTCTGCTGATGATATCTGTGGTGTATATAATCCTATATGGTATTTGACAGTATATTGACATACACCCAAAAGGAACTGTGATCCAGGACATCCACATTCAATGAAACCTTTAGTGTTCAAGAACATATTACCTGAGACACTGCAGTTGCACTTTTGAACAAGTTTTCCAAAATAGGCACCCAAGTTACTTGTACGATGTTTGAACAAGTAGAACTGCAGAAAATGCAGGAACAAATACAAAGAAATTAATCATGTAAGCAAACGGCAGTTTCAGTTCACAATTATCACAGCTTTTTTAGGGTGTACATTTTAATAATACAAAATAGGTACTCAAAAGATACAGACAAATTCAAGACCAGATACCTACCCTGAATATCTTATTTCATATCAGCCTAGCTAATGTAAAATCCTACTAGAGCATTAACTTTTTATTGACTTCATGTCTTTTCATTATTTAAGGTGAGATAAAGTGTGTAGCTGACTACTGCAGTACAGAGGGTGAAATAAAAGAGCACATAAGTATTTGGTCAGTTAGAGCTAGCTTATGGGCTTTATTCCTATCACCATGTGTTAGGACTGATCTAACATTGAGTAGGAGGTTGGACTAAAAACTTCCAGAGATATTCTGCAACCTACTTACTTCATGATCCACAGGTAAGCTACAAAGAGGACAGAAATACATCTGATGAAAAGGAAAAAACACATGGTTGAAATGTGCCTTATTCTTTTCTTTCTTTTTAGGTTGCATTGAATGTAGTACTGTGCTAAAGTTTGTATGGTCCCGAGGGAAGATTGGTTGTATTCATGGAAAGAAATAATTTGTGGATTCTGTAATTAAAAAAAAAATCATATGGAAGTTGAGAAATCCCCAGACGTGAAATAGTCGAAGATTAGAAAGCTGCTAAGGAGAATTATCATGTATGCTTGCTCCTTTCTTCATCTTCCTAAGCATCTGTTCATGGCCACTGAGATGAAACACCAGACCATTCAGTCTTAGACATGACTCAGTATGGGCATTAGGTTTTATTACATATATCAACAGGATTTCTTGCCTGATGGTATTTATCATGTCAACATGTAGTTCATGACTTTTTCAGACTCTGAATTTTTGGCCATAATATGCTGTCCCTACAGTGAGCTTTACTCTACAGTACAATGGAGAGCAAAGACAGCTTACCAATGTCCCATCAACAGGTGTAGTGACAAGACTGAGAAAATAGACCTTTTGGAGTGGCCGTAATTTTAAGACACATCCCTTGTGTCTATTACAGCACCACAGCCCAATTGGAAAGAGTAAGAACTACCTATAAACAAAAGGAGTTCCCCCTAATGGTTGTACATAAGACACAGTATGATAGTAGGACTGCCTTATACTGCATGTGACTTCTGGGTGGACTGTGCACATTCACTTTAAGAGGCTGCTCCAGCCCCTCTCACTTGAACTGGAAAAGATCATTTCCTATAATAGCAGTATACAACCTACTCCATTTTCACCATTCTTACTTTATAGGATTAATGTATTTGGGAATTTACACTCATTCTACTCTGTCTCCCAGATAAGGACCAGATAATCAGAGGAAGCTTTATTACCTTTAACTTACATTTCACATATATTCAAATATTCTTCCCTTCATTTCTTTTCATGCAAATACTCAGTGCATAAAAGCATGGACTAGGAGACTTCTAAAAATCTCTGGGCTTGGCATTAGAACAATTCCTTTACTACTGTTTTTGCAGCAACACAGGTGTGTGGAAATCTTCCAGAAGAGAAGACAATCTGGCATTGTGTCAGTGGCTAGAGAGGGTCAATGTCAGCAGTCATCAGGTGATACTGCAACCAACACCCAGATGTAGTAGATGTTTTTCAAAAGGCAAATTACTTCACTAAAACACAAATTCTGTCAATGACAGCAGCAAATAAAGAACATGTGTTCACAGAAATATCTACAATCTGCTTTTAATTTTAATGCAATATATTTCTTTCACCTTCCAGCTGATTTTTTGTTTTTTAATACAGAAACATTATCCTGGGTTTTTAAATTAACCTAGGATCAAACATTTTTAACATAAAAAATTGCAATCAGGCTAACAGCTTGTGTTTCAAGTGAAAGCCAATTGTAAGCTTAAACAGCAAAACAATAAACTTATTATTAAAAGCCATTTTAAAGGCAGTGGTTCAATTCTGACCCTCCACCCTTCCTCTCTTCTGACATTTACCCAGCATTCACAACTGCTACTCTTGACCTCTCTCTTCTACTCTTTCCTAGTTTTCAATGATCTTCCAAAATCTCTTTATAAAATTGATTTGGTGAGACCACCTGTTCCTCAAGCTTTTGTAAATAGGTCTCATTTTATTTAGAACTAAAGAGCTGTTCTGCTCCTTTATGCAAGTTGTCTAGTAAGCACAGGCATGTAGTATCTTTGAAAGATGCTTGCTTGATACTTATAACCTGAATGACTCGACTCAGCTCAGCTGAATAAAATGTTAAAACTCCTTTAAGTTTATCGATAAAACCGAAGTCAATGGGTATTTTGCACTGGATTTCAGAGAAGCCGCGGTCTCACTGCAAGATTAGACAGCAAGTTTGGTGTGTGCTTTTCTCATTTTTGCCACTCACTCAAAATATATGATGGGATTCACTAATTTACACCAATTGTTTTAAGTCAGATTTTTAATTGCATGAGTCAGATTTTTAATTGCAGAATTTTAATTGCATACTCAGTGGAATGAAACACCTAAATTATTTTGAAACTCTGCATACATCAGTATTTTTAGATGTATGCATATTTTTTTTAAACTGCCCCTCTGTTCCCTGGTCTCTTTATCTGCAACACAAAAATCAGATTACTCACTCACCTAGGTTAAGGTATTTTGAAATATTAATTGAAAGCTGCTTTGTCAGCACAATTATTATTTTATTATTATTTATTTTTCTCTCTCCAAATGGAACGTGAAAGACAAGCAGCACGCAGGTAATTCGAAGAATATTAAGCTATATGTGATGTTGGATAAATACTCATTACAAATATACTACAGTTTGAGCTTTCCATCACAGCACTGTGTGAAGGGAATCATTAATTATTAAATTTTGTAGTGTTTTTTTTTACCTACTACCTCCATCTGGGACTCAAGCCTTCAGATTCCAACCACCCAAAACATCACATCAAACAGTCAGAAATCTGTTGATGGTGAGTCAGCTGGTCAGCTTGTGCTCGTCTGCTTGGTGACTTCTGTGTTCTGCAGAAAAAGAGGAAGAAGGTGATGATGAAACACAACCAGTCTATTCCTTTTGGGGTTTATGAAAAGATGTTTAAAAATATTTGACAGACAGGATAATGGCACCTACACATATGTAGGTGAGGATTGTTTCAGATACACTAGCACAAAACCTCCGATGTCTGAACTCTCTTTTAATTTGTTGCAGATTTCTCCCCTCTAGAAACACATGCAGCTGGTCATTTTTTGCACTATATTTTGGGAAGAATTTGAACGGAAAAGATGCATGAGACATTCTTATTATCCTGCTAAGCCTGTTTTCTCCTATTTATGTATCATGGATTTTGTTCATAATTTTGTGACATTTTCTCTCTGCTTGTGCTCATAGCAGGAGGGAGCTTGGCTAAGAAATATCAGAGTAGCTTTGAGATTATTATTCGTCGGTAGTAAGAGTAGGATTGCTTCCTGATGTAACATTCCAATATACCTCTTTTGTGTGGTGTCTGTCACTATAATATATGCAGATTCAAATCTGACTGCTATTTTTATATCTATAACTAGTCTAACCATTTCTCGTTTTGTATTATCCCATTCTCCACTCCCCTTCCATCTCCTATACTTTTCACAGGAGAAAGGGAACGGTTTGTTTTGCTATTATGTAATCACACAGAAAGACACTCTAATATTAGAGAAATATTTTTATAGGATTATAGAAGCTGGGAAAAGAAAACATTAGATCATTTTGTCCATATCTCTACCAGTATGTAACTGTTCCCTACAGTATAATTTTTAGGTTTCTGTCACTTTAAACTGTATATGCCTCAAATGAGGAGACTTCAACTGTTTCTCTTTAAAAACTATTGCATAACCTAATAGAGCTTCTTGCCAGCATATTTCCCTTCAACAGTAACTTAAAAATGTCTCTCCTTTTTTTTTCCTCTCTCTTTAAACTCATTTTCATCAGACTGGATAGTTTCTCTGACCCTTGGTGATTTTTTTCTTGCAAACATTTAAAGACATTCCTTCTCCCACCCCATTTGTATTTTTACATCAATGTACACCAATATGTATCATGGTCATTTTCATTACTCTACTGCTCTGCAACCATATCTGCAATCCTGTGGTTTGTCAATTCAGGTATCAAAGATTCATTAAAAATGGGTTGGAGATAAATGCAAACTGGCTAAAGGACTTTAGGGGGACAACAACATGCAAGAGCATTGTCCCAGCTGGAGAAACATTGTCATGCCAAGAGATTCTATGTAAAATTCAATCTATTGAACCAGGCTATTAATAGGAGTAAAACATGTTGATATTTTCTGATGATTTTGAAACAGGACAAATTATATCTTATAATGCACTTAATTACTTCAGAGCAAAGCAAAAGCAGTACAAAAGATCTATTTCAAATTGCTATCAAACTGAGCAACTCTCTTGTGCTTGAACTTTATTTGGCGAGATCGAGCTCAGACTTTTAAGGCTAACAGTTTTTAATGGAAGATAAATATAACCTAACTCCAGTAACACAAACACTAGTGCTACTATTCAGCCTTGACTTATTTAATGTGCATTTCAGAATGCCTTCAACTGCCACCATTCGAAAACTCCCTTCAAGGTTTCCCTGATGATAGCAGAAGCAATTCTTAGCAGCAAACTTGAGTTTCAAAAAGAAAAGAAAAAAACCAACCCTCCCAACACTTAAAAGTATGAAATATTTTTGATTGTTTTCATCACAAAAGAGATTTACTGAAACAGTCTGAAAAAAATTTTTTTCTGATTTTCTTTTACATTTCTATATACTATGCCAGAACTTTTTATTAGTAAGTACTCGTATGAAAAAAGGCTTTCCTTCCATACAGATAAAAAAATGGAGACAAAATGAAGATAATTGTACTTCTACACTAATCTTTATAATGAGGTTTTTAAGGCATTTGTACTAATCAGCTTTCCAACCTCATAGAATCATAGAATCATATAATTGTTTTGGTTGGAAAGGACCTTAAAGATCATCTAGTTCCAACCCCCCTGCCATTGTCAGGGACACCTTCCACTAGAGCAGGTTGCACAAAGTCCCATCTAACCTTACCTTGAACACTTCCAGGGATGGGGCACCCACAATTTCTCTAGGCAACCTGTTCCAGTGCCTCACCACCCTCAGAGTGAAGAATTTCTTCCTTATGTCCAATCTAAATCTACCCTTTTTCAGTTTAAAGCCATTACCCCTTGTCCTATCAGTACATGTTCTTGTAAAAAGTTTCTCTCCAGCTTTCTTGTAGGCCCCCTTCAGGTACTAGAAGGCTGCTATTCTCCAGGCTGAACAACCCAAACTGTCTCAGCCTGTCACTGTAGGAGAGGTGCTCCAGCCGTCTGATCATCTTCATGGCCCTCCTCTGGACTTACTCCACCATGTCCATGTCCTTCTTATGTTGGGGACCCCAGAGCTGGACGCAGTACTCCAGGTGCGGTCTCACAAGAGTGGAGTAGAGGGGAAAAATCACGTCCCTTCACCTGCTGGTCACGCTTCTTTTGATGCAGCCCAGGATACGGCTGACTTTCTGGGCTGCAAGTGGACATTGCCGGTTCATGCCAAGCTTCTCATCAACCAACAGCACCAAGTCCTTCTCCTCAGGACTGCTCTCAATCTATGCTCCTCCCAGCTTCTATTTGTGCTTGGGCCTGCCCCGACCCATGTGCAGGACCTTGCACTTGGCCTTGTTGAACTTCACGAGGTTTGCATGGGCCAACCTCTCAAGACTGTCAAGGTCCCTCTGGATGGCATCCCTTCCCTCCAGCGTGCCAACTGTACAACACAGCTTGGTGTCGTTGGCAAACTTGCAGAGGGTGCAGTCAATCCCACTGTCCATGTCACCAAAAAAGATGTTAAATTATGCCAGTCCCAATACTGACCCCTGAGGAGCTCCAATTCACTGACTGACTGACTAAATGTCATTGGTCTCCACTTGGACATCAAGCTATTGACCACAAGTCTTTAAGTGCAACCATCCAGCCAATTCCTTATCCACTCCGTGGTGCATCCGTCAAACTCATGTCTCTCCAACTTAGAGACAAAGATGTCATGCATGGGTGTCAAATGCTTTGCAGAAGTCCAGGTGGATAATGTCAGTTGCTCTTCCTTTATCCACTAATGTGGTAACCCCATTGTAGAAGGCCACCAAATTTGTCAGCCATTATTTGCCCTTAGTGAAGCCATGTTGGCTGTGACCAATCACCTCCTTATTTAACATGTACCTTAGCATAGTTTCCAGGAGGATCTGCTCCATGATCTTGCTGGGCACAGAAGTGAGACTGACTGGCCTGGAGTACTCCGGGTCTTCCTTTATTTCCTTTTTAAAAATGGGGGTTATATTTCCTCTTTTCTAGTTAGTGTGAATTCACTGGAGTGCCACAATGTCTCAAATATGATGGATAGTGGCTTAGCAACTTCATCCACTAGTTCCCTCAGGACCCAGAGATGCATTTCCTCAGGTCCCGTGGATTTGTGCACCTTCAGGTTCCTTAGATGGTCTCAACCTGATCTTCTCCTGCAGTAGGCAGTTCTTCATTCTCCTAGTTCTTACCTTTGCCTTCTGCAACTTTGGCAGTGTGGCTTGAGCACTTGCCAGTGAAGACTGCGGCAAAAAGGTTTTTGAGTACCTCAGGCTTCTCCGTGTTGGTTAACCAGGTCTCCTGTTTCATTCTGGAGAGGGCCCACATTTTCCCCTAGTCTTCCTTTTATCACTGACATACCTATAGAAGCTTTTCTTGTTGCCCTGGCCAGGTTTAATTCTATCAGGGATTTTGCTTTCCTAACCTGATCCTTGGCTTGGACAATTTCTCTGATTCCTCCCAGGCTACCTGTCCTTGCTTCCACCCTCTGTAGGCTTCCCTTTTGTTTTTGAGCTCCAGGAGCTCCTTGTTCATCCGTGCAGGCCTCCTAGCATTCTTGCCTGACATCCTCTTTGTTGGGATGCATTGTTCCTGAGCTTGGAGGAGGTGATCTTTGAATATTAACGAGCTTTCTTGGGCCCCTCTTCCCTCCAGGCCTTTATCCCATGGTACTCTACTAAGCAGATCCCTGAAGAAAGCAAAGTCTGCTCTCCTAAAACCCAGGGTAGTGAGCTTGCTGCGCTCCCTCCTTGGTGCCCTACCGGTCTTGAACTCCACCATTTCATGGTCACTGCAACCAAGGCTGCTCTTGAGCTTCACATTCCCCACCAGCTGCTCCTTGCTGGTGAGAACAAGGTCCATCATAACACCCCTCCTTGTTGGCTCCTCTATCACTTGGAGAAAGAAGTTATCATCAATGCATTCCAGGAACTTGCCAGATTGCTTATGCCCTGCTGTGTTGTCCCTCCAGCAGATATCAGGGTGGTTGAAGTCCCCCATGAGGACCAGGGCTTGTGAACAGGAGACTGCTCCTATCTGTCTATAGAGGGCCTTGTCTGCTCGGTCTTCCTGGTTGGGTGGCCTGTAGCTGACCCCCACTATAATGTCACCTGTCCCTGCCTTCTCTTTAATCCTGGCCCATAAGCTACCAGTCGGCTCCTCATCCATCCCCAGACCAAATTCCATATGTTTCACCTGGTCATTGACATAGAGGGTGACATCCCCTCATCTCCCCTGCCTGTACTTCCTAAAGAGCCTGTATCCTTCCATTCCAACACTCCAGTCAGAGGGGCCATCCCACCACATCTCCATGATGTCAATAAGATCATAACTTCAATCCAAGTAATACAGAAGTCATGCTCACATGAACCAGCTTGAAAAACTTTAAGAAGTTCTGACCTAATCTTTCCCCTGAAGATGACTGCATGTTGGTTGCCAAGGCACTATGCAGTTTGGGTCTAACCCTTGTCTTTAGGAACCATAGGAATACATTGTACAAGTAGTAAACATATTTATTACTTGTGACTGAGAGCACTACTGTTCACCAACAAGAGAAATTGGAACAGTAGTTTTCCACTACATTTGCCTCCTCCTTCAGCTTTTCAAATGTGCCTCCTTGTGAGACCACCAGCCTTAGAACATCCCATACATGGGCTGCTGTTCTTCCAGAGCTTTATCATTGGACTGACACTGACACTACAGCTGGCAGAGCCCAGGATAGAAAATCAATAGAGCCTGGAACCTGGCATTTCCACTGATGATCTTTCAGGAATATTGTTCCTTTGTCACCTTGGAACTTGAAGGTTTGCCCATATCTGGATGGAGGCCTGTCACTAGTGGTGCTCCCCAGGGGTCTGTGCTGGGTCCAGTCCTGTTCAACATATTCATCAATGATCTGGATGATGGAACAGATACCAACCTGGGAAGAGTGGCTGATACACCAGAAGGCTGTGCAGCCATCCAATGAGGCCTGGACAGGCTGGAGGGCTGGGCCGAGGGAACCTGATTAAATTCAAAAGAGCAAGTGCAAGGTCCTGCACCCATGGGGGAACAACCCCATGCACCAGTACAGGCTGGGGGCTGAACTACTGGAAGCAGCTCTGTTGAGAAGGACCTGGGAGTGCTGGTGGACAAGATGACCCTGAGGCAGCAATGTGCTCTTGTGGCCGAGAAGGTCAACGGTATCCTGGGCTGCATTAAAAGGAGTGTGGCCAGCAGGTCGAGAGAGGTTATCCTCCACTTCAATATGAGAAAAACCTTATCCTGCGCGGGTGCCAGAGCAGTGGCACAGGCTGCCCAGGGAGGCTGTGGAGTCTCCTTCCCTGGAGATATTCGAGACCCGCCTGGACGCATTCCTGTGCCCCCTGCTCTGGGTGTCCCTGCTCAAGCAGGGGTGCTGGACAAGATGATCTCCAGAGGTCCCTTCAAACCCCCACCATTCTGTCATTCTGTGATTCTGTGATCTTTGCCTTTGTAGGACTCATCTCTTCCCTCAACAGTTTGCTCCATAGGTCCATCAGACTTTTACAAAGACAGTCAAACAAACACTCTTTCTCCATGTCACAAGCAGGCTAGACCCTCTCTTAACACACTGTAAAATCAATGGAGAGAGAGATATTTGGCAACGTTTTACATCTGACCTTTAATGCTCTATCTTTAATTTGTATAAAGAAAATGTAGTGCCTTTTGCTCTGTAAGCTTTTACCAAAATGTTCTCTTTTGAGCAAATATGGTTCCATTAGTATTAAAATGTTGCAAGCACTTGCTAAAAGGTTTTTTTCTCCTCACTTTTATGATAGTTTTAGCATAACTTTACTAGTATCATTTCAGAGAGAAACCACAGAGCTGAGCCTTGAGGCTATGTTTTCCCACTGATTCGCTAGATAAAATTTATTATGTTTACAAAATACATCAGCATGTTCATAAAGCTTTTTGTTTAAGAGAAGTAAAAGAAGCTTTGTGTTACCTAACATTGTATTTCTTCACAATTTTAATTTAAAACAACTGTAGCAATAAAGAGGGAATTTATTTCTTTTTCAGCATTCAAATACAAACTGATGAATGTAGGTTGTGCATACCAGACATGGGCTGCTCCTGCTTGAATTAATAAAAACAAACTGAATTTTCATTCCCTCAACTTATGAATGGTGCCAGTCTTACAGTGGGATGTCTATACTATTATGTGCTTAAGAAAATATACACATTAAAAGCCAGGCAACAGGGGTGAACATTTTTGAAAGTGATTTCAAAGAAACTGTATCATAAGGGACTAAGCTGTTGCCTTGTGTTGTTTAATTTTTGTTAATATCATATTTTATTTTAAGTGATTGCCATCCAAGACACAGTGAGGAAATAGTAATCAAATACCAAGTCCATACATCATGATTCTACTTTTCTGGAGACTGAAAAGCCACCAGCAAAACCACAGTAACATTTCCAACATTCGTTTTCCTTACAAAGGCAGAATCCAAGTTCATTTGTATCAAGGTAAATTAAAAGTAACTCTTCTACGTTAGCACTGATATTACTTAAGGTAAGACACACTGATTTTTCTATTGCTCCTATGCTAGAGCTCTGGTCACAGACTTCTGTGTATTCAAAAGCTTTTTGGCTTTCTATAATGTCAGACATCTTCACTGATTAGTAAAGAAATGTCTCTACATATTGGAAAATTGAAAGAGGACCCTGAGATCTTAATGACTAAGAAAGTTTGTGGAAGAATATTTATTTCTCTTTTTTCTGAAATTGTTGTACATATCAATTACCACAGTAAAGACAGTAAAAATCACTTGCAAAGCATACATGTCTAGGCAGGGACAATGAAAGCATTTGTCTGCATGACCATCCCAAAATATATCAAGCTGTGGCCTGGACACTATTGCTACAGCTGGTAAATTAATTAAATCTCTGCAGCCGTGCTATTCTGTGAGGTTTTCCTGGAGTAGCCAAAGTGTCACACTTGCTAATGTAACACACTTTGTCTAGGAAATGCTCCTCCACTGAGGCATGCACTGTAACAGAAACCGCCAAACTGTGCTTATTCTCCCTGGAAATCATGCAAAAGTTTTGAGCACTTTGGAATGAGTGAAAAAAAGAAGCAGAGTTACATGTAATCAGAGGAGATAAATGCACATGACAGAGAATGTAATCCTCATCTGAGCAGTTGGAAAGATATCATGAATGAGCATCTTAGCCACAGACAATTGGAACTTCAGTAAACCACTACAGGAGGACTGTTGGGGTATTAGCAATGGCAGCTGTCATGAGCTAATCCATATTAAACTCTGCATCCCCACACTGCTATTAAATCCAATAAAGGTGAGACGTGTGATCTTTCATTTCTAGACAGGAAAACTATATTTATAAAACAAAAATTTGCCATTAAAATGTTCTTACATTTACAAACTGGGAAACGGATAAATAGAAATACAATCTCAATGGCTCCATCCATCAAACAAAATAACAGCTTTTTCTCCTGCTATGGAGTGTGAATTTTCCACATCCACTATCATTTGCTGGTTGTGATAGGTGTTCAGTACCTAAAAAAAAAAAAGAAAAAAAAAAAGAAAAAAGTAAAAAAAAAAAGTACCATTACAGTAATTTCCCCCCTACTTTAGATGTGCTCCTGAATTACAGGAACACCCAGGATGCAGCTTGTCCAAGCCCATATACGCTGTCACTTGAGTAAGCAAGTGTCTCTTGGGCATGTTAGGTACATAGTCTCTCATTCGACTTCTTCTCTGACAAAAAGCAAAGAGCTAGAGATCACACTGAGGTGGAGGCTTTATGTCTGCAGAGAGGAAGAATGGGTTGAATATTGTCACCACACTGGAAGTCACAATGTAGATGCAGAGAAGTTTCAAATAGCAAGTAATCAGAAACTTTTGGTTGCCCCAGAGTCAAGAGCTGAGATAAAGATGAAAGCATGATGCATTAGAAGAAGTACTGTAAGGATACATTTATTTTAATAAATTAAACGTGCCTGGGGCTGTTAGTCTGAGCCTGCGTCTGCACTAAAACCAATCACTCCAACATCTGTACCAATCATAACAACCTCTATACATAATATTAGCCCCCCAAATAGGCCAGTAACACCTCAAATTTTAAAAGTCCTGCCTTACTCTCTCTTCTGAAAGGTAGCCAGAAATTGTTTGTAAGGATGCTGTCTGGCCTGAGAAACAAATATATCAGGGACCATACTGGCAGTTTTACAGTGTAGGTTAAGTGAGCAGAAAAAATGAGTATAAATTCTATCACATTCTTTCCATACAAATTTTATTTTTTTTTTCTAGATCAGATTTTTCCCAATCTTCCTAACTCTCCCCTCTTTCCACACAGAATCTTTCTTGTTTTCATCTTCACTTATGACAATATTGTCATTCCTCCAGTTCTATTCCATGATCTTAAACTCCTATATGTTTCATTTAAATCTCAACTAAGTGCAAGCAACTTGAAATTTTACTGAAAGCTTTCTTAAAACTCAAGAAAGATTGCTTTTGTCACTGACCTAGAAAGCATAGCCTGGAATTATGCTCTAGCTGTGATACCTTGACTTAAAGAAGTTTTCAGAAGCAAGAGATGTCCAAGGCATAAACAGAAAGATTTATTTTTTAGGACAGCACTGTAAGGTATTATGTGTCCTATGTTTCATCATACATTGGGAGCCAATAACAACTGGACATTTACCAGAAAAATTCCTTAAATTTATGGAGTGTTTGAGGAATTTCCTACATGAAGTGTCAGAAATAGTACAAATATTGCAATAAAGGTAAATAGTGTGGTATGGGAAATATCCATTTTTTATATTGCCGAAGGTATTTGCATATTTATAGCAATCAGAAAGAGGCAATATTTTATGTATATCCACAGTGGAACCTTGATCCCACTGTAACATGGGATCTTTGCCATTAGCTTCTGGGGGCGAATATTTTTATGAAATATTCATTGTCTATCTTACTAGTGGAAAACAATGTATACATAATTGATTTTTAGGTACATCTTAAAGTCTAAAGAATAGAAAAATCAGAGAACTGTAGAGCTGACTGTCAAAGGAATCATTAAACTAAATGTTGTATGTACTTCTAAAACCACATGCAAAATACATGATACAGACCAATATGAATCTATACAAGCACTCTTTATAAGACTCTTGCAGGTATATTGTACGTTCATATGGGAATGTAAGAACCCAGAGAGAGTATGGAATCTCTGTCCTTGGAGTATTTCAAAACACAACTGGACAAGGCCTTCAGCAGCCCAGGCTAGCTTTGAACTTAACCTTGCTTTAAGCAGGACCTCCAGAGTTCTTCCCCAACCTTTTTTTAATTGTTATTTTATTCTAATTCCAGTGTAGGCAATGTCCATATTTAATTAAACACAAAACTGGATTATCTTCCATTATTTAAAAAGCTTATTTGCTTTTCTTAACTTTTAAAAACTATCCCAGTAACATGATTTTAGATTAGAAGCACCAAAATCAAACCAAGACAGTTACAGTGGAGGCATTCAAATATATCTCTCATTTTCTTCTAGATAAGTTATTTTCATTTTGAGATCTTATGTGATATTAACTATCTCCACAGATGCTGATCAATTTGCTGATGTGAGGCCACAGCACAATCATGTTGTTCCAGCAGGCAAAAAATATTCGTACAAGAGGAAAATGTAGACATGACATAATAAAGTACGAGAATGCTGCTGGCTCACATTTCTAGAAAATATACATCTAAAAATCAAGAAAAGCTTAAAAAATAAAGAAATTAAGGAAATTTTCACGTAAGAATTTTTCCTTTGTCAGCTGGCAGAGATCCACTGGGAGAGGTGCATCTTGCCTAGGGTGAAGTTTGCCCTTTACGTTTAAAATAATTAAGGGCCCAGCCCAAAGCCATGTGAAATCAGTGGGAGAATGAACGCTGCACTAGGGGCAGGCATCTTAAGAAAGTTCCAAGTGCTGTTATAGAAATCTAGAAACTCCTTTCTTTAACAATATGCCTTGCAATTTTTACCCCATTTCTTAACCTAGTTTAGGGTATCCTGAACTTTGTGAATACTATTCAACTTCCAGCACTTTTGGTTATGTCAAAAAAATCCCAATTCAATATATGACAAATTTCTTGATATGTTTGAACCAAG
The DNA here is from genome assembly GCF_963921805.1 of Phalacrocorax carbo. Taxonomy (NCBI): domain Eukaryota; kingdom Metazoa; phylum Chordata; class Aves; order Suliformes; family Phalacrocoracidae; genus Phalacrocorax; species Phalacrocorax carbo. Next base: position 29,119,415 of record NC_087514.1, read on the forward strand.
AAAAACGTTATCCTGTGAAGTAATTTCCCCTGGGGAAAGAGGAAATCAGGTGAGAAAACACTTTAAGTGACCTGCAGTATTGAGCTGCCACATCCCATTGCTGGAGATTTCTGTACATTAAAAGGCTTCCCTAGTGTGTAAGGAGACCAGTGATGTACACAGCAGGATGAAGGATTAAAAGCCACCGGGATATCACTGGGATAGAAGTAGGCATGAGAAAGCTATATTTGGGTAAATTGGAAGAATAAAGAATGGATTTGTTTTTAATCTGACCTCTTCAAATACTTCTGTGTTAGTGTTATTTGCAAAAGAGGTTTTCTAAATATTAAAATTATACATTAGCTCAATATAGAAGAGATTGCTCTAATAAAAGTGGGTTTAGTAAAAGTAGTTTATAAAAAGTGCTCAAATTCATATAAGCAAAAACCAGCATCAGCAGGGCAAAACCATAGGTAAGCCTGGTGTATTACAACGCTGTCTCACCACATGCTCTTAGTCCTAACTCCTGCTATACTCCACTGGCAGCTTCATGTACACAGGAAAACAGATTGCTTGCGATTGCTAGTTTCAATAATTTCACTAGGAAGTTACATGTTTCTGTAACTTGGAGAGCATATGATCACATTAGTTGCCCTCTGCCAAATATTTGCATTTAATAATATTAAAGGTGAACTTAAAAATATTTAAAAATGTATTAATTTATCTGATTGTACAGTTTCTATACAATAGCACTGCATAGTAATAATTACTAGAGTAAATTTTCTTATTTTTCACTAGGATATGCACGCTAGGATTCTTGTCAGTAAAAATATGAAACACAGATTTGGATAAAATGGGAACTTTTAAGGACCATGGGTAATGAAAACCACTTAAATTTTTCTCACCAGATATCTTTCCCTGCTTTGTTCTGATGACGAACATGACCAATGCTTCCAGATTGCGTCTTGCTGGTTTCAGACCATGTTCCAGCCTCCTCCAGATAAAACCAGGGCCCTCCAGGACCAAAGGAGAGGTACAACTTCAGAGACATACCACTGTGGACTCTGCATGCTACATTAAGCCAAAGTGGGAAAAATATATACCTGAGAGGTCAAGCAAGGCTCTGCCTGCAATTTCAAGCACGAACTGGAATATGCCAAGAGAAAAGGAGAAGCCTCTGTCAGGGTGGAGGCTGCTGTGATTGTCTAAGGAGGGCAAGCACAAAGCAGGACAGTTCAAAATTGCTGAAAAGACTAATTGATTTTTTACTCTTTATCCAATAACTACTGAGTTTACTACTGAGTTTATGGCATGTTGTTTGAAAGCACCCAGCATTTCTCTCTGTCAAAGACAGAAAGTTGGACTAGGCAAACCACTGTTGCAGACCAACTTGGCAATTCTCACCCTGCCATACTTTGGGTGTGACTCCATGAATTTCTTGTGCAGTTTCCCTTAGATACTGACCTTTCATTACACACCTTAGCAGACCCATCACCTGGAGCAACACTGAGTCTTGTGTTAGGGGGTCTGTTTGTTGCATGACAAGGAAGGGGCTTAGCTGACATGGGAAAATGTGCCATCAGGAGGAGCTTCTCTGACCAAGAGCATCTGGCTGGTGGAGTGGCAAGGAAACTATGCTACATGTATGAGGGAGATACAGGTTTACAGTTTGTGGAGGTGGGTGGGGAGCAGGTGGGAAGACAATAGACACTCTGAAATTCTTGGCAAGTCATTTTTTAAAAGATATTACATTCTACAACAGAGATTGTTCAGTGCTAGATATAGTGATTTTCCTATCACTATATATGGTGCAGGCTTGATATGAATCCTAATAATTCTTAATTGCAAAACCTGCTTAGGGATCCTTGAATAAATTCTTCTGTGGAAATACACATAATTAGTCATAGATACATTCAATTAAAATAACTATCACTGGTGTCTGAATTGCAGCAGTGTCAATAAGCCCCAAGCAGACACTGTGACTTGTATTGAGATGGCCTGTCTCCCTTTAGGAGACACGGTGTCAGAAGCCAGCACATCTTTTTAAATTAATGGGTCCAGTGAAAAAAGGTGGAAATTATTGCAGAGCTAGGAAGTGACTCATTTGAAAGTGATCTGCAGGTGAGCTGTCACATTAGACCCAAAGACCGAGCAGCATGGAGAAGAGAGTGTCACACTTAAAGAAGCATAAGGAAAAAAACCCACCAAGTCTCCAGGGCTGGGAATTGGGATGAAATATAAGCAATGGTTTGTTTTTATGTTTTACTAATTTTATTCTGGAGAATAAAACCGTGTCTCAAAAGAAACTCTTATACTAGATTCTTTTAGGGCTGGGAAAGAAGGCTAGTTGCTTTCATGTTGATAAGCTGATGTTTTCTAGGGCCTCAAAGGCGGGGTTCTGTATAAACATAACAAATAAAGCCCATCTTCTTCCCTCCAATCCTTACCACTTGCCTTTACAAGTCACCCCTTAGAGCTGATCTATTGAAGTACCTATACTGTCCAAAACAAACTTTCTCAGTTCCAGACAACTGTAAATATCCACTGAAAAAAGAGCAGATTTTTTAAAAACATTGATGCCAAGTTACATCACAGAAAATTTAGATAAAAGCCCATTAGTTCTAGACTAAACATGTGCCAGCCATATTTTAAACTCAAAATTCATGTCAGCAAGTAGAAATGGAGTGGACCCTAATTATATGAGGTATTCATTACCCATAACATTGCAGACTACACACATTCTTTTGGACAAGCTGAAGCTATCTACAGCCTAAAATCTAACTCAAAAAAAACCTGTTTGAAATGAGACTATCTATCATAGGTACATACCTGGAAGAAGGGTGTTAGGAAAGGAGGCAATTTACCCAAATAACAGTTTGGAGAAAATGAAGACTATTATTTGATTTCTGCTCTATTATACATTCTTCCATGCACAAGTATGGGTGTATTCATGAATATGTAAATTTTTGGTATTAGGTTGGATCCCACTGTGATGCTGGCACATAATTAGAAGCTCATCATTAATGATTTATGAGCTGCTGCCATGCTATTTGCATTTAGAAATAAAACTACTGCAAATAACTTTTTATTTATACTTTGCCAGGGTTATTGCTAACAGTAGCCACATTATTGAAGATCTACAAGAAAAACATCAGGCCTTCCTTCTAAAAGGTGATGTTCATGAAACACACAGGACTTGGATATTTTCTACAGTGGAAAAAAATAAGGCACTGGTGAAGACATGAAAAGAAGGGGAAAAGAGTTCCTTAGGTTAAAGACACAATGTGATGTTGACATAACAGGTGCAATTGATAGCAGTAATTAAAAAGAAAAACCTAAGTAAGGAAGTCCCAGGGAAAAAAAAAAGGAATGAAAAATACAGCAAATGCTATAAAACCAAATATTTAAAAAATCCTACTTGTTCTGTCCAAATCCCAAACCCAGTTCAGTTGGGAATACAGCATTTTATTTCACTTCTAGACCTTTTTATTCATTTCTTTATCTCTGCTGATAAAGATTCAGCCTGGGAAAGAAAAGGTTTGGAGGGAACCTATCCATGTGTATAAATACTTGATGGGAGGGAATGAAGAAGGAGCCAGGCTCTTCTCAGTAGTGCCCATTGACAGAATGAGAGACAACGGAGAGAAATTAAAAACCATTAAATTACATCTGAACACAAGAAAACAGGTTTGGTTTTTTTTACTGTGAGGGTGGTCAAACACTGACATAGAGAGGTTGTGAAGTCTCCCTCTGTGGAGATATTAAAAACCTGACTGGACATGGTCCTGGGCAACCTGCTCTAGCTGGCCCTGTTTGAGCAGGGGTTTTGGCCAGATGATCTCAAGACCTCCCCTCAAACTGAAATCATTCTGTGATAGTCCCAACTACTGACAGAAGCAAGGCTTGTGAGGAGAGGGAATATCTTTTATTAGGCCATGTAGGAAAGATGGAAAACATTTACTTTGGGCCCACACAACCTATATTAAACCTAATAAGTGGCAGCAAAAAACTAATAGTAGGTAGTCATACTGCCCATGGTTTAATTGTCATAACTGAGTAAATAACAATAATATACAATGTTATGATGCATAATAATAAAACAGTAGTTAACATTCACAAAGCAGAGAAAGAAGACAACTAGCACTAACAAGTTAATGCTTGCACTGCTCAGTCATCTGATGGTAGAGCTGAGTGAGTTTAGTCTCATTATCATGTTAAATGATATTGCTAAATTAGCAAGAGCATGCAACTGAGCTCTTCTGACCTTGTTACTCTGAGACTTAATCTTACATCAGTCTTAAACAATAAGTGCATCTTAAACTGCAGTGTGTTCAACTCTCCTTCTGTAAACTGTGTGTGGCCTGGAATGCCAGCCCTGCCACCTGGTTTTCTTTAGGTTTCAAAGCTGGCCAGTACATGAGAAGCATGCTCCTTTAAAAGAGCAATACCACAACGCCGCTGGTCCAGGTGACCATCTACACTGTGGAATGGCCAACTGAAATTGTATTTTCGTCTGTGGCCCATTCTGACAAGATGAACATAAAGTAGCTGCTGCAAAAGACTTGATCTCTGCCCAACTGTGATCAAACTGATGTATAGGAGCAAGCTGTCTTGTTTACCACGGACCAGATACAGAGAGAGGAAGTACATGAAGAAATTAAATTACAGGAGGCTGAAATGATCTTCAGCATGGTGATGAATGGCTTCCTATGGCACTCAGCCTCTGAGTTTCTGAGAAGAACAAGTAACTAATGGCAGAAGATCTTGCTGCAAATGCGGGAGGAGAGCCAACTGAAGGAGAATTTAAATTTGTGGAGACTTGTACTGAGGTGACTCCTCATTTAGTGCAGAAGATAACTGATTACAGAGTGTCAATGGGCAGAAGAGACATTTAGAAGCTGGCAATACCAACTCTTATCTCTCTGCTCTCAATTTATGTTGAGAAACAAGATTTCCCATAATGCAGTTCCAGAGGTGATATTCCTCATTTTGAAGAATCTGGTTCCATGACACTTCCAAGTGACAGAGACACAAGAAATCACAGTGGACTTTTCCTTCAAGATCAGCTATATTCGTGTTACTGCTGGGTTGTATATGCATATCTATTACTCTGTTTTCTGTTCTTTTTCCTCTCCCCCTCTGCTCTCATGTGAGGTTCAATAATTTATCAACAGGAAGGGATATTATTCAGTTGTTACAACAGCTGTAGGTCACTGCCAACACTTTGCTACAGTCATTTATGGATGGTCTGGCAACTAGTTCATGATGTCCATATCTTCCATAACTCTCCCTTTGCTGATGTCAGGCAAGCAAGCTGTAATATAAAGGAAACATGTTAATGTTAGTGGTTTATCTATTTAATAGCTACAGATAGGTAATATTAATTCAGACTTATATTACATACCCTACCAACTTTATGATATCTGGCATTATAGAACTGTTCACAGGCAATGTTATTTGTTTCCAGAGGTTCTTCCAGTACAGCATAACAGCTGGATAAATGAGAAGTATGGAAAATTGAGCAGTTTCAGTCTTCTGCTTGAATCTGGTCTCTGCTTCTTTGCATGAATCCTCTTTGCCAGGAGTATATTGCATGACCCTTGTAATAGGAAGGAGAATGAATGTCAGAAAAGCAGACATGGAGCCCATATGAAACCATAGCTATGAATGGCTGCCCATTCACTGAATTAGGAGAGCCAAACCATGAGGGATATCGTAGCTGCCTGACAGTTGCCTGCTATAAAGCGGAATCATGCATATGCTGGGTGACAGCAACAAATCACAGTTCAGCATATTTTGTTCACAGTTGCAACTTTCTCTGACAGATCAAAACCTATAGCCCTCAGGAAACTAGAACTGTGTAATGATCCAGGTTCTGTGGTGCTCAGTAACTGGAGCCCCTGAGATCCACGAAAATTCATTTCCATACATTCAAGCTGATTAGACCATATAGTCCCTGGAAATCAAGGCTTATAGCTGCTGGCAGAAAAGGCCTTTCTTTTTCTAGAACAGGCCATTCCACCCAGTCTTTTCCAATGGGCCATACAATTTTATTTACAAAATTACTATTGAACAAGCAAACAGTGCAAGGATTTCCTGGAAGCTAAGTCAACATGTATGTGTATGACTTAATTTCCAGATAGGAGGTTTTTCCTTGCTTAATCTGCTGTAGAGATTTAACTCAAACTCCTTCAGTCTTGAGTTTACGGGTATTCTAGGGTGGATGATGGGGTTTTTTACACCATCCTCTGCTAGGGCTCTTCCACTGTGTGTACACATCAAAGCACAACTGTGGCTCTCAGTCGTAAGGGAGAAAGATTCAGAAGACAGGTGAAGGTTCCCCTCGCATTTGAGCATATACACCAAAATCACAATCTCTTCCTACTACAATTTCTTCAATTTTGCACCTGAACTGTAATTTCTTTGCTACTTTTCCCTGTCTTATAACAAAGAAAGATCCAGTACCTCCACTTCAGAAAGGAAGTTCAGAAAGTTCTATTTTAAGCAGTCCCCAGTGGAAAAAAACAGAGAGGATTAAAAAAAAAAAAAGAATAAAAAGGAAAGAAAGGAAAGAAAGGAAAGAAAGAAGGAAAGGAAGGAAAGGAAGGAAAGGAAGGAAGGAAGGAAGGAAGGAAGGAAGGAAGGAAGGAAGGAAGGAAGGAAGGAAGGAAGGAAGGAAGGAAGGAAGGAAGGAAGGAAGGAAGGAAGGAAGGAAGGAAGGAAGGAAGGAAGGAAGGAAGGAAGGAAGGAAGGAAGGAAGGAAGGAAGGAAGAAAAGACAGTTTAATGAGTAAAGCAAAAGCTGCACATGGAAGCAAAGCAAAACAAGGAATTAATCCACTACTGCCCATGGGCAGGCAGGTGCTCAGCCACCTCCAGGAAAGCAGGGCTCCATCACACGTAACGGTTACTTGGGAAGACAAACACCATCACTCCGAATGTCCACCCTTCTTTCTTCCCCCAGCTTTGTATGCTGAGCATGACATCCTGTGGTATGGAGTATCACTTTGGTCAGCTGGGGTCAGCTGTCCTGGCTGTGTCCCCTCCCAGCGTCTTGTGCACCTGGCAGAGCGTGGGGAGCCGAAAAAGTCCTTGACTAGTGTAAGTACTGCTTAGCAACAACTAATATGTCAGTGTGTTTTCAACATTATTCTCATACTAAATCCAAAACACAGCACTATACCAGCTACTAGAAAGAAAATTAACTCTATTCCAGCTGAAACCAGGACACTTGTGGAAAGGGACAGTTTGTGATTGTACAAGAGGCTGCTCTCCAGCCTCTCCTACATCAGATTGGGGGATGGGAGGCTGGAGGGCAGCCCCATGGAAAATCTGGGGGGTTGGGCTGATGGCAAGTTGAATATGAGTTATAAATGTGCCCTGGCAGCCAGAAGGGCCAACTGTGTCCTGGGGTGCACCAAGCTCAGCATAGCTAGCTGGTTGAGGGCAGTGGTTGTCCCACTCTATTCTGTACTGGTGCAGCCCCGCTTCAAGTACTGTGTGCAGTTTGGGGCACCTCAGTATAAGGACATGAAAATATTAGTGTGCCCAGGGGACGGAGACCAAGATGGTGAAAGGCCTCGAAGGCAAGCTTACGAGGAGCAGCTGAGGTCACTTGGTTTGTTCAGAATGGAAGGCAGAGGGGCAACCTCATCGCAGTCTACAGCTTCCTCAAAGGGGGCAGTGAAGGAGAAGGCGCTGATCTCCCCTCTCTGGTGGCCAGCAATAGGACACGAGGAAATGGAATGAAATTGTGTCAGGGGAAGTTCAGACTGGGCATGAGGGAAGTGTTCTTCACTGAGAGGGTGGTCAGTCACTGGAACAGGCTACCCAGGTAAGTGGTCGTGGCACCAATCCTGTCAGAGTTCAAGGAGCATCTAGATGACACTCCTAGCTATATAATTTAGTTTTAGGTAGTTCTGCATGGAGCAGGGAGTTGGACTTGATGGGTCCTTATGGTTCCCTCCCAACTTGAGATACTCTATGATTCTATGATTGTGTTCACATTATGTGGGTTGTTGGTGAGACCACAAATAAAAGATTAGCATAGACATATAGAGACAAAATTAGAAAAACAACACACAGAATAACAGACAACTAGCAGGAAACATAAGGGATATCTCGGGATTATCTCAAAAGCCCATTTACGCTATGAGAAAGTGTAGTAATTTACACTATCAGTGTGGACAGCTTCAGATTTCTAAGGACAAACTGCCTTGCATAAAATCCTGATACTATGATCTTTTAATTTGCACAATGATAGCTTAAAACAAATATTCTTGGATGTGATATGTAAATAAAACCCCCCAAAATTTCAGTTATCTCCTGTAAAATACACTCAATTAAACGCAATGTTTTAGACCCAGAAATTATAAATGTAAATTGATACAACATTACTTTACTTTCATGAAATAGAATATAAAGCAGAAAACTGTTAGTAGACAGTGGGCTTCACCTGGGCATTGTAGATTTCTGCTATGATGAAGTCAGCATCATCTTTTCTGTTATTAAAAAAAAAACCCAACACTTTCTTTTCTTGGACAGGCAACTTCTTTCAGTTTTTTTACTGATAGAATAGGTATAGAATAGAAAGGTATGAAAATGGGAAGCTAACATGCTTTAAGTTCACACGTTCTAGTCCCCCAATCACCCATCCTCATAGCACCACAAAACTATTATTTTTTACAGAGTATGAAATGCAAGATTAATCATACTTTCCTTTTGCTTTTCTGCATTTATTCTTTATTTTAAAAAATAATGCCATGGGAGAATTTTGTTTACATGTACTTGTTCTGAAATAGTGTATTTTTTGTGAAGACTAATACACTGGATGGTACATTGAAGAGATGGCATCAGGATGGTATCCCTTCTCATCTGGCCACAAGTATTTGGATTGTGTTAATGCCCATCTAACAGGCATGCAGCTAGCCTCAGTCTTCAAGATTGTGAGAACTGGGCATAGCTGTTTAACTCTGATGTGAATGCTGGCAAAAAAAAATGAACCTTAAAAAGTACTAAATGAAAGGTTGCGACAGACGTATTCAAGATTCACTTTTCTGACAAACTGTATATGACAAACTACTTCTAAAGAGCTATCAGTCAGCAATGGAAAGCATGAATGACTTCACAGAAGTCAGTGTTTTCAGAGCCCAAGTTCAAATACTTTTGTGGTAAATGTTTTGAATGGCAAATTAATAAAATCTACAAGGAAAATTTAAGAACCTGCAAAACTAATTCTGAGTGAAATTTTTTACTGACTTGCCCTCTTTGCTTTTCAGAAAAAGATTAATCTATGCTTTTGTCTGTAAAACCACTTTGGGTATTCAACCTCAACTGCACCCATGGAATCTCTTTAGTGATCACAGAAGATAGTAAATGCATAGAAGACAGCAAACATAGATTCACCTAATTTCCCAGAAAGGGAGAACTCCAGCATGAAAATAGAAAAAGAAAGCTTTTTTAAAACAACAAATTATATCAGAGACATTAATACTGCTGGAAATAATAGAAAAACCACAAGAAGCCTTGATCATATTTTGACTTCCAAACCAGCTGACTGCTTTTGTGCTATTTTTCTTTCTCTGAAAAGGAAATATGCAAAACTTGAAACAGGAACATCAACCTAGCCAGAATGATGATCAGATCTGAATGGACTGAAGAATGGAAGACACTGAGAAAGCCAGACATCACATATTTGTTCAGTGCACACTTATCTAGTGAGATGAATCCAACCTGACAAAACAATCTAATGCAGAAGGAACTGGTATTTGTCTTACAGTTTCTACAAGCTTTCCGTCTCCTTCCCAATGAATTTAAGAACAGGTAGTGGTGGCTCAAGGTGCCCTGTCCACCTCTTCTAGAAGGCAATAATCCTCCTGCTGATTACTTTTGGGGAAAAAAGATAAGTATTGTAGATAATGTAACCTTTTTTTTAAATCTTCAGTGCTCCTAAAAACTAGATATTAGATTAGTTTTCCAGGATGCACCTCTTCTGCAATCCTATTTTATTCTTTTTAGCAATCAGATTTACATCCCCTATCTAAACATGTCTAAACAGCTGTGTTTAGTGATAGCTACAACTCAAAGCTCATACTATATGTGATGCCATGTACTCTGTATACTAGTTGATGGAACATTCTATTCCAGTACCTTCTGCTCTTTCAGACATTATATAACATCTTTAACTGAAGTTAAACAAATATCATTTGTCTGACAAGTCTCAGGAATCCAGATTCTTTTGAGTAATTAAAAAACAACAAAAACTTGTACCAACCTATGTCCAGGTGTTGTTCCACCACCCCCCCCCCCCCGCCCCATAAATTTAATAAGATACTTTTTTAAAAGTTTCAAAACAGAATCTGAAACTGCTTGGAAAAGGACAAGGAAATTGCCTTCTCTTTAACTGTCAGCCACTCTATGAGATTCAGTTGTTGTATGCCCTTGTAGCCTGGTGTTACACAGGAAGGACTAGTACCATTCCTACATCTCTCAAGAATGTTCTCTCTCAGCTTAAGTTATCTGTTTTGTAAAATAGAAACTTTATCACTCGCAGAAGCACAAATAGCAAATGCATTATAGCACAATAGTGCATGTTTGTGCTAGGGATGCATCTTTTCAATAAGTCAATCAGAGAGAAGTTCCATTACTCAACATTACCACAAATGTGTGTTACCTAAAAGACTCCTAAGGTTAACATTGGCTATAACCAAGAGCATGAAGCTAGAGAAACCTGTTCCTTTACAGATTCTCCACACAATCTAGCTGCCCTAAAACCAGGCCTCTTACAAGTGCATGGATCTCATTTATGATGCAATTAATACTTTTTTATAACTCCTTTCCTCTACCAATACAATGATGATTTTCCTCCCACAGAAAATCCGAAACAATGAAAAATGCTATACTGAAAACGAAACCTCCCTGTGTTTGGTAGAATGCTGTGTTTAACTAATGAAGAAACAAGCATATATGCTTGACAATAAAGTTTTGTATTGTATTGAGATGTGGTAACTACCTATAGCCTGAAAACATGGAAGGCTTTGAAGTGTGTCAGGGTCTTTGAATTGTAAAACAAAAAGAAACTGAATCTCTTTACTTTTACCAGGCAAATTCCCAGAGAGAAAGTCTGCTATCCTGCAAACTCAAGAATGTACACTCATAGTATGCAGTCCCCTGATTGGCATATTTTTCATAAAATGCTTTGAGGCTTTTCACATTTTAAAGCTAGAAGTCCTGCTAAAGACCTACCTGTTCAGTACTCACCAGAAGAGTGACAGATAGTTTCAGACAAAATAGGATCTTGAAAAGATCAGGATGCCTTTCTACAGTTCTGAGTCAGGCTCCCCAGCGCTAGGCAAGGAGGTGACTTCAGCCTCACTTCTTCCCCAGTAGGTAAGCTCTTGGCTTTATTGACTGCTTAAATCCTTTTTTGAGACCCTTTTTTTCCCCCACACAGAATAGAGCACTTAGGTAATGGGATACAGTTGAAAATAACGACAGTGACACCTAATGCCACCCACATTTGATGCTTTCTTTTGCTAGTACAGAAAGTGTACAGATTTAGTCAAAATAATATGCAAACTACAGACTTCTCTGCCTAAGTTTCTTCCCTACTCTAGGGCATTTCTCGCCAGCTAGATCCTCTGGGATGTTGTCCACAACTACAATTTCTTTTCTGAAGCATGATAGTCTTTTTGCTTATCTGTCTTTATCAGCTTCCTTTGACTTTGGCTAGTCCTGCAATCAGAAACAAGTCAGTATGCTCTTCCTCTTCCAATCTCTTTTTATTGTAATCTTCCTGGGAGTCTCATCTATTCTCCAGTCCCCATAGTAACACATAGTTCCAGTATGCAACCACTAGAAAAATTCTTCTGCTCTAAATTCTAGCCCTGTGAAAGGAAGCAATCAGCTGTAACCTTCTCCTACCATATCTTGATCACAGAAAATATACTTCAGTGACACTTTCGTCCAAAGACAGACTTCCAAGATGCAAGCTCTGGTCCTTGTCTGTAGCATAAGATGTATAGTTGTAGGGCACATTTGTTTCTGTTTGTATAGACAGCTTTTTCAGGCACTGGAATGTGATCATCTAGGTTGTACAATTGTTAGCACAGTCCCTGGTATAGTATTGGCACAGGGCAACTGTTTTCCTAAAAATTCTTGGGAACTTTTTGGGAGTTTGCTAATTCAGATGTTGCTTCACAGACATAACAGCCCAAAAAATCACAAATTGTACAGATTCCTTAGATGTTCACTGTGGGGTTTATTTATTTCACATTTCTGCCACAGACTTAGTAGGGTTTTTCCAGGGGGCATGTTGGACCATCACTTTGGGTTTTTCAGGAAAATAAGGGCTAAAACCCAGAGACAGCTGCACAACGGAGATCAGATGTCTCAGAATTTGTTTCTGTGTCACCACGTCTATACAATCGCAGGCACAGATTGGTGTGTGACAGAAAAAAGGAGAACTAATATCCCTGAACGTTATTCACGTGACAGATTGGGACACAGATTTTGGCTTTATTACTTTAAACAAAAACAAGTTGTTATCATCTCTGGTCCCTGAATTATTTCCACTGTGGGTGTCCATATTCCCCTGCAGTCCTACTGTCAGCTATGAATCCAAGGCCTAGCCATACACATCCAAATATACAGTTTAGATCTGATTCTATATGTGAATCTATATCCCATCTGATTAGGTTTTGTCTACCTGAGATTCCTACAGTTTTACAGAATTAAAACCATATCACGTTATTGCTATATAGTATCTTCTATTATATAATGATTTCTGGACATTTTAAGAAAATATTTGTGTGTTCTTATGCAGAAGTATATTAGGACAGTTTATTTATTTTTCTCCTGTCCAATACTACAGCAGCTTCAGTAGATTAGAGTAACTTCAGTACTCTGGGGAAAAGATTATTTAATTCTGAATTTTTGGTTGGTATATTTTACCTATACCAAGGGTCATGTCACGCAACCACTGTCAAATCAGGGGCACAGCTGCCAGACTGCTCCCTACACAACTGATCTGTGGAATAATATCATGCAGATAAAATCTGGATAAATTACACTTTATTGTAAATGCTACTTTACTGAATTTTTTTTAAATTGTGTGTTAAAGTAACAAGCTCTTTTTCTTTACTTTTCTCAAGCATAATATAGAGCAGTCCACTCTTATATCTATATTTACACATTTTGCTGTTACGGAAACACCTCTAGGAACACTGGATATTGATTAATATTGTTTAGACCGTAGATGAGTGAATGGCTTGTTATGAATAATTTATCCAAATCTTTTTCTTATGGCATATCTGTGAGCAGATTGCAGTTCTTTCAAATTTATTCAATAGTCAGAACTAAAATAACTTCTTAAAAAAGTTGTTAGTTCCATGGAATGAATATGAATTGTTATTTACGGAGTATTCATGCATTGGATGCCTTGATCAGCAAAGGCACATGGTATTGTTCTTATTTCCTGATTGGACAAACATCCAAGCAGCTCTACTGCAAATCTTCACACAGCAAACTTAAATTTAGATTTCAGGTTGTTTTCATAGATGTGACCTTGTATGTATTCTCTGTTTGCAAACATTTTGGCCAGAAAAAATAAATTGTACTGGCTTTAATAAAAAGAAACACAAAGTAAAAAATGTGACTGACAGGAATGCACAAAAAAGCCAATCAGATAATAGCAGAAAATATTTTCTATTATCTGCCTTAATCTGATTTATAACCGTTAAATTGTTATTATTTTCTTTCTTTTTCCTTTTCCATAATTTATGAAATAAGGTCTGTGAACTGTAATTTCATATTATAAGTCTTCTGCCTCCTCTGTTTATTGAAAGATCTAAACCTGTTTTTTTTCTGTGCTAAATAATTACATGTCCTTTTCGTGACATTTAAAAATCAATAAAGCATAATGTTTAAAGGAAAAGTCAAAGCATGAATTTTTCATGGACAGATTAATCTATAATCTGATTGTTCTGAATATGACTATTTTACAGGCACATGCAGCTAACTGAAAAGGCATCTGTACAATCTTCCCTATGCATCCGTTTCTTAGTGTGCTTCTCAGGAACAAAAATATGTATGGCCTATGCCTTGTTCACATTCTGAAGAGAATTAACTTACTACCTACACAAAACTGCTGGGGTTCCTGGACATCTCATTGTTCAGACTAGGGACCTGTAAGAATGCATTACAGCCCTTGTACAGCCCGACCTCCTCTAACCAAAATGAGCCCGCTGCCTCCCAGGACATCTCCAGTTATGTGAACTTGTAGTCTGAGACACTAATGTGCAGCTAGAAAATTTTTATATCAATGTGTATGTAACAACATTCTTATAATTATTAATCATACTAGCAGCAGTAATAACAGTAAAAATAATATTACACTAACATCTATAGAATCATCAGATTTCAGTTTTTAATTCACCACAAAAATATATACTAGGAGACAGTCACTGCCTCTGACAAGAGGTTAGATGGAGGTTGAAGGAGACTACGAAGCTATGAAGGCATTCTTGTAATATCACTGGGAATTGTGCTATTGGATTATTAGGGCTCCTAAGTCCCTCTCCTTCCTTTGCCCTTGCAAATGTGCAGAAGGACAAAAGTTTTACAATAGATGGGAAAGAAAAGGAAGGCAGAATGACATGTCAAAGATCACAAAATAATTAAAGTCAGAGGTGTTAGTAGCATATAATTCTTCCCATTTCTAGTCCCATGTGCTACCTACTGGCCCATAATATGCTTGTAAATCTTTCCATATAAATCTCTGAGGCAGCAAGAGGAATCCTCAAGACAACTATCCAGAAGGAATCCTATTTTCGTTTGACAGTTTTTGACAGAAAGCCAATCCCACTTCATCCCCTCTTATGAATAAATACATAGATATAATCCTTTAAATTTAAATAACAATTTCCATCTAAGGATCTCCAAATTCTTATCAAACACTAGACCCTTACATTGCACAATAGTCTTATTGACCCTTAAAGAAGAATCACTTGACTGAAGAAATTTCTCATTGTTTTCTCAGATTCCACTAAACTTAAAGTTGGGAGATCCGATTCAAAGTTTTCTAGACCTTTTTACTAAAACTAGCCAGACCGTCTGCCATCCTCTAGCACATGAAGTATTCTGTACTTTTGAATGGGTGAGGTGCTGATAAAGAACATTTTAATGTAATGTTAAAAGTTTTATAGGAAAAGCAGAAGCTTGAAAACAGGTTACAGTAGCCGTTTGTCTGGTATATTTTTATCACTTTGGAACAGTCTCCCTGTTGACATAATATGAGAGATGCAACGTGGTGTCTGTGTTTACCCAAACTGTCTGAATTTTTCTGACTCCCCGTCTGTTTCCTTGGTCTACGTGTTACTGTCTGATAGTCAACGACAGACCAGGCTTAGTCACCTCTGAGTATAACTCCTAAACACTTTTGGGGTTGGGAACATGTGAAAGCAGTAGGTCGGTAATGTGTCTATGGAAAAACCCAAACATTTGTCAAATTAACTATGGTTTTCCTCCTAACTGGTGAATCCCTCAATTAAAAAAAATGGTTTTGTCATGTAAAATATCTCCTACAGAAAAATACTGGACAAAATGTATGAATGGGCTTTACAGTTTTCTCCTGTGATGTATATTTTACATATTGCCTGCTTCAAAGGAAGCATAAAGGGATATTAATTTTTTATTTTTACTCAGCTCAGCCAACACCTAGTTTGTGTTTTCAAAAGAACAATTTTCCTTTGCATGAATAAGTAAGACTTTATATTTCCATTTACAGTAATGGAAGTTATTAAATTGATGATATTATAAGTATTCAAATGTCAGGAGGGCAGTAAATTAACAGTGTTTAAAGCCAGTAGAGACTTTGTGTCATGTACTGTGATATTTACCTTAGGATCTCATTTCATTAGGCTTCAGTGGTGTTCATGACTTGCTTATCTATTTGAAAAGTATTTCTCTATTTGAAATATATTTTTAAAAGTTTTAGAAAAATCTTAATATGCAAACCAGCTTTTACAATAATAATGAAGCTTAAAGCTGATATCAGACACCACTGAAAAAACAGGGTAGCAATCAATTTTTATGGAATCAAATATGTAATAAAAGCTTCATAGTTTAGATTTAGTTGGTCAAATAAATTAATCCAGGAATGGGAGATCTCCACCAAGCCTCCTTTCCAATTGCTTAGTTGCATTTCACACTTCCATGAGCCAAGGCTACTACAATATTCTGAGGTTGGATTCTAATAAATTAGAAATAAAAGGCGTTTCATTAGGCGGATATAGTACAGAAGCAGGAATTCAAAATTAAAATGAGAAGTTAACTGCAGATGGGACATGATCTAGCAAAACAACACATTTTTTCTTTGATTTCTGTGTGTTTACCACAGGAATGTCATAAATATGATCAGAGCTCTTAACCCCAAACAATCCTTTTAGCTGTGTGAAGTTCTTTCTAGATTCAAGCCTGATAAATTCAGCATCTTAGTTATTCCCCAGAGGAGCAGTTAGGAGGAAGTATAAGTACAGTTTTCTTAGCATCTTAATCCAGTTTCCCTCTTAACCTACATAGGGGTTCCTGCAAGGAATTCTAGCTTCCTAATTCACCTTTTAGAGCTTCTTCCATAGGCAATAGTACAGTGCACAAGTCTGTCTGTCTACTTCTATGGCATAAATTAATAGGGCACTAGAGGACTTCCCCATCTAGTCTGGGATCTTGAAGGTTTGCTTTAAAGAACAAGCATTCTCTTCATGGCAGAGTATAATAGTCTACAGATAATGGACTTTTATTATTAGCCTCTTGCACTATATATGTTTAATGATACCTCCCCACATGAAAACTCCAGAAAGGAGGAAATTAGAAAAGCAAAATTTCTTGGCCCTAGCTCTCTACTCTTTCAGGCATATAAACAATCACTTTAATTTCCATCAATAAAAAGTTAATGTCTTTTATGCAAGATGAAAATGAGATCCTCTAGGTCTGGATTTGTTTTCAGTAAGGTGGACAAATACCATGCACAATCCCATGACTTTAAATGTCATGAGCCATTCCAGGGACAGGGAAGTTTCATGTCAGATCTGGTTTTCGATGAGGTTTTTGGCCCCTTACATTTCATACAGGCAGCCCACGTTCTCCATCCCTTTTTCCCATTTGGTTAAGCTTTAGCATTTCATTTGTCAATTTTAACAGCAGCTGATCATGTAAAAATAAAGAAAGAAAATCTATGAACTGTCTGACTTGAAAAATGTCCCCCAATAGATGTTACTTAAGGGAGGAATTAAAAAGAACAACATCAAAACTTAATGTAGAAAATTCCCGCTGAGCTAAGAATTTTGTGAGCACTCACATACTCTCAGCTATGTTGAGGATGGGCCAAAGACTATCTCAATGTACCAACACCACTGTTTAATCCTTTCTACATGGTTAAGTGAATGGCTCCTCTCCTAATTTTGACACTCTTCCCAATGTAATTATTTTAACAAAAATGACGATTCAGCCTTTGGAATTTCTTCAGCAAATCCTTTTCTGATATTATTTATTATTGCACTTACTGCAGCGTATAATTTCAGTGACAAGCGTATCCTGATAATGTAATTAGATACTACTAAGCAATTGTGTTTATGTGCTGCTTTTTCAAGATCTCTTGCAAGTAAAATGCAAGTCTCAAAAGACTCCTTTATTAAGATGATGTTATTCCTTCACATATTTCTATTTCTACTTGCAATTAATTGCCTCATATTTCATCAACTGAGCTAGTTTTTCTTACCAGATGTATACCTTTATCTAAATCCAAATAAATCCACACAAAATAGTTTAGCTCTACCCAAAACTGAAGTGTGGGAAAAAACTCTTTTCCCTATGTTTAGAAATCATCTGGTGACTATTTCTCACTACATCAGAAGCACACCAAACATTGGAACACAAAACAATGTTTTACTGGAGATGTGAAGCACATCCTTTTGCCTCCCAGTGAAAATAAACCCACAGGGCTATAAGCCCTTCTAAAACTCAGGAGTCACACATTATCAATTATTTTGAGACTGACCTAAAGGCTATGCATGTGTTACACACACTTCTGTCTGAGGCTGGGTAAATATGTTTACCTAATCCTCTGTGTAATGGGGTCATTCTGAGGGTCATCTCCCTATACGTGAGTTTCCTACTTCAGCTTAAGAGATGAAGAGAGCACTAAACCTAAGACTAACCTAAGAATTGACAGTTTTCCACCTTGGGCTCATGACCTAACACTCAGAATACCCCTCAGTGATGCTAAACTTAGAAGATGTGGCAAAGGTAGTGGCAGATCTGTGGCAAAGCTTGAACCTGAATTTGGGAGTCTCCATCATTCACCATGGTAAGCACAGATTCAGCCTTTCATGCTCTCAAAGCCATGTATGGCTTTCTTGTGAACTTGGCTTCTTATTTTTTCTTTCATCTACATAGTTAAATAAATCTGAAAGGACTCTGTTATTGAAGGTCAAATAAAGCAGTCATATGGGTTATTGGCTTGTATTGGACAGCTACTGCTTCACACGAAATCCATAGCATGGGGTTTTTGGGATGTAGTAATTTCGGGGTTCAAAGCAGAAGACGTCTACCGAGATGTGGCAAAGCAAAATGTAATGCTTAAAAATGCATTCTAGTCATTCTAAATGACAAAAATAATAGTCAAACATCTATCTGTACGAGACCAAGAAGATGAAAGGTACATAACTTATAAAAAAACATTTCCTACCTCTTTATGGCTTAGGGTTCCCAGGAATATTTTGTGGTATTAAACCATCAAAAAGACATATAATCCTCAGACTGGTGTATGACTTTTCTTATATGTAAAAGAAGCTCAACCATGAAATCCAGAAAAAAGGGACTAGAATTAGCCTGGTCAAATGAAAATTTTATCTGAGGTCATACTTCGGCAAAGCTAATGGGAGCTTGTGATTGTGAATGTTGACGTCTAAATAGCAACTATGTGCTTAACATTTGCAGAGCTATACTGGCCATCAGAATTACATATAAAGGGACAAAAAAGGAGTTAAGCTTAAAAGTATTAAGTAGCAAGTGGTGAATATTCTTAGCTAAGCATATTCCAATGGATATCCAAAGATACATCCAAAGATTGCCCCTGGTGTTATAAAGTTTGAAAAATATTCCTCTGTCAGAAGGCTTAGGTAAGAAAAGATGTTTCTATGAAAAGTGGGATTATTAGACTTGCTTTAAAATCAAATAGTTTCTAAAAAACAATGTCAGAAGTTTATGTTAGCAGCATGTGACAGCTGCTTGGTCTGTTAGCATTACTGTCTGACTCCAAACCGTTATGGGATTTAATGAGAACGTTGTAATCTAGTGAGAAGCAGGTGGGTCCACCCCAGCAAACTCCATCACAGCATGCATACAATAATGAAAGCATTAATTATAGTATAGAATGGAATTAGTACTCTTTAAAAAGAAGATACTGCTCCAGAATAGATTCAACAGTTATTGCACATGCCTGGGAAATCATGAATATACACTGCTATTAGAAATACGCCTTATTACTATAAATCCTCACATAACCCATTTTGGAAAGCTTTATATCAAAAGCCAAGTGAAAGTGGCAACTAAAGGGTATCTGAATTACTCCAATTTAAATGGATCTGAGAACATATTATTACTTTACCTAAGTCATATGCTTTACTGTTTTCAGCTACCTACTTCTTGTCTTCCCTTAAACATGGAAAGTGTTTCCTGTAGTATTCCATCTTCTCTGAGTTCAGTGCTAAAATGCGTATAGGCACTAGCAAACCTTTTCTGGGTCCAATTAGATGCTTGAGATAACAAAACATTAAACAGGAGATTAATCACAAAATATATTCTCTGCTTTACCCTTTGACATAACTGTCTCATATTTAACAACTGACATTGATGATTATATGTGCTGGTAATTCAGATCTTAATGGAGCTCCCTGCCAAGCCACCCACAGCAGAAGCTGGCACAAGGCCTGCGCTGTGGATGGATCAGAAAAGGCATGTATATGGAATCAAGTAATTTTTGTGGTGGGAATGACAGTTGCTCAATGTTAGCCGAAGGTGTGGAGAAGAAAGGACTACCTTGCTCTGCCTGTCCCTCTTACGGCAAAGCTTATACCTGGCATAAAAGTGTACCATACCACTGAGGCCAGTTAAACTATGCCTATTTATGCCCTGGCTATAATTTTGCCTTTACTTTCAATCTCATTAATAGAGTAACACAGTGGAGAGCCAGTCATTCCTAACCAGATATATATTTTGCTACTGTCTTGCTAATGTAGACTTTGAATTTCTGCCAAAATGCCTATACCAAATTTAATTGAATAAATATTGGAATGAATTTGGGTTTGAATCATAAATTAATTTCTGATGGACCATCTTCCGGTACCAGCTTTCCTTTGCAGGTGATGTTTTCTCACAGGTGACAGGGACCCACACATTCTTGAGTCCTTACTGATAGGCAGAAGCCATCTTCCTGGTCGGCTTCTACTTCTTTTCTCAGCTCATGAAAACCTGTTGTCTCTACTGGCATATTTATTGCTGCTCTTGCAGATATATGAACTATACCATGCATAACCTGACCACAGATGGTATAAAGCTCACTTTAATCAATCTCTTGCTGTGTTCCTGGAATCCAACTTGGCCTGGCCCCAACTTCATAAGCTTGTTATGTCAATGCCCAGACTGTACAAAACATCAGTTGCATGGGGCACTAATCTGTTTATTTTTGTCCAATGAGCTATGGACTGTTTTCACAGTACAGCTTTCATGTGTGAAAATGTTTGTATGCTGTTCACTGATACTTTACTATTTTAAGGGCCACTGATCTGTCCAGCCTGAGTGATTCCAGGGTGTTTATACTCCTCATTTCCTAGCAGGTAAGCAGATGATACAGAAAGCTTAGATCTTTAAAAACCTGTTTTAAGTTCATTTTGTGGAATTCCTTTGCTTAGAGATAAATATTAAAGCAGCAGGGATTGGCCTGATAACAAACTGGATAAGACTAGTCTGGAGAGATATAATCTGGGTCCCTTTGGCATCTAGTGAGGGACATGCCAAGGGCTGTGCCTGCCATCGTCTGGCACCCAGCAGCAGGTGAGCAACAGGCCTGACTGTTAGTCAGAGTGCTGTGAGTATGAGCCAGAAGAGAATCTCCCTTAAAGGTCCCTTCTGACCTGCTTATAGAGACATCGTTGGTAACAAATACACGCGACTGAAATTCCCCCAGTGTTTTGCAACACTGGGCTTTTGCTCACCATTCAGTTTTGAGCCCTCTGACTATTTTCTGTCTCTTGACATGGCAACAACTGTGAGTTAATAAGTGGGTTCAAAATGTGACAGAAAAAGTTTTTGCTGGGTGAGAGGTGGAAAACTTCTGCTCATTCCATTTTGATACTGAGCTAGATTTGGACCTGAGCCTTAAAAGTAGTTACAGTGAGACAGTATTTGCAAGAAGAAAATGAGGACATAGCACTAGTGTCTGCAACGTGTGAGATGCAAAATACTTTTTCAGTGTATTGATTTCATTTTCTTAAGCGGTTGGTTGATGTTTCCCTAAAGCCTGGAAATTAAAGTAAATCATGGAGAAAATAGGGTAGTGAGTAGAGATGAAAACAGACAATAAAACGCAAGCCTTAAACAAAAGCATTACATTCTTCTGAAAGTTATCCAGTGCCTCTACAACTTACTGCACAGGTGATATCCCTTTCCGAAGCCATGTCCTTGGATGGACGGAAATTTCTACGTACATAATAGATACATTAGAAGAGAAAATCAAATTTCACACAGCTTATAAAAAGCAATCAAATATACAGGAATGTACAATCAGGTAAAAAAAATCAACAGAAGTAGTGCCATGGTGAGGTATATTCAATTCTTAAAATGAATATAGAATCTGAGAATTTTGTGTGTATTTTATGAGGTTCTTATTCAGGTCAAATGCCTTTTAGTTTCAATAAGATTCTGAATTTGAAGATCCAATCATGCTGGAACAACACAGTTTTTAAGGCCTGAAAGAAAGGTGTCAAATATAAAAAACTGCTAGTGATAGATAAAAGTAATTTTCACATAGGTCCTACTGAAGAGGATGATGACTCAAAAAAATGGAAAATACAGCTCTGTTGGAACAGCATCCTCTTCACCACGACTCTCACAAAGTCAGTACAACAGAGTTTTATTGAATAGAACTTCTTTGGCATAATCCTGCAAGATGCTGTGTGCTCATAACACAACTAAAATGCCAGTCTTGAAATAATGGCTTTAATAATTGCTTTCTTAATTTCCCTATCTGTACGATATGGCTGATAGGATTCAACAACTTTCATGAGATACTTAAGTCATCCTTGGATGCAAAGCTCTTTGAAATGCAGTCATTCATATTGCACAGCAGACTCTAAAAAGTTCTTTCAGTGTCTGTGTAAGGTGTAGAGTGGCTGAGAAGGGACAACGGCACCTAATTCTTCTGTTCCCAATATTAGGAGTAGTTGTGAACTTCATATGAGGGCATCCTTTAAATGCTGTGCATTTACTCTATACTGTTTTCTGAAGCTCTCTTGACTGTACTTAAAATGTTGCCTTAGAGCATCCTTAACTACTTATTCTTTTCCCAGAGTAGTGCAAAAATAATCTACTCTGGGCAAAACACAGTCATAAGTACGCATCATGAAAGCCATAAAATGGCTTAATCTGATGTACATAGAAAATGTGATTGTGGTATAGCATAAGGTAAACTTCCACAAGACAATAGGGTTATCATTAATAAATGTGCCTCAACATCAAAGAGATCCCCTTGTCTATAGAATATTCAAAACCTTGTGAATTTTATGATTAATTATATAAAAGACTTCTAAAATCACAGAAATGCTAGTTAGACAGGTTTTTGTGGGTCATCCAATTCATCCTGCTACATTAACATAGGAAATCGTCAGTGTTTAATTAGGTCAGAGAATGACAGAATGGTAGGGGTTGGAAGGGACCTCTGGAGATCATCTTGTCCAACACCCCTGCTGGAGCAGGGACACCCAGAGCAGGGGGCACAGGAATGCGTCCAGGCGGGTTTTGAATGTCTCCAGGGAAGGAGACTCCACAACCTCCCTGGGCAGCCTGTGCCACTGCTCTGGCACCCTCACAGTATAAGGTTTTTCTCATGTTTAGGAGGAACATCCTGTGTTCCAACTTGTGCCCATTGCCCCTTGTCCTGTCACTGGGCACTAATGAAAAGAGCCTAGTCCCATCATCCTGACACCCACCCTTTAGATATTTATAGGTATTGACGAAACCCCCCCTCAGTCTTTTCTTCTCCAGGCTGAACAAACCCAAGTCTCTCAGCCTTTCCTCATAAGGGAGATGCTCCAGCTCCCTGATCATCTTGGTAGATCTCCGCTGGACTTGCTCAAGCAGTTCCACATCCTTCTTAAACTGGGGGGCTCTAGACTGGACACAGTACTCCAAATATGGTCTCACTAGGGCAAAGTAGATGGGGAGGATAACCTCCCTCCATCTGCTGGCCACACTCCTTCTAATGCATCCCAGGATATTGTTGGCTTTGCCTAGCTGAGCCTTGATAAGCTCCAAAGACGTAAATTCCATCATATGTTCCAGTGCTGCATTACTCCTTACTGAATTTTTTACCTAATCCCCAACCTCAGTACTGCAAGCCTCAGTCTGTGGCAAGCCAGGCAGCCTGTTTGGTCCCTGGGAATATAATGGAAGCAGTCGTTTTGGTACACATTCCCAGGGACACATAGGAGAAGAAGGTAAGTGGAAACAGTCAGCACAGATTTACCAAAGATAAGTTGTGTCTAACCAACTTGATTGCCGTATATGATAAAATAACAAGGTCTGTGAATGAGATGACAGCAGTGAATATAATTTACCTTGACCTTAGCAAGGCTTTGATACTGTCTTCCACAATATTCTTGAATCCAAATTAGGATGTTAAACTCTGAATGGGTGAAAAGATGGTTGGAGGGTAGTGGGCTCAGAGTAGTGGGCTTAGAGGGTAGTGGTTAATGGGTTGTGCACTACTTGGAGGCTGGTAAAAAGTGTAGGACTGCAGGGTTCTGCTCTGGGACATGTTCTGTTTCACACCATTATCTTAAAGAGATGACCGAGTGCGTTTTCCTCATGTTTGCAGATCGCACTAAAACGGAGGGAACAGCTGACACGGTTGAGAGCAGGACTGCCATCCAAGGTGTCCTGGACAGGATGAAGGAATGGAGCAACAGGAACCCTATGAAATTCCATAAGGACAAATGCCAAGTCCTGCCTCTTGGAAAGAAGAACCCCTGGAAACAATACAGGCTGGGGAAATCCTCACTGGGGATCAGTGCTGCTGAAAGGACCTGGGGGGTCTTCATAGACAGCAGGCTGAGCACAAGGCATCACTGTGTCCTGGCAGCAGAGGGCCAACTGCATCCTGGGTGAAATGAACAGAAGCACAGCAAACAGATCAGGGGAAGTTCCACTCTACTCAGTACTCAAGAGACCACATCTGAAATACTGCATCCAGTTTTGGGCACTCCAGTGTAAAAGATATTCTGAAAAAGTGAACCAAATTCAAAAGAGATTCACCATGATGGTTGGGGATGGAGCACTTTCCCTGGAAGGGAAGGCTGAGCAAATTGGACTTGTTCACCCTGGAGAAAGGAAGGCTTCAAAAAAGCCTAACAGCAACTTACCAGTAGCAATGGGGAGGTCATCAAGAAGCTGGTGTCAGGCTCTTACACAGTAGAGCATAGTGGGTGCATGAGATAAAACATGCATAAGTTGAAGCAATAGAGGCTCAGACTGGATATAAGGATAAAATTTTATACAATGAGGACACTCAAACGATGGAACATGTTGGCCAGGGAGCTTGTGCAGTTTCTGTCCTTGAAGGTTTTTAGACCAGACTGTGTGAAGCTGTGACAAAACTGGTCTGATCTCACAGTTGTCTATGCTTTGAGTAGGAGGTTGGACTCGAGATATCTTGTTCCCTCCCACCCTGGATTATCCTATTGCTACCGTTGAAACATCAGCTGAGAAGAGTTTGGCTCCATCACATCTGTAACTACCCTTCAGGTGTTTCACTGTCCCTTAGCCTTCTCTCTGACAGTCTGAAGAAGCTCCCTTAACCTCTTCATATAGGCTGTGTGCCCTGAGCATCTGGGTAGTTATCCTTCAGGGTGTTTAAGAGCACCAGGTTTCTTCAGAAAAAGAGACACCATTACAGACAGCAAGCCATACTTGCTTCCCATTGAACTTGTGTCAAATCTATGTAATTGCCTTTCACCTCTTCACCTTTCTCACAGATGTTCCAGCCCTTCCCACAGTAACATTCAAGAATAATTTTACATAGATAAGTAATCAATCAAAGAACAGTGAGATGACTCAAGTGCTTTGGACATACAGATGTGCAAATTTTTCCAAGGCCCAAGTTGAAAATGAAACAATTTGCAATGCACTATGAATACAAATTGTCCAGAGAACCAAAAAGAGGGACCTGTGAAAATGAAGACTAAAACAAGAAGCCAGAATTCTGTCTTTGTTCAAACTGATGGCAACATTTCACTGACTTCAGCATAGCCAAGATCTCATCCACTTTTTCCAAGATAATCATTGTCAGAAATCACCCCTAAATTGCAAACCTATGTTTTGTGAATAATAAATCGCTCTTGATCTTGTCCACTTCTAGCTTTGCTGTCTCAAAAGCATTATTACACATCAGTGTCCTAATCTTTCATGCTTTTCCACTCACAGTAGATGAAAAAATACAGTCTGCCTTGGCTGGAAAATAGTACATAGAACATGTTCATCACTTCACCTGGTAAGAAATGTCTACGCTAGTGAATCACAAGAGCCCTCAGTGCATCTGTATTTCCCAGGTTATTCCTTTGCTCTGGAGCAGTTCTGTATTTCAGGCATTGACATTAACACCTAGCAAGAAACATATCTGGGCTTATTGATGTCAGATCTGACACACGGATGTGATGTGTATTACAAAGTAACTTCTCTTTTAAGAGAGCACGGAATAATTTTTTGGTGCATGTAGAAAAAGTTGCAACTTCAGAAAGACTCTTTTCATTTTCAAGGAATAGGCAGAGTAATATCTTAGTGCTGTCATAAAAATGAGTTTGTGCTCTAACTTTAGTGACCCAATAACTTGCAACACCAATATCATTCATCACACTGTCAGAAAGAAAGAACCAAGGAGGAGGGAAATAAAACATCATATTATATTGTAGAGCCAGTATTTGCAGTTGCCAAGGGAGCAAGATACCCAGCTGATTGGTGTCTAGATATCAGATCATTAAAAACAGTTCAGTTAATAACTGCGATTTTAAAAATATTTTTTTTTAGTGTGATTTTTCTGGAGAGTGTTGTTTTAGTTTGCCTCCACCTATTTTAATAAGGAGTCTTTCAGTTTCGGCTCTGGGTGAATTCTGAGAATATTACTTCTCATATTTGATTAATATCTTACAATTATTATCTCTTTACACTAAACTTTGCTGAGATGTAATTTCTGAGCTGATTTAATATAATGGATCATGTTTTCTTTATTCCTAAGCCATTTAGAGAAATGCAGCAGATTTAATCTGCTCTTCACTAAAAGAAATTGATGCAGTGTCACATGGGATGTTCGTTAAACTGGAGAAAATGGGAACAAGTAGAGGAACTGTATGATAGGTAAAAAACTGACCAATGAATTATGAAAAAGAACTGAAATGAGATTTGTCTTCACAGAAGGAAGTTACTGGTGAAGTTCCTAAAAGGTTAGTCTTGGGTCTGTTGTTATTTAAGTATTTCATTGGGGACTTGGCACAAAAGTGTTGATGTGAAAATGAAATTTATTGATAATATAAAATTGGAAAGCACTTTAAATACAGAATATCATGTGAGGACGACTGAATGATTCTGAGGATTGGAATAAAACATAAATGGGACAAAATAAAAAATTCATAATGCAAGACCAGGCATTGTAGGCTAGACCCCAAAGTATTCTTAGGGTATAGTCTGCTCTGTTTACCTTCCACTTTAGTTATATAAAAGCACACAAACTTCTAAAGGTAAAGTTTACTTCTGTCTGGTCAATGGACAGAGGTAGGTGCCTTTGAAGTCCTCATGAGTGAGATATCTGCCTGATTTAGGTGTTTAACCTTGGACAAATACATCTTTGCACAGGAGATAAATCTTACTACTTCATTAGATACCTAAAATGAAGCTATTAGCTAGTTACCTAAGCTAATGGACTGGATTCATCCCTAGGAGCATATGAGATTGACATGTGAGACCTAGCAGACTGGAATCTAAAATACAGAATTAAGAGCCTTGATCTCTCACAGTGTACGTGGTGTATTAGGCAATATAGAAGTGACACTGTTGAATGAGGAACCTTCTTACACTACCCCATAGCAAATGCAGAAATTATATAGCTTAAGCAAGAATCCTCATTGGATTTTCTTTTCAAATTTGCAGACTGATGGAAGAGGAGGTATCACTTAGCACTATAAGGGTAAAGCACTTTTTCCAGCTGATTAGAGATGGGCCAGGATGGGCTCAGGTATAACGTAAATCCTGAATATGTTTAAAGAGACTGACAGCCCTAAGGTAGGTTGTTTTACACAGATTGCCTATACAAACTTCTGTAAGACAGGAAACTTTAACTTTCTTACATCAGACTCTTATTCCTCTATTCACAGTCATGGGTAGAGGTTCATCAAGTCTGGAAGTGACAGATAAGACTGCACACTGTACTTGTAATTTCCTTATTTTTAAGTTGCAATTGAGACTCAGGCTCACCAGCTTTTTATCTTTTTCCTGCCCTTGCATGTATTAAAAGAAAAATGATGGGATTTCTGCAGCAGCAATAACTACTCAATATAGCTTGTATCTCTTCTGCCACAAACAGCATATTAGTGCTATCTCTAATGTTTTTCAAATGCTGTCAAGTGAGTCTTTTCCTGTATAAGATTCCACACAATTAAAGGGCAAAACAATGAAGAAGGTAGTGTTTCAGTTAGTAATATTTTGTTTACTCACCTTCATTGATTATTTAAGTTTCATGTGCTTTGATTGATTTTTATGTTTCCTGTGGGTTTAAAAGATTTATTGATGGTCGTTAGTGTTGGAACACTAACAAGGGCTTTGTTAGTGCCTTAATTGTTGTTAGGCTGGAGACACCTTTTACGAGGACTCCAGAAAGGACTGACCAGTGTAATTAAGAGTAATAAAACTCTTTTTTGATTGCTTGTTTATTTAGATAAGTGAGGAAATATTCATGATTTTATGAGTCAAGACTCTGTGAAAAATACCACACAGCGCAAAAGTTTTCAAGAGGCTTACAGCTAGCAGAATTTTGTACGCTCTGATATGCCAGGAAACACTTGTGCTTTTGTGCATGGTACGGCGCTGCATAGCATGCTTTTTCCCAGGTATGTGGAGCTCTTGCATAAAAATACTACACCTTTTCAGAACCTGGGCGAGTAATTTGGGGTGGTACTACAGACATATAATCTCTTTTTGAGCTAGCTGGGGAATGTATATGGAAAGGTGCATTTAGATGCTGTCAAACACTTCTGTGTGCCTAAACCTCTCACTAGGTCTGAGGCTCACTGTGCCCCACAGAAGTTCTTTACTTATTTTTGTGGCTCAGTCTGTGGCTAGTTCAGCCTTGAATAGAAAATCGCAACCCAGTGGGAATCAATTAACTTAGAATTATTTAATAATCATTCAGTTTCCAAACTACTCATAAGTCCTATTAACTATCCTCAGTGAAAGCTTTACAGATTGGAAGGAAACAGCAAATTTCTGCATAAGCTGCTCTGAAATTCTAACCTTAAAATAGCAAGTAAGGAAAGCAAAGAAGACAAAGCACAAATGGGGCCAAACTCTTCATTGCTGCCATTCTGTAAACAAGAGCTGTCTCTTGTGAGAGGTCTCTACGTGATATATTAGCTGCATTGAAACAGTTTTGAATAAAAATAGGGAGTCAGTATGGTTCTGTCAGTTTTACATTGAAGCTTTTTCAGTATTAGATACATCTTGAGGCTTTAAATATCCATTAAAATGATCTCTTTCCTCACATCGCAAAGTAGGAAAGGTATTAAAAAACCTGCTGCCAGCTTGAATTAATGACTAATCCAATAATGCTCATGCAACGCCAGGGCAGTTAAAATTATTTTTAACAATTTAAAATTTGCATATTAAAAAAAATCATCAAATTTTCCTACCTTCTTTCCAACCCTCTCTATCCCTTGCAGATAAGCTATATTCCAACCCTCACTTCTTTTTTTCTTTTCCTGGGAAATTATTATATATTAGCTTTTGAGGCTCTAAATCAGCACTGTAATGATACAGTGCAATGGCTAGCTCATTCCAATAAAAATATGGTGGTAGAATCAGACTGTTAATTGGTTAACTCTTCCCTCTTCTTTTCATATTATATTATATCTATAGAGATACGAACACATCTATGATTGTGCAATTTTAAAATCTGAGTTTAATTTACATGTATTTAAAATAAAGGTTCCTGCTAACATAAAATATAAAACTGTTTTCCAGAGAGACAGTTTTCGTACGCCAAGTCAGGGGATACTTCTCTGTTCTCTTGTACTTCAAATTTCTATTACTAGCCAAAAGTTGTATTAGGAGCAAGAAGAATGGAAGTGATGGGTGCCACATAAATGCTCTCACATCACAGCATGCAGTCAGCACCAACAGATGTTTAATTTGTCCTTTAGGATGGAAATATGTTCATCCCTATTGTGACGAGATGTTAAAGGTATGTTGTTAGGTAAGAACTCTTTTCAGAGTACTTAAAGAGAGAAGTATCATTATAATTACATCTTCCATATATCAAAGGAGTAGAAATTTATCACGTGCCCTTTAACTCATTTATTAATTAGAGCATGTCTTTGAGGAAGACATTTCAGTTTTCAATTCAGTGTGATAAAAGTCTACCATGGTTCTTGTTAAACTGTCTCAGTAGTTAATTGCCTTCAGTGTCTTATTTTGAACTATAAAATAAGCATCAATTTCTGGGTTTGGTAAACTATCTCTTTGGATTAGCTTTCTACCTTAAGGTTGGGTATTCTATATAAAATCTGGAAATTATGTTAAAAACCTGATAATCTGTTTGTGAACTATTACAAAAATTTATAGTGGCAACTAGGATTAAAATTTAGTCTCTGATATCTTTCCATAAGTAGCATAAAACTGAATAGTTGTTTGAATGGATTTATTTTTTCTATTAATATCCAGAAACAGAAAATATGTGCATAATTTTTTTAATAAAATAACCAAAAGAAGTAGAATTCATGTTCAGGAACACTCTCTACTATAAAAAATAAAACAAAAAAGGAAAACCAAAAAATCCTCCATCATATCTCATGCCTACATATGCTAAAAAAGAGTGATCTCTTTTACTATAGATGCTTCACAGATAGGGAAGGTATATTTGGTCTGAAGCCTAAGTATGATTCTCTAGGGCTGTATTTTAAAATGCTGTAATGTTGTTTAATATTTCACATCCAGCATATCATATACTTCACAGCAAAATACATATTTGGTCTATTCCTACAATACTTGGCACCAATTCTTTCATCCATCCTGCATGTCTACAGTGGATCAATTATGGTTTTCTTTTAAGTGAGAGTATTCCATTCACTAAGGCTACCTGAAAAATATGGATGAACTGTGAAATGGGCATCGCCACATTGTCAGCTCTCTTATAGTCTCACTAAAAGGAGGTTAGAGAAGGTGTTGCCCTTCTAAATGCACTCTCACTCTTTCCCATAGAATTTTCACCTGCCAGGGCTAATTTCCATTTATAACACTGAAGTTCTTCTGTCGGTGCTAGTGTGGTGGAGATAAAATTAAGAACCC
Organism: Phalacrocorax carbo; assembly: GCF_963921805.1. NCBI lineage: Eukaryota > Metazoa > Chordata > Aves > Suliformes > Phalacrocoracidae > Phalacrocorax > Phalacrocorax carbo. Next base: position 29,150,269 of record NC_087514.1, read on the forward strand.
ACTTTCAGTTCTCCCCATACAAATTAAATATAAACTGAAATCTATAAGTGGTGTTAATTATTAAGTTCTCCCCTCATACTGCAAAGACTAATTCTGTAAAATTTCACATTGATATAATTCTGTAAGTGACTTACACTGCTAACCAGTTCTAACCTAGGTTAAGGTTAGAATCCACAATGCAGGTAATCTATTTAGGATGAAGTGTTCTACCAATATATTAAAGCATATTCTATACACTTCCTTGAAAACTGATTATGCAAGATAAATGTAATATTTCTTGCCTAAAAATCAAATCAGAGGAAAATCTGAGATTGTGGAAATAGTAATTATGCAATATTAAATAAAATGGTTTTTCATCCCCGTGTTTTTGCGTTAACTGCTTAGAGTCTACACCAAATTACTGTATTGTTAAACAACTCACATGTGATATTATTTAAGCTATTTAGTTTGTTTCTTTTCAGAAAGTCAATATATTATAATATCTAAGACATTTTAAAAAAAAGTCATAGATGGGATGCAGTAGCAAAATGAAAGATATTGCCATTAGTTTGAAACAGGTTTGACTTACAGTTGGCTAAATTCAGATTTTCTGTTTTGGTATAAAGGTTGATGATTATTTCTGAACCAGAATGGCAAAAAAATCTTTTCAGAATTCCTATTAAACATAAATGCTAAAAAGATTTTGGTCTTTGAAAGTCTGATTTTGGAAGTATTTGTGGTGCCTAAGAGGACTTGTCAGCTCAGGTGACCCTTGTCATAAGGTAATATTAGGCAAATTGATTTCTCATAGAATGTCAGATTCTAGGTCACATTCTTCCCGTCCTTTATATGTTGTCTGTCTGCCAATTCTATGCAATTGTTCATGGTTTTCTCTCCACCGTTTGTTCTCTCAGTCTGTGTTTACCTCATGTGCACTGTTTTCCATGGGAACATGGGCTATTGCCTTTTGTCATTTTTTGTGTCATGATTTGACTGTTGGACCCAAGCATGCTCAGCTGTACATCCTCACCTCAGGTCATTCACTCTTTGCTATAAAGGGTTGTCCACTTTGCTTTGTATTCTCCTGACAGGGTCTGTTATTTCTCTATGAGGTCCAGATGACTTCAAGGGATAAAAATGTTCTTCTAGCTCATCAGACTTTGCTTTGTTACCTGGGAAGATGTTTTACTGGATCCAACACTAGCAGGAAAGGATCCTTTTCTGTTTGTTTGCCCTTGCCATCAGTTTCTTGGATGTCTTTCCAGGGGATTATGCATGCCTACTGCTATCCGTTATGTTTTCAGATTCCCAGATGCCACTGAACCACTTGAATTCTCCTACAATGTGTTGCTCATTTCCTGAGTCAATGTCAGATAGGTCAGAACTTGTAAAATCTATCTTTAGTTTCCTCATCACATTTTTTCCCTCCAGATAGACTCTTTCTCAGAGATTTGGGAATTAATCTTCCGTCACCCATATATTTTGTTAATCCTGATCTGATGTTTTCTAGGTTTTGCTGGGAATTTGGTGAGTCTATATGCCTTCTGTATTGTTTGCACTCTTCTCACTGTTCAAATGTATGCCAGACAAGCTTGCATACCCAGACACTACTTATGTCCAGAGTGAAACATACATTTTTCTTACATAAATCTCCAAGGGCTACCTGCACAGCCCCCTCAGCAATTGGGCGTATTTGTTCCTTAAGATCTGTTAATCCATTCAGTATCCTTCTTAGTACTGTCATGAGGTAAGGGTATAGTAGCAAGCTGATAGAACCAGTATTTTGTTTTTCAGAGCTACCCTCTAGAAATCTTCTTGTTTGTGTAGCCTTGCCAACAGTTGTCAGAGGCAAAATATTTTCAGTTAGAGGAATTTTACTTAACTGTTATTGGCAATTAACACAAACTTTTGATTACTGATTCAGGTACTGAGAAAAAAAGAAAAACATACACAATTAAACACTAACACTTTCCTCCTCTTTCCCAGGGCTCAACTGCTCGCTGCTGCCGATTAACATGATTCCAGTCTTCGAGACGTTTCCACACTGCATTAGCCACCATCCAGGAGTCTGTATGTACATTTACTGGGGCCAGTGATGCCCCTGAATATGTTCCAAGGCTATTTTCAAGGCCATTACTTCTGCAAACTAACTAGAGCCTCCAGTCCCTTCGCAGGTGGCAGCTTCTCCCGTGGAGGGATTCCAAGTAGCAGCTCACTACCTCCTGATCCCTGATGTAATTTTACAAGATCCATCTGTAAACAAACTCCATTGTTTGTTTTCAGCGCTTAATTCATCATATGCTGGGGCTTCAACAGCCTGAGGAATTTGGTTTCCTCACATTATTGATTTACTGGCTACAGAATAATAAACCCAGCTAATCCCAGTCTGGAGCTTGAACCAGTACATGCCTACTGGGTAAAGGCCAGCACACATTTTTGCCATGTAGCACTGGCTGCTCTTCCACCAGTGGGTTTTGAATCTTTAAACCAAAAATTCAAGACAGGTAGTCTAGGGTATAACCACAGTGGCTGCTCTGTGCTTAACACCAGTGACATGCAGATTGTCCTCATCTACAGTTTGAACCTCTTCCTCTACAGAAATGTAGTTATTTCTGGCACTTCTGTAGCTCCAACTCCCATATCCCAACAGCTTGCCTCTCATCTCTTGAGGGGCTCGTTGCCACAGCTCCTGCTCTTTTTGCCACAAACTGCTGTTCTTTCCTGTGCTGGTATATAACAAAATTTTTACATTGCTCTCCTTCTGGGTCAGTACTAATGTCATTGCATGGGCTACCTCCTGCTTTACCTGGTCAAAAGCTTGCTGCTCTTTCCCTTCCCTCTCAAAATGACTCTTTTTTGGAGGTCACTTGATATAAAAGTTTGGTCAATTGGCTGTAACTGGGGATATGCATACACCAAAATCTGTTAATGATTAAGAAGGCATTGGTGTTAGTTACAGATGGGCATCCAAGGCATGCACTTGAGCAATTTGTTCAGCTGTGATATGTCTCTGTCCATATGGCCATGACAAACCTAAAAAATTTATTTCTTAATTGGGCCCTTTCAGTTTGGAAGACTTAATGACAAATCTGGCACTGAAAAAGTAATGATTACCTGTTGAACTTTTATGGGTGTACATGAAAAGGTTACAGGAGGGCTGCAGTGGTGGCTTCTGGGAGAAGAGACATGGGGCTGCCCCGTGCGAGACACAGCTGCTTCCAGCTGGCTTTGCAATGGACCTGCTGCAGGACACAGCAGAGGAGTGTTCGTGGTGCCTCTGTAAAAAATATACTTGGAAAAGGGCAAAACCCACCACATTGGCTGAAGAGGAGGGAAAAATAAAGAGCAAGAAACAACCCTGTGAACACTAAGATCAGAGAAGAAAGAGGGTCAGGAGTTGCCTCAGGCTCCAGAGCAGAGATTTCCATGCAGCCTGTGGAGGAGACCACAGTAGAGCAGGTGGATATTTATGGAAGGACTGCAAGCCCATGGAGAAGACCCATGCTGGAACAGGAGAAAAGTGTGAGAGGGAAGGAGCAGCAGAGAACTGTTATGAAATGACCATAGCCCCCTATTCCCCATCCCCTCTGTGCTACTCAAGAGTAAGGGAGAGGTAGAGGAGTTGGGAATGAAGGAACTTGGGAAAATGGGGGTGAATGTGGTGTTACTTTAATTTTTGTCTTTGTTTCTCACTTGCTCTATCTATTTCAATGGGCAATAAATTAAACTAGTTCTCTCCAATTCAAGTGTGTTTTGCCTGCAACAGTAACTGGTAAGTGATGTCCCTGTCTCCATCTTGACCTATGGGCTTTTTCATCCTATTTTCTCCTGCCCTGGTGAGGAGGCAGAGTGAGCGAGCAGCTGGGTGGGCATCTGCCTGCAGTCCAAGGCTAATCTACCGCATGCTTTACTTAGTACTTATGGAGCTGTTCTTCAAGTTATTGCATCATCAATGTATCTGGAGATCTGTTATTTAAGGTTTAGTGGATGATAGTTGGATGGTAGGGCTGTGTTTGCACCCCTGGGCGACCTGGTTCCAGGTTCACACCATTCCAGGAAAAGGCAAACTGCGGCCTTGCTTCTGCAGCCAGAGGGACTGAAAAAAAAAAAGTATTTGCAACATCTGTTGTAGCATACAAGGTATATTCTTTGGCTTCTATCTTGTACGAGAGGTGCAACAGGTCTGAAAACACAGCAGATAATGGGGTGTGATTTCATTCAAAACTAACACCTACTGTTAACCACCGTTCTCCAGCAGGCTCTGTACACGCCAAAGAGAGCTGCTGTAAGGTGAATTAGTCTTTGAGATCACTCCTTGCTTTTCCAGATAATCAAGTAATTTTTGTATTTTCCCAGGGCCCCCCTTGGTCAGTTTGACACTGCTTTTGGCAAATTGCTTAAGTTGCTAAGGGAACAACAGCTGGGTCTATCTTACAGAATCGCAGACAGGCTGAGGTTGGCAGGCACCTTTGTATGTCATCTGGTCCAACCTCCCCTACTCAGGCAGGGTCACCTAAAGCCAGTTGCCCAGGACTGTGTCCAGGTGGCTTTTGAATATCTCCAAGGATAGAGACTCTAGAACTTCTCTGAGCAACCTGTACCAATTCTCAGTCACCCTCACAGTGAAAAAGTGCTTCCTTATCACAGAATGACAGAATGGTAGGGGTTGGAAGGAACCTTTGGAGATCATCTTGTCCAACACCCCTGCTTGAGCAGGGACACCCAGAGCAGGGGGCACAGGAATGCCTCCAGGTGGGTTTTGAATATTTCCAGGGACAGAGACTCCACAGCCTCCCTGGGCAGCCTGTGCCACTGCTCTGGCACCCGCACAGGAAAGGTTTTTCTCATATTGAGGTGGAACTTCCTGTGTTCCAGCCTGTGCCCATTGCCCCTTGGCCTGTCATTGGCACTACTGAGAAGTGCCTAGCTCCATCTTCTTTATTCTCTTTGTTCAGATATTTGTACACAATAACAAGATACCCTCCTGAGCCTTCTCTTCTCCAGGTTGAACAGTTTCAGCACCCTCAGGCTCTCCTCATGTGAGGGAGGCTCAAATTCCCCAGTAATCTTAGTGGTCCTTTTCTGGGCTCTCTCCAGGACCTCTATATCCATTACTGGATATGTCTCTGTATTCCAGATTTTGAAACTAATGCCTGCTGTGGGCAAAACAGTCTTGACTTGGAGAATATAGTTTAATTTAATTTATTGACAACTGAAACAAAATTTTTATTACTGATTCAGGTACTGAGAAATAAAAAGTCATAGAAAATTAAACACTTAGGAAACACCTCCTCTTTTGCCAGATTCAAGTTAGTCAAACACCTTTTTTACTCCCGCCCTAGTGTTGGCTCACCTTGTTTTGACAGTGGGTTATACCCAGTCTGTCCCAATTCTTCTGCTGATGCGATGGACAGTACAAGAGATTGGGGGTGTTGCCTAATGGTTTATTTCCACTGCTCCTTGCTTCTTACTTGTTTTGAGTTGCCACCAGTCCCCCAGGGGTATCCCTGCCCTAACAAGGGTCACCCACAGCCACAGTGCCTCGGGGATGTCCATGCCCTGGTGTGGCTTATCCATGGGCTGCAGTCCTTCAGGATTGTACATTGCTCATCACAGACCACCTTGTTCCGAGAGTGCATCTTCAGCCATACCCCCAATAACATCTCCTTCATCTTGTTCCCTCCATAGTGGCTGCTGCTTTTTCTTAAACATGGCAGAGCCATGGCACTGGGGCTGCTCTGGCTGGCTGTGGTTTTGGTGCACAGTGAAGCACTCGCACTGGTGTCAGAGCCAGCTAGATCCGGCTTTGACCAGCCCGTTCATGGCAGTTCATGGTCTCCTCCCACACCAGTCACAGCTGCTGCCCCTGTACTGAAACCCTGCCAGCTATGCCTAACACAACAGTAGAGCCATTTTTGAGCAATACAATGTTATGCCTTCCCAACTGAAGAGAATTAATATAATTCACTGCATTTTACCTTCATTTACCTTCATTGCAGCTTCTTTATGGAACTTTTTAAACACTGATAAAGTGACTAAATATGTTATATTTATCTTAAAAATTACTTCTGGAAAGTGATCCACAACAAAAAGCACCTTTAAGAATCATGCCTTTAAGTATGCCCCTTTTACAGTTCCTAAAGACTTACTAGTAGATGCTGTTTTCTATCAGTGGTGCCTGAAACATCATTTAAAAAATAGTGTATTACTCTTCTAGCTTCTGAAGAGGTAAGGTTCTTCAGGATTAGTGACCCTCTTATGATTTGATTTCTTTCTTCAAATGCTGCCCCTTGGTCTCTATTTCCATATCACATCATTATATACAAAGCTCCTCAAGAGTTCATGGTATCCTGAAGCTAAGGTAGTTAAGATAATTAACCAACTCTATAAATTGCTGGAGTCATTTCCCTTTCATTACTCTGGGGTTTCTTTACTTTTCTCAAGGTTTAAAGCAAAGCTGGAGACCACCACCTGTCAAGAAATGAATACTGGACCAATCTCCCTGAATATTCAATTTATCTGCATTCTGTCTACTGTTCTTCTAGTATCTGCACAGGAATTGCTATTTCCTTTATGTCTTTTTTTCCCATCTAATAAATGAATGTATTGGCAATGAATTTGATACAATTCAGTATCATCTGTTTTTCTGGTGATATTCTGCCAATAGACATTCAGATTTGGTGGTATCTGCCAAAATATATAGCAAAAATTTTCAGTGGTTGAATGGTTCATATGGCTCAATATGACAGAATTCATTTTTATATCTCAAAAAGTGAGCATTATTTCTCTGGAAACGTTGGACAGCATACCCATGTTGTTCATAATGATACTGACTTCAATGCTGTGTGAAGTGGTTTAGGATAGTGCTAGTCTTCAGGTTATTTAAAGATTTTGTTTGTTTGCTTTTTAGCATGGATGATTCATACTGTGCTAGTTTTTGATGTAATGCTACATCTTTGTAGGCTTTCTATTCTCTACTACAGTTCTGTCTCACAAGGTGCATCTGGGCATATATTTCCACTTCAGCTTACTCTATTGATGACTATTTCCTTTCTATTTTGAGATTTTTTTTCTTAGTTTTTAGCTGTTATTGCACAGTCTCTCTTAAACTTTGTTATATGTTACATATGTGACCTTTTTTCCAGTTATAAACAGATGGAAGTACACTCAAATTTGTAAGTATCTAGTACCCATATTGCATCTTGGTTTTGAGTAAAAAGAGTATTTTTTTTCTGTCTTACTGTGGATGTGATCACATATTCTACTCTTCTGCTATTATTCCTGCCAACAGCTTTGGTCTTTTCCCTGAACAATGCAGTAGAGGGAAAAAATTGATTTAAAAGGCTTTATTCTTACTGTTTAATTTTATCCCCCCTTTTCATTTTCCTGTACTGGTCCACATGTTGTTTTTAAACTACTGCCTGTGCAAATTTCAGTTTATGGAAGTTCAGGATATACTAGAAGTTGAATCCTTCCATGGTTCCACTTTGCTGCCTTCCAAAGTACTTCTCTGTGCACTAACCAAATACTCTTCTTAACTCTGGATCAGACAACTCCCTGCCACCACGGCTAATGTAACACTAGTTACTTTAGTTAAATTAACTGAGTATATAGATGAAACTTCATCAGGTTTCTAAAGATAAATTGATTTTTTTATTAAGAAAACACTTTATTAATTTATTTACATTAAGTAAAGCAAGAATCCTAGCTGTAAATGAGCTGCTGTCTTGTTTTCTTCCTTCAAAATACATCCTGCCATAACCACTACTCTTCTAAGTCTAATGCTACTCTGGTTGCAAACTAACATGGTTTTCAGTATGCTTAACTATGATGCAGAGAGCAGAGTTGTCTTTCAGTAAGAAAATCAGGAACTCACCTTCTATTCCTGTGTGTTTGTGTGATGTTGCCAATTCTTACCGTATTTAGGGTGCTTTTCTTTAAATATCAATTCTCAGAGATAAGTGTTTTCATTTAAATGATGCTTGCAGAGAGAAGTTGAGTAACATCTTATGGCCATGATACAGCAGTAACAGGAAGGATGACAACATTATTATTTTGAAGAAGTAATTTAGAAGCCTAATTTAGAAACCACTCAGGATAGAGGATGGTGGGATGGGGAGTGTGAGTCATGCATCTACTACATTTGAAAGTTTTGGTGGTGCTGCCCAAAGTTATTAGGTTAAATTGCACTGTTTAAAGGCTTCTTGTATCTGGTAAGTCAAAATACTTTGCAAATATTTCAGGAAATATGGGCAAGAGCAATTAAATTATACTGATATATATGAATCTGTGACAGATTAAAATATTAGGGGGTCCTTCCCCAACCAATATTTAGTTCTCTTGCGATGTAGGCATTAATATCTAAAATCAGAATCAAAGTACATCACTTTGCATCCAGATGGATATTTATTTGCCCTGATTTTGTATGGGGCAAACAAATGACTAGGGGAAGATGAAGATATGTGTCCTGGTGTTCTGGCTGCGTTTTCCCCATTCTTCCCTTTAATTTGTACTTTGGAAGATAACCTGGCACAGGCTGCTCTGGGAGGTTGGAGCAGGGGAAGTTCCACTGGTACTTCAGCTATATCTCTTCCCTTGGGAGGGATAACATTTGGGCTGCCTGCTCAGGTTGTCCTTCCCTTGCAAAAGCTCTGTCTACAACTATTATTTAGGAAAGTTCCACATGAGGTCAATACAAATGTCACCCAAATGAGGATGAGTAGGTCATTCCCCTCCTTTAACCAGACACATTCTACTTTTTCTTACACACCCATTGAAAAGACCAGCTTGTGTCTCATTATCTTGTAAAGCACTTCTGGGTACCTAGAATGTGAAAGACAGTGAATAAAACCAGATTTTATTAGACTTAACATTTGAAAAAAGAATAGAAAAAGAAAGCCAACAAGAGAAGTAAAGCCATCAATATAGGATAATATGTTTAATATCTTATATAAATAATTTAATATATAATAAATTATAAAATACAAAAGCATTTTAGTCTTCACTGTTATACATTTGTTAATTTGAGCTGATTAGTTTCAGTCTGTGGAGAAACAATTGACTCATGAAGAGGTGAATTCAAATATGGTTGCTCTCAGGAATTATTATTATTATTATTATCATCATCATCATCATCATCATCATTATGTCCTATGAACAGAAAAGGGAGGAAAACAAATCCTAAAGCTGCTTTAGCTGCTGCTTTGTTCATGATAATGTGTATACCTTAGTGAAAATATAAAAGAAATACTTAAATGAGTTCCATTTCATTAGTGTGACACAGCTACTTTCCACCTTTTAAAGAAATATGTATTTAAAGTGAAATGAGCATTTTTTAAAATATGAACACACAAAATCCTTTTCAAGGTGAATCACCCGTCATCCAAAGGGGCACAGCCAGTGGCTTTAATTCAGAGTATCTTGCTCAGAAATATTATTTTTCATATCATCCTGACATTGCTCTGCAAGCAGTTTAGGCTAATAATGTTATTTTATAGTGGACCCAAGGCAGTTTTCTGCATAATGGCCCAAGCATATTTATTGCATAGTTCAATACCTGATTGAAAAAAGACTCTAAGTTTATAAAAAATAGTTACCATTTGTGCCTTTCCTTCAGGAAGTAATAGTAGATGCACATCAAGAAAGAAAAGTAGTGATTGTTTCCATTCTTTTACTCATCTGTTTGCGTTATATGACTTCAGGAATTATATATCTAAGAGTGTAATTTCGGAATGGGCCTCATTTGCAGGCAGGAGAACTTAAAATTTTTTCAGACCTTACATCTTGCTATTAAGCTGAGAAAAGCAGTCTTGTGTGTTTTCATCTTTAGCATAAATATTTTATGTTCCTCCATCCCTCCATAAAGTTGCACAGTATAGAAAGTCTTCCATGATACAGACTTTAGTGAAATCGTCTAATTTAAATTACCATGGATCAGCCTGAATCTGTGTGTGTGGGTGTCTGTCAGTTAACAACTGAATGTCACCACTGTATGTACAGTTGTATATGTAATATATAATCCAGAGACAAAAAAAGTACTTTAACACAGAAGTAGAGTTGGTAGTGTACATTGGTAAATGAAGAGTAAACAGCATTTTGGCGTTGGCAAACTTGCTTTTTACCTTTGCAGAGGAATTTTTCTATATATTTTCTTACAGTTTAAGAATTACCAAACAATTTATACTAGAAAACTGAAGTAAGAAGCTATCTGAAAATATTCCTTTCATAACTTCTAATGATATGAAGACATGAAATATAAACCTTTGAAAAATAAAAATATTTTAACCATTGAGATCAGGTTTGTTGCTATGCCAAACAACTCAGACCCCAGTAAAGCCGCATTGATAGTTATACATTTCAGAGCAGGGCACATTGATGAACCTAGTCTGTCTTTGTGACTGACTTTACAAAGCTTTAGAGGGATGCATAAGTAAAAGCAGTGCCATGTGAGAGCTGGACAGATAAAGTCACATGTTGGAGCTCCTTTATATCTCCCTAGGCTAAGGATTTCACTCTGTGTTTCTTCTCTCATCTGGTACCTTGTGCCTTAGACACAAAGGGCTGGGCATGGCAAAGTCATAAGGAACCTTTGATGACTATGACAGCAAGAAACCACAGCACTTTTGAGAAGTGTTAACTACCAGGCACCAAGAATTCTTGAAACAATCTTTTTTTTTTTTCTTTCTAAGTCATCTCATCATAGAGACAGCTTTCTGAAGATTAATTCTTCAGGAAGAATTATCTAACTATCCCAATGGCATTTCCTGCCTTAATTTGCTGAGAGAAACTAATTGGTAAATCATACAGAGAAAATGAAGACACTGAAATAAACCCAAAAATTCTTAAAGGGATTCCTTTAGCTTATAAATCAATGTATTTCCTTGTACATTTTCACCAGAAGTTATTTCTAATGGCTAGGCTACACACTTGGGGAAAACTTACGTATTACTTTTCAGACAAAGAAAATTAGCAGAGATTGTGATTTAAGCACAAATCTGGATCACAACCATCCTGTCTATCATTCACTGGATTTTAGTTCTGATTTTTAAGAAAGACATTATTTAATGATCTAACCACATCTGGCATCATATTAAAACAATTTCAGACTTCCAGAACATCATATCGTAGGTAAAGAAAGCCTACAAATTTGGACCCATTTTCAGAAAAAAAACATCAATTTCTTCTAAGTATATCTTATTATATCTATACCTATAATTATGTCTATGCTTTGGCTTCTTGTATAATCTGTGTAGAGGTTATGGACTTATCTAAACATTTACTCAGGCAAAAGGAAAAGTCGGTTTCATATCCCGTTTCTTTTGTTTCCAGGTACCTATCACAAAGCACGAGTAATTCAGCAGCCCTGGCATGACAGGGCATCTACGCTGTGCCAGACAGAAGGTTCAAGCAGAATATATTCCCCCATCCATCTAGCAAAACAGTTATGACCGTCTAGTTTACAGTTTCCTGTGTGAATTCCTCCTGGAGCACATATCAATGCTACTTTATCTTCAGGATTAATTCGATGTTACAACTAAACCCTATTTACTCATCATCTTTGACGTCACATCCCAGGCATTTTACCAGCATATCCTTTGGCATCTGGAACATATTTCCATTTAAACTGATTTGCCTATAATTTCATATGTTTGTTTATTATTTCCTTAATCCATTTCAGACCTTGCACGTAACCATATGTGCATATAGTAACTAGAGATATCATTAAAACTTTGTTAATATTGGGATGAAATTTAGAGAGACCTTTATTTCTACTTTAATTGTTCAAATAAATCTGCAAATTTAGTTTTATAACTGAACATGGGTTAGCTGAATTTGTTGTTTCCTAATAACTGCAGGTTATTATTTTTTCAGAAGAATATACTAACATGTGCCTTTTTGTTAATTTTGCCTTATTTTCTTCATACTTATTTCCTACCCACATTTCCTCTGCCTGAAAGGCCTAGACCTCTGAGAGACCTGCCTAATACCACAACTTCTGAGTAATGTTTCTTCAACTTTCCTCAGCTGCTGTTCCCAGGATTCACATGTAATAGCTATTTTAACTTGGAACAAAGCGCACTACAGAGAGGATAATTTTGTCACAATACCAAACAGAATAGCGCTTAAACAAAATTATATATAACCTTTACAATCTATCCAGATTTATTTCTGGTTTTCTCTGTTAAACATGGTCCAACTCTTTTCAAACAGGCTAGCAATATTTTGTTATGGAAGGCTCTGTTTAGAATTAAACCCATAAGAGAGTTGTCAGAGTTCCTGAATCTGGAGGGTCTTCAAAGTACAAATAAAGACATGAAGATTACTTATTTCCAAGACTTCTTTTTTAATTTCTTACTTTTTGTAGACAACAGACAACAATCATAAAGGGAATAAAAAAGCTCTCTGGAGCTCACTAACTCTTGATAGGTGTATTGGGTTTGTTTGCAAAGACCTCAGTTGCTGCTTCTCTTCCCTAGTTTTGAAGAGACCAGGTAATGTATCACTTAGTAAGGTGAAAAAAGCTAAAGAAAAGAATGGGTGGGGTTTTGGGGGCATGAAAATAAAGGACAATACGCTACATGTGCATGCTAAAGCACAGAAGCATGTTTTGTGGTAATAAGCAGCGAAGTAGAAAGCTCTAGGTGAAGAACACCAATAGACTGTTTAAAAACTTCTGTTAGTCATTGCAATCCATGGACTATTGGCTATCATTATACAGTTTCCAGGTCTTCTTAATTCATTCAGTACTTTATTTTTTAAAAATATATTCTCTCAATAAAAATTCACTGGAAACCAATAATACCTATTTTTCACTCAGTTCTAACGTCTGTTATGTTGGGCTTTATCAGAACTGCACCTTCAGGGAGTTCAGCTAAGCAACAGTGAGAATGAGAATATAACAGCCTCCCATTGTGCCAACACTCTGTTTTAAATGTGTCCAAATTCTGTGTTTATGAATATTCTAAAAAAAAGAGATACTGATCCTATAAATAAAAATTGCAAATTATTCACTTAATTTACACATAGTCAAAAGTTTATTTACTGATGTTTTTTCCACCTTTTTACCCTATCTTATTTACATATTTGATATATGAGTTCATTATATAAATGAGAGAGTTTGCTGACGAGATCAATGCGTTTTATTGTATTTTTCAAACAATTTAAGGGTATATGTGATTCCACCAAAACTTTCATAATATCAATATGGACAGTTTTGCACTAGACTTATCTAGCAGGACAAATGAGCAGACTGTTGTAAATATATCTGTAATATGTCTGAATCCCTCATTATAATTTATCCACTACAAATCTGAAATTTCACTGTTCATCATATTCATACACTGTCTGTATTACCCAGGTTTGCATCACAAAGGTAAAGCAAAATAGATTTCAGATATTTCTTTGGTAAAAGAATTAAAATGATGCTTTCACTTACTGTAGAAATTACTACTAATTTCATTGGCTGGGAAATATACATGATAGATGCAAAGCTCTGAGGAATGAGGTGGGGAAGATGAGTGGACATAGGGCAATATGGTCTCAACCTCTCTCCTTTAGGAATATTCCTTCTGCCATTCCTTCCAGTCAAAACATTTTAGAAAGTGACTAACTATTTTTCTATCTCTTCTGTCATTCTTTACTCACTTTTTACTTCTCATACTGTAAGGGTCGGTATATACTCCTAAAGGATAGCTTATTAAAGACACTGGTAAGTCTTTCTGATTGGTACTTTGCAGGTCAGGAAGGGATTTTCTAAATAAGGCTGAAACTGGTGATGGTTTGACAACTATTTTACTTTCTAAATTTCTTTATATAAGTAAAGGATATTTTAACAAGTAGAACACATAGAACTAGTGGAACTAGTAGATTTCTGTTCAGACTAAAGACTGAAGGGATACGTCTCAGGTTAAATTACACTGGGAAAATAGGGTTTCTGAAGTCCTTTACTTACAGAATTGTCCTTTTGACATTCCCTTTTCTATTCATGGAATAGAGGGTCAGTGCATCTGAAGATGTCTACCCTGGGTGCTAGTTTGTATGCCTGGAAAAGGAGAACCAGAGAAGCAGGATGTGTTTCCCAGCCTGGAGTCAGTACAAATACCCTGTCACTTACATGATTTCCTGCACATTTCTTTATTCACTTAAATATTTTAATCAAATGGAATGCTGTTGTTTCAGCAAGATTAGCAATGTTATTGCCCTCTAGTGGACTTATTTATTTGCAATTGTATAAATTATCCTGAAAACATTTTGATAAACATGGTCTGTAACATAGAACAGTGAGTCTGGACCAGAAAATATCCTTGATAGGAAAATATCCCATGAGTTACTTTTTGCAAGGTATGTGTTGGGGATTATAAAATGTAAATTATATTGGAAGACAGGAAGCTTCTCATATAACATTAAACAATGAGTAAAGTCTGTTGCAACAAAGGTTCAAAATCTACCTAGCAGTGGCACCAACCTAGTAAGTATACCACAACTGCCTAAGGCCCAAACCACACAATCAGACTGTGTGACTGCCATTTCAGCACTGCAGTATGTGTGTTAATCAGTCTCAATCGCTCTTAGCCATTATTCATGTTTTATTGTAGCTTCAATGCTTGGTTAAATTCCTGAAATTAGTCAGCACGTCAAACTTGCACGGCTTCACCTGGGGACAGAGAGCAAGCCTTGGATAAAGTTCTATCAAAGCAAAGCGTAAGCACTGAAAGGCAACAAAAGAAAGTCAGAAGTGTGTTACAGAATTATCAGGGCAACATGCACAGAATATAACATGTTTTTGAATGACTATTTAAAGATTAGAAATGGAGGGACCAGTCTAATAAAGACAGCTAAGGTGAGTAAAATGTAGACTTTAAAGAGAATGCACTAGGTTAAGTACTTAACTCATTGACTTCTAAAAGCATTGTTTAATGAACCTCACTTGCCATTGTAAATTGCATTGAGCATCAATCTGTGTAGTTAGGCCCCATCAAATGTGTGTAAATGGGGCATTTATATCTAAAATGAATTATATTTTAAATATTTTAATTTGGAACAGGAATCGATTAAAGTCTCTTTGCAATAAGATGTGTCTGAATTTTTATGAAATATGGATTAATGGGAGTAAAACATGACTTCACAAATATCACAAATTTACATGTTGCAGCAATTCTAATATTAATAGAATTTGGTCATTTAATCTGTTTTAAACATCCAGTGAGTGTTGTTTTAATATTCAGAGTCCATCAATAAGACCTATTTCACACAATAATGAACAACATAAATATTTATTAAATGATTCACTATTTTTCTAAACCTTTTCTTAGCACATAGTGAGCTTGAAAGCTTGACTGAGAGAGACTGATTACTGTAAATTCCATTGCCTATGCTTTGAGTTGAATGGGATTACTTTGGCTTTACACTGTCAGGGCCCTGTGTGCAATAATAGGCTTCACCTACCTTAAGCAGCCTCACCTGGACCTTCACCCACCCACTCTGCCCGAGGGCACAGGGGTTTCATTCAAGCTCATGCTTGGACACCCAGACCTGCCCTGAGGGATGTTGTAGGTGTCCCTGAGCCCAGACCTGTCTCCTGCTGTCCTGGTTTGCAGGGTTCCTGGACAGACCTTGCACCTACACTGTAGTAGCCTTGCTTCCAACCCTGTCTCCTGTCACTCCTGAGGGGGTCCCTGGTCTCACCCTCACCTTATCTGGGACTGTTGATGGACCCTATCCCTCCCACCACCCTGCTCTGATATAGTAGGGCTGTGCCTTTGTCAGGGAGGGCACTGTCCTGCCCATGCCATACCCACTCGCAGCTCTTGGGTCATCCTCTTCAGTGGACCAGTCAGGCTCTTGCTGCTCCCTGGCAAAGAGGTGAATAAAATGAGAATTCTTCCCTAACAAATTTACATCCAGGATCAATAAATTAGGCACAAATTTATATTTGCTTGAATTTTATGAATCATGTTTGATGTTTCTGAATTTTAAGGGCAGACAGGACTTCTACACATCACTCATAAAGAATTAGGGATCATTTTTTCTACAACACATTTCTTGCATTATTCTGAATATTTTCTAATCTGGTATTATTCTGTTTCTGTCATACACAAGACTAATACATTCATAAAAATCACCTTTACTTATAAACACATTTCAGAGATTTTAAACAATTGACATTGGCATTTAACTGTTATGTTGTATCTACAGTTTAAAATTTCTTTTCAGATTGCATAATTTGCCAACTACGATCTCACAGCAACTGTTGATTTAGGCAAAAAATACATTGGGATCTCCAAGTAAAGTCAAAAGGACTGTGAAAGAAGAGGCTTCCACAGCTGAAATCTAAAATTAGGCAAACACAAATCATTCTTGGACTATTTGGTGCCTACCTGGGAGTTAACGTCTGGGGGTGGGGGAAGTGCACATCATCAACCCAATGGTGAAAGTGTGGGCAGATCCTGTATATCTTGTACATCCTCAGAGAAGAAAGCAAGGAAGTGGAATCTGGCAAAAGGGTGCTTTGCCATAATAAAAAATAGATCAGTTCAAGTGCTCCACTGTACAGGCATCACCATACTGATATAAAGCATTATATGCATGGGTTCTAAGACTGAACAAGGTGAGCAGTGAGATGTGTGTCAGTCATGCACACAGTTCAACTCCTGTACTATTCCTGGGGTCATCTATAAAACACTCTATATGCCAATGTTGAAAGCAAGCAAGCATTTAGGTGGTCATAATTAACTCTGATCCAGCACTACATTATATCAAAAAATGCCACTAAGGTAGATTCCTTATATTAAGGAACCAATTTGCCATTCTCATGGAGTGTGAATTGTGCTTATCTTGTTCAGAATTTAATAAAATTCTATTAAATTATAAGATTGACTCCATGAATATGATCAACAGAATCCAAATTTACAGCAATATTTGTGAATAAGAATCTAGGACTAATTTTATGAGATCTTGAGATAGCCAACTTTAACTGAAAATTTACTGCAGGCAGATCCCACTATTTCTGTGGTTTATATTAGTTAACCTGTTATTTTCAGGAAATATGTATATCTATCTCATAGCAAGATTCCACATTTTTGTACTTCATGGATTTTAACTTATTTCCAGCATGAGAAACAAAGTCATATTTGTATATGTCAAGTAATGCCAATGTAGAGTTTGCTTGATCTCAGAGGACTATGGTAATAATGTTCGTTACGCTGTAATAGTTGGTATATTAGTGTAATTGAAAGAGAAACACTTTTTTCATCAGTTGACCCAACTTCTCTTCCCTTCTTAAAAATGCACATGAAGATTGCCATGTTTTATTAAACTGTAAGTATTCTTTTATTTTAATACATAGGCAACATGCTCCTCTGTCTGGTGTTAGCCTTTCTACATCTTTTTATACTTACAATCTCGCTCTTTCCCCTGCCTCTTAAAACACCCTTATTAACTCAAGCTGGTATATAGCTGGTATATAACGGATACTTTGAAGAATAAAAATATGTACTGCTCAAGTAATTGTCCAAAGACTTCTCTTAAGAGTAGAGGCACAGGAGATAAACTTTGAAATACAGCAAAGTATAAAGGCAAATGGGTAAACTCATATCCCTGAGTTGAAACCATATGACAGCCCTCCCTTTGAATCTCATTGGACCCAGGATTTTACCATTTTTCTTATAAGAAGTCAAAAACTGTTTTCTAGACTACCTGAAAATCACACTTGGAAAGTAACAACAGTTCATTTCTTAGTAGGGCAGGGAGGTCACTGGATCCAAAGGAATCTTTTCTTTTATCTTGTTTTTGTTTAACATTTTCCTAGTAATTTTTCCTTGCTGTTTCAACATGTTCCTGGAAATTGCTAGACTGAATATCTTTTCTCCAAATCCAGTCAAGCAGTAATAAAGCCTTGTATTTCCACCTCTTGATCTCATCATATTACTTCATTATTTCTTCATTCCATTGTTCCAACCATGATGTTCTCAGATGGTATCATTTTTCCTGCTTTCTCTTAAATGCACTGATATCTCATCCTTACTACAAATAAACGGTCACTTGTCTACATCTGAAAAGGATATTCCCCCACTCAGCTTGACTCATCTTTTTTTATCACTCATTTTCTCTTCTCCTGGTTTTATATTTTTCTGCTCTGCTCTTTCCTTAATATGGAGCAATATGAAAGTGGCCTTCAGATGGATGCCACAAACACTACCACCCCTCTGAACAGGGACGAGATTGCTTCTTCTGTTCACCACAAAAGTGAAAATGTCTCCCAAAAAATGGTGGAACAGGGAGAGGCATTAACAGAAGATGGCGAAAGACAGCAATGGCTGAGAAAGCTGATATTCAGAGGTGTATCAGAAACTGTAAGCTCATATTCTACCTCTCTGCTGTTTCTCTGTCTTATGATTTTTCCCCCACTTTATTCTTTGGCTTTCCTTCCTCTTTTCTCCACTATCTTAGAGTTATTTTGAGTTCTGTAGGTAACTGATCATATCTTCTACCAGCAAAAGGAGGAGTAGCATGAAGGGTAGACTTACTTTTATCCATTACCTAGTTCCAGGAAAGCAATACAGACTTTGTATAGATGGAAAAACTTTAAAATTTGCAACTTACTATTAGCAAAACCCTTTCTGGATCATCCCATTATAGTATGCAGGAGTCCCACATGCAATTAGATATAAAATTATCAGAAGTACCTGAAAGTAGAGGAAGCCAAAGTTTCAAACTCGTCTAGTGCACAATTGATTATATAATTTATCAGAGTCCATATGGAGGCAGCAGTGAAAAAAGATAGCAACACAGCTGAAAACAAAAAAAAACCTCAAAGAAACAAACAAAAAAATTGTGTGTAATGACTACATTTTTAAAGAACCAATTATTTATCTTCATCTTAACTGTTAGTGGTCCATACATGAGAGATGCAGGATGACCAGAGTTAGTTTCATTTCTTTAATTTTTATGTTGTAAAAATCACAGAGCAAATTTATTTTCACCAACTTGGTGAAGTGGTTTTAGGATGGGACTTCTGAGGAGACTGTGTAAATGGAAAGGGGACCCAAAGATTCTTGCCCTTCACAGGCACTTGTCAGAGGGTTGTTCCCCACTTGGAGCAGTATGAAGTGGGAACAGTTGCAAATTCTTTGAGTAAAATGAATTAATATGGTAAGAGAACAGAAACATGGAGGAAAAAATATTATCTTCCCTCTCGCTCCAAGGAAATTATAAGTAAAAGATTTTGACTGGGGGCTACAGAACTAAAGTCTCTGGAGCTGCTTCAGCTTAATTCCAGATAATAGCTCAAAGGAGGAGGGACAGTACTAAAGAATGGCATTAGAATCCTCACACATTTTAGGAGGAGAGATCAATTTTCCATTTACCTGCAGCTGACAGAGTTTCCAATTGCGATGTATTTGAATTGCCATAACTAGTTTTGTTTATAGGTACAAGACTCACCTTTCTTAAACATTCTCCAGCATTTCCTTTAAATGAACTACTTCTTAAAAATGGCTAACTAACCAAATAAATACAATCCTGCACTCTAATTCTAGTTCACTAGAATACTCATAGACAAATACAACAAAGAAATACAATGCTAAAATGAATTCATTAAAGAAATTAAATGACTATTTACAGAAATAATGCCCTGTATTAACTAGATTACCTTAATGAACATTACTTGCATAAAAAGTAAGTTACACAACACAAGGTCATGCCCTTGCATGCCTCACTTTGTTGTTCTAAAGAGTACTGGTGTCATATTTTGCTTTTCGATGCCATACCACCTATACCTCTATTCATATATGGGCCATAAGTTGTTTATAAGGTACTACATGCCCAGAGGTGCTGTTTTTTCTTCTTCCCTGCCTTCATTACTGAAACTTAGTCAGTGGTCTTCCTGGCTGTAGACATTTAGGCTGAGTAAGACACACAGCTTATTACAGCAAACAACAAGCAGAGAATGATATGGAGAGCAGTCACTGCTCATCTTGAAATGGCTTGTTTGCAGGTGCATTAATAACAGGGGGGTCTTCATTAATGTGGACCAAGGTTCAAAAGTTATCCCCTTTATCCTGTTCTTGCGATTCCCCCCCTACCTCCCCCCAAGATGGCAAGTGGCATGTATTCCTGAAAAAAGAAAAAAAGGGAAAAAAAGGCTAGAAGAGGCTATCAATGTCATGTACACTTTATCTTACCTACTTATCTTATTAATCTACAAATATAGGGGAAACAACTGAGAAAATACGCTGTTGTGGTCAGTATTTTTAACAATTCAGAAAGCTCGAGTTCATGTTTTGAGAAGGGTGACAAGATGCCTTAAAAGATGGCTACAGTCTGATTACTGCCATCTGCATAGGGTCCAGACAAACGTTACCCTTTTTGGACCTGTAAAGGCAAATTTGGAGAATATACTGGAAACTGTTATGAGGAGCTATGGGTTTCTGAAACCAAGATCACTTCCCAAAGCTGTACATGCTGTAATTACATCACAATCATACTATTGTCATCATGTTCTCAGAATGGCAAGCTCATACCATTTCAAACAAGTACATTTCAATCATTAAATGAAAAGCTTTTAGTTCCAAGAGCTAAGGAAAAATATATCACCTGTCAGCAAAAATGAAGAGAGACAACACTAGTGTTTCAAAGAGCAGCCCAGTTAGTCAGCACACTGGTGTGTTCCACAAAAGCCCACAAAACTTCCCATCATGTGAGGACCTTTCCTGACAAAAAATAAAACAAGAGAAATGGAGAAACTTATCTTTAACAAATAAATTTAATGTATGAACTGGAGAAATTAAAATATTTCTCTGTCCAATATTAATTCTCAAGGAGTGGAACAAATAAGAAATTCTTTCTATGGAAAAAAAATAGTTCTATACATTCTTAAATCCAGATCAAATATAATTTTACTATCTTTTTAATGCTGATTGCATTGTCTACCTATAATTCACTAAAAAGATAATTCAATGGGTCGGTCATTCAGTCAGTCTACTCTGAGGCAGGACTAACTTGAAATATTTTTAAAACTTTCATGGCCTTCCTATGCAGCCTCTTCCAGTGTTTACAAATTATCACAGCAAGGAAAAAAATACGCCTAAACTAAATATCTTGGTTTTAAATTAAGTCAAATTTATCCCACAGTGATGAGGGATTAAATGCACGCTTTTCACAATAACTGTACAGTTTCATAGGTATCATTACCATGTCCTCTGTTCTGTCTTCCTTCCTAGGCTACACAAATCCAATTTCCAGTCCAAAACAAAACCTTTTCTCACACACTTTTAAATCTCTGATCACTCTGTTGCTCCCTTCTGTTTGTCTTCTCTTAAAGAACGGTGCTCAAACCTAAACTTGTAGCTGAAACCTTACCAAGACCACAGAAGAAAAATTATCATTCAGAGTTGTCAGTTTTGCAAGAATCATTCCCAGAATGACATTTGTTTTTTGGCAACATCTTATAAACCTTAATTCAGATTATAGCACATCTATACTTTTCTGTGTTCTTTCTTGCACTGCTCTTCCTTGTTTTGTATTTGCCCTTATAATACTTTTCCCAAGCATGGTACTTGTAGTTGTCGTCATTAAATTAAATCAGATTTGGGACCTTTTCTTTGACATACATTGATCTGTAGAATACTTACAAGCACCTCAAATATTGTGCCATTTGCAAATTGCATAGCTACACCCTTCATTTCATTGTTTAAATCATTAATGAAAATATAGAACAGACCTTCAGAGAAGCTGTTTCCCTGAATAGGTCAACTGGGACAGAAATGCACCACCTTTCCAGTTTAACACAAAACTATTGAAAACTGAACTTTGACAATATTTTTTCAACCTCTTCTGGTAATTTCATCTAGACTGTGTAAGATTAACATGGTAGTATACTGTTAGGGAGCTGTATTTCTAAAAGCTGTACAAAAAGACAGGAACTTTTTCATCACTGAGTCATGCATTGTCCCTCCCTCCATGTCCTGCTGCCCTCCATGAGAAAAATATACTAAACTGATTGGTGTATATACCAAATAAAATGGAAATATTTGTTTCATCATGGCAACAAAGTGCTTTGGTGGGGAGCAGAGCATTCAGCTGAAACATATAGAGCAAACAGTTATGTAAATTTGGGACCTGAACCATCAAATCTTGAAAATGCAAAATGTGAACTGTTTTGGTCCTATGGGAATATAGGAAAATGGAGACTCCCAGGTGCCAGTTCAATACCATGATCCTAACTGTAATTGTATGAATTACTGTCAAGTAACCTGAAATTCCTGAGGGTTGGAAAAGTATGTGTCTGGTGATACTACTTGAAAGAATGAAGTTAAGAATATGTGATATGTGTTGGCAAAATATGTTACCTATATTGTTATGAATTAAAAGGAAAAACATTAATAAGAATCTAAGGAACTGTATAGCATGATTAGGAAAAAGGCTTAAATTTTATTAAGTATTTGTAAAATGCCTTAATATAAAAGCACCCTTTATGCATACCAGAACCACCTTTGAATACTGAAGTAATCTGGTTAGACTGAAGACCTAAGTTCCATAGAATTTGCATTTACCTGAAATTCATATTTTAAAATTAAACAATATTTACTTTTCAAAGTTATTAATGCTTCTCTTGTCACATATACATTAATCTGTTCTCTTATGCATTAGCAAAGTATTTGGTTGCACTGTGCTATGGGAAATTACTGAGATCAAATATAGATTCCCTGAGACAGGACCTTTCGTAGTAAAAGTTAGTTCCTTTAAAAACAGTGAAGGTATCAGTCTACAGCATATTGACCTGAATCCTCACCTGAACACTAGAAATGCATCTATTTGCTCTACACTTTTTTAGAGATTAATTTTTAAGCACATTATTTTTAATTCACATGCTATTTGCAGAACAATTACTGCAAATCTTAAAGTTTTGTATGAGCCTGCATGGCTTCGCAAGTCATCTGATTTTTATTTATGGTCCCTGAATATTTTCTGTGTGATCATATACTTACAGATGTATTTGAATTCCTCATCTAAATGTAAAATTTGCTGTTTTCTTTTGACTATTGATCACTTACGTAGTCTGAATATAAATTTTTTCTCTGTGGATATTAAGATTTTTAACCCTTAGATTTTAGTTTTTGAGTATTCCTATAATAACCTTTGCTCAGAACTACATTGTCTAAGGAAGAAAAGCAACTACAAAGCTTAGAGTTATATACAAACACTACAACTATGTGTATCTTAACATCACTTAAGTAAAAAATGAAGCACAAACAGCATAAAAATAAATAAATTCCCAACTAAATTCTTTTATGAGCTCCAGTCTCAAAGTTGTAATGTTAATTAAAGAATAGACAAGCTTATTTATTTGGTTAATAAAAAATGGTAAATTTTCAGATGTGATGTTCTAGACTGAAAAATTAGATTTGGTAAAATGGAACTTGCTCAAATAATTAATGAGAAAATTTCTTCTACTTGATCTAAGCTCCATTGTCTCTGTTACTCCATATGTATATATATGTTCTCATAAGCATACCATGCATATGTTTCACACTAATTTTGCTCAATACTAAACATGGATGAACATCAGATATTTGAAGATAAGTACCTATATGGGCTTGGGAAAAGCAAGAAGCCTTTGTCTCAGAACTCCACCTCTCACTCTACTTTCTGGCAGCTTTCTGGATAGTTGTAATGAAAAACTACACATATATTCTCTTTGTTAAGATAATCTGGAACTCTTCCTTGTGTGCTCTCCCTCTCTCTCTCTCACACACACACACGTGTGCATGCACACATACACACATTCTCACAGAACAGCAACCTTAGTACATGTGCTACAATGAAAAAGCCCACATATTTCTAATGATGCTGTTGACATCCTCTGTCCTCCAGAAATTTTACTTAGCCTGACAAACATGGGAATGTTCTAACAAAATGTAAGAACCTTTCTAAGAGGTACAAATGTTTTCATCTGTCTTTGGGTCAGTGAGAGCTGAAGGCTTGAAAGTCTGCTAAAGGCCCCTTACCTCATAAAGCCCACTCACCATATGAACAAGGTGATATTTCACTATGAATGACTGGACACAGTAACAATGGTAATACTGCTAAATAATATAAACAGTAAGAAAGGCTTTCAGAGCGGTTACTAAGTTGGGCAACTGCAATATCAATCAATTAATGTATAGCCTGTGTAAATCTCAGGTGATGACTAAGCAACTAAAAAAACAGTAAATGCACTTTAAAAAATAATTACCTATATCAGCAAGTCTCTTTCTAATTCTCCTATTTTTACTTTCTTTCTTTTTTTTTTTTTTTGTTTTCCTTTCCACCACAGGACAATGAAATAGATGAAGTGTAGGCCTAGTGTTTTCAGATATGCCTGTGGGATAGATTTGTCCAGTTCCCATAAAAATTAATGAGAACTAGGTGTTCAAATCTGTTAGGTTGCCTTGAAATTTCAATCTGAAAGTATGAGCACTATTTGGAAGCCTCTCTCCAGCTAAAGGTCTAAACATAATTCTGCCTGTTCTTCTGTTATGCATGAGTAAGAACATATGCTTAGGATCTCTACTGGGAGCCCCCTTAATGATATGGAAATACTGTAGAGCCAATTCTTGTGCTTTTATGAAGTGTCTTGCAATACAGAAGTTCGAAGAAAATAAAACTGAGAAGACCAGAAAAATCCCAGAAGGAAGAGAGGAAAGATATGCAACCCTGTATGTCTTAGATTAAGGAAGACTAAAAAATATATATGTTAAAAATATATAAATAGTAGCTTTCCTGAAGAAAGAACACAAAGCATTACAAGGGTCAGGATTTTGTTTGT
Organism: Phalacrocorax carbo; assembly: GCF_963921805.1. Lineage (NCBI taxonomy): Eukaryota > Metazoa > Chordata > Aves > Suliformes > Phalacrocoracidae > Phalacrocorax > Phalacrocorax carbo. Next base: position 29,175,053 of record NC_087514.1, read on the forward strand.
GTTCACACATTGTTCAGGCCAGAATTGGGGGGTGGGGATGTTGCAAAAATCTTCAGTAGTTTTTGTGTGAATTTTCTGTGCCCGAGTTATACAGGTCACATCAAACTGAACCAGTAAGACTTCATAAAAGTCGACACTGTAATCTAATTACTTTCTATGTGTTCCTCCCAGAATACAGATATAAAACTGGACTGCTTATCTCACTTTCTTGCCAATGTCACTGTTACCAGCAGCCATGTATAAACAGACTTTTCAAGACTAATAACCTTCAGTTGTGCCTCACCGCTTTATCTTCCCATCTTTTTCCTTTACCTGTGTGCAACAGCACTGGAAAGATAATGAATCTCGTTCTATTTTTATAGCTCTACACACACCTACAATACAATCATATATACAGATAGGTTTGAAGTGTACCTTTTTATACGAGGTCCTTCCCCCCAGAAATGCTACAGTAATATTATGGCAGACCATCAGATTCTAACACATTTCCTTCTCTTCCCAACAATCACATCTACACCAGAATCATCACCCTTTACCACATATTTTATGCAAATCTTAAAAATTGCTGTTGCTAAGGTCATGACTGCCCCTGGAATAGCAAAGAACAGCCAGGAAGCCCACGAAATTTGACTAATGAAAAAAGTTAAAGTAATTCAGTTTAACCTTGATTTCTTTAAAATCATTCCCTATCCTCTCCCTCCAGAACAAACATAAATTAAAAACCACCTGTAAGAGTAAGAAGAGGGTGTTCACATTGCTTTGAGAAGCAAACTGTGTTAAAAACAGAGGAACTGGACACTGATTAGTCAGAGAAGCTTGGGTAGAGGAAAACTGAGTCAGGTCCAAACTTGTATTTCCCAACATTGGGTAAAATCATCTATATGGTGCAACTAGATCCTGTAAGTGTGCAAAGCATTTTCAGGTAGTATAGCCCTGGTAAACAGGTCTGCCCTAGTAGTCTAAAGAATTCATTTTCTGAATCTTTCATTTCCTTCACCCTCCCAATTTTCTTCACTTTGGGATAAGTGGGTTTATAAAAACACACCCATACTTCAATATTCCGGCACTTAAAAGCTGCATTTCTAAAATTGTTAACTGTTGCTTATCAGAACATTAGCATTCAAGTCAAAAAGTTGAAATTGCACATGGAACCTTAATATTAGTCTCATGAGAATGTGTCCTCTTTGACCTGACCACTATTTCCCAAATGACAAATAATTAACCAATTATAGCAAAAGGATGCTAAGATAACCTTAACATGGAAGTAAAGGTTGCCAATAAAAGGGGAAAACAAACAGTTGTAGTTGGAGGAGTACAGACACAGGGAAACTGAATTCTCTGTGTGTGATTTTTCCTCTCTTACTTGAATACCTGTTTCTATTGGATAGGTATCTGGCACTTTGGGTGTATCTGTACTGCAGAATGGAGTAATATATAAGCTTAACCCTGAGTGAACCCTCCTGCTTCTTGCAGGCTGGCCTCTTCAGATACATTTTCAAGTGTGCCTTTTTAAAAGACATATTCTATTGCTAGCACTGCTCTCTTTACCAGCAGTAGTAAACAGCTCTTCTTGATCCAAAAACTCATATATGAATGGCATAAACTAAAATCATCTTAAGGAGTCATATGTGTCTGATGCTTTTGAGGGGAGCACCTCCAGTTCTTGGGCTACCAAAGCAGCAGAACTGCTTTTTAGAACGTAAACTTTAATCCACGGAAAAGCAAATGAGAAATTTTGTTATGATGATAAAGATATTCTTGAACATATATGCAAGTATAATAATTTTTTCTTGAGCCTGCAGAACAATAGCTCTAAGAGATGCAGTGATTTCATTAATGACAGTGGTAATTAACTCTGAAACTCACTAATGATATTTACAAGTTAACATTCCTCTCTATTTTACTGCTACTTATTTTGCCAGATGCATCCAATCCATCTGTGAAATGCCACAGTCTTAGGTTACTCTTCAAGTGCCAAATGCAATGCTATTTCTCCCAAACTCCAATTGCCAAGACTCATCTTTCCCCAGGTAACACTTCCAGCATCCATTTGTGCTGTAAAAATACGAAAAAAAAAAAAAGTCCTTAAATAGTGTGTTGAAAGCTGAAAATAGACAATATAAATTCAGTTTCTGTGGACAATAAAATAAATACAACAATAAGGTTGTAAGTACAGTTAATTTTTGGAGGTTAATTAATTGAATAACTTGAAAAAGGTCCATTTTAACCATGTTGATGTTGAATTTCCAGCCAGGTTAGAGCAACACAAAACCTGGGGTAATTACCTTCCATTTAAGATTCAATTTGATATGGAGTTACGGAGGCCTTTGCAGCTATGTTATTGAAGCCACCTAGTAATGAGACCTTTGCACACTTTTGACAGACACCTGTTTTTTTCTTTCTCGACCAAACCCTTCAATATTTCTAAGAGGACTTTGTTACTTTTTAAGTCATTCAGCTACGCCAGTGTATTCTCTCAGAACTCCTCACGTCTTCCTCTTCAAACCTGTCACTGTTCTGCATTATTTATTTCCGTTTCGTGTATTGTGTTCTTCTCTTAGCTGTTAACAATATCAATTTTATATGCAGGGCACCTTGTAAAAATGAAGATAATATTCAACACAAATTGTTAAGATCTTACAACAATCACCGGACTGCCATTCCGACACTACTGTAAATTCAGTGAATAATCACCAGCACAGCCCAAAGGACAGCTGGACTGCTTGTAAGCCTTTGGCTGTAAAGAACCCTTTAGTTTGAGATATATATGCTGGTAAATTGCTGATGGACTTGACGCTTGAATGGGCCTTTCTTGCTCTGCAGACTGATCCAAAAATCAGAAAGCATGGAGAGAATGCATCAGGAGCGGGAGAGAAAACAGCAGCATGAAAATTGTCATAGAGAAGATAAAGTTTGGTATGAACACTTACACAGAGTAAATAAGTAAGGACTTGGCTGCTTCAGTGCATTTTTTTTTTTTATCTATTCTTCACTAATCCAATATTAACTCCTGTTCCTAGAAAAGGTCGTATGAAAATGTTATTATCAAAAAAGAGATTCTATTATTATTGTTGTGTACTTCTTGACAATTTTCTTCCAGGAGCCATTTCTCTTTCACACTGTACCTTCTTTCTCTTTAAAATATATTTATCTTGGTTTTCAGCTACAGAATTATATTTCCTATACCTGTTTCTTTTGGCCACTTCTCCTGCCTTCAAGAGATTAGGAGATACCTGCTCTACTTGCTGGAACGGGCGTTGTCACCACAAAGACTGAAAAATAACTGAAGGCCTGACAAATGCCTCACAGAAGAGATTTTACCCTCAGAATAGCTCCCTGAGACAGAGAAACTGCACTGCAGACTAGAAAATGATTGGTTAGATTAGATTGGATTGGGTTAGATTAACTTGATTTGTAATTCCCTGAACAAGCACCAGAGTTGCCTCTGCTTTGTACAGATAGTTGGACCTGATGACTTACAGAGGTCTCATTGAACCTAAATTATTCTATGATTTTATGACTCTATGAATTAGAAATTCAATTTATAACTTTATATTTTTAAAAAATTTTTACACTTTAAGACTTTATTCCTCTATGACTTCACTGGCTCTTTGTGAAAAATTGCAGCCAAACATGAACCAAGTATCTTGAAATATCACTGACTTTTATGACTTTAGGAATTTTCCTTGTGATCCTACAACAATTATGTGTGAGTTTTTACACTGTCATTTATCTTTACTTAGGCTCTTTATAAAGCCGTTGGTAGAGCTGAAAGACAACACGGTAAAGTGCACTGGCAGTATAAGTCAGTTCTCTTTCCTGAACAGACAGCCTTTTGCCTACAGTCAACCTTGTATAAATGGAGAACCACAGATACCTGAACACAGGCAATGTGAGTGTGATCCTGGTAGAAATATATATTCAATGCAGTATTCCCTCCTATACTGTTAAACTTGTTTGTTACCTTTCAGTCAAACAGAATTCATACGGACACATCTATGGAAGTCTCACTCTATGAGTAAAAGGCCAGGTGCTCAGAACAACTTTTCCAAACCAGAACTAAATATAGCAGTGTGAGATTGATACAGATATGTGAGATACACATTATCTACTCTCAATCTTTGCAGTTTCTTATATCTTGTAATGAAGCTCTCTTCTCTTTAAAAGTTCCAGCTGGTACTATCAGCAGCTAAGCAACACAAAATGGAGAAAGGACAACATGTAATATTTTGATTTTTTTCAGTTAGCATATGAATTTTTATTCAGAATTGATATAAAGTGGAAAATTTTTCCTCTGTGTTCAAAGCAGGACATGGAACATTTAGTGATGTCTATGTGTGCTTCTAGTAACTGTCCACTGTAAACCTCTGACTATAATAATCCATAAAGGATATATTCTATAGAGTCTAAGAAACTCAGCTGGTAAATGGTCTGGTTGGGAGCACAGGAGACAGAACTCTTCTGGCCTTTCAAAAAGGCTAAATGCTTTAGAACTAAGTAGAAATCTCAGTTTTTCCATATTGCTTCCCTACAAACCTACTCACTGCTTATTAATTACTGCTGGTAACTGCCACTGGCAAAAACAGAAAAATCATATTGGTATTTGATAAAAATCTGCAAGGCACTTATAAAGTATATGACTTGAATCATTCAAGTACTTCAACAAACAGCTCTCGTTCCTTTCCAATTGCCTTTTGCTGCTTGCTTCCTTCTTGTTTACTTACCCTCTCATCTTTGTTGCTTTTTTCCTGTCTTTTCTTTAATCTCCTTCAGAAATTCCAAACACACATATCTACAAACAGGCCTATGTATGAAGTTTTAAGTTCTTTTCTATTTCTCCTTACCTTCTTACATGTCCCATGAGGCTCTGACCCTAATCCTGCATGTTCCTGCCCAAAGCTTACTCATAAATATTCAAAGCCCTTGCCCATCATTACTGGCATATCTTCCCTCACACAAGCACTCCTTAATCACATTTTTAATTTCTAAGATCTCCTCTGTCCTTCATATGCCTTGTTCCTTCCCTTGTCACTCTTATTCACACATTACTACTCTCTTTCCTTATCAATCTCTTTCTTTACCTGTGGTCTCCCTCTCTCTTTCTCAAACATGCTTAGAACTACTCAGGTGCTTTTGTTCTCCACCATTCTATTCATACTATTGCTTTTCTTCTTTCTTCTTTCTTCTGGATACAGTGTAAAGGAAGGAGATGGCTGCATTCATGGCCCCATGCTTTTCACAGTAAATAGCCACAGAAGTCCTGACAGGGCAGATGAATTAAATTCCAGTTACAGGAACGTATCTATTTCCATTTCATTTCTGGGTATTACATGAATGGCAGACTCTACAAAATGCACCAGCAAAAACAGAGCTAGTGCTTGCTGAGAGTGCAAACAAGAAGAGGACCCTTAGGGGAAGAGGAAAACCAAAACGGACAGTACAAAGTTAGTGAGTTAGTGTTTCTTTTACACCAGTTACAGTGATTATTTCATAAAGTAACAAAAGGAAAGAAATTACTGATATACAAAGAATAACAAAATTTACATACAAGAATTAAAAAAGTTCATTAGATCTCATAATACAATCCACTGCCCGAGGAGCGGAGAAAGGATAGCTATAATATTCTTGCCTATCAAACTTCTGTATGGAAAAGATTCCACGCTCCCACTAGGTATCTTATTCCAAATGCTACTACCACCACATTTTAGAAAGTTCTGTCTAACATTGAATCTGAACTTTCTGAATAATTTCGTTGATTCATTTTTTCCTTCATCCCAAACCCAGAAAGAATGAAATATCCCAGCAACACTTTCCATATAAAAAGACCATTTTCCCTGAGTCTTCTCCGACTAAATAAATAGCGCTCTTTCAACTTTTACACATGTGTCTTACTTTCTAAATGTTTTAATATTTTGTTATTTTCCTCTGGACTGTCCTTAGTTTGAAATCAAACACAGCTGGCTTCATCAATCACTAGCAGAAAAATAATTTGTCCTGTCAGATGTACAGCACACCTATTAATACACTCCCCAATGAGGCTGTCTTGTCTTTTTTCTTTAATGGCATCATGCTGCTGACTCATATTTACTTCATAGTCCATTTCAGCCCCCAGATTCTTTTCTGAAGTGCTGTGGTTTTACCAGTACCTTTTTGATTTTACTTTTTGATTTTTTTTTCTTCCTAAATGTAATTTGCATTTGTCAGTACTAAGTTTCTTCCTCATGGTTCCAAGTTAAGGTCATTTTGACTTCTGATACTGGCCACCAAAGTGCCAACAGGTCCTTTTAGCTTGCTGCCAGCTCTATATTTCATGATTTCATCATTTGCATCACTAGCAATCTGAAGAACAGAAAATGCCTTTAAGATCCAGCAGTTAAAAAAGTAAAACACATGAAAAAAAAAGTAAAAACAAAGTAAAAGTAAAGTAAAAAAGTAAAAAAAAGTAAAACACATAAGGAATTCTGCTTTAATACTGTTACTTTTGGTTAGGCAGAACCTGACTTCACAGAATCACACAGAATCACAGGTTGGAAGGGACCTCAGGGATCATCTAGCCCAACCTTTCTAGGAGGAGCACAGTCTAGACACCCACAGGAGCCCAGCACCCTGTCTGCCGAATCTTAAAAGTGTCCAACATGGCCGAGCCAACCACTTCCCTGGGGAGATTATTCCAATGGTGACTGTTCTCACTGTGAAAAATTTCCCTCTGGTGTCCAGTCGGAATCTCCCCAAGAGCAACTTGTGTCCCTTCCCCCTTGTCCTCTCCATGGGACTCCTTGTGAAAAGGGAGTCTCCATCTTCTTTGTAGCTGCCCCTTAACTACTGGTACTTGTTCTTGTTTGCACTCTCAGCAAGCACTAGCTCTGTTTTTGCTGGTGCATTTTGTAGAGTCTGCCATTCATGTAATACCCAGAAATGAAATGGAAATAGATATGTTCCTGTAACTGGAATTTAATTCATCTGCCCTGTCAGGATTTCTGTGGCTATTTACTGTGAAAAGCATGGGGCCATGAATGCAGCCATCTCCTTCCTTTACATTGTATCCAGAAGAAGAAAATGGTATTCTTCAGAGGCAACTGCTTAAGACAGCAAATGATGGAGAACCTACATCCTTCTACTATGTGTTGTTAAAATTTTATACATCTAATCTGTACGTGTGTTGATTCTGGCCATTGACCTCAACTATCTGCGTAAGGACATTTCATCTGTTGGGTATGTCTTTTACTTCCAGGCTGTTCTGTATCGTGATCGGGTATCTTTACATCTTTTTTTGATAACCAAACAAGTAAAAATAAGAGAAATTTTTAAAATCTTGCAATTTTTAAATAGTTTTTTTTTTCAGTAAGCTTGCCTTTGTCTTTTTTTCCCCAAGATGCATTATTGCACTAGCTTCTCTCACTAATGTTGTGCATCATTTCACATTCCTTTGACTGCATAACCCTGTTAACATATCAAAGGGCTGCATAAAATGTCCCATTAACCATAAAATCACTGCAAGAATAGTTTATCTTCCATAATCACAAGGCATTTTGAACATCACGATATCCAGCATAAAGTGTGCCTGTGCTATGGGTATTTCACACGTTGTTTTCCCTTAAATATATGACCATATATTTGGAGGCATTAAAATAGATTTTCAATCTCTCAGTACCCTGATTTTGTCCAGCTTGGTTTATATCACCGTTAGCTACACTATCGTGATCTCACTTTCCATGAACTTTTGTCAGCTGTGACTTTGGATTTTCTTCGGAGCCGCGGAAAGAACAAATCGCTCCGGGACACGCCGATGACCACGCGACGCTCCTTCCCCGCCAAGGGCTGCATGTCGGGCAACTCCATCTCTCCGCCCCGCTCACTGTCCAACCACTTCACCCCGCCGCTTCCACCGCAGCGCTGCTCCCCGCCGCGCTCCGTCCCGGTGCCGGCCGAGAGGGGCTTCGCGGCAGCGCGGCCCCGCGTTCGCCCCGCTACACCCGAGCGCGCCGGGGCGGGGAGGAGCTGCGCGTCCCCGGTCCCCGGGCGGCGGCGCGGCGCGGCACCGCCGGGGCTGAGGGACACCCGCCCCGCCCCGCCCCGCCCCGCCCCGCCCCGCCCGAGCACCGTAACCCCGGCACGGGCGCAGGCGCGCGCTGCCCCCGTGCACTCGGACGCCCGCGGGAGCGGGGAAGCACTCGGGGCGTTCACGCCGCGCCGGGCTCTCCTCCGTGAGGAGGCTTGGCTCTGGTGTGGCTGCTTCGGCGCCTTCGTGTGAGGAAGGGCCGAGCGCGCCTCCCGGCCCGGCGGGCGGCCGCCCTCCGACAGCCGCTCTCGGCGGCAGCGTGCCGCCCGCCCGGCCACCGCGGCCGTGCGGCGGGGTCGGCCCCTGAGCCCGTCGCCTTTAAGAGGCGTACGGGGCGGGGCTATGTAGATTTCGGCTGAACATTCTGGAGTGGAGGGGAGCGGCGGGGGGCGAGCCAGGGCAGGGCGCCGAGCCGAGCCGAGCCGAGCCGCGCCGCTGGGCGGCCAGGCCGGCCTTCCCCGGGAGGAGTCGGAGGCGGAGGGGGTGGAGGCAGGGGAGGAGGAGGAGGAGGAGAAGGAGGGAGGGAGGGAGAGAGAGAGAGAAAGGGAGAAAGGGAGAAAGGGAGGAGGGAGGACACGGGGAGGCAGTTGCTGCTGCTGGGCAGAGAAGTCGTGCAGGAGCTGCGGCTGCACTCGGACGCCACATTCCCTCCTTACGGGACTGGTGGTGAGGATGAGCGAGAGCTGACCCTGCCGCCGCCTGCGCTGTGAAGTGTCTGCTCCTCCTCCTCCTCCTCCTCCTCCTCCTCCTCCTCCTCCCGTGCTGTGGGTGAACCTGCGCTACGGGCTCTTCACCGACACGGGGGGGGGGTTGGTTTGTTTGTGTATTTGTTTAAGGCAAAGGGAAAGAGAGAGAAAGAGAGAGCTCTTCCGTCCACTGGAGCACAGTTCACTATGATCGTACTCGCATTCAGCACTGGAAGCCGGTTGGATTTCGTGTCTCAGTCCAGGGTGTTTTTCTTGCAAACCTTCCTTTGGATTTTATGTGCTACAGTGTGCAAAGCGGAGCAGTATTTCAATGTGGAGGTAAGCTCAGCCGTATGCGTGTGCGAGCGTGTGTGCTTCCCCCTCTCCCTTCCCCCTTCCCTTTTTTTTTTTTTAATATCCCCTAAATAAAATAAAATCGAATAGCCAGCCAGCCATGTCTTCCAGCAGCCGGGGCACACGCCTGTGCCGGCGTTCCTTCCAGCAGCCGGTAGCTAGCTCCCCTCCCCGAGATCCCCCGCCTGACGGATGCGTTGCGGCCGGAGACCCCGTTCGGCGCGGCGGCGGCGGCGGCGCGGAGCGCGGTGCTGGGCGCAGCCCCCGGCGCCCCGCTGCCCTCGCCGCGCAGCGCGGGCAGCCCTCGGCCCGGGCACGCGGCAAACCTGGGCGTAGTGTGTGCGCGCCGCGCAGGGAGCGCGCTGGGGATGTCTTGGGCTTAACGTACCGCTGTACTGCTGGGTTTCCCCAGCCTTGTTTGGGTGTGCTTTTCTTTTTTCCTTTTTTTTTCTTGAAAGAAGAATGAATGAAAGCCTTATGGGGACAGGAGGAAGGAGACTTGAGGTTTTGGCACGCTTCTGTGTGGTAGGGTATTTGACAAAATAGGATCTTTTCCCCATTTAAACAACAAAAACAGTTGCCACTAGAAATAGTGAAGCAAACGGCATAAAGGTGCAACTACAGCACAAAAGTTAGAGGGTGTGGAGGACCAGGAAACAGGTTTTTTTCCAAGTGATGAAGAAGATTAAAATGTGGGGATACCTAAATGGGGCAAACCCTTAGAGTTTACAGTGACAGTGAGAATTCAGTGGACATCCATTTCCAGCCACTCTTCCATACGCTCCCAGTTTTCCCGTTTCGGGTTTTTACATAGTGCTTTTGATTAACTGATGTTCCTTTACTGACATTATCATCTCTGCATATATTGTTTTCTCCTTTTTGCCCCTTCTGTCACTCATTCGTTCGGCTGTGAGCCCTTTTTCTTAATCTGTTTCATTGTGATGTATTTCCCTCTTCCTTTCCCTGTCTACTCAGCTTCTTCATCTTTCTCGTTATGTGTCTCTTTCATTTACGTGTCCTCTTTCAGCTTCTAACACATAATACTGGTTTTCTGTTAGATCCCTCTGTTCCTTCGCTCTCCTCTGCCCTGCCCACTCAAAACTTTCTGCTGCACCCATACACCACCCTCACTCATTCTCGTTTCTAGTCTCTTTCGTCTCCTGTGTTCCCACAATTATTTCTCTCAGAGAAATGAAGTCTGTGTCTTTTCCTCTGTCTCGCAGATAGGCACACTTGCTTGTTTTATATGCGCTCTTGTTCTCACTCAGTGACACTCATTCTTGCTACCGTCTCTGGCAAGACTGCTCCCACAGATGCTCCTCCGTCCCTAGACTGTCTCCCTCTTTGTCTAAAGTTCTTACCTGTACTACTTCTCCCTCTGCCTCACACAAGATCGCCTCAAACATATTTAAAAAATGACTTTTTTTTCCCGTATGTCTGCTTTCATTCTAATCTTGCCCTCTCTACGTGCAGTTTCCCTTGCCACATGCAGTCCTCCTCTCAACAGCACACATCTCTAGCTTCCCTCTCTGACTTGCATCTCTCCAGAAAGTATTGTCTTTTTACGCCATCATTAAGATCTTTCCTGATCATAAACCCTAGTCTTTTTTTCTCTGTCATCTATGCCCTGGTCGCTCTCGTTCGTTCCGTATCACAAACGTGCATCTGCTTCCGTTTGATTGTAAGCGCCTTGGGGCAGGACTCAGGTCGTCTTCTATGTTTATGCGGTGTGTACCATGCTTGAGTCTGGAGTACAGTTGTGAGACTTTTGCTATATAAATTTTAAAGTTGCAAATTTCAGAGTGCACATTCAAGTTTTATCCTTTTGCTCATGTCCTCAGCTGCCGCCTTTACTGATGAGCCGGGGAAGGCAGCGTGGAAAAGAGGAAGTTGCTCTCTGTCTCCTCTCCAGGCTTCACAGCCTGGCCCCCTGCAGGGTATAGGGAAGAAATTCCAGCGACAGAACTTTCTCCTCCCACAGTAGTCTGCTTTGTTGGCATCTGGCTCTGCTGGAGAGACGGGCGGCAGATGGAGCTAGTGTGGGAGGAGAAAAAGATTGGTTTAGTCAAGTGGAATATGAACAGGAGGCCAACTCCAGTCAGAAGGAGGTTTTATGAGGAAAGAAGGGAAACACTTTCATTTTTGCCACCTCTTCCATATGGAAAACAGCACATTTTGAGGGCACAGGCAATATTGGGAGCAAAAACCACCGTTGGGTGGAATGAAGTAGAGTGTGTGTGTGTGTGAGAGAGATGAGGGCACATATTTCTCCCTTTTGAAATATGCCATCTCCTGTTCTTCCTCCCAGCCCTCTGAAACAAAGTGTGTTGTCATATGCCAGCACTCCTGGTCTCTTCATATTTAAGTCTTTGAGCCACAGATCGCTGGGAGCCAGAAGAGTATTCCAGGGAATTATTTTAGTATTTGAGAGTTGTCCTAAGACGGGATTTTTCCCTAGGCCGCTGCCTTTGACCACTGTCAGTGACGTGGTCCTGAGCTAAATGGACCTGAGATTTGCCCCAGAACTGCCATTGCCATGTTCACATTGTTTGGGTAGCACTGAAAATGCAACTTTCCTTCTGTTGGGATCAGTAAAAGCTAAAAGCACGGGAAATTTGAGGCAAAGGACTTGGCAAGAGCATGTATGTATTGTGCTGTACAATCTGTGTCAGCACAAATATATAAAACAGTTGTACTTGATAGTAAATTGTGAAAATATGACACACGTTTTTTTATGACAATAAGAATAAATATGCAAAGTAGGGCTCAGGAAAGAAGGGGTGTACGTTTAGTTGAATGAAATGTCACTGAACAAATGCTTAGGATGGTTGGAAAGCAGATTTTTTTTTCATTTTTTCTTGTCTCCAAATGAAGTACAGATAATACCTGCTGAACATTATAAAATGCAGAGATCATTTATTTTCCGTCTCATTTAATCCACATTCCCAGTTGATGAGCAAAATCGGTATAGCACTGTTTTATTTTTTTGTTTGCTTGTTTCAACGCAGTTTTGTTACGCTGTGAGCCAGTGCAGTTCTTAGGAGATATTACTGTAGCTCAAAGATATTAAATAAAAATGTTATCTTTTAAAGAAAAACACAAAGCTGAAGTTTACAAGCTTGCATGAACGTTACCGTTATTCTTTATAGTTTTGTTGCCCCTCTGTAAAATTTCTTTTAACCGAACATCTACATGGATGAAGTCCTCAAGCTTCCGATGATAGCGGAGTTGTCAGTCCTGAAATGTATTAATGTATGTAGTATCTCATGTAATAGACAGAGCTGAGTAGAGTTCAGATTGTGGAGTATGGGACTGTGGAGGGGCACACTTGCACTCTGAGTCAGTGAAAGCTTTGTGGTAAAGCTGCATGAGAGATGATTGTGAACTGATGGTTTAAGTAATGCTGAAGTTTAAGATTTATTGTACTGTTATGTGTAGGAAGATTTTAGCATTAATTTTCAACGTTCACTGATTACCAATGGCATTTTTGTGAGACATTGTTTCTGACACCCTGAGAAAAACTAAGGACTACACTGCTAGCTCCCTCTTCTCAGTGCTGAACTATTGGTCCAAAGCTAACATCAATGAGTATGCGCGCTAATGGAAGAATACGTCCATCAGTGTAGATTTTTTGGAATAATAGTTACTAAAAGAACATTTTAAACGTAAAAGTGAAGCAAGCACACACAAGATAATTTGTTACTAAAAAATGACAGAGCAACCAACTCACCCTTCCCTCCTGCCCTTTGGTTCCTCACTATAGTAATAATACCTTGTGTTGCTCAAAAATAACTCCTTTGTGTGTTATGGGGAGTGTCTATAGATAGTCTTTCACAAGTATCACCCATTTAGAATATATACGTATTTATGTGATTTACTAAAACCAATAGTATTGTACTGTTTGAGCTGGTATTATCATGTGAGTTTGTCTTCTAATGTTATCTGTTAGTTTATGTATATATTTAAATAAGTATGTGTATATTTAATTTACTATTAAATATTCAATATTAAAAATTCAAAAAGCAAGGTCACCATTATGTTAAGGGAAAAGTAGTTACTGAAACAAGAATACCTTGGTCAGAAGACAGGATCAGCATGAATCTAGAATAAGATTAATCTCCGGATCCTAATACTGCCTACTCTTACTCAGCTGGGTATCTCTGTAAAGTCTGTTGAGAAAAGAAGTGTTTTTAGAATCACACCTAGTTTCATTGACTGTGTCTGTGATAAGGGAAGCACTAGAGACAAAGCATGCTTCATCATCTCTCTCCTCAAGCTGGCACTTATGCTCTATTTTGCTTCTTCTAATGCTAAATATATAGACTTGAATCCCTAGGGGACATCTCAAAATTACTCTTATTTTAGTGTGAGCAGTTCTCTAAAACAATACAGTCTTTTCTCCCATTTTCAGAGGTGGGACAGTTAAATTGCATATTGTGGAACAAAATACAGTGGAATCCAAACTTCAGAAAAATATCATCAGTTTCCTCCCTGGTAATACGTGGCTGAGAACCCCATTGTTTTCATTGTTAATAAACTTTACAGTTAGCCTCCAGCTCCTGCTGAATGGTAATGCATGATCTTTTCTTCTATAGGTGTTGAGTCTTTTAAGCTTAAAAACAGACCAGTTTAATTCTTCAGGCGGTAGTTGAAAAAGTGTAAACATTTGGGAGGGGAAAAAATCCTCCAATATCACCCCTACATGCTTTGCAACTAGTGGGCTTGGTTTTCTGGTTCGCAAGCACAACACAGTATTTTTATAATTAAAATGCAAGCTCAAAACTATGAAGAAGCAGCTAGGGTGGTTTTGGAATAATTAGTGCCACATGTCCTAAAAGGACTTTACAGGGTCTTCTGTGTTGTTTTAAGTTGCAGTCAGTATGCATGATTCTCAGTTATTTAAATCATGAATATCACTCTTCCATAAAGTATCAACTGAATGAATTGGATTTTTGTTAGAAGTTCAGATTGAAATTATTAGTAGGATGGAGGGCAGTTACTGAATCAGGTGGTGGAGGGAGGTAGTGGGTGAAGTATTAGTTAGTAAAAATATAGATATAATGTGGTGTATTTCTTATTTGATTATTGACGAAATGCAGATACATAGAAAACCTCCTGTAAGGGCTTCTGGTGAGCAGATATATCTAGATAAGGAAGATAATTGGAAAATTATGTGTCTGATGATAGGCAACAACAGTTTTCTGTCATAGAAGGCAAATACTTACTATATAGTGAACTGGCTCTCATTTGATAGGAAGAAGTATATGCGGAGACTACTAGTTGGCAGAGTGCATTCTCTGCTGTAATTTAAACAATGATTCCTGTTTACAAAAAATGCAGTAGATCAACTTTCCATTGCGAAGTATGAGATTATTTTGTGTTACTAAGGCTGCAGGGACGTTTATGGGCTCTGTTGCCTGTATTTTTTATAAAGACAGTTTGAAAAGATGATATCAATTCACAATTGACATAGTGTGTTAGACCTTAGTTGCAGGATGGGTTTGTTTATAATTCTAGTTAATCTAGAATTGTTTTTCCAGTGCAAATTTTTGACTGTTTAGTGTTTAAGCATCACAGCTGTTAGTAGTTTTCAGTTCTACTAAAGAAAAGAAATAAAATGGTTAAACAAAGATATTTATGTAATCACCTTATGTGGTGCAAGATGTTTTCTGACATGAGATCTTACTAAAATAAATACACAATTTATTAGCCCACCGAAACCCCCTGAACAAGCCCAAGATCTCACCTCTTCTGTTATTCAGAAGGCGTAATGTAAAACTCCTGCATAAGCACTCATTGTTTCTTCAGAGTGGATATACTGCGTTCTTGAACTGGTTTAAGATTTATGCTGCTCTTTGTCAGTTTTATTTGAATCCATCTAAAAGGTCAGTGCTTGCTCTAGGCACCTCAGCTCTGCTTATGCACTCGGCAAGACTGAGTTGTAAGAGTTTATAAAGATAGAATGTGGTATTATATAGATTTTAAAACATTTCAAACTGCATCTGTTTTCAGTATTTTAAAGTCTGTCTCATCCTTCTACTTTATTGAATGATCATTTTGTGGAGTTAAACACTGGAGGACTCTGTTGATGCTTTTTGAAGATCCTTAAAGTAACAGTACAACTTTTTTTAAATTAACATATTTAAATTGCTTAATTCTTCTCACCTCTCTGTTTTGGATTCCAGTTTATTGTCTAATCTGTTCGCTATCCTCAAACTACACTATTGACCATAATCTGAAGGAGCAGGTTGAGACTGTTTAATTTGTTATCTGTGATATGTCAAATGACAGATTTGGTTTCATTTTGTATGAGGAAGACCAGGATTAGTGCTGCAAACATGATTTTAGTTGGCACTGAAATGGATTTGAAAAATAATTATGATTAGAGCTTTATCCTTTAAAGAGAGGTCATGCTATTTGGAACCTTTATTTATTGGTTGCCTGGCAACTGTTCATTCATGTTCCTGCTTATCATCATTCATTATAAGCATCTCTGCTGTACAGTAAGAGCAATTAAGTGGCAACAGCTTCTTTCTGTGATAAATTAAAATTGACATAAATTACAAAAACAGAAAAAAAGAAATTCTGTGGTTTTACTTATTAACCGAAACTGTTAGTACAATGTTTCTCCACTTATTAACCACTGGTTTATATTAGATGAGGAGTTATCTGCACTTCAGCTGTATGCTAGGAACATCGTGATCACCTTCTGAGGTATGACGGTGTATAATTGACTTAGGGGCTTGTTCAGGTGTTTTTGCCATGCTTAAAATCTCCTGTTAATTTGAAGATCTAGGTTTCAGAGTATAAGGAAACTTATCTCCTGTTGATGTCAGTGCTTAGCATTATAGAATCCAATCTGATGTGCTGAGGCTTGAGCCCAGTGTTGGGAAAGGGTTTAAAATTCTGGGATTAAAACTGCTGCGACGGGATGTGCAGCTGAAGCAATGAGCCACAACAGCTCTGTAGCACATTAAAGTCACTTGAGGCTTTCTCTCTGTAGAACAATAGCAGTTTTTATTATGCTGTGACAAAGCATTCATAAAGCATATTTTTGACAGTTGTTTTGTGACTGTAGATGTGAAATATTTTGCCTTTTGTATTCATTTTTTAAGAATCATATAATGATTGACCCTTGTGTGAAATAGTGGTGTGGAATGGGATGGTTGTGCTATGGGGATATAGCATACACATATATACATAGGGTACATATAGAAGATGTCTCTGTACGTTGGGAGGCATATTGGAATAAATTCATTATGGCTGCATCTTAAAAGAACATCTGTCACTGTAGGGCCAGGGTGGAAGTAGATTTGTCTCTCTGCTGCTACCTCTTGGTAGCGGTGGCTTTGCCTCTATACCAGACGGCTCGGAGCTCAGGGAAAGAATGTCCCTCTAGGACTGATGCCCTCTGCTTTGAGTGTCTGATTTTGTTAACTCACCAGTACTCTTCATACCAGGCTCTGGTTATGGGGGCAAAGTAGCTGCTGTAAGACAAATCTATACCAATTTTCGTCAGCTTTTCTGACTTACATGACATGTCTGTGGTATGTGAAGATGCTGTTATGTGTTTTTACTTTTTATGAAACAATTGAACTGGTTTCACAGTTGTATAGATAATTTGAAAAGAAATGCTAACCTCAGAAAATCTGTTCTTTAATATTTTTTCCTCATGATCTTGTAGAGAAGCAGTTGTTTTGTTTCATTGGTCCTGTTCATTTTTGCTGACATGTGATCACGTCTCCACTTACAAGTGTGAAATACACATTGGTGAAGGAGACTTACTTTTTGAGAAGATCACCAGCTGAAAGGCAGACAAAAAATTATCGATTTCTTTAAAAAGTAGGTACAAAACCAGAAAAAACAAGTGTCCCTTTCAAATGGGAAGGAACATGCTTCCTTTAAATGTATCAATGGATATTTACAGAGTGTACCAAAGAGGAAACTGCTTCCTTTTTGTACTGCATCCGGATCTGAAGGGGATAATCCTGTTGTATTTTTCTTTCTCCCCTCAGACGTTGGTTGTGTGATACTCTTCCAGGAAATGGCTTTGACCCACTGAGAAATTGACAAATTATGTTTGTCTACGTGTTATAGTTTACATGCTGTACAGAATAGTAATAATGCATTTAATTGCAAGTACAATAAATGATCTGTATACCTCACAATCAAATCTATTATTATTGCCAGAAGTAACAGTATTATATTGCTAACTGTACAGCACAATTTTAGTCTTGGCAAGTAAGGCTTTTTCCCCCCCCCCCCCCCTCATTACTTCTGTGTATTTAAAAAAACCCCAAACAACCAACCCAGGAATGACTGTGTTCCATTTTTTATTTTCTGTATTGATTATGAAGTGCTGGATTCTGATACTTCTGTCCTTCCTTACATCATGTATATGGAATGTCAGCTTTGGAAAAGTCTTTATTATCTCTTTCTCTGTTGCATGTATTTTTAAATGTGCAGAAAAAAGGAGGCAATGCAAGTAAGTGACTGAGGCATTGTGCTGTGGTGCTGGAGATCTGGGTTGTGGGTCCAGTTATACCATAAGTCTTCATATTGATCACATAGCTTATCTATCTTTGTAACCTAGCTTCCACAAATGTGAACTGGACTAACTGAAAAGTATTTGCTGCCTTTTCCAACACATGTCAAAAACAATAGAAGTGATGTAAAAGAGCCAGGAATATAACTTCATGAATATATATATTAATCTGTCTTGGGACAGTTTCACTTTTTGTCATAAAAAGTAGTAGAGGGATATCATAAAATATAAATACAGCATTTCAGTTTGGTCATCTGTGTAATAATTCAAGCAGTGAATATGTTCAAGAGCCAAGTACCAGAGCAGAAAAGGTGAAAAACATGTCTACAACACTTCAAATGCTGGTGGTTTGTTTTTTTTTTGTTTGTTTTTTTAAAGTGTAAATATCAAAACTTGGTAGAGAACATTGTCACTAGGATTACACACAGGATGTCATTAGAAGACTGAAGATACAGAATGAAAGTTTCATTTCAGAATGAAAGGTGGAATAAGATCATTTTTGTTACTCAAATATGAAAACATAGTCTCCTTCAAAATGTATTTAAGTGTAAAAGACTTAACAAATAAAATGGATTATATATCAGATTGTAAATGTTACACAATGCAAAATTTAAAACTGTTATATTTTTGAATGAATGTACTATTAAATAAGTAAATTGTTCCACAAACATTCAAGTTGTCTTGTCATCACAGTACCTAAGTTTCTCCTTTTTTGTTTGAATAGTTGTGGATTTTTATGAAATGCAATAAAAGTTTGGTCTTTCACTGCTCCAGGTATTAATGTTTTTTATTAGACACCACTAATAAGCAGACATGCTGCTCACGTACCCCTCGATGTTGAAAACTTCATGGTGGGAGGATGAGTCATAGGGGAAGTAAGATATTTGCTATGCTGACACGTTAAGTATGATAGAAGTAGAAACTGAATCTTGTTCTTCAGGGTTCACCTTATGACCTTCCTTTCTTCCTTCCACTTCTCTCCTTACTTTTCTTTACTTGCTTCTTTCTTATATCTTGTTTTTATCTTTTTTTCTTTTTTTTCTTTCCCCACAGCTTGTACCTACAGACCATTGCCTGCAGCTAGGGAAAATCATCAGTCAGTATTGAACCATAGAATCAGAGATATTAGAGATGTGAAAGACTTATCAAGAGCCTATTTCTCTGCCGTGCAGGATTGCTAACTGTTGTATATTTCCTGGAGTTTTGTCAAGTCAAATTTTAAAATCCACAGTGGTGGGACTTCCAAAACTGGAATTGGAAAAAAGCTGGTAAAAGTACAGTAGGGAAAACAACAGTGGAAGAATTCTTTTCAGTAGACTTTCCTTTGGCTACTGGCAACACTTTGAAGTTGGCTCAGGTTAGGCAATTTCTGATAGAAAGTGATGTCTGTTCTATAATCCAAGATGACGGCAGCTCTTTATAACCATAAATGGCATGCACGGATTGGTAATTCGATGTGTGACTTTACAGAATGAAAAATGCAGGAGGGGCAGAGAGAAATGAAGGATTGATTTAATTTTAATTCAATGTGAAATTCTTAGTGCAGTTGAAGTGGACTAACACTGCCTGATTTTAAAAGATATGTAGATGTGTATGGATTGCTGACACTGTCTCAGGAGGTTTTGACTAGTTTAAGAAGATTTTCTCGAAGTACTATGCTTTGTTGTATTTAAGTATTACTACCTAGTGAATAAAATTAGATATTAGTAGGAGTGTTATGGATATCTAGATATTACTCTCTGTTAAAAAGTCTTATTTTGGAATTTCACATATTTCATTAGTGTAGTCACAAACGCAGGCTTAAAGATGTTCATGACACCAGCACATATGAGCTATCATAATGTCCGTGCTTTGCAAATTGTGTAAACACTTGTGAAGCAAAAATCTCAAGATATTCTCTGTGGGAAGGTTGAGTTTGCTGGAATATGTCCTGGTGATGAGATTTGTGCAGGGAAGATTTGCATGAAGTATGTTTTTCAGCAAGTGTGCAAGTTACAGGGTTAGACTGGGAAAGGAATTTGGTTTGAGAGGAGAGTATTTAAATTTAGGTGTTCAAATGTGCTGTATGTGTTTCCTATATATTAATAAGTCTGCTCTCTGAAGTCAATGAAGCAGAGAGACTAATTCAGCTGACGAACCAGTTAATGCCTGTATCAGAGTGACTTGAATCTTTTTTTCTGGACTCTACTATTGGTATTGACTAGCAGAGTGATTGAGTTGCATTCACGTAGGTGTCCAGCCCTTGGCTGGCATATGCACAAGGCTGGCAGAAATAACATGGGACGTATGAAAGCTTCATCTTTTTAGGCTATCAACAGAAAGCGAGGCTGTGTTCAAAGTCATCTCAGATGACACTAGACACTTCTGTTTAGGTAACTGAATCCTATTCCCAATTTTGAGTGATGGTGAAGGGTGTCAAGACACCTATATCTACAGGGCTCCCTCCAGGTAGATGCTGGCATTCAGATGCAGTTTGGGGTTGAACCCCTTCCCTCTGCAACACTTGTCTAGGTACCTGGTGCTGTTTAGGCCCTGTGGTCTGTCTTGCTTGGCCTCTAGATAATGTTTCAGAAAAGCATGGACCTCTTACAGGTCCAATGATATATCTGCCATCCTGTGGATAATGTAGATCATCTTGGATCATACCAGACATCTATTATTTTGAAAACACGGAGAGCAGAGCTCCGTTTCTGTGGTAGTACAATTTTTACCCTGTCAGTCTGGTGCCCTGCACATTATTAAGTACATTTGTCCCTTAGCACAAGAGGCTGACACTTTCTTACATATAAAGATCTCATGTATTTTAAATATTTAGTTAGGGATATAAAGAATACAACATTTTGCCACTGGCAACAAGGCAGTTTTGCCTTCAACCTTAATGAGACCAGGCCTGGGCCTGTTTAAATCTGTGTAAAACATATTACTTAACTTACAGAGAATACTTCTTGCATGTTTTATAAACTTAGTGCTCCTGACTGTTATTTGATGCTTTACTGTAAATTATTTTAAAGGCTGTCTGTCCTTCCTAAGCGTACAAACCTCTAAACAGCTACTTGTTGCCCTAGAGGGCACAGAACAGAATGTTAAGCCTTTTTTAAAAAAGTAAATAATTAGAAAACACATTTTAGAACAATCAGCTTGCTAAATGTCTATTTTCTGATAGGCAATCCCCAAGAAGATAAAAATGAAAATGATGTTTTAATAATTTCTTTGAGTAAGAGCCCTAGGCCCTCAAGAATAATATCTTTTCAAGTACTTTTGTTATGTAAAGTAAAATGTGGATTCATTAAACAGAAATTTACATTTCTGTGTTCATACCAGAATTTAGATCTCATCATATGCTGGGTCATAATTTAATGTATTTGTTTACACTACTTGCTGTAGGTCTTCAGAACTGTGAAATTAACTGGGTCAGAATAAGAGAGTTATTGGCCTGCTTATGTTTATATGTTTGCTTATTTACTTATTTATAAGTCCAAAATTTGCAATACCTGAGTATGCTACCTGATGTACTATTTGAATGAGTTTTCTGCTATCATATAATTACAGAGAGATTAGATCTGCTGTCGATTCTTAGGTCTGCATTTGGGAAGGAAGAGTGATATATCTGCAGTCTCTTATTCCAGAAGAGCTTCCTTTGTAATATTTAGCTCTACTCCATTGTTTTGCACTGACAGGCTCATTTAGAGAAAAAACAGTATTTTAGTTCCTTTGTGAATAATCCCATCATTCTTCCTGGCTGCCAAGAGAATTCACTTTTTGTCCCAGCAGTCAGATAAAGATAGAGTCATTGTTCTTCATAGATTAATTGCTTAGATGCCTTTTCCATTGAGATATTAGAGAATTTTTCTCTATATACGAGATCTTTCTAGGGAGGTGATGTCAATTTAATTTGGACCAAAAGATTTGGATTCTATAGAAACATGTTCTTTCTTTAGTTTTGCTCAAAGTAAAGATTCTGTTTCATTAGAAGTTTTTTTTTTAATGTCTTTATGAATATTCCATTCCTTCTCTAAAGTTTTAGCAGCAGAGGAAATGATTCTTAAGGTGAAACTAAGCTTTATGTTAGAACAATACATTCTGTGATGTTTTGTAAAAGTTACGAGTGACTGTGGACAGGAGAGCCTGAAGCAGTTATAGCTTTTCTCATGTTTGAACTCTAATACAATGGAGAAATTCATCATGCCCATTGGCTTTAGTGTGGTAGGTAGAAAAGGACAGAGTGGGACTTTTAACTTTAAATGTCCTACAGTGCAAGGGCTTTGTAGGTGTTAACTTGTCTTTAGAAATAAAATAGCTACATGTGTAGCTGAAAATTGTTTAATGGTGTTTGGTAAAGTATCTAATAAAAAATATTTTTTTTCCTTTGGAGCAAAGAATTCAGAGAGTTGTTGAAGGAAGTCAACAGCCCTCAGATTCATATAGAAATGGAGAATAAAAATATGCTTTTGTTCCATGGTTTCTTTTTTTAGAGCTCGTACGCTACCCATGTTTCAGTGATAAGAACCACCTGTTAAGAGACAGGAAGAAGGGAATCCACCCATATTTGATCTATTTTCTTTTACATAACTGTTTGTTGTTTACTTATTTACCTATTATCCTGATAAGATATCCAAGTCTAGTGGTCTTGATTGGAAAACTCTGATGAGATTCTAACTTTATGGAATTGGTCAGATTGTGCCACTAATTTCGTTGGATCTGAGATTTTACTCCAAACTGTTTGAAAAGCACTGAATTGCCAAACATTTTAACTGAGTAAGTTAAAAATATGTATATGTTAAATACCTAATATAAATACTGGTGTGGAAATCCATAGCCTTAACTTATACATAAAGGATAAAGCTAGTACAAAAAGAAGCGTAGATAAACTATCTATTTGTAAACTGAATTTTGTAGTTAGATGAGGGTTTAAAATCACTATAGAGGAGTGGTATTCTTGAACCACTTTCCAGAAGGGTAGTAGGGGGTGGTGTAGGGGAGAAAAACTTAGCTTGTTTTGAGATGGGATCTAACTATTTAATGAAAAGGCTTACATAATATAATGACTCTCATCAGCAGTAATGGTCTGGATTCCTTCCTTGTCCTACACCCTCAGTCCAACAGTAATTTTCCTCATTCAGTGAGGCTGATGGCTCTACGGACAGCCATTGACTGTAATGTTTATTCTTCTGCATTAGTCTGTCTACCTTAAGAACTCTGTAGCTATTGCATTAGACCAAAAATGTGGACTATATTGCATCAATCGACTTCTCCACTTCATTGCTTTTTGTCATGTCCACTATTCAGACACCATGTGTGAAATTCTTTTTCCAATAACATTTAACTCAGTGCTGTCAGTCATGAATAAAGCCTGTGGAATCAACCAGACTGGTTTGAAAATCATAAAGAGGCTTATGGAATATTTTTGTTTGCCTTCTCCTTTTTGAGCTTTTGAGTTCACATTTTTCTCCCTGAAATGAGTATGAGAAATTCACAGTTAAAGAAGAAACTAAATATTTTCATTATATCCAGTAAGCTGTCTTCAGGAAACATAGCAAATATTTAAGATGAAACCTATCTAACACTAGCCGCAGTGCTCACTTCTTACCTTTTTCAAAATTGTATTTGCTGCGATTTTTGCTGCTGTTAAAACTTGCCACTTCACAATATCAAAGTACTTCTAACTGCTGACAAACACTGTTTTTCACTATATACCTGCTAACATTATACAATATACATAACACCATTAAACTTTTTAACAGTAGGTAACTGGCTGACCTTGTGCACGACTACTTGCTTGACCATGGGAGAAGCCTGCGTTTGATTCTATGACTTAGCTACTGATTGTCTGCAGCAGCAGGGACCAGGTAGTTCTCCAGAAATTGAGGTTTTATTTTTACAGGTATTGTGATTTCTCTAATAGGAGAAGAAAAGCACAGATTTTACTGCTTTTAAACTAGATTTATGATTTCATACTCTTAACATCTTATTTTGTAGCATCTGTGAGAAACTAATAGACTTGTAGTGAGGTAGGGCGAGTGTCCTGGAGGTTCAAGATTAGACCTCCAAAAGCAGTATATTAAAATACCAATATCAGTAGTGACATATACTTTTAGTCATAAACCAACAATAATTTGTGGACTAAGAATGTTAATTTAGATAACAGTATTTAAATAATATAAATGAATTTTTAGATGAGTATTTAGATAATATAAATCCTCCCTCTCCCTTGTAATCAGATACTTTTTCTCTTTATATTCATTTATTTTTTTATTTTGTTTTACTTTGATTGAGGTACATGAAATTTAAGACAGGACTGCTTAGTAGCTGACTGCTTAGATAATATTTTAATGAGAAAAATGCCAGTGATTGGTACATATTCAGTGGATATTGATTTGAGGGGGGGACAACACAACGATAGGCAGTTGACTGCCTAACAATATGAATTTCAGCTCCAGAATTCCTGTAGTGATTCACTTTATGCATGAGTCAGGAGCTGAATATCAGGGGATGGCCTTTGGAAGACCTGGCAACAGGGATTCTGCTTGTTCAAGAATGCAAATAGGGAGTTCATTATTTTAACCATATATGTCTATAATAGGGGGTATTTTAAATTAGCCACCACATTTCTTTCCTATGATTCAGAAAACATTGCTTGGGTAGAAGGGAGACAGCAAGTCATGAATTTCAAAGTAAGAGCTAAACAGAAACACTCTGCTATATGTCAGATAAATGCAGTGGATGGTGTGGATCGGTTTTGAAAGAACAGAGAGGGTAATCCCTTCGGGCGTTGCTCTTTGCTTGTATTAATAAGGTTAGGTTCAGCTTTTGAGATGCAGACCCACAAAGGGTCTCTCTAAAAGTAGTGCAATGAATTTAACTCATTATGTCCAGCTCAGATGTAAAGCCCTAATCACATTAATGTTGGATACAAAAAAGCATTTGAAATGCAGTTCCAGATGACCATAAAACCCTTGTCTTATGTAAGATGAAGCAGAGTCTGTGCACGAAGGTATTCCTTGAGTTCACTGTGAGTTTCAAGTTACGCTGCATGGTATTATGCTGAATGAACGCAGTATTGGAAGATTTTTCAGTATGGACCAGCTTGCATTCTTACTGACCAGGGACAACCTCGTGAAGGATTTGAATTCAGGCACTCTGTGCGTTTAACAGTATGGAGGTGAGCTGTTGTG
The DNA here is from genome assembly GCF_963921805.1 of Phalacrocorax carbo. Lineage (NCBI taxonomy): Eukaryota > Metazoa > Chordata > Aves > Suliformes > Phalacrocoracidae > Phalacrocorax > Phalacrocorax carbo. The sequence continues at coordinate 29,199,869 of NC_087514.1, forward strand.
CCAGTAATTTTTTTCATGCTGGAGAATGGTTGCAGGCACATTTAATTTAGACATGACCAGTCCTTTTTGTGAGTGTTTTTAAATGAACTGGTCCTGATTTGTCCCTCATGGTGATTCACTCTGTTCAGGTGAGATGTGAAGGGGAAAGGTCCAGAACATCCATGTTCTTGTTACCATTTGTTGCAGTTTCCCTCAAAAATTTTTTGATAGACACTCTATTGGAAAATGGATTGTTTTGTTGTTTCTTTGGTATTGCATATCGATATTTTCTTTGCACTTGCATCGTCTAGGCACCACAGACAAAGGTTAGCCTCAGACACTTCTGTGGTAGAAGGAGAATTAACCAGATTTAAAGACTTGAGGATCAGGGCTTTATTTAGTATCAGTCTGCAGTTGGGTCTTATTGGTGTATTGGGCCAGGGCTTAGTCAGGTTTTATGTATGATCTGGAAGATACGCCTTCAAAAGCATGAAATAATTTTACTGCCATTCATTGCATACATTAGATGAGAGTCAACGCTTTGTTTGCCTGCCCTGCTTTCTTACAATTATGTTTTTCTTGGTTGTAAGTTTGACTTACATTGACTGACTATTGAGGAGGCAGACATGCTTTTCCCCATCACTGTCTCTAGAATGGTTAGTGGTAGGGCAAGTTACCCAACCCTGTGCCAAAGTTGATCAAACCCAAGCTGGAGAAAACAGCACCCAAGTCTCCAGGTGAAAGAACAGAGTCAGCTGAAGCAGAAATATTAATTGTTACCTGTGATCATGACCTCTTGTGAAATGCTTCCCTGCAGTTTATACGTTTGCAGTTCCATGTCACAAACTTCCATTAAGGTTGCAGATTGTGGATGGTGCAAATGTTATGGTGTTGCCTCACAGTCAAGTCTGTATTGCTGGGTGGTCTCATAGTGGATGAAATTTTGTGGGAAAACATGTCCCTTTGGTGAGAAGACCGAAGGCTGCTTTGCAGGATGTGGGTAGTTGTATGCTGGTGTTTATCTGGGATATCATTCAGGCAAAAGAAGCAACCAGTGCTTGGAGTCTCCTGTCCTGAAGGTGAGGTAAGTCAAGAGATCTTTCCAAGGCTCCTTCACTGTTTGGTGCTTCCTGGGACTGTCAAGGAAGAATGCCACTGAGAATTGATTTGAACTGTATTCTTGGGAACTGAGCTGGGATGACCAACTTGTGTTATGTACTCGCAGCCCTCTGAGCTCCTGTAGTAGCAATGATCTAGCATTACTAGTCTTTAAGACCACATTCAGAGTAGTATTTAGATGGGGAAAAATTAGCCTGCCTCTGCTTTTTTCTTTCGCATTTCTCTTTACAAAGCTCAGCCTGGAACATAGCAGAGGACTTTAGCCTTGATCTGGGAAAGCATGCTATTGAGAACTGTGTTTAGGGGAGCTAGACCGTTCAGCGTCTTGAAAAGCAGAAAGCCCACATTGGCTTTTTGTCATTGATATATTAGCCTCTGATAGCCTGTGAAATACTGTCTTCAGTATAAACTGTGTAAACAGAATCAAGCTATTGATACCTATTGCACTTATTACTCCTACACAAGTCAAATGTTTTCTCTTGATCTGACACCCTCCATTCTCATTTTGTAAGCCAGTTCTTGATCCGTGTGAGCAACTCGTCTAATGTCTGACCTTGTAGGTGAAACTGCTGTGTGATGCAGCATTAAAGGATTTGAAATCAAGATAAATAAAATGTTCATTGTGTCACATTTTTCGTTTGTCATATCAGCTATATATACAGTAAGTTTGCCATGTGTATTTTTTTATGAGTTTGAGTTACTCTGGCTGGTCTATGCAGCATACAGTTTTAAAGGTTTGTAAATGAGGCCATAGCAAGCATTTCCAATTTCTGTCCTATAAGTGAAGTCAGAGTTACTGGATTGCAGTTCTTCAGATCCTCCCTTGTTCTTTATGTAAATATAGTTATTACCATATAACATATGGTGTTTCTTCTCCCCTTTTTAACTTCACTTCTTTATTCTAAGTAGAAGAAAGGATATTGAAAATCCACCAAGACTAGTGACAACGAAATTCCTACAGCGAAATTGTGTCCTGACTGAAATTAATGGGATTTTTACTCTGACTTGTGTGTGGCTCTATTTTCACCTGGAGGACTTACAAAGCTTTCCGTTCAAGTGCGAGGGGAATATGTCTGAAGCTGTGGAATCCTCTGTCACCAGCTTGTTACTTTTGCTCTGTACTCTTCACTCATGGGATTAGCTCTTGCTAACATTAGTGCTATTGGTTGAACACTGTAGGCTGTGGGATAACCATAATTCAGGGAAGTATTGCTTGCAGGATGATAATGCGGCTGACAATTTTCCAGAAATGTTTCTTGTGTGCTTGACAAAATAGCTTCAAGTCATTAAGACTTCTTTATTTTATTTTATTTAGAAAATGTTAAAATACAACGAAATATCAAATGAGGCAACTTAGATATTTGAACTGAGGGGGACTTAGCTAGAGATCCTTTTAATAAGGTGTCTGACAATTTTCAAGGTAGTGTCTCAGTTTAAGCCACTTACAGAAAAAAGTGGCAGATGATTATCAATCTGTTTAACTTACCTGTATTTACCAGATCACTGGAAATATTTTTCTTATGTTTCATCGTGATGTAAAATGAGGATGTAATTTCTGCATCAACTTGAAGTTATTTCTCAAAATTAGTGTGAATGATCACTAGCAGAACACGGTGTAAATGTTGCTACTTTGACCTGGCCTCTTCATTTGAACTAGATACTGGGCCAAATTACTTGGCATTTCCCTTCCATGTAGAGGAGGAGAGCATGAGATATATTGCACCACTGCCACTCCATTGGCATTAGCAGTGTTACTCCCCCTTTCTTTGACCAAGGACCAAGTGAAGCATTTCTCTGAAAATCTATGAGGTGCTCTTATGTCACTGTAGTGACACATAGATCTGTGATACTGTTTGTGATATGCAAGGGCATATCTGTTCTACAGCACAGGGTGAAACACAGGTATCCTGAAACTACCATTGATCCTACCTGCTCTGCCTGCTAGGTAAAGATACTTGATTGGGCTCCAAATATTAGTCATGCAGTCTATGCCTGACCCAAAGATCCCCATATCCAAAGACAGAAAAATACTATGTGTATGAGTAGATCCAGACCTACATCACTTTGCTCCTTCTGGTTAAAGACCTAGGGGAGGTCCCTTACTAACTGGGAAGTCCATTTTACTATATTTCATTTTGTTAGTCAGCCTAGCATTTTGTTAAGCAATTCTCATGGCTTAACCAAGTAGGCAGCTGAGCCCCACAAAGCTGCTGGCTCGCTTTCCTCCTGGTGTCATGGGGGAGAGAATCGAAGGATTAAAGTGAGGAAACTTGTGGGTTGAGATAAGGACAGTTCAGTAGGTAAAGCAAAAGCTGTGCATGCAAGCAAAACAAAACAAGGAATTCATTCACTCCTTCCCATGGGCAGGCAGGTGTTCAGCCATCTCCAGGAAAGCAGGGCTCCATCACATATAACAGTCACTTAGGAAAACAAATGCTGTAACTCTGAATGTCACCCCTTCTCTTTCTTCCCTCGGCTTCTATTGCTGGGCATGACGTCATATCGTATAGAATATCCCTTTGGTCACTTGGGGTCAGCTGTCCTGGCTGTGACCCTTCCTAACTGTGTCCTTCCTGACTTTTGACTCTGTGCAAGCACTGCTCAGTGATAACTAAAACTTCCCTGTGTTATCAACACTGTTTTAATCACAAATTCAAAACATAGCAAGATACAAGTTACCATGCAGAAAATTAACACTATCCCAGCCAAAACCAGAACCGCATTTAAAATAGTGGAACCAAAACATATGTCTCCATGATCCCCAAGTGCATAGGAAGAAATACAGGGTGTAAAGGTGAAGTGAAGTTGTGGCAGTAGTCTGGAGGAAGAGCCTTATATTCTTTCATAGTTGCCTAGCAGCTAAATATGACTATATTTTATTATTGCTGAATATAAATGTTCCCTTGTTCAAAATGCATGACAAACACTGGCAAACAAATTCTCACAACTTAATAATACTGTGTAAAAGCGTTATCTCTGCACTTTCTGTAGCACTTTATAGGACATTTATTGAAACCTTGTATATATATATGCTGGAAAATATTAGTCATCACTCCAGACAGACTTTTCAATCACTCTGCCACAGACCTGTCATTCTTTTTGAGCCTCCAGTTTGTACCACTTTCACATTCTAGACCTGCTCGCTCTTTATTTAAACATCCCATTCAGTAAAAGACCACCATCCCTGGTGATTCCTATGGATCTATCACATGCCCTAGGAGTTATCTGTGGTTTGGTGGTAAAGTCATTAGGGCATCATGGTATGGATCCAAAAATTCCTGCTCCAGAAGGTTTCCTTATATATACCAGATCAGCTAAGTTCAGGTATAAGTGGGATGTTTGGTAATTTGATCTGTGATTAAAGGTGAGCCACAAGCTTCTTGATACTAGTATGTTTGTACCATTCTAGCCTTGTGAAACTTCAACAGACCTTTGACAAAAGTATGCATTTTTCCTTTGTCAGATGGGATTTTTCTAGGATGCTTTTGATACCCTATTATACGTGATCAGATGAGGAAATTGACCTCAGCTAATCTGCCCAAACATCACTGCAAGAGCCAGAATCAGATGTCATGATTAATGTAATTGGAAAAGTGGTATCAGACCACTATGTCGTAGAATCACAGAATGGTAGGGGTTGGAAGGGACCTCTGGAGATCATCTTGTCCAACACCCCTGCTTGAGCAGGGACACCCAGAGCAAGGGGCACAGGAACGCATCTATGCAGGTCTTGTATGTCTCCAGGGAAGGAGACCCCACAGCCTCCCTGGGCAGCCTGTGCCACTGCTCTGGCACCCTCACAGGAAAGGAGTTTTTTCTCATATTGAGGTGGAACTTCCTGTGTTCCAGCTTGTGCCCGTTGCCCCTTGTCCTGTCATTGGGCACTAATGAAAAGAGCCTAGTCCCATTGTCCTGACACCCACCCTTTAGATATTTATAGGTATTGACGAAATCCCCCCTCAGTCTTCTCTTCTCCAGGCTGAACAAACCCAAGTCTCTCAGCCTTTCCTCATAAGGGAGATGCTCCTGTCCCCTGATCATCTTCATAGCTCTCTGCTGGACTTGCTCAAGCAGTTCCACATCCTCCTTAAATGGGGGCGGCCCAAAATTGGACACAGTACTCCAAATGTGGTCTCACTAGGGCAGAGTAGAGGGGGAGGATAACCAGAGGATAACCTCCCTCCATCTGCTGGCCACACTCCTTTTAATGCATCCCGGGATACCGTTGGCCTTCTTGGCCACAAGGGCACACTGCTGGCTCATGGTCACCTTGTTGTCCACCAGCAGTCCCAGGTCCTTCTCAACAGAGCCACTTTTCAGTAGTTCATCCCCCAGCCTGTACTGGTGCATGGGTTGTTCCTCCCCAGGTGCAGGACCTTGTGCTTGCTCTTGTTGAATTTCATCAGGTTCCCCTCGGCCCAGCTCTCCAGCTTGTCCAGGTCTCTTTGGATGGCAGCACAGCCTTCTGGTGTATCAGCCACTCCTCCCAGCTTGGTGTCATCAGCAAAGTTGCTGAGGTTACACTCTATCCCTTCATCCAGGTCATTGATGATTATGTTGAACAGGACTGTGCCCAGCACAGACCCCTGGGGAACACCACTAGTGACAGGCCTCCATCCAGACTCTGCTCTGTTAATCACGACCCTGTGAGTTCTGTTGTTGAGTCATTTCTCTGTCCACCTCACTGTCCACTCATCCATCCCACACTTCCTTAGCTTATCTATGAGGATGTTATGGGAGACAGTGTCAGATCCCTTACTGAACTAAAGATAGACAACGTCCACTGCTATGTCACATATTCTCCTAATAATGAGCTTATAAATCCTTTGTACACCAGCATATAAGCCATACTCTCTACAAGGGTTACACAGGATAAGAAGAACTGTGGATCAAATAACTAACAGTAGAGTGCATAAGGGATGCTAGAGGAACCAGGACACCCAAGCAACCGTAAAGAAAGGAGAAAATGGCCTCCCTCTGTTTAAAGGTGTGGCTTCCCATGGCAGCGGACAAGGTCTTGGACATTCTATCCCAATTTTCCTCCCCCTAAGAACATACAGAAAGAGGAAATTGCTGTGGGACAATACCAAATTTAGTGCAACGCGTGAACAACTATTTCTCTATGTTCTTCTGTGTTAAAAGGATCCAAAGGTCTGTAAATGACATTTATGACCACTGTTGGAATCCTGTACATAGAAGGTTGAAAAAGCAGGCCAGTAGCTGAAAACCAAGTCCAGAAGAGCCTGTTTCCAATGTCCTCTATCTCCTGTATGATTGTGGTAGGATAAGAAGAAACTGCATGTCAGGAAATGTGTTTTTTTTCTTTATTTCCTTTATTTCTACATTGTATACACTCAACAGTCACTGAATCCATCTGTAACAATGTTTCTAGCAAGTTTTCATGGTAATTGTTCTCTTTATACTTTTCCCCATGTCCACTTTTACTCTGTTCTAAATGAAAAATGCATCAACAAGCTCTCATTTATGTCTTTTCCTTGCAATTTTAGAAATAAATTGATATTTTTTTTTCTTTTTACAAGTAACTGTAAAAAACAAAGAGATTTATTAACATCAATAGCTGCAAGGATTTACAGGAGTGCGCCATATTCATGAAGCAATAGATCAATTTAAGGCAGATGAATAACAACTTTTCCCAAACTATGTACGTTCAGGAGAAGGATAAAAGCCCTGGCTCTGGTATTATGTGAAGGCTGAATTGGAAATAACTCTCTTTTACTCCATATAAAATCAGCGTGGGCATCAGAATCATTCAGCACACTTCCTCAGCTGTCCAACACTTGCTGGTGTTTGTGTTACCATATCTGGATTTTTTACACATTCATAATAGGGTCTTCAGATCATGATACTCAGGCTGTTCTGTGTGCAGCCTTGGAGGCAGACCAGACCTGTCAAATCCAATGGAAAATAAATGTAATGGCCAGCTGGCTTAGAAGGCTGTGGTTAGATCATCAAGAATGAAAACTCCACCCGGAGGTCTGCCCTCCTCTTGTAGTGGAGTTTGGGCCTCCAGCAGCAGATCGTGCTGTTCCTACCTGAGCTGCAAGGATTTAACCTTTGATTTTTTTTTACCATTTAATAATTGAGCACAGGGACTCTACTTGTTCTGATTTTCTGTCTAGAGTGCTTTAGAGCATCAGCAGAGATTTTTCTGTGATTTTGTGATCTCTTTCTAGACAAGAGAACCTTTGTTTCCTCTGTGACCAAATAGTGAAAAGATGTCCCACATGCCTTCTGTCCAGAAAATATGTGGTGGTAAGTGTCCGTCACATGTTAGTATCTGGACTTCTGGATTGACTCATGCTAAAATATTTTTCAAGCTAAAATATTGTCTAAAATATACACACAGATATTGCTAGGCAGCACTGAGCCCAAGTGGAGGGTGAGACCGGCAATCATAGTGAAAAATCTTAAAGGGATTGGTCCATACTAGATTCAGGGTTCTGCAACCCTATCAGGAGTGTGTATCTGAGGCAAAGAAAGGCTATATAAGGACCTTCCAGGGCAAGAAGTTGGAGATGCTCCTCTTCCGGTTTCAGGGTTACCACACAGAAGTGATGTGGTCCTCCGATTTATGCACTTGTGGTCTTACACTGTAAATTTTCCTGTTATCACCTATGGAGAGCACACTGTGGCTTGCAAAGTTTATATATATAGTACTATGTTGTATTCGTGTGATGTCAGCGTTCCACAGAATCACTTTTTCCAATAAATGCGTAAGCTAGAGGATGTAGGAATGTGCTAGAGGGAGTGGTTTTATACAATTTCTGGAATAAACAGGCTTAGAAGTGAGAAAAAAATCAAGAACTTCATTCTGGGAGGTTGCAGAATGTAGTTTGTTTTAAGGTTTGTACTTTATACATCTAATAAAAACATGACCAGGGCCTCATTCTACAGGTGTTTTTGGGTAATAAAATACGGTGATGTTTAATAACAGGTGCCTGGAGAGCAAGAAAGTCAAAGAATAGCAATACATCACAGGAGAAAAAGGAAAGGATACAGGTTAGAAAGTTAAGCTGATGTATTCTAAATAATTCAGAATAAATTTTCATTTTTTCATTGATAAATTGTGCAAAAATGCTGTTTTCATGTTAATGAAAAACATTGAGAAATAAAACTTCAATAAACACAGTTCAAATGCGTTTTTCCTCTTTGATGTAATTTTTTGCATTTCTGACTACTATTTTTTTTTTGTTTAGGTAATAAATATGCCTGTCTTTTTAGAGAATGATGAGAGAGCTCCGAAAATCAGTATTCTACAGCAACTATATACAATTTAAAAGGGTAAAGGCAGTCTAAGCAATAAATCTTATTTCTGTGTTAGGATTTCATTTTAGCCCTACAACTGTATTTTAGTAACAAAAATGAGATTTAAAGAGCATGTATCTTTAATAATTTGCCATCTGCAATGTATAGGATAATCTGTTTGAAGAGCAGCAATTGCTCTTGCTAATAACGGGGGGTTAGTACTTCTCTCATGTAAAATAATAGTTGTATCAGTGCAAATAGGAACTGCTTAATGAGTCATTTGTCATTTAAATCTTTCAACACAGTTACAACAGATGCTTTTATATCCTTATTTCACTGCTTCTTTTTTGTTTTTATTATACCTATTGTTCACTGCTGAAATGAGCACGGCTGCTCAGCTGATGCCGTTTTTCATAGGCTCTCTTGGCAAGGGAGGGAGCGGGGATGAAGCTGCATGTGGGTCTCCATGGCGACCTTGGTCTTGGCCTGATGCCTGCAGTCTGGCCTGCTCACAAAACGCCATGCCCTGATGAATTATTTAGCTCTGCTGAAGAAAAAAAAATACAGCAACAGGCTCCTAGTGAGTAACTGAGGAGAGCAGTGAGGTGACATCAGTCGGCTTACGCTGATGTGCTTGAGGGTTCTCACCAGCTAGCAGAGGGATCAGTTTGCTCTTGCTTTTCTTAAGGCTCTGCTATTAATCTCTGTCCATGTTGGATACCCGCATTTTGTCTATGGTTATGAACAGAAAAAAACAGAATAATAATTCTGTGAGTTGATAGTCTTTTTTTTCCTTTCGTGATCTTTTATTTATGTTCGAACAATCTTGATCTTCTGTTTTCTAATATATATTACAAAATATATAAAAATATACTTTCATAGAGAGAAATTACAAGATTTTGACAGTATCGTGCACCGAATTATTATGCCCAGAAATAATTATGCCCCAAATCGCTTTGTGTTTCTGTGTATTTAGATGATTATATCAGTCTGTTAAAGAGCAGTTGGTAATTGTCAGTTGTTTCTGACAAAGGTAACTGACCTATATTTTGTTTCTGCATTGTTATTGTGTTTGGATTCACATACCCAATCCAAAGTGCATGTATGAGGTTTTGGGTTTTGAGGCATACTTGCAGGTAGGGAACTGAAGTAGAATAGGCAGAAGTTATTGTTATTTCTAACAGTATTATCCACTGCAAGTATGAAGAAAATTTGGAATACTGGGGAAGAGGTGATGTATCAAGTGTACGCTGTTTGATTTGGCACCTCAGGCTTTGGAAACAAATTTTACCAGTAAGACTGATTTTTAAAAGTTCAGTCTATAAAGGATTATTTACGTGAATGTAATTCAGGGCAGAGTACCGTTACATGCATGTGTAAGACTCAGAAGCCCTGTGTTTCAGAAGAGCTCATAATTTTCTTTCTAAGGGGAGATTATTTCATACTACCACTGACCAAATCTCTGTTCAGGTCAAAAATGTGAAATGTTTCAAATAGTTTATTTTCCTGGCTGTTGTGTATTTTTGCATATTTTTGAGACATACAATAACTCATCTTATAACTGCTCTTTTTACAACAGCACCAAGTAAGAATTACAAATGAGCTGTTTGGCGGATTCAGTGGGGGCCATGTCTGTGTTGGGGGGGTTGAGGTTAAGGGATATTTTGTTGCTTGACTCACCTCCTTTCGGTTTTGATGTGGTAACATGGCATTGACCTTCTGCGTGAAATCTGAGCATGCAGAAAGAACGTTCCCTACTTGGCATACTGTAAAATTAGTCCATGTGAGTCTTAAATTAACCCAGCAAAACACTACCAGTGCTACCTCTCATCAGTGGCTCACAAAGCAGTGGTTTGCCTAACCTTCATTCTGTTTGTCTTTCCAGCTTCAGCCTCAGCCCGAAGGGTCAGCTTGTAAGCCCAAGGCAGCACTCAGAATGAGGTGGCTGAGATTACTTTGTCCCCTTGCACTTTGCTTTGGTTTTAACCAGAAGTAATGTTAACGAAACCGAACCCTTTGCTAGCTATGGTTATTAGAAGTAAAAAGCTGCATGTTAGTCATTAAATCCTTATTTTGAAAGAGCGTAAGTCAGTCTAATAATCTCATTTTGCCTTAGAACTCACATTCCTTGAAAATAAATCATGGAACAGTTTGCTAAAGGGAAAATTGTAACTTCTGTACATTTCAAGAAGTCACAAGTCAGTGTCTCCTGGGTGTAGCTAACATCTTTGCATCTGCCACCTGCAAATGAAGATGAATTAGTAAATACAGACCTCAGTTATAATCTAGAGAATACAAGAATTTGAAGGCCTTCCAAAGTCACTCTAAAGATATATAGTGTAATTCAAAGGCAGACAGCTACTGTTAAAAAAAAAATGTCATTTTTTTATTAAGCAAACATACCACAGCAATAGAACACTACAATGAAGAAGCATTGATGCCTTCAGCAGAAAGGAAACACAGATTTCTAACTATAGGAAATTCTAAAGGCCATGCTTTCTGTGAATAATCAACAAGTACTATTCTCTTTTTTCTTTAATGTTTAGTTTATCAGTTTTATTTTTCTTCATTTATAGGAATATTTATTTTTCTTGGGGGAACCAATTCTGAATCTGAGAGTGATGCTCTACATATGGTTATTAGGTGGTTACTTACAGCTGAAATCTGGAGTTTACATACTCCTTTCTTTTAGATTATATTATTTTGACAGTTGGAACATCTGGGTATTGCTATTACATGGATTATATTTACTCCCAAACAATCAAACATGTAAGCTTATACTTAATCTTCACTTTTAAAATGTTACAAAAAACATGACTTCAAAATTTAAAGCATCTACGTAGAATCCACTGAAGAAAATCGCCTGTGTATTAAATAAATTCCTTGAAATACCATTACAACAGTGCAGATAAAATTAATTATAAGATCTCATTAGACTGATCTCAACATTAGTTAGAGAATTTGTAATTCTAAAGAAGGTACTAAAAGATGGGAATGGAGTCTTTCTGCTTTTAAAGTAACAGCAAATAATAGTAAATAATATCTTGATATTGTGTTAGTAATATATTCTATATTCTGATATGCATATTTTTATATTTGTTTTTTGTAATATCAATTTTTCAGTCCTGGTCATTTGCTTTAATCATCTAAGGTGATGGCGACTTGCTAGTGCCATGGCCTAAAGTGATTCAGGACCCTTCACCAGCTTTGATTACTCATTGATAGTTACAGTGATTTATGAGAGATGTCCTGATTTTTCCAGCTCTGGCTTTCAAAATAACCTGCTGTTACCTGGTGGACATATAAAAATAAATTCTACCAGCAATGTAGTGTGTGGTTTTGGGTGTGATGTTGCAGAATTACTTTTAGTAAAACTAACTATTTTAATAGCATCTCCATGTGCCATTTTGCCCTGTTGAAATAGTGCAATTTGTCACTGAATCTAATGAAGAAAGTATTTCAGCCTCCATATCTTTGCTGCTTTTCTAAACACTTGAAAGTGATGGTCAGAATACTTCCCTTGTTGCGTTGAGTTTATTGCCGAATGGTTCAGTTATGTTTAGAAGTCAGGTGTGGAACCTCTACTCAGTAGGCATAACAATTTATCATACCATTAATTAGAACTGATTTGTCAATGGTCTAGCTGTATAATGTGGTATTAAATGACAGCATTTTCCATGTTTTTTCTGATGTTTGCTACTTAAAATAGACGTGTCTGGAGCAAGGATGAATGGTATTTTAAAGAAACATTATGAGATTTGCACATCTTTGGATTGCAGTTGTGCTTAATGAAGAGGTCTTTTAAGATAATGTGACTTTACCTATGCCATAGGAAATGCATTTTGTGTGTGAAAAAAATATTTCTTTTTTGAAAATACTGTAATAATAGCAAACTTCCCCAAAACAGTTACAAGCCTGTTATCCAGTTTAGTATATTATTTCAGATGTTTTCCTGACATGTTTTCTGAAACGGAGGACTTTTTTTGTAAGACACTTTCAATTCTATACAGTTTTTACTTAGAGAAAAATGCTTCAAGTTCAAGTGCACTGCTACTACACCTGTCATTTACATCCTAGATAAAAGGGAGGAGAGTTTTGCCCCAAGTTGTTCTGCAGAATTCATTCCCATCTCCCTAAATTCAAGGAGGAACTGAAAGAAAATATCCTAATTAACATTTAATAATGCACTGTATGATCTCATAGCTCTGCTGAAGTAGAAGACTGTAATACATAATTTAAGAGTGTGAAATGTACTTTCTTTACTTCATGCAATTAAACCTAACTTTATTTAAGAAATACAGTTCATATTTGTTAGGCCTGTTATTCAAAAAGGCAGCACAACTGGGATATGGAAGAAGTTGTTTCCATTGTAAATTGTGACTCAGAAAATGACAATTTAACTCTTCCTTAGTGCAGTGGACTGAATCTCCTTTAGCGACTGATTACCTTAATCCTCTTCTGGTAATTTCCATCAGATTAAGTTGAACATTTGCATGACTAAAACTGAGAAAAAGAAGTATGGGATGATTTTTATGTCACATTTAAGCTTCCATAGAGACTGTAGAGGGGGATGAGCTCTCCTGGCAAAAGACATTGCCTGGCATGGATTTGGTGATTGGCACATCTATAAAAGAAGTGGTAAGAAGGGAAGCAAAACTTAGCGTATTGCCTGTGCTGCTGGACAGTTCCCCTCGTGCCCCGGCCCTTTGCAGCCGCCCGCCGTCTTGCTTGTGTTGCTCCAGAAATTGCTGCTGGGGTGGGTATACTTTTAGCATTACAATAAGCACGAACATTACTTTGAAATGAGTCTACATCATTCAGTGTGCTGTTGTTATAATTAGAAAAGAACCACTTCAGGCTGGCTTGAAAAGCATATGTTTCAAAAATTCATTTATAAAAGTTTGAATTAAGGAATAGCAAGACTTGAGGAGTATTTTACAGCAGCGTCACAGTGTGAGACCACATCGACAGTGTAGAGACTAATGGGGCTGCAGAGAGGTGATTGGTGCTGTGGTTTTGGCTTTCCTTGTTTCAAATAGCTGGCTTTAATCTGACTTTGTTATTCATGAGGCACTTTTTATTCCTTCTGGAAGGTGATTGCCTGACAGCAGTCAGAGGTAAAAGTTAGGGGGGTTGAATTCTTGAATTGATGGCAAAATTCATGAAGTTGCAAGACCAACATACTAGGTGCAGCTGGATTCTGTTACTGGTTGTTTTTCTTGGTGGTGGTTTTGTTTGTTTGTTTTTGCCAGAAACATCTGAAGCTTTCCTGATTTGAGAACTTACTTTTTAGTGTCATGGGACCCCAAGTCAGCCACAGCTGTGAAGCAGATGTGTGTAGACTTTTCCCTTACAAGGAACTCTTCAAAGAACACCAAAAGACTTTTAAATAAACAAGTAAATAAGTAAATTACCTTTAGGTTTTGTCAGCATAAGACTAGATTAGTTGGCTTCCGAAGGAAATTCAGAAGACTTAGGAAAGACAATAGAAATAAGAAGGATTTATAAACAAATGCCTTCCCAGAGTTGATCCTTGCTTCCAGAAAACCCACTGACCTCCTGATTCAGAACCACCTCCCACAGGGGAGGAAAAAAACCAAACCCATCAGCTCTGAGGCCTGGTTATCTGCTTCTTGCAATTATTTCTTCATCTTGTCAAATGAGTTGCAGGCTCCCAGCTCAGTACTGCTATGCAGTTTCCTTTTGCTTGACCTTTGAGGAGGCTCAGTGTCTTCCCCAAGGAAGGAGCAATATCCCCTTTTCAGCAGATTCCACCCCAACAAGTGTCATAACTGCCATCAAGAATGAAAACCAAGAACTGCCCATCACAGTTTGTTCACACTAAAAATTTTTTTCTTATAAGTAAATGAGTCGGGTAAAGAAGCAAATTCTACTTCATCACAGCTTGGCAGAATTGACATGGGCATAAAGGTGCTCTGTACTGGTTAATCTGTTTCTAGATGTGTAAGCAGGAAAGTAAAAAGATATAACAATATGAAGAATCGAATGTAGAGAAGGTGTAGCCATATCTAAATCAGAAGCTGCAGTTGTGTGGCTATAATTACTATGCTAAAAGAACCCAGAGACCAAAATTTTTATTATGCTATAATCTGTGTATAGAATAGCATTAGGCATATATGCACAAACTGGCAATTGCAATGAAGACTGTGCAGCAGAAAATTTCAGAAAAATACTCAGGCCTGCATATGAAGTAATTTCTTTTCCTATTTCTGCCTGTGCATGCTTTTAAAATCGTTTTCATTCCCTTTCACGTGCAGACAGTTTTGTGATTTCACCTGAAAACGATCCTACTGCATTCCAAGGAAGAGGGAAAGGCATTGTGTTGGAGCGGTCACTTGTTCCTTCAAAACACACTCAGGCAGAATTATTTCTCTGAATAATCCATAATGGGAGTGTTGTATAACTTCTATTAGTATGATGATCAATTAGTTTTTTTCTTGGAAGAGAGATTCTTAAGGGTAGTGATCGCGGTACCTGAGAACTTTTCTTAGTCACTGGTGTGTTGTTGATTGTGCTGGTCTGTCTCTGGTTGTGCATATGTGTGCGCATACAGCTCAGGGGGTTGGTGTTTGTGTACATGGATAATAGAATTTTCAGGGGTTAATCCTATGAATCCAGAGTTCTTATTCATCTCTGTGGGGACAGACTATTTAGTGTCTAAGAAATTGCTACAAGTTATTTCTTTTCCTTTCATTCACTGTGGAGTTTAGCTGGTGAGGTGTCTGGTTTGGGCATATGAAAGCACTTCTGGTGTGATGTGATAAGTGACTGTTTCAGAATTGAGTACTTTTCCTTCTGAAATAGGTTATACAGATTTTGTAAGTCTTCCTTGTTGTGCAACTCCAAATGAAAGCAAACTTTCAGTTTCCATAGAAATAAGTACAGCATGTATTTAAAAACTTTGAATCATGGCCCTATTTTATACTATCAAAAGAGATTTAACAGCAGTGTAAATCTGCATGCTGAAGTTGCAAGCTACTTGCTGCTTTATTGCTATCTAACATGTTTCAATTTCTGGAAATATTTTTATATGCATTATTTCTCTGATTTTTGAAAAGAATTATTACATCAGCATCTGTATGGTAGGTTGAAGCTGAACATTCATTCGTTAAAATTCCTGTTCATGTTCACAGTTCAAAGTAAAGAAATAGTAAGTTTAATATCTGGTTTTCATTTCTGATGGTGACATGTGGCAGATAAACATTGCAATCTGTCTGAAGCAAAGACAGTGCAAAGCTGCTCAGAAACTGAAAAGCTGTGTATGGAAAAGCTTTGGCAGAGCACCATACTGGGCATCGACTGGGTGCTATTGGAGAAGGTGGTGGCTCTGTATGGAAAAGTAAAGAAAACATAAAAGGCAGGCGTGGAAGTTTCAGTTGATTGACACAGGCATTCCAGGTCTGTTATCCTGCTAATATATCCTTATGCACACTGCAATCTTTGAAGAAATGTCTGCAAGCAATCTGTGATAAACTGAAGGCTGTCAGTCAGAAACTGAATCCACAGAGACGAGAGTTATTGAAAAAGCAGAGTTGAAGTCAGTGAGATCACCATTTTTTCTGAAATATCTAATGTTATATGGAAATGGATAGTTTTCCATTCCTTTTAGGATATGGAAAATATTGCAGGAGCCTCTTCTTGCTTTGCTCATTAACATTGCTAAACTAATATTGCACAGACACTGCACAGGTTAAGAGAGAAAGACAAGCTTACAATAGTTAATGCAATGTGATTTTTCCTTCTCAAGCATTGACAGCTCTTGTCATTTCTCTAGTTTTAGGCTGCTTGCATGCGAAAATTCTTTAAAGTTGAACACACATGGCAGTCCTTACAGTCTTAAGAACAGTACATAAACATACCATTGTCTTAAGAAGGTGGTATGTCACAATAGGAGAAGTCCAGATATTCCTGAGAGAAATAATTACACAACCTTGTAGCTGTGATTACATTTTCATCTTTGGGTTTTTTTTGTCATTTCTATTCAAAAGTGATTGTGTATCCCTGCAATAGATTTTATGGCTCAGGAATCTTGAGGGGCAGCTAGCTAAGTGGTCAGAAAAAAAAGAAAAGAAATATTATGATTGATTATAAAGTTAAAGGAGGCATGGACATAGACACAATAGTGCTGATGCCCTAACCAGACTTTTGATATTTTAGGACAGTATCTAGATAAAGAACAAGAATTGAATGTACGGGAGGAAAATATGCATGCTAAGAGAGGCTTATCTCCTTCCATAATTCAGCAGACTTAAGACTCAAATCTGATTTCAGATCTACTGAAAACTTAGCAAAGAAGTTCCTAATGTCAGGATAGACATTACTGGAATATGAACTGCTAAATTCATCCACGCTGCAGTGTAAAGTGCTCCTCAGAGTACCAGAGTGCCACTTTTTAAATTAAAGTGTGAAAGTGTAGCTTTTGAAGGTGAAATATTCGGAGCAGGATGTAGAGGAAGCCTCCAGGTGAAGAATATGAGTAACAGCTGTCTGTTCTGGTTCAGGAAAAGCAAGTACTCTGTTTCTATAACTGTTTATAAAACTGTTGGGCTGCTGGGGATTTTGAACAGCGAGGAGATTTCATAGTAAACCATAGAGCAGGAAGATGTGGGAAATCACTGCAAGTGAAATAAGCTTGTGTTGCAAAGACAAGGTTTTTTTTAAGACTGAGGCAGCTCCAAAAGTACCATGTCATTCAGGGTTCACTGCTGGAGCCTGTTGCAATTTGGGCATCTGCCTGGAACAGAAGCTGACAATCATATTTGCTGATCACTATGAAGTGCTTCACAAAATAGCCTGAAACTTCGCCAGTAAGAAACCAAGAGGCTGTGATAGTAGCCAGGGCTCCACCAAATGAGTGGATTGGTTTGGGGGATCTGAGTCAGTTCAGATGGGAAAGCTCAGCATCCAAAGTGTTTCAAAGGGCATGAAGCAGTCCAAGTTCAACAAAAGATACACCACCTTGGAAATTAATATCTAAGAGAAATCCCGTGTCAGATCTCAGGAACTCTCCTAGGGTATGTTTCCACAACATGATGCAGTGTTGGTCTAATTAGCTGTGGCAGAACACTTCTATAATGCAACTATACTACATCTAATATTTGAGCTAGCTTGTGCAACTCCAGATGAAGCATTACATCCTGATGACATACCTTGGAATTCAGTTTGCTGCCTATGCAGAACAAGCACATTACAGCTCAGAGCCAGTCTGTATGGAAATTCAAGTGACCAGGTAAAAATACAAGCAGAAGAATAGGAGACTATTTTCATTAAAACCATTTCCTATGTTGATGTGTCTCAGTGCTTTCTGCTGACATGCTTTCCTGTTTCCACCATGCTGTACTTCCCCATCATTTCATAGCAAGACAGCTGGGCCCTTGATTATTACTGAGTGAGATGGAATGGATTGGTTAATCCCAGCCTCCAACAGTATCAAAGCAAGCGTGGCAGCTCTTCCACTCATTGTGTTATGTTGCTGTATCTCATTTTCTCTTAGTCTTGAATTATCACGGAGAGTTATTTGGAGGTTGTGTAGTCAATGCCTGTGTCTGTGCATAGAAAATTCCCCCCAGGTCAGGGAGGTTTGAACACAGCTGTTCTAAATGAGTCCTTGTGAGGAGAAACAGAATCTCCTGGGATCAGCATTAATTACCTTCATAACAAGCTTTTTTCCCAAAACCTGTAAAATTCACCTTTCCCTGGGCTACCCATTTAAGTAGGAGAATCACAGAATCACAGGAGAAGAGAATCCTGACAGTCTCTTCCTTCACTGGACCTTGCAAAGAAATGCCACCTGTTGGGAAAGATGAGTAGAAGCTTCATATCCATCCGTGGTTGTTGGAGAAATCTGAATAATTAATTTATTCTGGTGCAGGTTGGCTCAGTTCTTTCTTCTCCACCTCATTCATCATTCCTTCTTTATCTGGTCTATGTACTCTTTAGCCAGGAGTTTCTGTTCTACCTCCAGCTAGAGGCTAGTGTTGTTGGTTCTTACTGTGTGATCTTATTCACATAAAACAGTGACAGTGTTACGGTAAAAAGATTAGCACATCTCTGCAAAGCTTAGTATTCTGCTTCTCAGCCCCCATCTCTGAATCTTTTTATCCTCTGAGAGCAAAACTGGAAGGAATCAATCAAGCATGGAATTAGGCGTTACAGGGAATAGGGTTTATGAAAAAAGACCAAGTAAGAAAAAAGTCCTAGAGAATTCTGTCCAAAATCAGAGGCAATGCTAAAAATTAAGAGTCTGACCTCTCTTAATGCAATTACTTCTGAGTTTAGACCAAAAACCATAAAGACCTATGTTCACACTGAAAATGAGGATGAGATCTATATCAGTGGCTGGAATGAGAAGAGATTGGCCCTCCTATTTCATGATAATCACATTTGTTGCCTGGGTGTGTCGCATTTGGCATGGCTTTTTAGAAAATTAAACTAAGACATATTTTTAAAAGATGTTATTTTATCCCTTTAGATATCAAGTGAGTTAGCAGTTGTTCTACTGAAGGAAGATGTGTTACTTTTTCATTACTGATGATTAGTTATGGAATGACTGTACTGCAGGAAGAGGACTGGGACATAAGTGGCAGTTTCAAGCAGGAAATAACTACTGACCCACCACGTGTTTTAGTGATATTAGACAATCTGCTGTACGTATGTAACATACAGTGCTTTCAAACATGAAAGTATCTTCCTTTAAGAAATGTTCCTTTAAGAATACTTCCTTTAAGAAAGTATGTCATCCCTTTTAAGAAAATATCCAGAAAGCATTCTAGCATTTGAATGGAAATTCAGGTGGGACGGTAGCACTTGAAGTGAAAGAGCATGCTTCAAAATCCCTGCTGAGGGCTGACCACTTACCTACAAACGTTTGGAGATCGTATAATTTTTGTGCAGAGTGCTCAGGACCTATAACCCAGTTGCGGTTATTGGAGCTTCACAAACGAGGGATCCTTAAGCTCTGTTAATCCCCTCAGCAGTCAAATTTAATAGTTAGGTGTGAGCAAAATAAACTGTATAAAATTAGAGGATCTCTTTTATAACCAGTGCAGTTGTGCTAGTTTTGCTGGAAAACAGACAATAGGAAATAGTCTGCTGGTAGATATTTCTTACAGAGAAGATAATTCTGATTCACAGAATATTAATCAAAGGCAATCCTGGGGGTGAAAAAATACAGCATGTTCTAAAGCTATCTTTATCTGAGGCCAAAAGATGACACGTTTTACAGATGTTGAGAAAACTCTGAAAGAATTTCCCCTGCTTAAACAAGATTAGATTACTGTACCTGGGGATGCATTTTATGTGTTAAGAGATATGGTTAGAGAGTCAAGGCCTTTAAGGATAAAAATATTTAAGGAAAAGCAGTATGAAATTTGACTTCCTGGTTTTCTGGATAATCCGTCTTTTATAATTCTGAAGAACAATTTCTTTTCAAGTGTTTGATGGAACACAGCTTGGTCAAGTGGTCTTCACACATCAGGGAAGAAAGTTAAAAGCAGACATAGTATACTAAAATTGAAGTTGTAATAAAACAAGAGTAATGTCATTGATTTATCCCTGTTGTGTGAGAGCATGACATCACTGCAGAAATCTCTAAAACTAATCTCTAATGTGGCCCTGTCTTGGGCTAGCTCTATCAGTAGCTGTCAGCAGAGCTATCATTTTGGATGCAGACAGTATAAGCGAGCTCTTAGAAGTCAGAGCACTCTGAAGACATTTTTATTATATTGTTGGTTTTATGACTTCAGTGAGAGCATTTCCTGCTCAGTGCTTTTAGCATAGGACAGGACAAGGTAAGAGCCAGATAGGAATTATTTTAGGGAAGAGTGCGTGTTGCAAAATGCTAACTTGCTAAACCAAAAATGTTTCATGAGTAAGTTTTCTTCTTCCACCTATTTTCTCTCTCGTGAAACAGTGGATGAGTTTATTTTTTGTGTCTCTGTTCCTTTGGGTAAATCCAGACTGGTGATAGGTAGTTTCTGTATCCCTTTTCTGAGGAAGGTTAAAGAGATAAATGCATGTCATCCTTCTTTGATTTTATGGCATTCATATTCTCTCTTTCTGTATTTAGATACTAGTATTCTAATACTAGAGAATAATAAAGGCCATATTTGATTTCAAAACATGAATGCTAGTATTTTGTTTATTGAAGTAAATTTAATGATGCCAGCCTTCTATGGTGCATGACTGAGACAGGGACTTTGTTGGAAGGAATCTTGCTCTTGATGGTTTCCCACCTTTCCTTCCGGTGTGTATTAGCAGCTTTTCCATTAACTATTCCAGTCACAAGGTGCCTACAGGGACCATCTATCCCACTGGAAGGTTGTCTGCTCTAAAGGCTGCAGCTCATAGCACAAGTTGCTGAAGTCCATTTGTGCTCTCTTAGTGTTTGTTGACGAAGCACCACTGTGAACACACTGCATAACATAAGTTGTTAAAGTCTGTCTGTGCTCTCTTAATATTTGTTGAAGATGCATGGCTGTGAACACATTCTAGATTTATAGCCTGGGTTTTGTGGATGGCGCTGGTTACATTACTGCACTCTAGCTAACAGAATAATTTCAAAGCATGATAGCCATTTGTTGATAATTGAGGTTTATATTGATTTTATTATATTTTCATTGAATGTATTGATCCACCGGCATAAGTAGTGTAAGGAACCAAAGAGCTCCAGGAGCCTCCACTCGATTTGCAAGTTGATGTTTTTAGTTTCTTTTTTAAAACTATATAGTCTTCTAAAAAAAGCATAAGCTTAGTCTGTAACTCTTAACATACTGACTTACAAGGTGCCTGGCATGTGGAATGATAACTCCCTATATTCATCCCACCTTGTCAGTGATCCATGAGGCTGCTTATGGTGAAATCACTTAATCATTTGTTTTATAACTTAAAAAGGCTAAGAGCAGAAGGTGTTATTACATCAGATAAAGTGTTGCTATGTACTGCAGATGCCATGCTAGTACAAGATACACAGCCTATGGGGACATCCTCCCATATGGTCTGTGGTAAGCTAAACTCTTAGCTGATGCTGATGCCCACTATATTTTGCATTTTTCGGTAAATGAATGTAAACGCTGATTTGTAAAACCTGAGTAATCATTTATTTAAAATTTATCTTCTGGATGGCTGGATTGCGTGTTGATGTTGGTAAGCCTCTCACTAAGATATTCAGTTATTTTTCTTTTCTTGTATGTCCACTGAAATTTAAAATGTGTATGAATCGTATTAGGAGAATATAGCATTGTCTTTTTACAAATGGTATGTTTTCATTCCACACTCTGTTTGTGTATTGAGCTTTTATGTTCAAAGTGTTACTGCACATTTCATTTTTATGTCTGTATCTTGAAATGCTTGTACTAGCTCAATATAAGTGACTGCAGCTGCAGAATTTTATTTAATCCTGTTGGATAGCACTTCTTTGGCTGTTTGAGTCTTCCAGAATTATCTATCCATGTTTATTTTAGATTTTTCAGAATATGATTACTAGTGAGGTTTTTTATAAGTAGGGAGCCAAATATAGGATGCTTTGCCATATTCTTGGGTTTGCTATATCGCCTTTTTTTTTTTTTTTAAACCAGCTTGAATACCTTACCAGGAAGATATTGCAAAGGGTTGTCTGCTATGCAGTTGTCTGGTTCTAATACTTAACAGAGTATTAAATATCTTAATAGCTGCTTCCCATGGCTGTGGTTGAAAAAGGAAAAAATGTCTACCTAAGGAAATCTACCGTTATAAACCAGGTTTTGACGTTTTGCTTCATTTTATTATTTTCAGTTGAAACGTGCTGAAATTTCAAAGGAAAAAAGTGTTGCAAGCAATTCTCAAATTCCATTACAGTTTCCATCAACTAGTTTTGTTTTTCTCTGTTGTTTGAACTTGTAGTTAGTATCACATAGTTCTATGTGGCTGATGAGTTTTGAGAGGTGCCTTGGATGGTATTTCCTGTGAATGGAGCAAATATTTTAATCTAAAAAGAGAATATATTATTTGGGGAGAATCCCCATGGCCCTACCTTCTTTTTGTGAAACAGACTGCATGAATTGAAGTCAACTAACATACTTTCCTGTAAGGAGATGAAGGTAGAGTTAAAAGTTCAAAGAAAAGGTGATTTTGCTTTTGCACCCAGAGATTTTAAAAACTTTTTTTTTTTTTAATAGGCATAGCTATTTTTTCAGTTATACCTAGAAGTTGCTAAGGTGAACATGTTCTAAAATATTAAAAAAGCTCACTATGGCTTCCTGGTTTTTTTCTCCTTCTTCCCTTTTTCTGTTCTTCACTTTCTGCCATTATCTGTTTATGTTACTCCCTTTTCCACAGACTTTACCAAAAATTCTACTCCCAGAATGTTTTCATAACTGTCCTGTGTCCCCAAACCTTCTGCCTTCTCTTTCCCTTTCCTTCCTCAACTTTACCTCTCAATATTTATTATTCTTTCCATTGTATTGCCATTTCCCATTGTCTCTGTCCCTCTCTGGACACTGTCCCACTAGCTACCTTATTCTGTGCTGCATTTGCAAAAGCATGTCCTGGCTGGTGAAGGTTTGATAACATCTCAAATGAGAATATGGGATGAAGCATCTGCCGAACATGCCCTGCTTGACTGCAGGCACAGCAGGTGAAGCAGATATCAAAGCATAGCAGAGAAATGGTTAAGTAAGCCCTCCACAGGTAGGTCTGGCAAAAGCTATTTCAAAAATAAATTAGGATACTGATATATGCTTAAAAATTTAGAATAGGCAAACTTCTGCTAAGAGATTAGTTTATGGGGAAGGCATGGAGAGAAAGCCGTTGTGGTAAGCTCACCCATAGGAACTGAAGAGAAACATGCTGTTCTGCACGTTTTCTTGGCCTAACACAGCAATAGACAACCTGCACTGCTTATCCCAGAACTCATCAGCTAAAGGAAGTTGTACCTGAACCTCCGACCTTAATTTAACTTAACTGAGCTAGACTGTGGCTGATGGGCTACTGAAGAAGTTTAATCCCGCAGTACCAGCTAGCTAAAGCTATTACTCTAAGATTTACTATTTGTAAAACTATACTTTTCTATCTGTAAGTGACTGCTGAGTCAAATACATGTAATTCAAAGATGGACTGCAGTTCAGTAAATGCGACTAACTGCTTCCCTGCTACAAAGTGAAATACCCTGGACCAGCTCCAGTTTTCTACTGAAACAAATAAATTACATGGAAGATTTTGTTACAGTTTTTAATATGCTAGACTCTTTAGCCAATGTCTTTTTAAAAAAATAAATATTTCCACACAGGGGCATGCGCACAAGAATTTTTGTTGGGATATCACACCTCTGTAAAGACACTTCTTTTTCTCAGTTAGTCCAGTAATAGCAGAACTCAGGGACTTTCCTCAAGGTCACTCAGTCTTCCTTTTCCAAATGCCTTTGCAGAACTATATTTGCAAGTAGCTAGAACTATGTATTTGTAGGGAAACTTGTAACTGGCTCCATGTATCATCCATTTACAACATATTATGGATATAGTATTATCTAGTGAATTTTTTTTCCTTTGATACATAAATGATTTTTATTTACTAGTTATTCCTTACATTTTTTCCTCTCTGTCTATTAGAAATCAGACTCTTCAGGGTATGAGCAGAGCAGTGTTCGGTAGTACATAAGGAGTACAAGAAACAAATCCCAGCTTTTTATTCAGGTCCTCAAAGGTAATGCGATCAGTCTACTCTCATTGCAGTTTAGCCAGAACTCAGCATGTCTGGCATGATATATTTATTATGTAGTAATATATGTCAGGCATCAAATCAGGCTCAGTTGTTGAGTGTTATCTTCTGCAGGGGTATAGTCTTCAGACCCCCCTTATCTAGTCTGTGTTACTCTTCCTTTGCTGTATTATGATGTAAAGATTTTTAAAATCACTATTTCTGTGGAGTACATAGAAGTTATTTTTGGTTCTTCCCTTGTTCTGCTGATACAGTTAAAAAGCAATCACTATTCCTTAGAGCTATGCAAGTTATTGGTCAAATGATGGTAGTACACAGATAAAGATATATGGGAATGTCAAGACACTCTGCAAGTTGATTGCAAGTTGTCAGACAAATGCATACATGCAAATTTCAATTCTGTTCAGGGCACAAGAAGAAAAATCAGTATTTTTCAAATATAAATCAGTGTAAATATGTGAAAGTGTATATATTCTCTTGCTGTATGTTACAGTTTCTAATGGGTTGTTGCAGGCGGTGCACTGGAAAATATGAACTCGTACTGATCATTTTCTTACCTAAAAAGAATAGAAGAGTGCTGCTAAAGAGAAAATATTTTTTGTTTTTCTTTGAATTCTGTGCTGATATTTGAAATTCTTTCCATGGTTTCTTAGCATATACGTTTCTGAGCATGTGGAGTTTGAAATGCATATGGTTTATACACTTTATACATTGAAATGCCCATTTTATGTAACAGTGGACAGCTATAACTTTATGTAAGCATATAAATGAGAATAATTTGCATGGTAAGAACTAGCACTTGACTGAAATTAGACAACAGAGGGAAGCAAGCCGTTTTGATGGGTGATGGATTTGGTCTGAATGACCTCTAGTTTAGTCTTTGAAATGGCTCTGTATGATGTGTGTTCAGATACTAGAACTGTGCTAATATAATAGAGTATCATTTTCTGACAAGTTTAACTATACTATGCGCAGTTGTTTGAAATACCTTTTGCAGAAGAGGAATGAGACCCTAAAAGAAATGCTGCAGAAAAAAATAGTGTGATTTAGGGCCTTCAGATCTGGTATGATTTGCTAATTCAGGAGGGTAGATATCACAGCATAGTTGACATACATACATGAGAAATAAAGACTGTTCTTAGCCTCTGGTTTAATGCAAATACCGCCTTCTCCCCATTAATTTGAAATAAAATGGCTTTGTACTTTTTGTAGGGGATTCATTAGACAGATCTATAGGCAGCTATTTATGGCCTCTAGAGAATGATAATCAAATGTCGACGTGACAGGGAGTTAGTTCACATAATCACAAGTTGTGATACTTTCTTAAGCTTAATCCTTTAGTTTTGCAGTTGGTATAAAGATACTTTACAAAACGTGTGGCACTTTTTTTTACAGAAATATCCACACAGTTTCATCAGGAAGCTTTAGTGGCAGGAGAGTGCAGATTCAGTGGATTTCCCTTTAAGGATATTATGCATATGTAAGCTATGCATATGTAAGCTATGCATATGACAGCACGTGAAATAGCCACTTTTTTGAAATATTTTTTTTTTCTCTTGGAGGGGCTGGTATTTATGCTAAATAGATAAGATTTCTTATTAACCCTTAAGAAAGAAATATGATATTTTTTCCTCTTCAGGGCAACAATAACTGCAGAACAGATTCACAGGTACAACAAAGCGTTCATTCCTCCCTGTTTGGAATGTTTGGAACTCTCTTCTTTCCTTCTTTCTACTATTCACTTTCCACTCAGCACTGTGTGAAAAAGTGAACCACTGCAACTACTTTTCAGTCATTCTTGCTTTTATGATGCTCTTTTTTTTTGTACATTTTTAGATAGACAAATAAAAAAAGAACCTTTTAGAAATGGAATTAAAAAGACAGAGGTATTTGCTTACTGGGACACTGGAGTCTGGAAGACAATTTTAAGTTTCTTAAAAGTGACTAAAATTAATTCACAGGTCTCAGAATACTCTGAAAACTTAAATGAGCTCAATTATTCCTTTGTGACATGGCCTTGTAAAAATCTTGTAAACATTTTTACACTGAACTACCATATATGGCTGTTCCTTCCAACTTTTTATGTACCTGTGCTTGTCATCAGTTCACACAGTTGATGTTATTTTCCATTTTTAAACATTTAAAATGAGACATGTTTCACTCCTCTGAGGTCATATCAGATGTTTGAATGGAGAAAGGGGGCAGTCAAACAATCGGGGAATTTGTGTTGCTTTTTTGTATTTTGCTAAGTTGGAAGACTCAGAAAGGGAGTTTCAACCAAATGCTTCATTCTGGCTCACTCAGGTAAAATGTCCACTACATGAATAGGACTGGAGCCTTGCTTAAGAAACACTAGTTGTATCCATCCCTCAGTGAAATACAGGTGTGAAACCATTTCCTTCTCCCCAGATACTGCAAGATCCTTTTACAAGCAAATCATGAATCACCCCAGTGACCTGCACCAGCTTTAGAGCACAACTGGTTCTGCAGTCAGTGTTCTGGTATTAACTTTTAAAACTTCCACAAGAAATTCTCAGCTTTATGCCCTTTTAAATAGACCCATTGACTTAGATAACATAAATTACATTCTTAGTTGTTAAATATCTGGTTGAATTACAGTCCAGTGAGACATAGTAGATCAGTTGTCCTCTGGGTACCCAGCCCCCTGGGCTGGAAGAGAGGGACAGGGAGCAGAATGAAGCTCCCATAATCCAAGGGGAAAATGATTAGTGACCTACTACACCACCTAGACATGCACAAGTCTTTAGGGCTGGATGGAATCCACCAAAGGGTACTGAGGAAACTGGCAGAAGTGCTCACCAAGCCACTTTCCCTCCTTTATCAGCAGTTCTGGCTAACTGAGGAGGTCCTAGTTGACTGGAGGTTAGCAAATGTGAAGCCCTTCTACAAGACGGGCCAGCAGGAGGAACCAGGGAACTACAGGCCTGTCAGCCTGACCTCGGTGCTGGGGAAGGTTATGGAGCAGATCATCTTGAGGGCCATCACATGGCACGTACAGGACAACCAGGGGATCAGGCCCAGTCAGCATGGGTTTAGGGAAGGCAGGTCCTGCCTGACTAACTTGATCTCCTTCTGTGACCAGGTGACCTGCTTAGTGGACGAGGGAAATGCTGTGGATATTATCCTCCTACACTTTAGTAAGGCCTTTGACAGCCTTTTCCCACAGCATTCTAGAGAAGCTGGCTGCTCATGTCTTGGATGGACATACTTTTCACTGGGTTAAAAACTGTCTGGATGGCCGAGCCCAGAGAGTTGTGGTAAATGGACTTAAATGCAGTTGGCAGCCAGTCACAAGTGGTGTTCCCCAGGCCTCAGTTTTGGGGCCAGATCTGTTTAATATCTTTATCAATGATCTGGATGAGGGGATCGGTACACCCTCAGTAAGTTTGCAGATGACACCAAGTTGGGCAGGAGTGTTGATCTGCTTGAGGGCAAGAAGGCTCTGCAGAGGGACCTGGGCAGGCTGGATCGATGGGCTGAGGCCAACTGTATGGGGTTCAACAAGGCCAAGTGCCGCGTCCTGCACTTGGGTCACAACAGCCCCATGCAACGCAACAGGCTTGGGAGAGAGTGGCTGGAGAGCTGCCCAGCAGAAAAGGAACTGGGGGTGTTGGTCGACAGCTGACTGAATATGAGCCAGCAGTGTGCCCAGGTGGCCAAGAAAGCCAACAGCATCCGGGCTTGCATCAGGAATAGTGTGGCCAGCAGGAGTAGGGAAGTGATCATGCCCCTGTACTCAGCACTGGTGAGGCCACACCTTGAATATTGTGTTCAGTTTTGGCCCACTCAGTACAAGGAAGACATTGAGGTCTGAGCATGTCCAAAGAAGGGCAACAAAGCTGGTGAAGGGTCTAGAGCATAATTCTTATGAGGAGTGGCTGAGGGAGCTGGAGTTGTTTAGCCTGGAGTTGGCTGAGGGGAGACCTTCTTGCTCTCTACAACTACCTGAAAGGAGGTTGTAGCAAGGTGGGTGTTGGTCTCTTCTTCCAAGTTACTAGTGATAGGCTGAGAGGAAATGGCCTCGAGCTGTGCCAGGGGAGCTTTACAATGGATTTTAGGAAAAATATTACTTTACCGAAAAGGTTGTTGAGCCCTGGCACAGGCTGCCCAGGGAAGTGGTGAGTCACCACCCCTGGAGGTATTTGAAAGACAGGTAGATGTAGTGCTTAGGGACATGGTTTAGTGGTGGACTTGGCAATGTTAGGTTAATGGTTGGACCTGATGATCTTAAAGGTCTTTTCCAGCCTAAATGATTCTATGATTCTGTGATAAACTGCATCTACAGTACACAATGCTGGACTTCACTGAGATACAGTTAATGAAGGTAGTGTTTAGAGTATGAGGGAAAATGTTTAGCTTTAGAGGAATACCAAGGCAAAATAATTTTATTACATGCTTATAAGTGAACATCGCTCCTGATTATACCTATACAACTCTTAATAGGCATGTTATGGTTTGGTGTCTGAAGCTTATATTCTAATTAAAACTTCTGAAAAGGTCTGACAGTGAAAAATAGAACTCTTTCATAATGCAGCCATCTTCTCGACCTGTTTAAAGACACTTTGCAGCTGAAGAATGGTTTTAGGAAAATCAGCCATGCCTTATTACTTAAATGATTGATTTTTTACTTGTTGACCTTGGACACTATGGCTCAGTGCTGCACCTTTAATTACACAGCCAACTGCTGCAAAATGCAGGTGTTTGATTAGGTAATCAAGGATTTAACCTCTGACTACCTAAAATATTATGAAAGCTAGAGGTTCTTTTTGTGCAGTCAGAATGATCAGCTGCCAAAACTAAATTATTTGTTAACACAGATGATACTTTACCTTTACCTTAAGTATTTCAAATGAGACATTGATTTATGGTAAAGAGTTAATGTTTTATATTGTACTTGTACACTTCTTAAACATATAAAAAAGTAATTAAACCACTAATACAGGCAGACATTAAAGAAAGCAATTGGGGTGTAATCATTTATACTCTCATATAGCCTGGATTTACCCAGCAGGTGAAGGTGGTTGTAGCCTTCCTCTTTAGTTGGGGCACACAGTCTAAGTGTGATGCAGCTGCTTGGTTCTACTGCCTCTCCGTGCTTTCTGCCTGTCTCCCCTCTGCCAGCTGCTTTTAGAGTATGGCAGCAGTATCCTGACAGCACTGCCCTGGGTGCTCTACAACCAGTTGTAATGCGATATCATCTCAGCCCTTACTGATAATACTCTATCTGTAGCAAGAGCAGGTGACAAATTTTTATTGAATTTTATGCACAGAATTATGCATCTGTTTTTTAATGTTGCTCAAGCCATAACATCCTCAGCTGAAATACGACTACCCTTTATCCATGGTGAATTTCTGGAAATTGAAAATGGCCAGTCTCTCCAGAACTTGTTTCTTCACAGTGATTAAAGAGAAGTGCATTCTCAAATGCTCCCAGTCATCTGCTGTGGCAGCCTTGGAGCACAGTTGCTTTTGCAGCCTATTTGCTGTTGCTAACTTTAAAAAGCGTGTAAAGACATTTTTCTCAAACAGGTTATGCACCTGGAGTTTGCATCTGCTCAGAATTTGGAGAATTTGGGGTAGACTCCAACCAAATATGTTGTAATATGTGTATAGGATTTATAAATATTATCAAGCAAATAATAATTTTTAATAAAGGTAATTATTAATGTCCACATTTCCTGATGAGGGAAGTAGTCCAAAGAAGTGATCTTTGCCGTAGTTGTCCATTTGCTATGTACAAGTTGGATCAAGATTACTGGGGACAATGAGGGACAGAAACCAGCTGTCTGGATCCCATGGTGAGAGCTGGAAAGGCTGTGGGGGGTGGGGAGCTTCTTTGTAATCTTGTTACTTGTAAACTGATAAAAGCCATTGAAAAACAGTAAACATTGAGCTATGAGCTTCTATTTTCACAGGAACACTCTTTGGAGTTGAATTACCCTTTAAAATTGACTGCAGTCACTGGTTTAAGCGTATTTTGTTGTGCTACATACTGTGCCCAGATGATGGCTAAGGCTTCGCTGGGGTTTGAAGTCCTTGGTATTTTGGATGTTTTTTTTCTGTGCCTGTGCACGTGGCTGTCAGAATGCATTTCAGTCTTATTTTGAGTATGATTGTTGCTAAGGCTATAAGAGTTAAGTTTTCTGCAAGAAAACTATTGCCCAGTGTGGGAAGATGTGAGAGAGAAAAGCAGTGCTATTGGCATTGATTCCCCTTGGGAACAGCGTGGATGTTCTCTAAGCGGGACCATTTACTCTGAACAGCTCTCTGGCCAGAAATCCAGTAGCAAATGACAGGAGCATTAGAGCAAGGAGAACTTCCACTGAAACAGCAGAAGTAGGAAAGATTTAAAAGGAGCATGCTCTCTAGACAGAGAAGTCTGTTTTCACCCAGAAATGGAATATGAATGGGGAGAATGAACATAATGTCTGGATAATCATTATGTTAATTAGAAATTTGAGAAGTAAAATTACATCCAGGAGGTTGTTGCTTCCCGAAGGACCTTAATGCCCCCTGCCTTTATTTATTTATTTATTTATTTATTTAGTAATCTATTTATTTATTTATTTATTTTTCGAGAGAACAGCCTTCTGTGTCTTTTAGAAATTCCTTAACTGAACTTGAGTTCTTTCTGTTACCAATTTGTTCTCCTTTAAGAAATTAATGATAAGTCAGTATCTCTGTTATAGCCATTTGTTGTCTAGGAGAAATTTATTCAATTAACTGTGGCACTTAAAAGACTTGAAGGGCTATTTCCAGAATTGAGGCAACTGAATCTGAGGATCCTGCTCACCTGGAATAGTGTCAGAATTCACACTTGAGAGAGAAAACTAACCATGGTTATCACTCACTGCCTAAACAGAGGGAGCTTTATAGCAAGTAAGGTATATAATTCGATCACAACAGACTAGCTTTCACTGAGAACAGCAGAGCTGAACCGAGCTGTGATACAGGGCTTGGTTTTGATATTTTTATCAAGAACGAACCCATTTAAGATGTGTGCTTATTGGATAAACACTGGAAGAGAAAAACTAAATTGTGGATTTTCAGTAAGTTAAAGAGGAAGTAGATTACAGGCTTTTCATTTTACAGTTTGCATAGCTGAGGAAACAGAAGACAACAGATTGAAAGAAGTGTCGCTAAATATAAAGTGAAAGAGATAATACATTAGATAGTACTTAGCCAGTCCATTGAATTCACAGGAAATCTAAACTTTTTGACTGCATTTAGAAAAGAAAAACAATAATAATATATGAATACTGATATTATTTGTAGGGATGCATTATGTGGCAATAGATTTTCACATTTCTTTAATGCCTGAGTAGAGATTAAAGAAGAATTTAGAATTTTCACAATGGAAGACTGGATGCATGGATGAAGGGACTGTTGCTTCTTAGCACAATAGGTAGTGCTGGCTACTGCAGCAGTATTTTGTATATAGTTTGCATATAGCATGTGGTTCAATTAAGTATGAATCAGAGTTTGGAAATGAAGTTTAGACCTCTCAGAACAAGCAAAAGAGAAAAAAAAATTGTCATGTTTTGTCTCTCTTGTGAAATTATGTCCTTCAGCGATTTACAGCAGAAAATCTGTAATGGAAAGAAACGTTGTACTAATGGAAGAAACAGGGGTGTGGACTTCAGCCAGACATGTCATTTTCTCATTTCTTTTTCTGCCCTACTTTTGCCTTTCCCCTGTCACATAAGATCCTTTTTCAGTGCCCGTGATTAGATGCCTACTACTGTCAAGTGTTCCTACCCAGTTATGTGTAAGGAAACTGCCTGTGCTACATGAGTGAACTAGTGCTTCTCATTCTGCAATACATCAGTAGTATTTGAAGCAAATTGGAGTGGTCTGTCTCCTTCGGAGAAAAGATGCTGTCTGTATTCAGTAGCTATTTCTTGGGTGTAGCATCTGTCCCAGATGGGAGCAGTATCTCTAACATCTCTGCTTATGCAAATGAGTTCATTTGTTTGAAAAAAGATGAATAGGCTGCAGAGTTACTTTGCTTTTCACAGTAGAGAGATGCTCCAGATGCATCTTTGTGCATTAGATCTACTTAAAAAGAGTGGTAATAAATCAATTCTCACTTTTAATGTAGGTGTTTTACACTATGAAAGAGGAGAGAAAAACAGTGTTAACACCATGAAATGGTGATTGTAGAAATACAAATGAGTGTGGGAATTGTGGGCCTGAAGTGTACATGCAACTGCTTTTAACACTTTATTTGGAAACCAGCATTATTTCTAACTCAGTCTCCTAAGCACCGATCAATGTCGTGAAGTTTAATAAGCTATTTCTTTTCTGTAGCAGGAAATGACAATCTCAAATCTTGCAAGTACTTAAGGCAATGAGCAGAGTATACTGGAGTACTTTTAAATAAGGTGAGACTAGATTTTATTAGGTTTAGTTTAAGACTTTGAATTTTTGTAGGTCATATATATTGATGTTTTATGTGAGCCACAGGCAAAGGAGATTTACCCACAGTCATAATTAAATAAAGTCAGAATTCAAAACCTGATGGTGCTGTAGTAGACTTAATTCATGAGAGTGGCAAAGCAGGTACTTGCTGCTATACTTTTTCAATTAAAAAGAGAGAACCTTCTTTTGCTTAAGTCACCCTTTTAATATAGTTAGTTAGGTAACCAATGTATTTCACTAATCTTTTTGAAGGAAAGAGAGGAAATATAATGACAAGGTGGCACAGCAGAGCATTGGACTCAGAAGACCTTCTATTCTTTACTTGACTTTGCCCCTAATCCATCACTGAAACATGAAAGACATACTGCATACATAAAATGTTTGTAAATAAAATTTCTGGGTTTGGTTGGTTTTTTTTCATTATAAAGCAGTTGAGGACATCTGTTATGCAATCACTTATGATTCCATTGTAATAATTGACTTTAAGCTTTTCAGAATACTAATTGCAAAATGATGACTGTACACATAGTTTTCTTTTCAGAATTTACAGCTTTGTAGAAGGAGTGTCGTAGACTATTAAATAAAGCATTATGGGCTTATGGTAGGTCCTCAGGTCTCAGTCTTCTTTAAAGAGACAGACTTAAGAGGACCAAAAATCCTGTATCATGTAACGATTTTGAAATCATCTTCCCTCATAAGAGCAGTCTGGACATCTACAGGTTGAACAGGAAATCAGACTTCCCAATTCAGCAGTTCCAGAAGAACTGTATTATATTTCATCTGATGTCCAGAGGCAGAGGTGTATGAATGTTTGCATGAGCAACTGCCCTTCATTCACTTCTGCTGGTCCATTGGTCAGGTATCCCTATGCTGCCTCTGAGTTGCTGTGGAAATGACCCAGAGGGAGCCAGCAATGACCTGGAAGACTGAGAATTGGACTGGCAATTATCATAGCAGTCAAGTAAACGCTGAAGTGGCCTTGTTTGCACCCTGGGTATAAAAAAATAGGGGGAATTTAGTGTCTTGCTTAGTGACTCTTACATACCCAGAAGTGAATCTAACATTTATTCAGAATTAGCTGATTGCACCCTGTAGAATTCACCACAGACAAGAAGACGACGGTTAGCAGGTCTGTACATTGTGAGTGAAAAGTAGATTGGAAGGGTACAGTATGCTTTAAAAGGCTCCAGTGTCACACCAGTCTGGAAGTCAAAGGCAAAGCGCCCCTTGACCTCAGTGGAACCCCTGTAAAGTAGCAGAGTTTAGATGATAGCATATTTTTCAGTCTGAAGGTGAATTAGCACAGTTGTAACAACAAATGATACAAGCCGATATCTTAATATGCCAGGAAAAAAAGTCAGTTTTGAGGTGAGTATATAGATTAGGATCTAGATAGATATATGTCTATTTTTAATATGGATCTGATAGGTTGTGGCTGGATCTAGAATTAAACTGGCTTTGTTGGAGGAGTCCACGACAGGCATTTTCTATTCAGGGAATGAGAATTGATTGTCTCATCAGCTGATCCAGAGCTCATCTCTTTGGTCTAAAACCAGAACAAATAAAGATTTGTACAACTGGCTCTGCAACTAAGGCAGAAAAGCATCACTAGCTGTTATACTGAGTAAGAATTGAAATGTAACTTAACGGTGGCAAGAGCTACAATCAGGAGATGTACACTGTTGCTCAAATTCACCCTTACAACAGCTATTAATTTTTTTTCTTTCATAAAATGGCTGTAGGCTTTTTTAGGTGCAGTCCAAAACCATTAGTGTGTGAAATTAGTATAATTAACTTCTTGATGTTTGCTAGGAGATATTGATATATTGCTTGATGATGACTCTTGTTTATTTGCATCCAAGGTTTAGTGTTTAGCTTTACACATAATTGCTTCTTATTTTAGGCTAACTTTTCCAAAACCAAATAAAAAGGGGCAAAAAAACCCCAAACCTCTTCATTCTTCTGTAACATATTCTGTTGAAATGTGGTAAATTCTAGAGTAGGGGCAGATGTTTTCTCCTTATTGGTCTGAAGGCATCTTTCTGTTCATTTATTTGACAGTATGAGAAAAGCTATTTAGAATTACTAAATATAACATCTTTGCCTTGTCCAAAATAGAAAGGTGCAAATTAGTTTGAGAATTAAACAAATACAAAGCTTTAGGATTCTAGGAGAGGCAAAGAAATAACTGAATAATGGGGTTGGTAGTCATATATGTCTCTATTAAACTCAGGCCTCAAGCCCAATCAATCCAAGGAAATAAAAATAAAGTTCAGGGAGGCAACTTCTATCATGCACATGCTATGTGCATGTAAATCTCTTGGGTTTTGGTCCTGCAAACTATTGCAGGTTCTTAATGAGGTAAAAAGTTAAACACATGTATCTGTTAATAAAACTTGGAAATCTAATCTTTAGCTAATCCTATGATGTGTTAAATATGACCTCACTGTTGTTTTGTCATGTTAGTAGAATAGAATTTAACACGTCCAATTTCAACTGCACTTTTCAGAAAGGAACTAGTGGGGACAAAGTCTTTCAGAATTCATGATCACCTACTTCCTGTGTGAGCATCAACAAAAAAAAGGTCGCAGGGAATAAATTACAGGTTTCTAGGAACATTATGTGCTTTCCTTTCTGTGCACCTTCCATTCTAGAGCCTACAGATTCTTGCATGTATCCTGGAGCTGCATGTATTATTATAATGATGAAAGGCAGATCTATATCTATATCTATATCTATATCTATATCTATATCTATATCTATATCTATATCTATATCTATATCTATATCTATATCTATATCTATATCTATATCTATATCTATATATCTATATCTATATCTATATATCTATATCTATATCTATATCTATATCTAAACTTTAAGTAATAAAAGTACATGTGTGAGAAATGAAAGATATTGTTGAGAGTGGTTGGTCTAGAAAGTCTGGATCCCCTACTCTAAGTAAAAGAATTGTGACATGATCTGTATTCATTTGCAAAACAATCCTTTTTCATAAATTCCTGTAATGGATAATTCATTCTGCTTTGTTTTGTAGGACTTTAAATTTCAGTTGACTTTTTTCAGAATTCTGCTTTGCTCAGAAGTTCTCAGTACAGTTCAAACCTTTTGCCTGTTATTGTAGCCATGATTCTTGGAATCCATTGCTGGTCATCAGTATGTGATTTTAGTAAAAATCATTAAAAATTAGGCTTTTAGGAAAAATTTACACATAGCACAATAGCATTTAGTTTTCTGATAAATCTATTGTTGTATGGAGAATTGGTAACAAGGCTCTGATTCAGGTAAATTAGATCACGTTTAAAAAAAATATAACTTCTCTGAGTGCCTGCAGCTCATCACAGTAAGAGTTCCTTTTCAGATTTTTCTAGCCTGTTGACCTCTTTTTGATTCAGAGATTTTCTGACTCACAGGCCTGTTCCTCAGCTAAAATGTCTCTTACAGTTTTTGACAAAGTTCATATAAACTGTAACAGATTCAACTATTGTTTTAATGGTCTCTTTTAAGTTTCTTTAGCACCTTAGTGAACAAGATTTTCTTCAATTTGTAGGGTGAACTTTAGGAACATGTTATTTAATTTTTATAACATTTTCTGCTAATAAGAGGAAAAGCTTTGTTCCTTTCTGGTGGAAACTGTAAAAACATCTTACTTTGTTGGCTCAGGCAGTGTAGGCTGCTGCAGAAACAGATCAGAGCTAAGTTATTATTTTAACATCAAGGACGAATAAATTTCTTTGTAACAAAGTCTAAGATTGAGTCAACCTAACATCTGACCCCTGTTTTTTTTTTTTTTAATCTTGAAATTCTTGAATTCTTGACTTTCCCTTGAAACTTATATCACATATACTTTTCCTGTCACTTTTTTATAGACTATATTACACTTTTCAAAACTTCTTTTAATTACTTTCACCACTACAGTTCTATTTCAGCTTTGAAATTTTTAGTAAATTTGGACAGTGAAATGATGGTGTTACAATGTACGGAGGAAATCTGGATCTGTTGAATCTAGTGGGTCTTTTGTTGATTTTAATATTCTCCTTACTTTTAGAGAGTTATAAAGTTTGCGTTTGACCTTTTGCCTTTACTAAGCATGTTTGTGCAATTCCAAAGGTTATTGTGCTATAGCTTATTTAATTTGTCTTCTGTTAAAGAGGTGTTATCTCTCAGTGTTTAGATCTTTTGCAGCATCTCTTCCTCTTCTTTAATTTATGTTTATTCTCCATACCAGAGCACACTACACATTGTAAACTGCCATTATCCAATTAATCATTAAATTATTGAAATGAGCTAAGCTATGACAAAAGTGTTTCTCCATTACACTCTATTCAGCACAGCGTGAGGGAGACAATTTGCACAATCTCCAAAACAGAACAAAATTAAACCACCTTTGGAAATCATGGAATACATTAAATGCATTTTTACTATCTCTGATAGCTTTTTTTTTTTTTTTTTATAATGCTAGCTATCTTGTGGTGGGAAAAACTTTAGATCTACAGTGGGTTTAATGATTAGGTTTTCATAACCTTAAAGACCACAGAAGCCATCTTCTACATATTGTTGAAGAGAATGCAAGAATAAACTCAAATGAGCTGGAGATAAGGTCATTTTAGAGAAGCTTTTAAAAAGACATTAGAGAAAACCTTCTTCTCACCATATTTAGGTCCAGCTAAAAGAAACAGAAAACCCTGAGAGTACTTTCAATAATAACAGCCTATTACTGTATCAAGAACAGGACAAGGAACTGAACTTACCGCCCTCTGGGGAAATTTTAAATATTTTTAAGCATGTGGAAGCCACAATAATTGACATTTTCATAAATGTTTATAGTGTAGATAGATTGTTAAATTGCCAAGCATTTGCTATTAACAGTGTAAAAGAAAGTCTCTCTTAAGCTATACCGCAGAAGGCTGAAAAAGTTTTAACTTATCAGAACTTTGTATAAAACATTTACATACTGAGAAAATCTCATGTGAATGCAACAATAGCTTAATTACATGTAAATTAAACAATAAAATGCAAATAATGTCACCATACTAGTTACAGACTCAGTGTTTCAGTTTGTTTTGTAGCAATGTGAAACATGAGAAAAATATTATGAAAACATTCTATTTTCTTGGAATTTACTGTTTATTTGAATTGTTTTTTCATTTAATTTGATTTTAGGACAATGGAGTGCTACATGTCTAACTCAGATGCCAGTCTTAAGTTAGTATTAATCTAAGATATCAGCTTTATATGAGCAATGATTTTAGAACTTAAATGGATACTTCAAATTTTTATTGAATTTTTCTAATACATACATAATACAAAATATGTGGAAACTTTATAAGTTTTGTTGTATCCATTTCAATAATACAAATTATGTCTTTATTTCCCAGTATATATCATTGTTGAAATATTTGCATGTGTGGATGTATGTTTTTTATCACTATACATGCTTATAAAATTGTAGATACTATGTTTGTATTTTTAATATAGAAAGTTTTTACAGGTTCAGTTTGTCAATAGGTATGTTTATCTTGAAAAAGAGGTGTGAAGTATGTATTGCAAAATGCTCTCCCTCTTTCAAAGACAAGCTTGTGGTGGTAGGGATCAAACTGCTATAATGGCACTTTGGATATTTCTTACTGTGAGGATGGATAAATTTATGTATGCAGCCTTGTTCTCTCCAAAGGCTACTCACTGAGGAGGTAATCTTCCTTCACTAGTCTGCTAATATTAAAAAAAAAAAAAAGACCTATAATCCCATAAATTATCTGGCATAATGAAGGTGCTATTCAGGTTACCACAAAATTGCAGCTGAATGTTGTAATGTCAATGGTGGAACTTTCCATTGCAGACATAGCCTTGTTGCACACTTATCTTCACTGAATGTAACAGCAGCTCGTTATACAAGGTATTGTCTGGTGTTCTGAACACATACTTTCAGTGCTTATTTTAGTGTTAACTAATTAAGGTATTTTAATATAATCACACTTTTTTTTTCATTATAATCTTTGTAATTCAGAATTTCCTCATAGTTCTGAAGATAATTTAATAAAAATTTCAGGCATAATGAGATCAAGGGACATGACTGACAGGTATTCACATCATACTTAGTACTTAAGAAAGCATAAAGGCAGTTAGGATTGCATTACTTCTGCCAAAAGCAGTTAACAAAAATGTTCAAATCCTGAACAAGATACCTGTACCAGAATGGTTTTTTGTGTTGTTTTAAGTATTATCATTGAGGGAGTTGATTAACTTCATTAATAGAATTTATTGTGTTTAAAAGTTTTGTAAACACCTTTGTTTTTCCTTCTTTTAAATTTCACTTATATTAACTTACATGTATATATAGTCACACAATGAATAAAACTCTTCTGATGAATTTTAGGAAGGGAATACATTCCATTGTCAGCTTGCTCAGCCATGGGGAGAGGGGGGTCAGATTTCATAGAATCACTGAATGGTTTGGGTTGGAAGGGGCCTTTTAAAGATCATCTAGTCCAACCTTTCTGCAATGAGCAGGGATATCTCTCTCTAGATTACATTGCTCAAGGCCCCATCCAGCCCAATCTTGAACACTTCCAGTGGTGGGGCATCCACAACTTTTCTGGGCAACCTGTTCCAGTGTCTCACCACCCTCAGAGTGAAGAATTCCTTCCTTACATCCAATCTAAATCTACCCTCTTCCAGCGTAAAACAGTTGCTCCTTGTCCTGTCACTACAGGCCTTGGTAAAAAGTCTGTCCCCATCTTTATTGTATGACCCTTTTAAGTATTCAAAGGCTGCAATAAGGTCTCCCTAGAGCCTTCTCCAGGTTTAACAACCTGAAATTTCTCAGCCTTTCTTCATAGGAGAGATGACCCAGCCATTTTAAATTAAGTTTTAAATGAGTTAATGACAAGAACCTATTTGTGAGTAAAGATATCACTGGTAGGCTGAAGTATTCACAGATCTGAGAACTGAGGGAGAAACCTGAAGATAGAAGGATAGTAGTAAAGAGCAGAATGTTAAAACTTCCAGACATTGGGAGTCCTCTACAGAGATGCCTAGACGATAAACTGGAAGATCTTGAAGTTGAACACACATCTAGAAGTATTACTTGGTGTGGATAACAGAGTAAAGAAAGAAGAAAACAGAAGTAAAGCAAAGCTGGACTGCTGGGTTAGAAGAGTATGATTAGTTTAGAAAAGACAAGCCAAGGAAAACCGGTAGTTACACTTCATCTCACAGAATCGCAGAATCACAGGTTGGAAGGGACCTCAGGGATCACCTAGTCCAACCTTTCTAGGAGGAGCACAGTCTAGACAAGATGGCCCAGCACCCTGTCCAGCTGACTCTTGAAAGTGTCCAACGTGGCCGAGTCAACCACTTCCCTGGGGAGATTATTCCAATGGTTGACTGTTCTCACTGTGAAAAATTTCCTTCTTGTGTCCATTCGGAATCTCCCCAAGAGCAACTTGTGTCCATTCCCCCTTGTCCTCTCCATGTGTCTCCTTGTAAAAAGGGAGTCTCCATCTTCTTTGTAGCTACCCCTTAAGTACTGGTACACGGTGATGAGATCCCCTCTAAGCCTTCTTTTCTCAAGGCTGAACAAACCCAGCTCTCCCAGCCTATCCTCATATGGCAGGCTTCCCAGTCCTTTGATCATCTTGGTGGCCCTTCTCTGGACCCCTTCCAGCCTGTCCACATCCTTTTTGTAGAGCGGGAACCAGAACTGTACACAGTATTCCAGGTGTGGTCTGACAAGCACTGAGCAGAGTGGGATAACGACTTCTTTCTCTCTGCTGGCGATGCCCTTTTTGATGCAACCCAGCACCCTGTAGGCCTTCTTGGTCACTGCAGCACACTGTTCCCTCATGTTGAGCTTCCTGTCCACCAGGAAAAATGCATTTATTGCTCTTCAGTGTTCAAGCAAGAAAGTGAGAAGCAGACTTCTTGAAGGCACACCTTCACCAGCCTGGATAAAGTTATGAAGGGAAAAGAATGGGGACATTGTCATTCTTGGAATCTATTGTAGACAGCTTGGTCAGAAGAATAGAGTCACTAGAGTCACCTGAAGGATTTGTGTGTGGTTGAACTGGAAAACATAAATTACTCAATTCCAAAAATAGTATGTAAGGATCAGGAAGGTCTGACATATGAACAACTTTATTTTAAAAGATAAAGAACATTATTAGAAATAGCATTCCTTAGATTTGGCTATGACTAAGAGATTTCTGAAACTGGTTGAGAATCTGCACTTGGAAGCCAATTTGGGTGAAAGTGACTGTAAAATGACAATGTTTGTGGTTTTAGGAAGAAGCAACCATAGTAGCAGAATGTGAACAACTGACTTCAAAAAAACATACTTTAACAAACTTGGGGGCCTAGTAGAAATGGTCTCCTGTGAAAATAATCTAAAGGATAAATGAATGAAGGAGAGCTAGCAGTTACCGAAAGAGACTATGTTAAAAGCAGAGTCACAGGCCACCACAATGGGGAGGAGACACAGGAAACATTATCAGAAATACAGATACATCAGGCAACACAAGTAAGGCACATGGAATCTTTGGGGAAAAGTTCTGAAGGTGTTAGAATAATAAAAGACAGTGCTGGTCCATTGCTTTGCAAGAAAGAATAACAAGAAACAGACGAAAAAAAATCCCCTTCAGTTCTGTAGGTATGTATTTATCAAAACAGCAGTACCAAGTAGGTACAAACAGAATTGGGAAGGAACAATTTAAAGGATATTAATGTAACATGATGTATTCATGTTGACAGGATTCAATTAAATTTGCCCTTAAGTATTTAGAAAACCTAGCCAGCTCAATCCGTGAACCATTAGCAAACATAGTACCTAACTTCAAAAAAGGAAAAATAGTCTATTGTAGGATTATAGATGAATCAGTATAATTTCAACATCTGGAAAGTTACTGGAACAAATTATTAGTCATTATATAGTAGGTACAGGGAAGATAATAAAGTAATAAAAACAGCTAGTATGGTTTTGTCAAAAACAATCACATCAACATACTCTAATTACTTTCTTTGATGGGATTTCTGGGTTAATCAGCTATGGGAATAGATAGGACTGATTTTGACTTCAGGCAAGGTTTCTGACACTGTCCCATAAAGGAGTCCATAAATAAATTAGGACAATATGATCTAGATGAAATTAAGACAAGTTGCATTACTAGTTGGAAATGACACTTAAAGCTGAGTTATCAGCGTCTGACTGTCAAGGAGGGTGGACAGTGCAGGGCCTGGTTTTGTTCAATGATTTCATAAATGAATTGGTAATGGACTAACAAGTGTACTTCATATAATTTGTGGAGGAAATATGAGATTTGGAAGCATTTTGAACAATGTGAAAGAAAGATTGTTATCTTGGAAAATTTGAGATGTTTTGTATCACTGTGCTGAAATTCCATAATGAAGTATAAAAAGCTTAGTGGCGGGGAGTGAAATGCACAAATACTAAATGAGGATAAAGGACTAGGTATTTATTCCGAAGAGCAGTATCTGAATGCCATAGTGGACCACAGACTTTTTCAGCTACAAAAATGTTTTTGAAAAATAAGCTTCAGATGTTATTCTGGTTGTATTAACCAGAATGCCATATGCAGTGTATGTAAGTTAATAATTTTACTCTGGACCTGATGAAGACTTGACTACAAAGTAATGTGTCCATTCTTTGGCTCCGCAGTTTAGAAAAGAACTTAAAATTATAGCATGCTCAGAGGAGAGTAGCAAAATTACAAAAGGTATGGAAAAACCCCCTTTGAGCTGAGAAGACATTTAATTGATTTCATCTAAATGGTGGAACACATGATAACAGACTTTCAGTATGTAAAAGACTTATAGTCAAGACATCCATGTGGATAAACAAGTAGTAATTAACTTAGTTTTAAAAATAAAAGAAAAAAAAAAACAACCCAGAAGCAACCAACCAATCAAAAATCAAAGCCTAGTGTTTTAGATGTGGTATTGGGAAAAACCTTTACCTTTGTGAATGAAATGCAGGAAAGCTGACTAACAGAAAATGTGTGGATTTGCTTTCGCTGAGGGTTTTTAAGAAAAAAATCTGTCCTGAATAGTCTAGATGCACTTAACTTTGCTTTTGGGATAGGCGAGTGTCTTAATTACTCCTGTACACTTGGCCAGCCTTACTTTTTAATGATTCTTTGCAAAATTCTATGTTAAAATTCTGATTTAGCCCTCATCTCTATTCTTTTTAAACTTCTATTTAGTTTAATATGCCTTTTTAATTTGGTCTTTGTGTCTGGGGAACTGGACAGTTTACTTCAAATACGATGCCTTCCTAATTAATCAGTTATTCCAAATAGGTTTACACATACAGAGGCAGAGAACAGAACTTCTGAATCATCTTAGGGTGAGTCACTTGCCAGACTGCTGCTATTTATTACTCCACAGATACTCTCTCTACAGTTTTGCATGAGCACTTTTCTGTCTTGTGGATGCTCCCAGATATGCATCTGGAGCACCGCAGTGTATGTGCTGTGGACTGAGAATATCACCTCTCCAGGCTTTGCTGTTGTTTATTTTGGGGCTATTTGATGGAAATGGCAGCCACTGTATCTGAACACATCACATTAAAGCTAGCTGGAATCACAAATTTTGTCCTGTAGGCAGTTCCGGTATTTTGACATTTGTTTTCTGTCTGTCTCCTTTACGAGATTAGATCTCTATGACATTGGTTTCATTTAGGTGAGACTGCAGTGCCTTATGGAAGATGTAGTTCAGACAGGCTAACAGGTATTTTACCACTGTCTTAGAACAAATTGCACTAGGTATTCCATTTCTTGCATGACTTTTGTACCACAATAATTATATAAGCTTCGATAGGGTTATTCCTGATTTGTGCCTGTATAAGCAAGAGAACCATAAGCAGATTGTCTCAAACTGTGTGATTCAGTGAGAAAATGGCCTCTTTCATAACTGGGAAGGTTTATTTTAAAAAATATTTTCTAATTTAATTTAAAAGCTAGGAGATTAATATGAAAGAATAGATGGGCAGGTTCTATTTATAATGAAATTAATTTCCATAGATCTCCCCATCTTTGTTGCTTCAATAAAGGAAAAAGGGGAAAAAAAAAAGGATATTTGGCTGGAGTGAGGAAAAAGACATTGCTTCAGGAGCTGCAGTAATTTAATCTTTTGTTTATTTTGCTCCTGTACAGCTGACGGGTGATCCTTAGGGGTATTCTGGCTTTTGAGCAGGATTCTTCTGTTTTTCACAGTTGAAGTGATTATGTAAAAG
This sequence comes from Phalacrocorax carbo, assembly GCF_963921805.1. NCBI lineage: Eukaryota > Metazoa > Chordata > Aves > Suliformes > Phalacrocoracidae > Phalacrocorax > Phalacrocorax carbo. The sequence goes on from NC_087514.1 coordinate 29,243,652, forward strand.
AGTTGTTTGTTTTGGGTTTGTTAGGGTTTTTTTTTTTATTGTTATTTCTGGCAAAACAGTCACATTTTCCCTTTAATACATTCTACTCTGGTTGTAACAGTTTATTTATTCTGAAAAGTGAATAGTAGACCACCATGTCATGTTGTTTTTCAATGGAAGTTTACTAAAGCTATAAAGTTCCTTGAAAGCATTTAAGGATTTGCTGTTTTGTGGATAACAAAAGCAACCTCGTGCAAAACTTCTGTCCATTTAAACAACAATAGCAGTCATATTTCTTCATCCATTGCAGTGTTTTTGGTTCTGGTCCAACAAATGACAAGTTTAGTTTTCATTATTCATTTATCTGCATCGATTAGTTTTGCATTTCACTTCTCTTTGAGATCAGATATTTCAACCTGTTTTGTTTTTTCTTTTTTAACATGGCGATGTCCAGTAGGTAAATGGTGGGAATCTTCAAATCTGTTTTATACTTGTTTTACTTTATAGCAAAATCTGCACAGATGCTTTATGTGTGTTTTCGTGGGTCTTACTTGCAGATGTTCTTCTTTTACATGGGAAGTCACAATTCAATATTTACCTTTTTCTTCAGTCCTCAGCAAGAATAAATTACTCTGCCTTCATTTCCTTTCCTTTTTCAGAAGAGCGTGGGCAGAAAAACCTAGAAAATCAGCTTCTAGGAGAGGGATACCAGAAAAAGTACCTGTCTAGTGGAAGGTCCATGTGAGCTCTCTTCCTTTTGCTAACATAACTACCACTAAAATGTTTCTGTTGGTGGGGAAGCATGGAAGGTCACTGTCCTACCATTCATAGGCCCTGAGAGCACTGAGCTAAAATAGGAGCACCTTATCCATCAGACCATCCCTGCTTTCTGTTCCACATAGCTCCTCAATCATTTTGATCTGCGTCTGCATCTACCATAGCTAGATTTTGACTTGTCAGTCTACTTCTAGTAGTAAAAGTCAAGCAGCACTAATGCCAGTCTCCCTGCTGCAGAGCTACAGCTACTGTGTCGGCTTTTATCTGTGACTTTAAAACTCCTCAGGGTTTTGTCCCTGTTATTCAGTATAATTACATATTTTAAGCACTATGTAACTTTTGGCAGTACCGGTTTATATAACAGAGTGTAGAAAGAATATTTTCTGATAGCATTGGTAGTTCCTATATTTTCATGAAGCAGGATGATGTTTCAATTTATTTGTTTGGATTAGTGATAAAGTAAAATCTTATTAGAGAAAGCTTTATTATACTGCAACCTCGAGTAAAGCAGACATGCAGTTGATTAAATAATTTACTCTTTCCCCTTTTTCTTATCTTTAATTGAATCTAGCCCATCTCAGTTGGACAAACGGGTCTTTGAAGTTTTTCCTTTATATCAGCTTTCATGTGTGGCAACAAAACAAAATACAGTTAATATATAACCAGGTTTGAATCTTATTATGGACCATTCCAACAACAGTAATTAAATGCAATATTAAAAATGGACAGTATAAAGATTGGTGATTCTTTCTCCAATACTTTGATGTAAGTCTTGCAACATGGAGGACCAGTTTCTTCCCTCCATTGCACCTGCAGAAGCAGGAATAATTCCACTAAAGACATCAGGGTTAATGAGGGGAAGATTGGGTCTGCTGTTTGCCCAAGGTCTGTGAAGATGGGGGGAGGGGCCTGTATTATGGATATCCTGATTTTACAATGAGTAAAGTAACTGAAAAATATTGAAAATAATATTTAGTAAGTCTTCCCTTAAAATCCCGGGATTTTAAGACCTCTTTACTTTGAAATTCCTGGATAAAAGCCATATAGTGCCTATTAATAAAAGAGTCATGGGAGTAGTTTGGGTTTAGTCAGAGCTAGCATGACCTCTTGCTTGGTCCAAAAAACCAAAGAGACGTTTTAGACAAAGGTGACAAGGGTGAGCAGGAATTGAGAGAACAGAAATGAAATAAACTTTCTATTATCAATTATCTGGTCTGTATGTAGAACGTGCTGTGGGTTCAGTCAGCAAAATTAGCTCTGCTCTGGCATTCTTGCACGTGGCATCGCTCAGAAGTCCAAAAGCCATGTGGAGACGGTTGTGCTGCTTTCTGATTTGATCTGACTCTGCAGTTGGGTGTCATTAATGAGCCTTCCAAGGAGAGACACAAAGCATCGGGAATGGGGGAAGAAGAAAGAAGGAGGAGTTGTGAACAGGGTCAAAAGCAAGAAAATGGATCAAAGGCACAAAGCTGATAAATATCGCAAAATGCTTGAGGGCTGGAAGGTGTCTTTGAAGATGATCTAGTCCAACTGCCTTGCTCAAAGAAGGATCAGCTAAAGCAGGTTGCCCTGAGGCATGTCCAGCTGGATTATTAATGTCTCCAAAGATGGAGATTCCAAGACCTCTCTGGGCAACCTGTTCCAGTGCTTGCCCACCTTCACAGGGAGAAAGGTTTTTCATATGTGTAAAGGGAATTTCCTTTATGTCAGTTTATGTCAATTTCATACAATCATTAAGGTTGGAGAAGACCTCTAGGATCATCAAGTCCAACTGTCAACCCAACACTACCATGTCTCCTAAACCGTACCCTGAAGTGCCACATCTACAGTCATTTAAATACCTCCAGGGGTGGTGACTCCACCACCTCTCTGGGCAGCCTGTTCCAATGCCTGACCACTCTTTCAGTGAATAAATTTTTCATAACACCCAATCTAAACCTCCCATGATGCACCATGAAGCCATTTCCTCTTGTTCTATTGCTAGTGACTTGGGAAAAAAGAGGCCAACATCCACCTTGCTACAACCTCCTTTCAGGTAGTTGTAGAGAGTGATAAGGTGTCTCCTCAGCCTCCTCTTCTCCAGACTAAACAACTCCGGTTCCCTCAACTTCTCCTCAAAAGACCTGTTCTCCAGACTCTTCACCAGCTTCACTGTACTTCTTCGGACATGCTCCAGTAATTCAAAGTCCCTCTTGTAGTGAGGGGTCAAAACTGAACACAATATTCAAGGTGTGGCCTCACCAGTGCTGAGTACAGAGGCATGATCACTTCCCTACTTCTGCTGGCCACACTATTCCTGATACAAGCCCGGATGCTGTTGGCTTTCTTGGCCACCTGGGCACACTGCTGGCTCATATTCAGTCAGCTGTCGACCAACACCCCCAGTTCCTTTTCTGCTGGGCAGCTCTCCAGCCACTCTCTCCCAAGCCTGTTGCGTTGCATGGGGCTGTTGTGACCCAAGTGCAGGACGCGGCACTTGGCCTTGTTGAACCCCATACAGTTGGCCTCAGCCTGCCCAGGTCCCTCTGCAGAGCCTTCTTGCCCTCAAGCAGATCAACACTCCTGCCCAACTTGGTGTCATCTGCAAACTTACTGAGGGTGTACCGATCCCCTCATCCAGATCATTGATAAAGATATTAAACAGATCTGGCCCCAAAACTGAGGCCTGGGGAACACCACTTGTGACTGGCTGCCAACTGCATTTAAGTCCATTTACCACAACTCTCTGGGCTCGGCCATCCAGACAGTTTTTAACCCAGTGAAAAGTATGTCCATCCAAGACATGAGCAGCCAGCTTCTCTAGGAGGGTGTGGTGGGAAATGGTGTCAAAGGCTTTACTTAAGTCCAGGTAGACAATATCCACAGCCATTCCCTCGTCCACTGGGCGGGTCACCCTGTCATAGAAGGAGATCAGGTTGGTCAGGCAGGACCTTCCTTTCATGAACCCATGCTGGCATTTCATTTGTACCCATTGCTTCTTCTCCTGTCCCTGGGAACCACTAACAAGAGTCTGGTTTCCTCTTCTTACTCCTACTCATCAGTTATTTATATATATTGGTGAGATCCTTCCTGAATCTTCTTTTCTCCAGGCTGAACAGTCCCAGCTCTCTCAGCCTCTTCTCTTATAGTAGGTGCTCCAGTCCCTTAATCGTCTTCATCGCCATTCTCTGGACTTGCTCCCATTTGTCTATGCCTCTCTTGTACTAGGGAGTCCAGAACTGAACACAGTAATCCATGACATGGTAGGAAATGTATTCAAGTTGTGGAAACAGGAATCTGCAAAAAAAGAGGCAGCATCAGGAGCATGGCAACTGTACCTGAGTGAGGAACAGCCTGGACTAGTGATCTATATCCATGTGGTCCTAAGCAGAGCTAGCTCAGGTGTTTTTGCAACTTCAGCAGAAGTTTTGTGGGAAGGGGAATGTTTTGGGTTTGTTTTTTTTTTTTCCTTTTGATCCCCAAAAACCAAAACTACAGAGGAAATAGCGAGAGTAAACAAGGAGGAGAATTCTGGAGTATGGGCTTGTCTTTTTTCCTTCACCCAGGAGTGGTTTGCCCACATTTATATGAATGCACATGGAGTTTGTGAGAGGAGGAAGAATTAGAAGAATGAGAAAATGTCTCCAACATATTCTATGAGTGTATTTAGTGTCTTCTGTGGGCTCTGAGAAAGTGCAGTGTGAGTTGAGCCGAGTGCAAAAGATCTGTGCCTATACTGCCACAATGCTGAGTTTGATCTGATGTATTTTATATCTCAGGAGGGCTTTTTTAATTCAGGCTTAGCTCTGTGTGAAGCAGGTACATCTTGGCTAGCTCATAGGGTGGCCAGAGCGAACTCACGTTCTCCCATAATGCACTGTGTAGACTCATGTGGGCCATTGCCAGAAAGGCTATTATCTACTGTGGAAGCTGTTGGCATGGAAAAGGCAGGGAAGGAGCTGAGTTAAGTGAGTGAGTGAGTACTGCACTCAAACTTGGTGCTTTGAAATCCCAAGGCAGGTAGTGAAAGAGGAGAAAAGGTAACACTTCCTTGGAGTTTGTAGAGAGGTCAAATGGGGTATAAGTAGGAGTAATCCAGAACTGTGTAAAAGTTGAACAAAGCAGAGGCAAAGTTTTGAATGTGAGTCTAAGGAGGCACAGAAGGCAGGTGGATGACAGCCTGGAAAGCTTTAGGAAGAGTATCAATCAGGTTTTCAGAGACAAGTGGGCAAATAAATGGAAGCAAACTATACAATCACATAAAAGAATATAAAGTACCTGCTTTTTAAGAAGGAAGACTGTTTAAATAGCTGTTTCATGAAGGAATCTCTGATTCTTCTAAACTCAAAATGTATTGCAATTTATTTAATTCACAAAGAAGCGGTGGTGAAGCAAAGTGCTGTTGATATCAACTATTTCTATATTCCTAGTTCTTTATAATCAAAGGGCAAAGATACAAAGTTGAAGATTTTTCCAGCTGCAGTTTCTCCCTTTACAGTATAATCATCACACAGCTGCTTTAGAGCATACTTCAGGTTGATCATATGAATTTAGTTCTGCTGATGGCTGCCTGCGTGTTTTTATTTGAGAAAGCTTACACATGTCATTCTGTAATGGTTCCTATTTTCATTTTAGGTCAGTATGCTTATGACGGCAAACAGCTATAAATGGCACCACCAGGTGCAGGCGTAAGAAATGAAGTAGAGAAAAATCTCATCATAATATACCCTCAAGTTTTCCCCTTGACAGCAGAGTTTCTCTTCTGCAAGACACAAACCCTATATTTCCAAATAAGTCATCATAACACTCCTGAAAAAAGATGTTATATTGCAGAATCATCGTTTGTGAGGCTCTTGGTCTTTCATAGTGGAAGTCTAAAGCCTGTTACATGATTGGAAGTTGGTGGGGACTTGAGGTTGTGATGTGCTATGGATGATCTTTGGGCATGTTTGGGTAAACGTACCAGGTTACATGGTAACCAGCAACAGTAGCACAGGTGTCCTTTTCTGGTCTGAGACAGATCTGACTATAAACTTAAGTTCTGACTTTCATGCTGCTTTAGGATAAGCAATAGGTAGCTCAGTTTTGTATTTGTTCTTCGAGTGGAAACATTCAAGTGCATACATGTTCTGTAAACTCCACAGAGCTGTCATCAGCCTCCAGATGCCAATCCACTAGCTGCTTGTGTTTTTTAAAATTCTGATGTCTACTTTTCTTTGTGTTAAAAAAAAACCTTAAGAGTTTTGGTTTAGTTTGGGCATTTATCTCCCCCCCCCCCCCCCCCTGAAATGGAGAAAAATATTTGGCAAAATGATTTTGGAATTATTTACAAATATGAGTAATTTATAAAAAGTGAACTGGCAGCAAGGCAAGCACCTTAAACCATATATGGCTTATGTGTCCTGCACAGTGTAGGTGAGGAAATAACCATCAGAATGCTTTGCACACATCATAGGTATACTGCAAAATGTCTTCTACACGCATATATTGGAACCTATTTAGAGCCAACTTAAATTTTTGGTTTAGAAATACCTTTGTTTATGAAGATCTTATATAAATTTAAATACGTACTATTTTACTATTCTTGTCTTTTGTGTCTTCCATCATACTCATATCCCACTTCCTTCTTTCTCCTTTCCTCCCTGTGAACCCATTTCTGAAGTTTCCCCAGACATCCAGCATTTCATGATGTACAGCAGAGGGTTCTGGGTGTTAACGTGAGGTGCGATGGCTCCCTTTGCTTAAATCTTTTGTGCATTATGTTTTGACCATGGAAGTCACCTGACACAAGCGAGTTTATCCCAAAGGTCTGTGAGCTTGCATGGCAGTAGCTGGGTGAACTGTGGATGTCAGGTGATCAAATGTTCTAAGAAAGATTCTTGAAAGGATGAAGTAATGGTATAACCTGTATGAAACAGCAGAGGAAACTTTGAGTCAAATTTGTTATGAAATTAGATATCACTCTAATTGGTTAAAATTGCATGTCATTCTTAACTGAGGTTAACTCGATTTTTTTTGGTAATATTCCATCACAAGTATCGGCAGTATTTCCCTCTGTGGGATGTGCAGTTTCTCTAATTTACATATTCTCATATCTTAGAGTTGTCAGGTTTCCTAGACACTTCAGCTGTATCAGTTCTGCTTTGCTTTTGCTTGAAGTAATGCTGAAGTGTGTATTGGCTGGGCTGTATTGTAAAATACTGGTGTGGCATCCTTGTGCAGTTTTCAGAGGTGGGATTTTTAATCTGATCTATAATATATAGCTGCATATTATGTTTCAAAAGCAATAGCAGAATATTACATTATTTTAAAATCACTTTTATCATAAAATTAAAAGAGAGACAACCTTACAACTGAAAATCAGATTTCATCTTTCTTTTGTGTTTCTGGGCTTTCTTTGTCTGCATCTGTACTGAAGATGGTACTGTCAAGGTAGCTGGAACTGGATCAGAAACTGATCTGCCTTGACAGTTGTACCATCTGGAAGCTCTTATCTTTTGTAATTGAAAGATGTATTTGGATTTTTTCAAATAAGAGATATTTTGATTGAGAGTCACAGCTGTGGCCAAGTAGTGCTTGGCACATCTTAAGTAGTGAATGGTGCAAACATTACTTCAAGCCAGGTTGGTTTCCCATAAAGCCAGTCTCTGAGCACAGGTGAAGACTCTAAGTGGTGTGATTTGACTTGCTCTGGTTGCCTGTGTTCCCAAACGACTTTTAGGACAGCAGTGGTTTTGCTTTCTTTTGTCTGGCTTTCCCGCCTGATATATGTTTTTTAGCTGGGGCTGGGGAGAGCTCAGTGCAAGCTGAAAGGAGTGGAAGGCTGAATATATTTCATGCTCCAAAAATGTGTGAGAGTCACTATTCCTCCTCACTGTCTGGAAAGCACTGAACTTAAATAGGAGTCTGCACTGTTATCAGTAATTATCATTGCACAATAGATTGGAGGGAGGGGCGGAGGCGGTCAGCACTGTAATACAAATGTCCTAGCTGGACTTCTTCCTAAGTAGTATGGAGCTTGCACCACTTCCAGCAATGGGCTGCCATCAAGTCTGAATTGATCTTGGGTATAGCAGAACAGTTTGCTAAGCTGTTGTCCTAGTCCAAAACAAGGATTACCAAACTGTGGCATACCTTTTTTCACAATTCTTGTACCATCTATTTCAAAGCAGCATGCGAGATAATAGTAGTAAAACAATAATATGACATCTTGCTCGTCTATTCACAGAGGAGATGAATGACAGATGTTGGGTGGCCAGTAAATGGCCCCTCCTGCACCTGTGCAGAGTTTGGCACAGAGATATGCCAGCTACCACCATCGCCATATGGAAGAGCTGAGACAGGAGACTTCCTAAATGTGCATGTGGCTCAGCACTGACCCTGCAGGAGTGGCTGCTCGTTATACAGGGGAATCCCTGTGGAAAAAAAAAAAAAGACATGTTAGAAAATGCCAACCAAGGGGGGCTAGTCAGAGACCTATGAGGCATTTCCATGTGTTTTACCAATAATTGCCTTGCTTTCACATGCTTGGTTTTGGTTAAAGAAGCCTATGGCACAACTGCGGAAGTAAAACACACAGTTTAACTAAGGTCAGTCAGCCTTAGGTGATTCCTTTCCACGTAGCGTTTCGCTGGGACTTACGAGACACGAAATCAACATGCATGAAGGGTGGCATCACACTGTCAGCATTGTGTCCACATCACACTCCACATTTTATTCAGAGCACTCATTTTGAAGGATTCTTTAAAATGAAATTAAAACATATAGTGGAATTTGAGGAGGCTTTTGCAGAATATGCTCATTAGGTGGCACTACAGCAGTGAAGAGACATGATAACCTTTAAATCATTCTCATCATATTTGACTCATCTAACCCCTGTGGATGTATTTTTAATGGCAGTGACTATCATAGGTCTGAGCATCTTCTTCACACTCCAATTTTATGTCATGTTTGTGCTTCTACCTGTGGTCTGCTACACTAGATAATTCCAGGGGACTATCTAGTCTGGATGCTAAATATGACTAGTACTGAATTGTTCTTTTAGTGTTAAAAAATGAAAAGGAGAAAGAGCTACACATGGATAAAAGAATTAGAGCAAGTAGTACTTGAGGAAGGTATAATCTGTTTATGTTGTCCTGGTTTCAGCTGGGATAGAGTTAAATTTCTTCGTAGTACGGAAGCAAAGCAAAACAAGGAATTCATTCACTCCTTCCCATGGGCAGGCAGGTGCTCACCCGTCTCCAGGAAAGCAGGGCTCCATCACATGTAACGGTTACTTGGGAAGACAAACACCATTACTCCAAACATCCCCCCCCTTCCTCCTCCTTCCCCAAGCTTATATACTGAGCATGACGTCATATGGTATGGAATATCCCATTGGTCAGCTGGGGTCAGCTGCCCTGGCTGTGTCCCCTCCCAGCTTCTGGTGCACCTGGCAGAGCACGGGGAGCTGAAAAAGTCCTTGACCACTGTAAGCGCTACTTAGCAACAACTAAAACATCTCCACATTATCACCACTGTTTCTAGCAAAAATCCAAAACACAGCCCCATACTAGCTACTACGAAGAAATTTAACTATCCCAGCTGAAACCAGGACAATGGTAAATTATGTTGGTAGTAAAAAGATACCATGAACAATTTATAGAAATAAATACATTCTTGAATTTGGTGTTACTTTAGTGTTCCATCCTGCCAATGAAATAATTATATGTAAATTATTCTTGTATCTTATCTCAACAGTGGAAAGTAACCAAAGAGTTGGGGCCGCATTTATACTCTTTTGTAGACTTCTGACTGATCAGTTAGAGCTAGTGTACCGTGGAGCATTAGAGATCAAGTGCCATAGAGATCGAGCAGTGCTTGATACTGGTTTCAATGGCAACACACCCCAGACTGTCACTCTGTAGCTTTCTGTAGTGTTACTCCTACTGTTTTTTCTACATTATTTGCCTTAATTCTGAACAGGGTTCATTGCATTTGTACATACCTCCATGTACTGTGTCTACTTGCATTTTTCACAGTTACGTATGCAGCTACAAAGCTGGCACCACCGAAAAGTGACACTGAGCTACCTTTAATACTCAAATATTGCCTGATTACTATAGCTTTTTTTTTTTGACATGTTCATGGAAAATATTGAACTTTGAGCAAAGTGTAAATAATTCTATCTTGCTGTCACATTTTGAAGAGGCATACAGAAGGTCAAAGTGTTCCTGCAGACCTGAAGCATTGAAAAGTTGATGAAGGGCATCGTCTGCAGAGACAGGATCGAGTAACTCATGAAGGACTAAAACAAAGTAGTTTTCTGGCCTGGACGTTGTTGGGCTGAACAACGTTGTAACTAGTTAAGCAGAATTGAAACTTATACCTATTATTCAATTAAAAATAGGCATAAAAATGGACTTTGAGGCATTATAAAAGCTGTGATTTAAAGAGAACACTATTTCTTGAAGTATTTTTTCTGACAATTTTTAAAATTCATTCTTTCTATGATGTTGAATGGTTTGAAGTAGTCTCCCAAACTGGATTATTATGCAGATTTGAAGGTGAGAACGTCAAAGAAAAATCAATATTTGCAAACATGTTAGTGCTTGTTCGTAGTATTTTGAGACATTGCCCTGATGTTGTGTGATTGATCAGACTAGAGGAAAGTATTTTCTTCATCCAAGCTGCTGAATTTCATTGTGATGGATGCGACAAACAAAGCTGTCCTTCTGCATTGACCTTTCTGAAGCTGAACATGTCAGATTCTCATCACAGATAGTGTTGCTTAGAGGTTCTTTGTCAGATCCCTTGTCACTGAGATTGTGTTTGAATTGTGGTCAGTAAAATATAGGATAATAAAAAACTTGAGCATTATTTGGGCATTATCTGAAAATATAACTCTCAAATCATCTATCACACTATTACATATCAGAAAGTTGATGAAATTTTTGCCAGAAAAATCAGGTGAAATGAGAACTGTCTTTCCAAAACACTGGTCATAGCATATTTAAATTCTGAAAATATTAAAAAGGTAGGATTTATCAATTCTTGATCAAATTGACTGTAAGCAGTTGACACCAAATCTAACTTGGTGCCAGTCTTAGGCATTTCACAAGAGTTAACATCTGGTGAGGCCACTTTAATCCCCATTTTAATAGTATCCCATTTAAATAATAAACTTCTGACTTTCCTGTGCTTTAAGCTAAGCCTTTCCTCATGTGCTAGTCTGCATGAATTTGTAACACACAGGGGAGGACATCTGGGTCTGGATTTAATTCCATGTTTCCACAACCAAGTGTTAAAAAAACAACATAAACTTAAGACTTTGTGAAAACCAGTGTGTTTGCAGTTCATTTTATTAATCGAAGCACAGTTATCAACAAGAGCTTGGGTGTTATAAGCAACATTAAAAGCATTACTTTGATACATTAAAGTGTAGTGAAACACAGACTTCTTTTTCTAAGTATGTACAGGTTTTGTTGTAAAGATAGAAGATATTAAAATGCAAGCCAAGCCATTGTTACTGGGATCAGTTACAGTAAAATGATAGTATTTAAGGTGTCATATGGATCTATGGGCCTTGTCACTGATAATAGGACATGAAAAATGCCTGGTGAGAACTGTGCTTGTGGACACTCCCTGCCTAAATTTAAAGCTTCTGCCTAGCTGCCAGTTCTGTTGGGTTTTTTATGTAGTAAAAAACTACAAAGTATATACCATAATAAAACTTAATGCCAGAGTGAAATGAAATGCAGTATGTTTTATCAAATGAAAGGCTTTTTAAACAATAGAACAGGGGGAATAGTACCTGTGAAGGACAGCAGGTAGAGTCAAGTGATAATCGTTAAGGTATTTTGAAACTATAAGAGAGTTAATGTAACAGTAATGAAGTAAAATGTAAACACACTGTGAAATTCATAACTCATTTCTGTCTGATTTCTGTCGTCAACAAACACAGTGGATGCATGTAAGGTGTTACAGGTTAATCAGACTAGTACATGTAGAGTCAGTCTGCAATTCCAGTTGGAAAAAATTCATGCTTTTTGTTTTGTTGCTTTATTAGCATAAAAAAGAGAAACAAGATACAGCGTTAGTGGCTAACAATATTTCTTATACCTTAGATCACAGAATCACAGAATGGTGGGGGTTGGAAGGGATCTCAAGTTCATCTCATCCAACTCCCCCAGCTTGAGCAGGGACACCCAGAGCAGGGGGCACAGGAGTGCCTCCAGGTGGAATTCTGACATTTCCAGAGAAGACTCCACAACCTCCCTGGGCAGCCTTTTCCACTGCTCTGTCACCCTCAAAGTGAAAATGTTTTTCCTCATATTGAGGTGGAACTTTCTGTGTTCCAATTTGTGCCCATTGTCCCTTCTGTCATTGGGCACCACTGAAAGGAGTACAGCCCCATTATCCTCACATCCACCCTTTAGATCTTTCAAAGTATTGATAAGATCCCCCCTCAGTCTTCTCTTCCTCAGGTAGAACAAACCCAAGTCTCTGAGCCTTTCCTCATATGGGAGATGCTCCTGTCCCCTGATCATCTTCATAGCTCTCTGCTGGACTCTCTCCAGTATTTGCACTTTTGAACTGGGGAGCCCGGAACTGGACACAGTACTCCAAATGTGGTCTCACCAGGGCAGAGTAGAGGGGGAAGATAACCTCCCTCAACCTGCTGGCCACACTCCTTTTAATGAACCCCAGGATATTGTTGGCCTTCTTGGCCACAAGGGCACAGTGCTGGCTCATGGTCAGCTTGCTGTCCACCAGCACTCCTAGGTGCTTCTCAACAGAGATGCTTCCAGTAGTTCAGCCCCCAGCCTCTACTGGTGCATGGGTTGTTCCTCCCCAGGTGCAGGACCTTGTGCTTGCTCTTGTTGAATTTCATCAGGTTCCCCTCGGCCCAGCTCCCCAGCTTGTCCAGGTCTCTTTGGATGGCAGCACAGCCTTCTGGTGTATCAGCCACTCCTCCCAGCTTGGTATCATCAGCAAACTTGCTGAGGTTACACTCTATCCCTTCATCCAGGTCATTGATGAATACGTTGAACAGGTACAGACCCCTGAGGAACACCACTAGTGACAGGCCTCCATCCAGACTCTGCTCTGTTAATCACGACCCTCTGAGTTCTGTTGTTGAACCAGTTCTCTATCCACCTCACTGTCCACTCATCCAACCCACACTTCCTTAGCTTATCTATGAGGATGTTATGGGAGACAGTGTCAAAAGCTTACTGAAGTCAAGATAGACGACATCCACTTCTCTCCCTTTGTCGACCCAGCCCGTCACAGCATCAGAGAAGGCTATCAGGTTGGTCAAGCATGATCTCCCCTTGGCAAATCCATGTTGACTACTTCTGATAACCTTCTTGTCCTCTACATGCCTGGAGATGATCTCCAGGATGAACTGCTCCATCACCTTTCCAGGGATGGACGTGAGGCTGACTGGCCTATGGTTTCCAGGGTCTTCCTTCTTGCCCTTTTTGAAGACTGGAGTGACATTGGCTACCCTCCAGTCCTTGGGCACCTCTCCTGTCCTCCACAGTCTTTCAAAGATGATGGAGAGTGGCTTGGCAAGAACATCCGTCAGGTCCCTCAGCACTTGTGGGCGCACCCTGTCAGGGCCCATGGATTTGTGAGGATCCAGTTTGCTTAAATGATCTCTGACCCAATCCTCCTCAACCAACGGGAAGTCTTCCTTTCTCCAGATTTTCTCTCAGTCCTCTGGGGGCAGGGGCCTGAGGGCCAGCCTTAGCAGTAAAGACTGAAGCAAAGAAGGCATTCAGTAACTCTGCCTTCTCTGCATCCTGTATCGTATTGTACTATTTATGTATGTGGGCTCTTGTATTGTTCTCATTCCTTATTTTTATTCTAATTTGAGATTTTTTTTAAACTGGTCATATTCACAATCAGTAAAGTTTAGTCACGTGCAACTATCTGTGAAGATATGCATTTTATGTATATATTTGTATATTTTATAATTCTCCAGAGTAGTAATAAATAGTATACAGTACAAAAATATGGTTTTATTTGGAAAAAAACAACCCTTCATGATATAACCATCCTGGCCATTTAGAATTATATAATGAAGATACACATTATGTAGCCTGTGTATGGTTCCACCTGACCTACTGAGCTATCTTTCTGAAGAGCCTTGATTTAATTTTCCAGGCTTTTGATTTTAACAGAAGCATTTCCAGATTATAATTTGTTGCTGTCAGCTGACACTGAATATGTGTTCAAGTCCACTATTAAGTTTCTCAGTCTACTTCTGAGATTCTTCTCTGGACTTAAACAGCTGAAGCTATCACTTGAGGACTTCTGAGGATTTATTGTAATTATCCATGTTATTCATCTCTTTGTGACATCTATGGGCCTTGCAAAAACTTAAATGTATTCAAGATTTTACATACAAGGGCATAGAAGGTGGTTAAAAGATTTGCTCTTTTGAATCACAGGGGTGAGTGCCTCCCTTGGTTGCCTGCTGTTCTATATAGGACCCTATCTTGTTTGCATTGCTGTGTTCTTTTTCCTAATTGTTCTGAGTTTATGCTTTTTAAGCAGTTCATATTGACATTCACTGTAGTATCTGCTGTCATGAGCAATCGCATGTGAAGAAGTCGGACCCAGGAAAACAGGAAAATGTAACGTGACAAAGTTGAGTGTTAGCAGGGCTCAGACTGGGAAAAGAATTTTAAAAAATCATGTTCCAAATCTTCATTCTTTTTACAGGGAGGGGAGAACAGGGCATTTATCAGCACAGCTTATACAGTGCCTTCAGTTTACACTCAGAAATATGGAAAAGACCAGTTTGTGACATCTACTCTCTTCAGGTTTTGTCAAGCTAAATAAGCTCTTTGAGTAGCTGGTTCACCACAATCTTTGAAAAGTACTGTCAGATTCCTGGTGCCAAGGAGTCATCAAATTTTCCATTATGGTCTTTTAAATAAAGCATTTGCTCATATAGTTGGGTCTTCTGTACCACAATCCTTTGCAATAGTCTGGTAGACTAGAGGCATGTTTGAAGCTCTCTGACCTCTGCAGAAATACTATTGTATAGGAGGAATGCTACTTGAAGCAGCGGGAATGCCTCCACAGCGAAGAGCACAAGTAACACTCTGGATTTGTATTCCAGTGGTTAGAACAGGAAATGGGAGAATGGGACCAAGACTGCTTATTGCTCTTTCTGTGAAAGAAATTTTCATGCGTATCTGTGTAATCTACAGATCTTTCTAAATAAAAAAAAAATCTGAATTCAAAGCAACCCAAGGAGTCTGGGATAATGCCTATGCTATCCAAGGAAAATGTCTTTGTCTGTAAAAATAAAGCAGAGTTACACTATTGGTACAGCACTAAGACCAGTTAGGGAATCAGGTATTGTACAATAACTGGTTTAAATGAATCCTGGGATATATAAGTTTCAAGTAACAGCTTTTCAACCATGAAAATATCTGGTAGAAGAAAAATTTGAAAAAATTGTATGAAACTGTTGTTCACATTTCTGTAAATTCACTGAAACTGGGAAATATTTCATTATATTATTAAGTATAGTGAAATTCTGGATAAACCGAAGCTTTGGAGGGAAATTTCTGTATACCCTAGCAGAGATTTTTGATGGGCTTTTTTTCAATGAGTGTATGCAAAAGTACTGGAAAAATAACTCAAATTCCTATATCTATAACACTAAAATAGGCAAAGATTCATTTTTAAGAACAGGTCTATTTGGATGTTATTTAAAAATAAGTTTCAAAGATCTTTCTTTCCTGGTATTTCATAGGTGGTAGCAGAATTTTACTGGGAGAGAGTTGAAGGTAATTGAATTTTGTGAGTTAAAAGATTAACAAATAACAAAGCATTTTCATATGCATATTTTTGTTGATTTATTTTCATATATATACATATCTAGTTATTTATTTCAATTGATTTTAATTATTCATTGAAATAACCCACACCATGCTAATTGGTATTGCATATTTTGTAATACTAATACAGTAGAAATATATTTATTTGCTTAGGATTATGAGAAATTTGGAGTTATTTTGGGAAATTAATATATGATCCAAAGTATAGTGCAGGAACACATCTGTAAAGCTAGTGAGTAATACAAGAGTCACAGCACAGATTTTTAAAGCTCTATTATTTAAAAAAGTATGAGGATTTTATTTCTAAAAGAGAAGACAAACGATGAATTAGCTAACATTTAAATGCACCTTATCAAGTGTGTGCTAATATCTGAACATGGAAATACATGATAACAGTATATGAGCTTTCATCCATGTGGTTGAACTTAAATCATGACTTAAATTGTCCTGAAACCTTCCTTAGTGGGTATTTTATGTAATTACAGAGCATTGCAAACGTCAAGGTGAAAGCAGTTCCATCAACTTCAGGAACTTCAAAGTTTCAGCATAAGAGTTTGTTGTGATGAATCAGGAGGAAGCACAGTTTGTGTCCAAAAGAGTTTCCTCCTCTCCTCTCCATCTCCTGTCAGAGGCTTGATGGGACAGTTCTTTGCCTTAGGTCTGCTTCAGTTCATCATCCGTGAAAGGAGATTACCATTATTTTCCTATCTGATCTGCTATAAGAAGAAATCCTTTAAGATTGTGAAATATTCAGAGAAACTAATTTTTAAGGCAGTGTAACCTCTGATAGATTTTTATGTGTACATGTCCATGCTGCGCTGAATTAACCTCTTTGTAATAAAACTTTTCCAGTCTTGTGTGGAAATTAAATTTTAAGTCTGAGTATTTCAAAATTAGGTTCTGCGCCTTTCTAGAAAAGAACAGCTACTCTAGAAGCCTTTCGGAATGGCAGAATAGTGCCTGAGGGTACCAGATCCCTAGTACATGGGGAAGCACTTGAGTTTTAAGCAGAATTTTCAACACATGATATGAGAATCAAAACAGCATTTCCAAAATGTCAGATACTTTCCTGGTGTTACAAGTTTTCAATATTTAAAGTTAAGAAGGAAAAGAGAACATAAAAATTAGGGTCAGGAAAAGAAAAAAGAAGTTTTATCATACATTTCTATTATAATGCTAATTGTGCATTACTTGTCACTATCTGAAATGTTGCAAGACCTTCACAAGATTGGGAAGGTCTATATATTATTTTCACTCTAATTAGTTTTAAGGATTTTACAAGGTTTAGTGCAAGTGTTCCGTTATGAAAAGTGACACATACAGACTTGGTTTGTCAGCTGCCCTATGTGCCCTACAGAAATAAACAAAATAAACAGCTCATTCTGAGCCTGAAAGCTGATTTTAATATTTCTTTTTTTTAATCATATGACAGAGAACTGGCTTTGGTTAAGTTTGAAGGGATTTATATGTGTTTTCCACCTGTCTAGACCTTATGTGTACAAATGAAGCTGTTTATATAAACAGCCATTGTGCCAATACATCATCCCAGAACTCGGTAGCAGACTTTTGATCCATTTCTCTTGGATACTTCTTCCTACAAAGCAGTTCGGTGCTCATTAAAACCACATGAATCTTTTCCAGTTCCCTCCAACCACAGACTGGTCTGTATTAGTCCTTCTGCAGACCTATGCCCTGTTATTTGTCTGTCCCCATTGCTCATTTTCATTAAGGCTGTGTATTTAAGTGATATGAGTTGCTCCCTGGAGGCATCAGCTGCTGGAACTCCCAAACTCTTACGACTCATATCACTTAAATATACAGCTTTTGCTTACAGTAAGCATTACTTTTTTGCTGTCACAACCACATGGGTTTTGTGGGGCTGAGATAAAGTGAACAGGCACAAAAGAAATTTCTATGATCTAGAAATGATTTCTAGATCATGAGATGCAAAAATGCAAGTCTAATAGCTACTGCCATGGTGATTGTACAAGTATCCCATCACATCTTCCTCTTCATGAAGAATTATTATCTCAAAGAAGATTGTTAATTCTAGGATGAAAATAATGTGAGACCTGCTCTCAGAGAAGACTGCTGATCATCCTGCTTTCATAGTAAAGGTCATAGGACTTCCCTGAACTAATTCTGCTTTGAAATAAATCACATCCATTAGGGAAAAGGCAATCCATCCTGGCTGTCAACTTGCCAGTGGAAAGAATATTTCTTAAAACTTTGAAACTTATTCCTTTAGCTACTTACCCTTGCAAGACTTTTTCCCACAGATTTTGTTGAGAAGTGAGTTTATGATGAGATTTTAAATTTATTGTGAGAGAGAGGTTATTTGCTGGGTGCTATACTACGGTTCTCAGAACGTGTGCATTGGACTGAATGGTTGTCAATTTATTGAGGGTGGCAGGTGAAATTCAGTGCTGATAAGGTAATGTGTACTAGAGGGGATAATTTGAATTTCTCACACACATTGCAGATTTCTAAATTAATTGCAGTCACTGAGGGAAGAGACTTGGGCAATGTTTTGGACATTTCAGCGAAAACAGCTGTTCACTGTGCTACAAAAGCAAAATGCTAGGACATTTAAAAACAATTCTAAAAATTCTGAAATATTTTAATATTATTAAGCTGATCTGTTACTATTTTCTTCCATAGTGTTTGTTAGGTTCTGACAACTTCATTCAGGAAGTGATTCATCAAGAAAAGACAGAATTCTAGAAAAGGGTGAGGAGAAATTCAAGTAAGGTAAAGCCTTTTTGTAAGGGTCTGTGTTAATATTGTTTCATTTTAGGAGAGTAAATAGGATTGGCCTTAAGAATAAGAAATGCTGAACTGAGTTCTCCTATGTATCTTTTCAAAAATTAATGCAAATTAGTTGAAGCGGACAGTGAACTTTGAAGTGAAAATTGCTTTTTTTAAAAAAAAAACTTGAACTGATGGGCTCAAAATGAATTTACCCCAATAGCCAGATTATTCTATAATTGTCCAATAGGAAGCTTGTACTAAGGCAGGGGGTGAAGCACCATTGAGACAATCCATTGTGGAATGCCCTATGTTTAGTCCCATACTTAGTTTCCAATCACTAATCATGATTATCAGTTTATGTGATAGGCATAATGATCCTGCCATGAGTACATACAATCAGTTAAGAGCTTTTGATGTTATCAGAGCCTTCAGCTTTACTTTGCTTTCAGATCATCTGCAAAACTTACCCAGTGTTGAAGCAAGACTGCATTTCTGCTCTAGAAAGGCTGAAAGGAATGGAAGGGGAACTAGAGATCAATTAAATTTGATGAATCTAAAAATACCACTTGGTAAAGATTCTTATTTCATTAGGCATACCTCACTTTTTGGTAGTATGACTATTTGATCACATCTCAATTTTTATCCGTAAAACTGAATGAGGAGAAAACCAGTTTTCCACCTGAGAACTTGAGGTTTCCTGGGAGTTATAAACCTGAACTTCATGGAAAAGACACGAGATGCTTCAATGACTACAGATACCTTAACAACTACTGGAAAGATGGTTGTAGTTTCTGCTAAGGTAATGTCTTAGGGTCTTCAAATCTACTTCTGACTACTAGGTGCTTGGGAACTTTGAACCTCTGTCCTTTAATAGCTGTAAGATGGAAGAACTTTTTTCAAGTTTGCATCAAGTTGCAAATTTGGTTTCCATCACTGCTTCTTCAGACTTTCTGCTATGAAGAGAAAGAAAAGAAAGGCTGGTGCCACTCTTTGAGGCTCCATTTTACATCCCTGTGTTTGCTACAGGTAGCTTTCTCAGCAATATAATTCCTCACAGCTTTCACTCTTTAGGAACTTTTCATTAAAGTCTTGTTCATATCCCTGATCCTCCTTATGAGATCATTAAAAAGCGGCGTGAGCACTTCAAGTACTCTTCTGTAGATTCAGGAAGTCACCTTTGCACCAGTTTCTGTTCAGATAATGGCTGCATTACTGAATCCACTATTAAACTAAAAAAGACTTGAATCCTAATGACATATTTAAAATGCCTTTAAAAATAGCCCAAGTTAGATTGTTGAGTTAGAAAGCTATTATTGCTTTAAAAGCTAATCTCATACAGCATTCCAAAATTAAAAGGTAGCATTAGGAATTTCTACTTTTTTGTAACATTAAATTCTCATTGTTAAAAAAAGATGGGTAACTTTATTACATTTCTCAAACTGAATATTCCTTAGCTTGGGAGAAAGAAGAAAGATTACTTTTTTGTGAAAAATTGCTTACAGAAAAAAGTATGTGGCAAGCATGTATTAAAAAAATGAACCTTAGAATAGGTCAACTGCAGAATTTTAAGGTGAGTAAGAAGATGGTGCTTGATAAAAATGAAATTTATAGTGCAGGTGTTTATCCTACAGATGTCATCCTCAAACAATGCACCTATAGGAATTCAAAAAACATTGCCAGGTTTTTAAAATAAGCTCTAGTTTAGCTGTCATACAGGAAAACAATACATCAAATGAGAGTACTACTTCCATGATGTCTGCCACCTACAGGAAGATCTCAGCTGGAAATGTTCAGTTTGTCTGTTCTGTTTTGGGATAGGATGGACTAGAACAACGTATCCTAACGAGTTTATGCCATGTCAGTCACAATCTGTACCTTGTTGTTCATTATATATACATGGGTCACAGGCTGAGGGCTTTTGGGTTCCCTAGCTGCAGTTCTGAGGTACCTTGATCTTGAGGAGAGCTTAATGTTTGCAAAATGCAGGACTTCGTTTAATTCCCAACCTTGTTTTCTCTTTTTCTTTTTTTTTTTTTCAGTATAGCAAAAATTACACTGTTCCTTTTTCCTAAGGTTTCTTCCTCCTTCCTGATAGGAACTGAGACATCAAAGTTTCAGTTTGTCCATTAACAATTGCTAACTTAATCACTATGCTAAAACATTTTTTCTTGTTTCTAAGACCAAAATTGAAAAAACTATGTAATTTTTCTCTTAAGTATATGTATACATACAGGTAAACACTCTTGGCTTTAATACATGCAAAAGCTGTTCTGATTTTTAGTTTGAACCTGTATAAAAATGTATGCATACTTTTGGAAATTTGGATTTAATTGCTGAATGGGATAATTCCAGCTCAGATTTTGCCTCTAGTTTATGGTAGACCAAGTCAAAAACCTCATATTAAACTGAAAACAAATGTATATCAAAGGAAGTGCTGCTTGGGATACTTAAACTTTAGGTTCACGTGATTAGCATACTAATGTAATTGCTGTGAGAATACAGGGCCTGTTATGTTTATTAATTGAAAATGTAATTTCTAAAATGTACTGGGTTACTTATTTTGAACATTATCCTTCTTAAAGAAATGTAAGACCGTGTTCTTGGAAGAAAAAAAAATCCACAAAAGAACCAGAAAAGCACACACATAATTTTCCCTGTCCTTTTCTGCTATTTTGAGTCTATCTGTATGTTTGAGCTAGAAAAACAATGTATTTATTAAAAAAAAAAACAAACAAACCAAAACAAAACAAACCAACAAACCAACAACCTCTACAATGTCTGAGCTTTATAAATGTTACCAGTGATGAGTGTAAGGAAATTATTTTGTTTTAGCAGCTTACTTTTTAATATATATAAAAGTATAGATAAATCCTAATCTTGCTGTTGGTTGATATAGACACTTGACTAAAGTCTGCCAGGTACTGAGTGCTCTAAGCGTCCATCTGAACCTATGGCTATTGAGAGCACTCGGGAATTCACAGCATCAGGACCTAATTAAGCAAATCTAAAGATGTTCTATTACATTTTAAAATTGTAATACAGATGACCATAGCCCATAGGGGAGCTAATAAAAGATAATCCCATGGTTTGCTTTGAAGCAGTTACTGTATGTCCCTTTCTGCCTGCAGGAATCACCTTGTCACATCCCTCACTTGCATCAATCCACCACTTCCCCTTCCCCCCTTCTATTTTTGTAATTCTGCCCTTTAACAAAAATAGAGTTTAGAGGATGACATAAAAAGGAGAGTTGCAGATGTACTGAAATATATGCAGCCTTTCTGCTACTTGCAGGATTACAAACAGCTGGGGAGTTAGCGTACTACAGGCAAAATAGGCTTATCAGATGAAGTATGAGGACTTCTGTATCTTGATAAAAGTAGGAGGCTAATACAGTAGCCTGAGTTGGTCATATTCTACCACTAATCTACACAGAGGTGGTTTCAAGGAAAGGGAATGTTTTACTTCAGAATGGATATGTCTGTATAATAGCAAGCAAGATTATAGTTTTCTCTATACTTTCTGTCTTTTTTTCTTCACCTTAGCATCTATGCCAGGAGTCAATTGTGATGGATTCCCTGGTGATTTGAAGCAAGGCTGGTGTCTCACCTGTACTAATTTCACCTTTTCTTGGTACTGAAGATTTGAACTCTATACAGAAAAGCTACTTGATTCACTTATTGTGATCCATGCTAAAACAAAATTTATTAAAAGTATGTGATCATTGTTGAAGATAGTTAAGGAAAAAAAAAAAGTAAAAATGCTTAGCCACTGCTGTTTTTACCTCTTCAGTTGTAGGGCACTGCCTAGCTCCATTTGAAACGCATGTATAAGAGGAAAATAAAACAGGTGTAATTTGCATAAATTACCAGAGAGAATCATTAGAAGCAAGCATGTAAAAATGGAAGTGCTGTATTCTGATTGATCTCTGCCCTGCCTGTGGCAGAGTCATCTCCCACGGGCATTTTCTGAAGAAGGGTTGGAAATGAAAGTGGGAAACATTAATTACAGATCAATATCCCGTGGACCAGCATTTTCAAAACCGGGGAGCAAGTCAGAAGCTAAAAGAGGATGGGACACAGGACCAGCTAGGTTCTGTACTGCCTCTTCCTTTTCATAGTTGCACCTTCTGATCAGATAGAGTTACTTTGTAACTGAATAGATTGTCTTCATTGCAAAACAGGAAGAGAGTGGCTGAATTAAAATGTTGCCCTTCTTCCTCCCAGCGGAATGCATTGCTCCAAAGAAATAATACAGTTTAGGGATTTTACTTCTCTATTAGTCCCTGGCCCTTGCAGAAGTTACAAGGTTTTTCTTTCAAACGGTGGTGTGTTGTAGTAGTTACTTCTTTGTTGTTGTTGTTTTCATTCTGCTGTGTGGACCAAATAAAGTAATTTGGGAAACCACTTTTATGTCCATTGCGTTCGCTTCCTGTCTCTGCCGGGGAAGTGACAAACCGATACTATTTCTAGATTTTATGTACTTACAAAATCCGTGTGCATCTTCTATCTACAGATTTCTGCAGGAAAATACGAATCAGGTTTTTCAAAGAGCTGTTGTAGTACTGAAAATATCACAAATCTTATCCCAGCTTGATTCTAAAAAAGAAGGATTTCTAAAACATGAATGATATCCAGCGAGGAAGTGCAGCATCTTAAATTTTACATTTTATATATCTGACTTTGAAAAGCAGAAGGCAGAAAAAAAGATATTTTGAATTCAAAAGTGTGTTTAGTATCAATTTATATTTAAAAACTCTTTTAACCATGGGAAACAAACATACTGTGCCATAAAAGCCTATATTGCAAGTAGTAGTGACAACATTAATTGCTGAAAAGGCATAGAAAAGAAAAAGTAAAAGTAACATTCAACAAAATAAAGAACTATCTGATTCAGCTAAATACCTCCTATTTCCTCTGAAGGCAACTTTGCTCTTGACTTTAGCGTAGCCAGTTTGTTTGTTAGACACAAACTTTCAAATACGGCTTACGTGCAATACCGTGTGAATTGACATGCAATCTTATCTGTAAGGGTGAAGTTAAAAAAAACCCTATGAAATATAAATCCACAAAAGACATGCAATGTGTTGTTGCATTTCTATTCTTTTGCTTTAATGCAATTTTATTTTAAACCATAACATAAGAATACTCACTATATTGATATCTATACAGGAAATATTTGCATTGATTATTTAATGGTTGTGTTTATGATTCAAAATATTATGTTTCTTATGTCTGTAAAATGAGAAAAACCCTATCATAATGGAGAAAATTAAATATAAGTGATATGGAGGGAAAAAAAAAAGTTTGGCCAATTCACATCTCCTATAGATGTTTAGCTTGCAGTTCATCTACTTCACTGATGTAAACTTAAAAATGCATAAACTAGAATAGTACAGGTTTTTTTATCTAATGGATTAAAATACCAAGTGTCAGATATGGTTTGAATAATCATTTCCCCAAAGGAACTTTGTAGCTTGACCTTTTGATTTTATTACAATGGACTACCTTCCCACAAGACTTTTTAAAGCAGCACAACACCATCTGTTGGTACACTGTGTATTTATGTATTTCCTATGTAAATGTCTTAGAACAAAGTTTTAGTACTTTTATTAATTTGAAGCAACCTATTGGGACATATAAAAAAAGGGAGTGCTGATTAACATATTTTTGTGTGTCTTTTTTTTTACATGACAGCAAGTAACTTATAACTGTGCCATAGAAGATATACCAAATAACCAAGATTTTTTACATTAGTCTTACAGTAGTGTACGATTTCTATTTGTCTGATGTAGCTGCTGCTGCTGCTAGTGATTTTGTAGTCTATGAGGAAAAATCCAATTCTGTTAAATTTTACTGATATAAATGCCTCTCTTTTGAAGTACATGATTGACTGCAATGATATTCTCAGGGCCTAAAAATGTCTGTGGCCATTTACAGCTAGTGTCAACTGCTTCAAGACTTTGCTGCTTGTAGGATGGGTATGGAACTAGTGAGGCAGTCATGAAATCATGATGAAGTGCATTGCTTTGGTTGCGTTGTATATGTGTATGAGGGGAGATGGGCATTTCTCATGTGGGCTCTAAACCAGAACAAACAAAAGTCCATGCAAGTGCTAAGCTCTGGGATCTTAGCAGCAAACTCAGTTTCCCTGGTTGATGTTCAGTTCACTGCTTGCTTTTAGAAATAACGAAATAGAAGAATCAACTCTGCACTAAAATACTGTGATGGTAAGCATAGTCAAAATAACGCCAGCAATATATAGACGGATTACACCAAAATAATCAGCTTGCAGGTGAGGTATTGCAAAGCTATACGGATCAAAGATGCTAATACTAATGCAATGACAAGGTGGGGTAATCTGGAGTGTGATGAGAGTCACTTTGAACTCTTGCCTTCCTTGATACATCACCAAATGACAGTTGCATTTATATAGCATTTTATATGTTCTAAGCCCTCTCTGGATTCTTGCAATGCTGTGCTGAGGAAAGTTCAGAAGCACCAGTCATTCTTATTTTTGCCACCACAAAAGCTAGCTGATTTTCCCAGGAATACCTAATGGGCCTGTGGCTCAACCAGGATCGTTCTGACTCCAGCCTCATCATTGTTTTTGATATATGCCAATCACCTTGATCTGGCCAGTAGTGTTCTGGGATCCAGGCATCTGAATGAACTCCACAGTTACATATAAGAAACCATAGAAAACAAGAAAAGAAAGATAAAATCTAAACCCAGCAAAGATCAAGGATATTCCAGGTAGGGATACATGAGTAACTTCTCAGAAGATACCCAGAGAGGGAGAGAAAGAGGCAAAAAAAAAAAAAAGTAAAAGGTTCAACAAATAAAATGAGGCTTATAGTGACTGAAGGTTATGGAATCTTGTGGGTAATCTCCATACCCCACAGTATGATGGTTGTCAAACAAGTAGACCACAGTTCTTGCAAAATGTATACCAGAAGCCAGACTGCTTAGCTATCAGGCAAAAAGTTGCAAAATTGCACCCAGGTTCTTCCTTAGTTTGAGATTCATAGAAAGAGAGCTCTGCAGAGAATTAACTTCCAGGGACTTATTTTCATCTTTGAACATGAGGACTTTATCCCCTAATCTTGCAATACTCTGATAGATAGGTTGTTATCTCCAAGACTGTCTCCTCGTTGTGTTTTTTTTTTTTCCAATGGCTGTGGATGACTGCTAAGAATTACTCATTATTTTTTCTACTTTATCTTGTTTAAAAGGCTACTCAACACCCCTTGTAAATAGGGGTTTCAGTCTCTCCTTCCTATAAACTGTTTCTTCATTTCACATTGAACTAGACAGTGTCTATTTCTGATGAAGGAATTGACTTTCAGTTTGCTCAGTGTAGCACAATGGGGCTCTGTTGCTTCTTACAGCAAACTATCTGACTTCTACTGCTAACACTAATAGATAGTGTTGTTCTTATGTTCATATTTCCCGATTCTCTGCCATTCCTTTTTTTGTCCTCATGTTAGGAGCAGTGTCAATGCCACATAGGCTGAAGATAAGAGGGTCTATGAAACAAGCTGGCCGTTTAGAAATATGAGTATGTAGGCATGTCTTCCCTCCTACACAACTACTGTTCTTCCTGTCTTGGAGATCTTGGAATGACTCTGAGTGCAAGTATGTGAGTTATAATACCAAATGAAGTCTCCCCTTCTCCATGAAGAGAGTGTGTATTTAAGCAAATCAGTCACTATAAACATAATTTGCAAGGAGTACATGCTTAGACAAAGTTAGAAGACTTTTCTTTCAAACCAAAATTTTGCAATGAAGTTAGCTGAACATTTTGTTAGAATTGCTAATTTAAATCAGCCAGCCTCAGGACATATTCTGTAGGCACCCATGCACCTTTCTCTGTGTGAGCTAAAGTATTCATTCACTTCAGTTTGAGAGTAGTGCACACAGTAAAATCATCTATTGCTTTGTTTGACCATATGAGAACTAGTCTGGAGTAATTTTAGAGTAATTATTACAGCAGAACTTTGGGGAAAAAAACTATAAAAATATCAGTAGTGACTTACCTGGATTTCTAATCCCTCAGGGACTTTTCCATGGTTTGTGCCAGTATGAGCAGGATTCTACAAGTCTTCAGGATATTATATTTTTGGGAGCTTCAGTCTGGAATCACAAAATCACACAGAATGGTTGAGGTTGGAAAGGACCTTTGGAGGTCATCTGGTCCAACCCCCTGCTCAAGCAGGGCCACCTAGAGCAGGCTGCCCAGGACCATGTCCAGATGGCTTTTGAATATTGCCAAGAATGGAGACTCTACTGTAGCTCTGGGCAACCTGTGCCAGTGTTTGACCACCCTCACAGTGAAAAAGTGTTTCCTTATGCTGAGAGGGAGCATCCTGTGCTTCAGTTTGTGCCCGTTGCCTCTGGTCCTGTCACTGGGCACTGCTGAAAAGAGCCTGGCTCTGTCTTCTCTAATCCCTCCCTTCAGGTATTTGTACACATAGATAAGATCCCCCTTAAGCCTTCTCTTCTTTAGGCTGAACAGTCCCAGCTCTCTCAGTCTCTCCTCATAGGAGAAATCCTCCAAACCTTTATTCATGGCCCTAGAAATTTCTTTTTTTTTTTTTTCCCCTGAAGCAGTCATGTCTTATCCAGCCAGATTATTAAACACAGCATCCTTATCCCTGCAGAACACTTCATAGTTCTATTGGTGACTGAAGAAAATTTCCCTGAGCAACTAACGAATAAGGTCCACATTCTGCAGTAAGTTAGAAATGCATGTACCATTATAGGGAATGATCAAGGTACAAAGAGTTTCTTTCCAGGGCAAGGATTTGTGTCATAGTTGTTATAACACTAACCCATTCTCGGTACAGACACTCAGCAGAAGTAGTGAATGAACAACATAACTCCTGCCTTTGGAGCTGGATAGTATCTGACCCCTGTTCCAAGTGTATTTCAGAGTCTTTCAAGCACAGTGTTACATGCAGATCCCATATCTGCCACTTGAGGGTAGGTCCCCACCTGCCTGGGATCTGCAAATGACTCTGTCCTGGTGCTCCTGGTTGCTTTTTCACACCCTCCACTCCTGCAGCTCTTAAGCTGCATTGTTTTTTCCACACACAAATGTTGCAGTAAAGCAAAGGATTTAGAATATTTAAACGAAATTGGAATTATAAATGAGATAAAATCATCAAACTTTTTTGAATATATTTTGCTTTTTTAGTTTTGCCACTGCTTGAACTCTGAGTTTTGTTCAAGTCACTAACCAGGCAGAGCTTCCGGCCTTGAGCTGCAGTCTTGATTCTTACAATGGAATTACCTCTCCCTGGGAACAGGAGCTCCATTTTAAAACTATCTCAGACTCTGTCCCCTTTCTCCTTACTTCATGTAGGAAGAGACATACAAGATCATGTACTGGTAAATCTGGTTTTGTACTGTCTGAGACTTATATAATATGAATGTTGAGTTTCACATCCATTTTGTAGCCAGAATGCAGAAAAGGCTGTAAGCGTACACATACAGTGGAGATGCCTCAACTAATTTTGAACAATCTAACTGCAGCAACACTGAACTCAATGAGGTCTAATTTATCCTCTTCTTTGGCCTACTGTGAGCTCAGCTCTGCTACTTCTAGGACTGCACCGAAGTATTTACTATAGTGCAGTTTGCAACCTAGACATCCCATAGAATTTTCTGAAATATTAAGTGCTTGCTATAAATTCTGTAATCCACAATAAAGATTACTGTCATTGGTGCGTCTAAGACTATGCCAATACCACAGCTACTTTGTTTTTCGGGGAGGGGGGGGACTGTCACGGTAATTCACAAGGAAAGTTGGTCACTGTCCTGGTTTTGGCTGGGATAGAGTTAATTGTTTTCCTAGTAGCTGGGATAGTGCTGTGTTTTGGATTAGTATACGAATAATGTTGATAGCACACCTGTGTTTTAGTTGTTGCTAAGTAGTGCTTATACTAAGTCTAGGAATTTTCAGCCTCTCATGCTCTACTGACTGACAAGGCTGGAGATGCACAAGAAGCTGGGAGGGGGCACAGCCAGGACAGCTGACCCAAACTGGCCAAAGAGATATTCCATACCATATAGGATCATGCTCAGTATATAAACTAGGGGAAAGCTGGCCAGGGGGCTGCTGCTCGGGAACTGGCTGGGCATCATTTGGCAGGTGGTGAGCAATTGCATTGTTCATCACTTGCTTTGTATATTATTTTATTATTATTACTGTTAGAGTTACTATTACTATTTTAGTTTATTTAATTGCAATTATTAAACTGTTCTTATCTCAATCCATGTGTTTTCTCACTTTTACTCTTCTGATTCTCTCCCCCATTCTGCTGCTGGTGGGGGTGAGTGAGAGGCTGTGCGGTGCTCAGTTGCTGGCTGGGATCATTGGAGAACTAAATTTTGCAAGTTGGTGTTTTGACTTTTTCTTTTTAGCATGTTCATAATGACCAACAAGATAGTTGCTTGGTCTGAAGTTGATTCTTTCTGTTGAAGATCTTCAGTGGAGCAGATCTATTCTTCAAAGATCTATTCCACCCTGCTGTACAATTTCCAAGAAGTGGGTTTGTTTGTGAGCTTCAAGCCATTCCTGACTAATGTATTCTAAACATGCAGGCTCTTTTTTATCTGTTAAGAATTAGATATCTCAAATTACAGCCATAGGTAGCAAACCAATCATAACCATTAAGCTATTATATCATCTATCATAATTCTTATTCTCATTCTGCAGACATTTCTGACAGACTAGGTTAGACTCTCCTGGACTATATGTTCTGGTTATATGCTTTTTTCCTGAAGTATTTTTCTCACTAGATAGATACCATACACAATATACCCCTTATCTAAATTCACATCAGTGTCGTCTGTTAAAAAGAGAAAACATCACCAGTGAGGAACTGGTGACATTAGAGATAGGAGGTAGGAAAAACAGGAGAAGATTCCCCATAATTCTCTGTGTAAATAATAATTCTCTAATTCTCTATCTCTATCTCTATTCTAATAATTCTCATAATTCTCTATCTCTGTCTATCTGACTATCAAGTAGTCACTGAATAGTCAGTATTAGCTGCAATAGTTAGGTCTCTAATTAAAACACACCATTAGCCATGATTAATTGGCCCACGTGGAGAAATGTCCTGGTCATATGGATACTAATTCTGAAGTTAGCTTATTTATCAATACCATAGTAAAAGCCTTCAATCTCTTTTCAGAATGACATCAGCACTTGAATGGCTAAACCCTGTGGTGATCAGTGTAAGTTAGGCTCTTAAATATATGCTTTTTGAAAATATAAATCTCCTGAATTACTCAGACATTTTAAATCATTTCACTTACAGTGTCTTTGGTGGAAGTATATTAAAATACAAAAGTCAAAATATTTTGAAATTATGAAATCTCACAGTTTTACTTAGGACAGATAGGAATTTTGTTTGCATGATAAAATCTGAAAAAGGAACAGGAATACAAGAATAATAATGATATGCAGCTGCACTACTGAAGGTGTTTATGAAATTGTTTTGATCCATGCTTTATTAGAATGTTTGATTTATGAAGCTTTTAGGTTCATAGAACATAATTGTACTGTAGCTTATACCTTGTACTGTTGTTCAAGAACATTAATAATTTGTTGATAAGTTCTCTTCTATCTTAGAAATCAATTAGCTCTCTGAAACTCTTGTTATCTTCATAATATTCTTGCTTAATCTTTTATGATTTTATATGGGTTTTCTTTGTTCTTAATAACAGTATGGTGTCAACATACTGTTTTTAAGAACACTCTTTCTTCCTAAACTAGCAAAGAACTGAGTGATTGAAGTCCATTGGTGTACTTAATACCCTTTAAGTTAGCCCATGCTTTATCGTTCAGAGGAGATAAACACATAGCCATGTGACAAAGTGCTGTCTATTCCATAGCCAGATGATCCATATAGCAAAGCATTAGTAGCAGTTACAAACTAAAATGAAAAGATCTTTTAATCATGGCAGAAACACCCTCCCCCCCCAACCTTAGGCATCCATAGTCAATGACATCCAGAATCTGGAAGGTGATACAAATCGTGTGCTGAGCACTTACAGGTTCCATGGACTCCTGCAGTAGTGGCAGTCCCCCAACAAACTCCTAGCATCTCTACAGCTTTTATCACTAATGGAGTCTGTTTATCTTTTTCCTTACAATTATGAAAACAGAAGGTGGAGTTATGGTGAAGAACTTTTCTGGTGGAAAAAGTGTGTGTAAAGCACTTAGCTTTTAGAATTTTAAAATGTATAGATAAATGGGACATAAACCTTCAACTTCAGTTAGTGAGAAAAAACAGTAAAAAATATTTTTGAGTGTCTGTTCTTCTGAATTACTCCTAACACTTCAGCTAACCTACAGTGTTTGTTAATAGACTAACAATGAGGACTAACATACAAATCTAGTGCAAGCAGATGCTTAGTAAGGATAGATTTTAGCTTCTAGTTTCCTGGAAGTTAATGTGGACAATGAAGTAAGATTAAACAAAAAGAGGTTTCTTTAGTTTAGTTTATTTTAAAAAGATTAGAAAGAGTGACTCACATATGAGAGTTCAAATACATAAAAGGCTGCTGCAGAGGGGAAAAGAATAATCGGTTCCCCTCACCCGTAACAGGTAAAATGAGAGTAAGGGAGATTCAACTCTAAGGCAAAACTTCAAAGCAGTAGGATAGTTAAGCACTGTAATAGAGAGGGAAGTGGTGGAACCCATTGTCTTCCAGCTGTGTTTTTCTGTGGTTCCCATGGTTTTCATTTTCCTGAAGGACAAGAAAGTCCTGCCCAAAAACTTCACTTGAAGTAACAGTATTTTATCTTCCTAAGCTGTATAAAGGAATGGAACATATCACACTGATTTTGGAGTCTTTGCAGAGCGCCTCTGTTGACATGCCAGGCATTATGTTAGATGGGTCTACTTCACTATTTCCTCGTTCCAAGACAGAGGAGTTCCTCAGGATGATAGAGAGATAGATGCTTGCCAACAGTGCGTTGTCATTGCTGAAGTGCATTAAGGCAGAGAGACACCAAATTTCAGTAGAGGCGGAGATGGATATTCTTGTGGTCATAATTTCTTTAGTAGGTTGCCTCAAAAGTACAAGGCTGGAAGAAAAATCGTTTTGCTTTGTTCTCCTGCTGTATTTGCCTCATTCTGTTTCTTTTCCTCTTTGTTGTTCTACCCACCGATGTAGTTTGGACTTAATTTTAAAGTTAAGCTTCTCCTCCATAGTTCATAGCATTTGGACTATGCACAATAGAACCTGAGGGGCATATTTCAGGTATCTGGCAGACTGAGCCAAGGTCCTTCAAAATTTGCTAAGAGAAAACTGAGGAATCTGAAGAGTGCAATAGGAACCATATTTGTTCTCTTACCTTGTTTCATGATCTGTTTTCACAAGGACAGAACAGTAGTAACATTTAATGCTACTAAATGAGACTAGCCTTCAAGCATTCACCAGTTATTAGCGTTGGAGGTCAATTTTTCTGAATTTTCAAAAAAATAAACTTGTTTTCAGAGTGTCATCTGACTTTCTGGTATGTTGGTTGTGTCTTCTAATTGCTATTTTGAAGGCTGAGTGAAGACCCAGGTGGTCTACTCCCATTGTTCAATGATAGGGAGTGACTATCCGGCATCCTGTATTTAATCTCTATGTAAGCCTTTTTAGAAGGGGAAAGGCTGCACAGTCCACTCCTGCTGTTTCTGAGCTACCTCTCTTTTCCTTTTCTGTGTCTGCAGTGGAACTCTGCTAGATTCCAGTTTGTCCTCTCTACTGCACTGCTCCCTAAGCTTTCTGTTTTTTTTTCTCTCTCTCTCTTCATAGCTTTTCTACTTCAGATATCTGAAAGTTTAGCTCCTGGTAAATTTGGTTACTTGCAACCCCTATATCTGTCTCCTCCATCAGTGAGGATGGTTTTGAGTGGTGATAGGTGGCCTCACAAGCATACCAAGCAATTTTGTATGCCCTTAGCACCTGAAAGAGAGCTTCATGAAAAGCCCTGCTCTGTGTCTGCATACTAAATGCATGCTGAGACGCTGCATCATTTTAGACAACAGAGACATGCTGCTCAGAATTATTTTTCTTCCCTGACTGATCATTTGTTCTAATATCACTGAATTGAGAAGATGAATCTCAAAATAACCTAAATAACTTAAATATACTCATTGTAAATATTAATTCAAAGGGACTCCACATGCTACATTAAAATCAACTCACTCTGCATCAGACTTATTTCTTACATCCATGGTCTTTTTTCCACATATTTCATTGCTCTTGCCAACCTTCCAGCTCTAGCTGGTCTTTCAGAGCTATCTTCCAATGATGGAAGGAAAAACAGATTTCCTGTGCAAAGCAACACATAAACTAAATTATTTGTGTGACGACCCAAATCTAGCACAAACTTAGTGTTCACAAGTTCACCCTTGAAACCAAAAAGTGCAAGAAGTCAGGAGCATGTAAAGTTGGATATGGGTACTGATTGTAGCAATTCATTTGTACTGGAAATAAGAACACCTTCCTATCTATTAAACAAAAATTTGTTCTTATTCTGAATGGCTCCTGTATATATAGTGTGAAGGTGAAAGAGGTTAGGCTGGGTCTTAATCCTTTCCATTCTCCCATCCCTGTTACGTGGAGCTCACAAACATTGTTGAGATTGTGTCTGAACTGCACCATGGGAAGGTAAACCTGTTTAAATTAGAAATATCTGAACTCATTACCAGAAGATTTCCCCTATCTTTAGTGCCAGTTTGATCTTTTATTTACACTGAGACAATATTCACCTATAATACATGTTCAGTGTTAGTAAAGTGAACCATAGCAATGAGTTCATCCATCTTGAGGTTCTTCACTGGGTCCGTAAAGGAGGACTGCACCACCAGCATGGTTAACCTGCTATGGAACTGAATTGGGTGGACTTTGCAAGCTAAACTTAAGGCTGAATATTGCAGACTACACATTTTTGTGTTAGGCTGTGTATAAACAGTGTGTATAAACAGATAAAAAACCCAGAAGTGTTGTATGAGGCAGACAGAGCCAACAACTATAAGGGCAGGGTTCATTCATGTATTGATTCAGAATCCGTGAACTGGGATTTGATATGTTTGAAGAGGTGGATGAAGCAGTTTTTAAATTTGTTTATCTATTAAATCTTTTTTTTTTTTTTTTTAAAAGAACAGAAGATCAGATTTATGGGGTCACAAGTACTTTGTTACGAGGGAAAGTGAAGCTGCAGCAATATAATTTAACTGTGTCTTGTAGATTGGCAGTATACGTACCTTTCATTATAGTGAGTAGTTCCAGCTCTTAGATGAGAAGCTAAGACATTTTTAAAGATGTATCAATGCTTTTGTTGCCTCAGTCCTGGATTCGACTAGGCTAGAGTTAATGTTTTTCTAGTAGCTGGTATAGCGCTGTGTTTTGGATTTCATATGAGAATAATGTTGATAACAGTGATGTTTTAGTTGTTGCTAAGCAGTGCTTACAGTAGTCAAGGACTTTTCAGCTTCCCATGCTCTGCTGGGTGCACCAGAAGTTGGGAGGGAGCAGAGCCAGGACAGCTGACCCAAACTGGTCAGAGGGATATTGCATACCGTATGACATCACGCTCAGTATATAAACTGGGGGGGAGTTGGCTGGGGGCACCAGTTGCCGCTCAGGGACTGGCTGGGCATCATTTGGTGGGTCATGAGCAGTTGTATCACTTGTTTTTCCTGGGTTTTGTTCCTCTCGCTTTTGTTGTTTTCATTACAATATTATTATTATTATTATTATTAGATTTTATTACAAATATTAAACTGTTCTTATCTCAACCCACAAATTTTTTTACTTTTGCTCTTCAGATTCCCTCCCACATCCCACTGTGGGGAGGGATGGTGAGCAAGCGGCTGTGTGGTGCTTGGTTACCAATGGGGGTTAAACCATGACAGCCTCAAAAGTCTTACACTGTGCTTTGTATAGGCTAGATTTTGAGAATGCTTAGAAGCATTAAGATAGCTACAGCTATTTGTTTATAAAACATTGCCTCAAAGAGGACGGCATGTTTCAGAGGGTATTTCCAGGTGTTCTTAAGATATTGGCTTTAATCCATAAAGCTTTCAGTTATTTGGACCATGCCTTCTCCCTCCCACTTCTACTCAATTAATAGCATACACAGTTGGCATTAAATCTATCTTGTTTTATAAAGGAAGATCCTCTTATCAGGGAGTTTCCTGTAAGTGGGACAGACTCTGTTACTTCACTATCCCCTGGCCACGTGCTTTACCTATAAGTATGTAATTTTGATATTCTCCTTGGAAAGCTGAATGTGTCCCCACCCACTCTTTCAAATCGTTTGAGAGACGATAACAATATAGTGAAACTGTGTGAGAGCTATTGTGGATTTATTATTGTAGTTGGTGAATGTTATTATGTACCCTGTGGACAGTCAATTATATGTGGCATATATTGTAGATTTTATATTTTGTCTGCTTTAAAAAATTCTTGAAGTGCCTAGAGGCAGGGTTAGGTGCTTAAGTTGTAATTTCAAATAAATAAATACAGTGAATAAATAATTGAAGCAGGCAGTTTCAGATAATAAAGAGAGCTGGCTCCTGGGTAGAACATGCTGTAAGTCTTAAAACAGCAGAATCTTTAATAAAGGCGATTAAATAAAAGCCCCAAAGAATTTCTTGTCTTCAGGAAAAAAAAAAAAAAACCAAAACCCAAACTAACAGGATTTATGCTTGGTGAATTAGAAGCTTCATTATATATGGTACAAAACTAATTACTAGGGAGCATTTTATTTACCTCTAATTTCTATTTAATAGCCACTGCACTTGTCATTGCAGGTATGGTTACAAAAGTATGGCTACCTTCCACCAACTGACCCCCGAATGTCGGTGTTGCGCTCTGCAGAAACCATGCAATCAGCTATAGCTGCCATGCAGCAGTTCTATGGCATTAATATGACAGGAAAAGTGGACAGGAACACAATTGAGTAAGTAACCAGTACTGAAATGCTCTTGACTTTTCTGTTTCAAGCAGGGTAAAACAGAACTGGAAAAACTATTTGACCCATGAAGCAGGGGGACCAGGATATCCAAATAGCATTGCGGCTTCAGATGGGGAGTTAAAATGTTTATCTCTCTCCTTGCCTGACTCTTTTTTTTTCATCTTCTGTATTTCCTGGTAGCAGGTAGTCGCCTGTATAACTGCTGTCTGCCTTTGGGCATGTGATTGTAAAGAAAGTGTTTCAGGGTTAACTAAAGAAGGGTCCAAAAGGTTATCATGTGGACGTGGAGAAATCTATTGAAATTTGGCAATAATTCATTAAATTTTTCAAAGTGGAAAGATTCTTTTCTTACTGGAAAATCTTTAGTGTGAATTTCCTTCTCCTCATTGAAAAAAAAAATTTAGCACACCTCACTGGCCCATTCATTTAATGGTTTCCAGTAACAAAAGACCAGGTGTGGTCATTTTAACATGCAGTAAAATTGGATTAGTTTTGTGTGCTCTTTGCAATTCTGAAGTTGTGTAAGGCTGGCAGTGTCTGATTTTATTGACAGACTGAACACAGAGAAGCTTTGTGAAACACAGCTATTAAAAGGCACTTCCAAACAACTCTATACTACATCAAATTTTAAAAATGTGCCAGGAAAATGCATGCACACACAAAAGAAGAGTATTTGTACACAGTTAAGAAAACATATCTGGGATTAAGGTTTGAAGTGGTTGTTGGACTCATTCCAGATAAAATGCAATAAAGATTATCTTGTGATTTTAGAAAAAGTTACTGTAACAAAATAGTACTGTCACTGCCTATCCAACATTTACTTTATTGAAATATTTCTACGACTTCTCTAAAATGCTTATTTTTTGGTGGGGGGGGTAGGGTGGGGGTGGGATTCCTCCTTCAGTTCCCATTTACCAGCCCCAGCCCGATGTGTCATCTTTGGTTATTCTGTTCTGGTAAAGTACCTGACACAGATGATTTTTCTATCATTTAGAGTTTAGGGAAGAGACTACCCAAAATGCTGGCAGGATTGGAAAAATCATTTTATTCCACTGGAACATGCATTATTACATTGAAAAGCAATAAAGCAAAGCAGATTTTAGGGCTGCCCTAAGGGGATGTGAGTTGATCACACATCCCTCAGTTTAGGAATTTAAAGGACCTTAGAACATGCAGTGCAATAGCAGTAAACACCTTGTGAGAGAGCCGTGCTTAAAAGTATGTTTATGATCCAGTCTGCGGGGTGGAGAGACTAGGCTCTTTATACAGCTTCAGTGACTGATCCTTGAGGGGAGAGTGCTGCTATACCAGTCACTAGTAGCCTTTTAAAGACACATTAGTGGCAGCTTTGCAAGAAGCAATATATTTCACTAAAAGGAAAATAGTCTGTTTACAGTTAGCAGTGCAGAGGAGATAGAAAGTGGTAACCTAAGGAGAAGAGGCCATCTCTTAGTTGAGAGGGTCAGCTAGCGAGCTGAGAAAAAACCAAACCAAAACTTTAATTGCAAAGGGAAGTGGTTTAAATTTGCTAAATTGAGCTTGTTGGCCAGCATGTCAGCAAGGTTGTCTTCACTTCTGCTATGTAACAGACAAAGGAATGCATCTGTGCAGCAGTCCAAAACATTAATTTTACAATCTGGTGGATTTTGAGTCTTTCAAACCTTTTGATGCATGATTTTCTTCTTCACAGAGAGATATATTAAAACATGGTAATTCTTAGGTACATATAACTCATGCTGGATGACTTCTGGGTCTAGTTAAACATTTGGACTTGCATTAACCTGAGTCGAGTTGGGAACAGAACTGATTCTTAAAGACTTTTCACATTTGCATTCATGTTGAGAAAAAAAATAAACTCATTAAACTAAACTGTGGCCTCAAGTTACCATCAGTTAGCACCACTGAATATTCTTGGGAGATATAACTATATAACAAAGGATAAATTTTTTTTCAGTTGTTCATTTATGGCACTATTTTGTAAATGTTTGAAGTAGTTTTCCCTTTTATCTACACAGGTAGTATATATACTCTCTTTTGGCCAGAAATATGTGACAGTTTACCATTTGTTTCTCCATGATTAATATGTCATAATCACATACAATGCTGGGATTACAAAATAAAGAGAACAGCAGGAACCTCATAAAAGCAATATGTTGTCATCTTGTGCGGTAGGATTTACCTGCTTCTCTAGCATGACTTGAGAAGAGATTATGATGTGCCTCTCCGTCTTCAGAAGGACAAAAATTTCGAAGAAGTTGTAGCAGTAACTTGGTAGGAAACAACTTTTGGGATATTTACAGAGAAATAATGTCCTGCAGCAGCATAATCAAAAGTCTCCTGGGGGAGTTTTGTTGCTCTGAAAAAAAGATAATTCCTCAATGAGTATTTTGGTATGCATAAATAAGAACAGTGTTCATTTCCCCTCTACTACTCACCATTCACGTTTTTGCTATATTTTCTGATTTGTTTCCCAAGTGGCTTGAAAAGCATGATGCATGCTTATTGCTGGGGATAAGGAAGAGTGGGTGGTAGAAAGAGATATCATTATAATGGCATAAAAATATGAGGGACCTTCTGAATACAAGTATCATGACCGTGGCAAACCCAAGGAAAATACTTTCTGACATTTGCATGGGGTGCCACAGTATTTTCTGTGATTCATTTATATATTACCAAACACAGTGAATGATTCATTATAAAGGATACTTCTGAAAATGGACCCACTGTTGGCATCTTGGTCTTTCACATCCCTAAACCAAACATACTAAGTAGAAAAAGACTAGTTGTTGTCTTTCGTTAAAACTGCTATACATGTGTATTTCCAAAACATGTTTTGCGGTTTAAAGGGGTACATTACAAACTTATTGGTATACAGGTAGAATGGTTGTGTATAGGATGCTGACTAAATCTATGCAATAGTAACAAAGCATTCATTTTATAATGGCTACTGTGCTTATTTTAATGCTCAGATGAGCTTCTAACCAAGTTTACTTCAAGGTTCATAATTAAGATGTAATCATATTTATGTGTGATCTCTGCTCTTTATATATTAATAATCAGTCACAGAGTAAAAGTGAATGGAAATTTTTGAGCTGTTGAAATTGTCTCAGTGGTATATTTTATTGGTAGATGGTTTTGTACAAAAACTCTACATAAGGTCTTGTACCCTCAGCAAACATTCACTGAAAAGCCTTGCAGACAAACCGTCATCAGTAACAGGGCTGAAATACAGTATCTTGCATCACTCTTTGACTGCTTCCTATTACTTAGAATGTCAGTAGAGTCCTATAATAGCACAGCACTGGAAGGGAAGAGTAAAGATGTTTAGAAAATGTATCTATATCTTCTCACAAGAAGTTTAAAGGTACCATTCAGCAGTTTTCTTAAATAAATGTCTATAGTTTTTCTAGCCACTAAGTCAAGTTGCACTAAGTTGGATTCTCCCTTTTATTTTCCTTTTTTGCTATAACTCTGAAAAAAAAACAACAAACCCAAAACTCAAACAAACCCCAACCCCAAAACCAAAAACATTATGCAGCTTAAGCAGCAGTTTTGATTAGGAATAAATGGGGGTGTGTGCGGCATTTAAACAAAGGTAGGTTTTAAAATGTTTTTATTCCACATTAGACCAAAACTTTTCCCTGAAGACTTAAGAAAGCGAGGAGACAGAGATTCTTCCTTGTAACCCCCAAATAAAAAAATATAGCAAGGCAAATGGCTTGAGTTATGAGAAGTTGTTTAATCTCTCTCTCTACTGGAAGAGTATTACAGTTTTGCTGCATATTTTTATTTTAATCTTTTCAGATTTTCTGTGAGTCTAAACTGTTTTAATTCTCTTGACATATATAGCTTCTCAAGATTCAAACTAATGGAGCTAAGAGAGGAATTTGATGTGACATAGTCTACAGACAGAGTACATTAGTCACAATTAAGCCTCTTTATTGAGTACTGATAAAATATTAATTTTGAGGGGCTGCTGCATAAAAGACTTCTACAAGTTCAGAAACAAACAGATGAGAGGCAGTCGTTACCAGTAAGTACCTTTTTTGAAAATGAAAAACAACTATTTAAAAAAAATTAATTAAGCCCCAACAAGCAATCAAGAACATAGAAGACCTTGATCATTTTATGTTAAAAGCAGCTATATTTGGAAGAAAATAGAGATGACTGCTTTATTTATCAATTCCCCCCCCAAATGGAAGAGCATATTACACACTAAGTATCCCCAAATGTCATGAGCATTAATGATTGCTATTGACAGAAGTCTTCCTCCCAGTCAGTGTGAGAACAATTACTGTTTAAAAAATATTTTTAACATATTAAAGAAAAAGGAAAATGTATTTGCCAGAAGTTGTTCAGTTGTAAGATTTTGCTCATTTCTGTGCTAGAAGAAACTGAACTCCAATACTAGCCATGTAATAATTTGTTTAAAATTGAGACTGCTAAACTTAGCTCAGCTAAGGTCTAGGTGAGAGATTTGGTGATAGTCCGACTCTTCAGCTGCAAATTGAATCTTTCTTTAAAGTTTACATGAAGGTAATTTCCTGAAAGCTAGTGAACCACTTGTGCAAAGGCTTCCATTCCATTTACATTGGGATTTATACTGTGTGTGAACCGCAGCCCCAGGCCTCATGTACGAGCAGTAAGAACATTAGTGGGCCAGACAGCATGACAACATGGAACATCCCCTGTCCATCCAAACCAGTAAGGATACAAGCATAATGTTCCAGATAGGTACATACAATCAATGCAAGAACAAATTGTGACCGCTTGAATTTCATAACATTATTTTGGGCTATGTTTTGTTTTGCTAAAAATGGATTGTCAGTAATTCTAGTAAGATAATACAACATTGAGTTTTCAATAAATGCTACCTACTGTTCATGAGTTTTTGTATTAAATCTTAAGTGTAAAACATTTTATGCTAACATTTCCTGCAAGGGTATTGAACCTTTGACATAACTTGAGAGATTATTTCAATAATAACTTTGAAGATTAATTTTTAAATTCACAACTTGGAATATTTACACTTATCTGCCCATGGCTTGTCAGTGAGCAAACCTGGCAAGTTATTAAAATAGGTCCCCATCATTTAAGCTAAACAATTTAAACATTTTGGGGGGGGGAGAAACCTAATTCATTTAAAGTCATTGCCCTTGGAACAGTACAACTATAAGTGATAGATTATATATTTTATACAAGATCCTGACATTTTTGTACAGTGTTTCAATAGCATAATTCTAATATACCCTGTCATTAAAATGCATGGTAACTGCATGCTGATCTAACAAGCACCGTGAAAAAGTATTACTGACAACGTGTCTAAAAGTTTTTTGAGGTATGAGCCAATTTTAATTTCATTTACTGAAGTGTAAATATGGTATCATTTTACTAAGAAGAATAGAACTGCCCTTTGGTCTGTAACAAAAATCTGCTTCTTTCCTTCATTTTCTTTTATTGTTAGAGCAAAATGAACTTTTCAATGTTATTTCATGCCAGAAATCACTAACATTTACTTTGTTGAATTGACACTTCTTTTAAAAAAGCAGAGGAACCTGAGGTAAAGTTGCAGGGTGTTTCAACAAATACTGGAGGGGTAAAGTTTTATAGATTTTGCAGTATTGTCTTTGCAGACACTAGGGAAAGAAGATTGTCTTCCTTGCAAATACAAATAATAGTCAATTGCTTTATGTGCTACACATACTTTCTAATAATCCTATCCAGAAATTAGAGCAAATAATTCTGTGTTTCTAATTTGAAACAGGTAACTATTAACTCAGTGCCTTCAGTTCAGGCAGTCAAATTCATAAATTTTGGCTTCCCCACTTGTGCTATATGATGGATGTGTCACACATCAAAGTTTTTGCAGGCACTTCTATAGTCTTTATCGGTGCAAGTGGGGTGCGGTGCCATCTTGGTAGTATCACTAAAATTTTGTATTTTTGCATAGGCTGGTGAGTATAAATCCAACTTACACATTTAAACAATGCTTTACTATATATCCATAGCTACAGTATATATGAAGTGTTCTAAGTCTGGCTGTGCTTTTAAACCTCTTCACACAGATTTATGAAAATTAGTGTGGCTGATATTGACTGGATTAGCCCGTCTCTAGAAATTCATTTAGTATGCATTATGGTTTGTCTTGTATTAGTAGGTGTAAAACTGACAATGCACATCTCATGCCTCAAGTAAAGAGCTGAAAAATCAATTATTTCATTAGATTGTGTAGTTTTCTATACACACACACACTCTCTACTCCTTTGTACTGCAAATATTCCGTGTTTTCTTTTGGACAAAAAAAGATGGTTTTCTTCATTTCTCTGCCCTCGTGAGACCACATCTGGAGTACTGTGTCCAGTTTTGGGCACCAGAGTTTAAGAAAGACAGGGAACTGCTTGAGCAAGTCCAGCGGAGAGCTACCAAGATGATCAGGGGGCTGGAGCACCTCCCTTATGAGGAAAGGCTGAGAGTCTTGAGTTTGTTCAGCCTGGAGTAGACTGAGAGGGGATTTCATCAATACCTATACACATCTAAAGGGTGGGTGTCAGGACGATGGGACTAGGCTCTTTTCAGTGGTGCCCCGTGACAGCACCAGGGGCAATGGGCACAAGTTGGAACACAGGAAGTTCCAACCTCAATATGAGGAAAATCTCCTTTCCTGTGAGGGTGCCAGAGCAGCGGCACAGGCTGCCCAGGGAGGTTGTGGAGTCTCCTTCTCTGGAGACATTCAAAACCCGCCTGGAGGCAGTCCTGTGCCCCCTGCTCTGGGTGTGCCTGCTCAAGCAGGGGGGTTGGACAAGATGATCTCCAGAGGTCCCTTCCAACCCCTACCATTCTGTCATTCTGTGATTCTGTGAAATATTGGAAAACATTGAAATATTGAAGGCCACTGTAAAAACCAAAGATTTCTGTGGAAAGCCTGGTGCTGCTGCAATGGTAATTTTTGTTGTTTGTGATTTAGACCTTTTCAGCTTGATTTTGTACAGAGCATTAAATATTTTTAAGCAGAATTCTTGAGTTAAATATCTCCACTAGGAGATTATAGATGCAACATGATACTCTTCATTGTGTGGAAAGAGAATAAGATAGAAGAACGTATTAGCATCATAAAGTTAGCAGTTTCAGTATCTTGAATTAAGAACAAATCTGGTAGTTGACTGGGCTCTTTAATTGAAAGAACTCAAGGCTTGTTTAAATATCATGACAATGAGACAAAGTACAAGGATCACAGAATACAAAGAAATAATTTAGGAACTAGTGATTTGACTAAATCTTTGTGTATATGCTTTAACTTCACCTTCAGCAAGCAAGCTAGTGATACAGATCATAATTACCTTGAACGAATCAGAATAAATTATTGGCTGTGAAAGACTTGTCCAGTTGTGAAGTCTTTGTTCAGAGGTTGTAGCAAAAGAAAACTAGGAAGAATAACAGCAAAGATATTGGTTTCTGAATGTCATGGGATGCAATGAAGTTCTACAAAGTATACATCTAGTAACAAGAAAACTGTTCCTTTTGTTAGTCATTGTTGCATGTAGACACAAAATTGATAACACTGTAACATACAAAAAAGTATGATGTTTTTATTAGTTAGGTACAGTGGTTATGATTTTTCTTTCATGCTGCTTTAACTATGTGGTGCTCTTTCTTGCAGCTGGATGAAGAAGCCTCGATGTGGTGTGCCTGACCAAACAAGAGGTAGCTCCAAATTTAACATTCGTCGAAAACGCTACGCGTTAACAGGACAGAAATGGCAACACAAACATATCACTTACAGGTATGAAAGATATTCATATATATATATATATATGTGTGTGTGTCACTAGTAGTGCTGACTTTTAATTCAAAGTGAATTTAAATTTCTGAAATATTTTTCATTATTTTGAGAAATTTTTAATAATATGTGATATAAAAATGCTGATTTGGATACCTGTTGGATAAGTGTGTATGTGCTACATAAAAAAACAGATTATTTTCTTGGATTAAAATTGCATGCATTTAGGAACCGGTAAATTCTCTGAAGCTTTCAGCATTGATTTAACACCCAATATGTCCTTAACCTTACCTTTCAACCCTCTTGGCAACTTCTGAGTGAACATTGCTCTGAAGCGAAGAGCACTGTAATGAAACTCAGATCTTTAATTTAAGTATGTAAAATAGGCCAATGAAAGGAGTCAGTCTCTGCGAAATGTAGGTGCCTACAGGTTTGTTCTAAGTACAAATTAATTTGATTATAATTTGGTGAGTCACTGACCCAACAATTTCCTGCCTACATGACGATGGGCATAGGGGTACGTGCAGCGGCGTACACCTGTATAACCCTTGAGTCTGCACATAGTTTACACTGTATGTTGACTACTGTCAAAACTGATCTTTGCAGGGGAAGTT
Organism: Phalacrocorax carbo; assembly: GCF_963921805.1. Lineage (NCBI taxonomy): Eukaryota > Metazoa > Chordata > Aves > Suliformes > Phalacrocoracidae > Phalacrocorax > Phalacrocorax carbo. The sequence continues at coordinate 29,287,361 of NC_087514.1, forward strand.
AGATGCAAACTGTGTACTTGCCACAGCTCGCAACCAACGAAAGTATCATGTATATCACATAAAATTTATAATTTGTCAGAAAACCAAATCTGAAAATTTACACAGCCTCATTGAGATTCCTGTAATATCTAACAAGGGTAAATTCTGAGGGATAAAATATGTTTTCAAATTCTTTAACTGCTGCCATTATTCATGAACACATATAAGTAGTATATTTTAAGATAATAAGCTCTGATGGTCACATGGACTGTTCTTCTTACCACAGTGAAGAGCTAATTTTATTAATAACTCTGTGTCAATACTATGGCTTATGTCTGAATTGGAGAATTCTATTTTAAGACATTACACACTGTTATGACTTCAAGCAATAGAGAACTGACTACCTTGAGATCAGTATGTTGCATTGGCTGGAGTCCTTTATTGTTAAGGTAAATGTAATGCATAGTTGGTTAGAATAAGAATGCCCACCTACAGCACTTTACATTTATCTACGTTTTAAAATTTAAATGTAGTGTGTGTGCAAACATCTGGCAAGACATGCATGGTCACCTACAAATATGTGTGATTTTCTGTCACTCTGATTCTCTGTTTCATTACAGGATTTTTTATAACAGTCTAAATCCTACCACTTGTATATCTTCTGTACTGTCAGCCAGGGCATTAATCATAATAACAAACGAGGGTGCCCAGTATTAAACTGTGGCAACTATCTAGTAATCTTTCTCACTTTGAAGAATTTATAGCAATTCTTTACCTCCTGCCTTCCTGCTTGTAAAATGTTCGCTCTCTCACTTTGACAAGACCTCCAGTCAACCAGAGCTTTGAAGTGAATAAGGCTATAATATTTTTTTTGTAGTGGATTACAGACCAGAAGACATTTAAAGTAAGAACCCCACATTTTATTAGCATGAAGAATACAATATTAATCTTTCTGAATTAAAAAATAACTGAAAGCAAATAAGGACAACAAAAAAAAATGTAATAAAATACTTTACATGCTTCTCTGCACATGCTTTGTTCTTTCCAGCAATTCCCTGCTTACAGGCTTGATACCAGTTAACTGAATGACATTTAAGTTGCTTTGTTCTCTAAACTTTTGATCATATCCCTGGAATCACTTGTCTGCTCCATTTTTCTCAGTGTCACTTCTCAGTCTCTTTATAACCTGCAGGTTTCCAGCTGCATTCTGTGTCTTCCTGGCCAGTCGAACCTTGTAGTCTAAAGTGTGCCAGCTAAGCAAGCCTGGTAATTCATCCAATGAAAGAGCGATTACTCCTGCAGTGTCTGCTACCTCTTCCACTTTTCTGGAAAACAAAACCAAAACCCCACAAAAAGACACCCCCAAAACCAAGCCACCACCCCCCCCCCCCCCCCCAGCAGAACAGAAATACAGAATAAACAACAAAAAAGATGCCATCCATCACAGTTATCCTAGGACTGCATTCACCAGTTTTTCCAAACAGAAAGGGTAATAGCAAAAAAAGAGGATTTTGTGGACATACCCATTATGTTAAAGAGGGACCAACGGATGAGCAGAACATGGACCTTACCAGCAGTTAAAGGGTTTTCCTAAAATATTTGTTAATTATTTTCTTTCCCAAGGGTTTCGATTGGAGTAGTGTATGTCAAGCTTTTCTTTGTATGCATCACTGTCAAATAGATGCAATTCCGGTGATGAGGGGGGCCCTTTGAAGGAGAACAAAAGCTATATTTACCAGTTACTAGCTGTCTGGCTACTTGGTCTTAGAGTATATCCTCAGATGCTCTATTTAAATGAAATAATTATCACTTCAGGCAAATCATCAAGACAATGTTAATGGAAAAGTAGAATTGAGATCTCATAAAAATGCATTTTAAACTGTGTCTACTAATATTTTTGCTCTAGCATTTTCTGTCATTTATTTTTTCCCCAAGAGTTGCTCCTGACATCTGTTAAATTTAAATTAATTAATGTTTTTCAGAATATATTTCCTCTTAGATTGTCCCCATAATCATGGGTAAGAAGATCAAAATAGATACACATGCAACATAATATTTTTTCTACATGTCCCTATTTTCAATTTATAATTTTTCAAGCTGAAGCAGTTCCCTATCATTTCAAGATGGTACTTCAAAGAAGTGAGTTACTATTATAATTTATATTAATCATGTCCTTTTTGGCCACGTATTACATTTTGGACTTAGGTGATAATTACTCTTAGAAAACAATGTGTGTGAAGACAGTACCAAAATGCAGATTGCCAGTATTGGAAATGTTGGCATGGAATAGACATTGTGCTGCATTAATTATACTTTCTCTCCCTCAGGGAATGCAGCTTTTCACTTATTTGAATGGCTGAATAAGGTGATTGTGAGAATTTCTGTTCCTAATGAAGTTACACAACAATATTGGTTACTGTATCTTTTCTGCCTGGTATAGTTCATGCCAGTATACCTTGTAAACCTTATTCGTACTTACCTTATATACTAAAATGACTTTTACAAAGAGGGAAACAGAAAGTGATTATTTGAAGCTTTTTACCAGACAGAAGAGTACAGGAGTGAAGGAGAACATCCAAAATATATGAAAATTATAACCCCATTACAGAACAAACTACAAAGATCTTAATGATATGGTCTTGATTCTTCCTTAATGTTTTAGACCATATCAAGTTACGCAACAATCTCTGAACATTATATAGAGTCAGACGAGAAATCTATGAGACCTAGTAAGGGATTTTTTATTTTATTTTTTTAAGGTGGTATTTACAAAGACACTTATGACTCTCTGTCAAAAAACAATCACCTTTTCTTTTGCTAGGGAAGTAAATAATCCAGTACTTCAGAGAAGGAGCAACAATATAAATCAATAAAGCAGTCAGCTTTATAAAAATAAAACATACATGTTTATATGTCCTTTTTAGACAGAGAATTATTGAATATAAAGTCAGAATTCTGGGCTTAGTGTTCATAATTTTAACTCCAGCAGTTGGTCATTGGTCAATTGCTCAGATTATTCAGTCTGCAGGACACTTTTGCAAATAAAATTGAAGAATGCTCTCTAAAAAGTCAAGCTTTGCCTTGAATTATAAGTATTACTTAGAACTTATAACAATTTAAATAAAATAATAATTTAAAAGCTATTCTGCTTTATTTTGCTGTCTTGAGCAAGAAGTAAAAAAACCAATTTGATTGTTTAGCAATATATAATAATTTCATTGGTGGAAGAACTTAACTGTAGATGGTCAATGGCTTTGTCCCAAACCAACTGGACTAACATAACCTTTTTCTTTACTTCAGCAGACATTGGGTCAAGCCCTAGATTAATGTCTTTTTCCTTTCTGAACAAGTTTGAAGAATCGTGGATTTCAGCTCTCCAGCAACAGACAAATGATTAAAGACTTGGAGATGTCCAACTTTATGCTGTCCAGTTAAATGAATTAATGCTAGCTGGGAGCTTCAGTGTGCAATGAAAAGTCCTGTCTGGCTTGTTAACAATAGACTGTGTTATTTCTATGGTTTGAATGATCCATATTGTGCGGAATACGGAAAGAGAATTTTTCCTGGATGTTTAAAAGCCACACTGAAAATACTGAATTAAGAAAAAACATAGAAAATACTGCTGAGTCAAAGTAGCAATAAAACAATATTTTGAGTGTACTACTACAAAGGAATATTTAGAAAATATCTCCTAAATCAAGGAATTGCACACCGTATTAATCATACTTGTCACAAAGCCAGTATATGCTGAACTTGCTTGATTTCAGTTTGCTCATGAATGAAAAAAGGTCAGTTCTGTGTCCGTATTGAAACTGAAACACAGGCTTTGCATTGTGATGATGTCACACTGCATTATTTTTTAAATATATGGCTATACTATTTCAGCATCAAGACATGAGCATATTGTCTTTCCATTAAAAAGGAAAAGCAGAAATAAGGGGAAATAATGATTTTTTTCTTTTCAGAGATGCCAAGAATGTCCTAACTTTAACAAATCTGTGAATAATGGAAATGTCTAAAAACTTTTCTTCAATATGCTAGCAACATTCTGTTTGAATTCAGTTGTACCTGACTCATCTATTTTGAAACATGGTAGCAACATTTAGAGGGTTGGGCTGCACTTTGATATAATTTTTTCCGTATGTACATATGAGGCCTACAGGACTTGAAGGGAGTGGAAATACCTACCTATATGCTCTAGAATACTACCTTACCATTTTAAGCCCGTAACAAATTTTTAAGTTCTTAGCACCTCTGTATCACAGAGCATGCAGTGGTGTAGAAAATGCATGTGGATTTGTATTGAGAAGTGTACCTGCAGTTGTGGAAAGCATGCAGAATGGCTTGGTGAAGAAGTTTCCAGGGTTCTGTGTAAACAGACATTTTCAAAATGGCCCACCCATGAGTTCTCATCATTCCTACTTACGTGTTTTGCTGGAGCCCTGATGATTTACAGTTGCAAATCTAAAAAAATGGTAATTTATACTGAAGACACTACTTGTCTTCTACAATAAAGTTCTCATAAACTTAGTCGACCATAGGGCTTCAACCCTTAAGTACTAATGGGACAGGGATGCTATGTTTCCTGACACTAAGTATTAGGTTTTTATAGTAAGCATGGATGCAGAATTAGATCCTAATTAAGGCTCTATTAAACATTCTTTTGTCTTTATAACTGCATCTCCTACCAGCTTTCAATCAGAAATGCCATAAAAATGTAATTCTAATCAACCTGATGATACACAGGAAAGCTTCCGGTATGTATCTACCTGATATCTGCTTAGCACCATTATAGGCAATGTTTAGGAATCTCAATGAAATGGAATAATTCAGTTCCTGAAATTTGATTTAAGCATATTTATCCCTCTGTTAATGCTTGGTGCTTTGACAAAGTCCAGCTCAATGAAGGCAATGCTTGCCCTTTTCATAAAGAGCTATATTAGCAGTGTTACACACTTTAGCATTTCTAACCTCTGAATGGAAGGGGGGAGGACATGTCAAATATGCCTAATAAAAGGAGATTAAATTACACTGCAGTGAATCTAAAATCTATGCAATGAAAAAAGTCTAGATAACTGTAATTGTGAGAGGATTGTACGTAACAATCAATTAAGCCCATCAGTTATGCTTTTCCTCAGTATAATTAACAAAAAAATGCTCTTAACTACATGTATTTTTAATGTCAGTCTTTTTCATATAAAATTTGAATATTGTAGAATAGCAGTTGTCATTTCTTTAATACTTACCTGCTTCACCAATCCTGAAATAATTTAATATTTGAATATCAATATATAACTGTAAATGATTATGTTGCATTTTAGTAATTTTAAATTAATTAGTAAGTTATGACATGTGGCTACTTAGAACATCTTTCCTATAAAAGCATTTATCTGTCAAGTATTTTGCTAATCTTGGTTTTGTGTCTTGGAAATCTCATCTTTGTCACTTTTCATCTTCTTTTAATGAATTATGGGGAGAATATTATCCATGAAACGGAAGAGACAAGAGAATTACATATCGTTTCCAACATGGCAGCAGTAGGTTGGCTTTTAATGTGGTCACAGAACAAGAAAATTAAAAACAATATTTCTGACTTGGGTTTAACCAGATGGAGCAGGAACTATATGAACTAAGATCGCATTTTATCTGAGAAATGTTCTTAGGTTATAGCTACGAAGAGTTAGGAAAGTGAGACTGGAAAGAAGTTGAAGGTAAGAAAACCCACATCAGTGAGAGATTAATGAAGCAACTTGCTAGAAAGTATCTCTAGAGAAATGATGGTGCAAAATTAAATATACCTTTGACCAGAGATAATCTATTAATTTCAATAAAAGTAACAGTGGGATGTAAAGAAAAAAAAAAGCAGCTTTTTGTTCAGTTTAGGTTTGATTTACAGCAACGACAATGAGAAGGTAGAATCAACAAATTATTCAAATTTAATCTATGTTTCAATTCATTTTATCTTAATTGTTTCATATCAAATACAGATATATAATTGGCTTACTTCAGATTACTGACTGCATCTTTTTACCTGCTCAGTTGAATTTCCTGTTCTTTTATCTTCTATCTCCTTTCTTCCTTTAGAATGGGGTTTCCAATTTGTGACTTTGCTCCAAGAAAATCTTGGAATGTTTGAGAGAAATGGCATTGTAGAAATATTTTCTCCGTTTATATTTTAATTGATATATTTATGTTCTAAAAAAAAATAAAAGATCCTCTTGCATCATTATAATTACATAATCATTCTAAAAGCACTCATTAGTATCCAGTGTAATCAGCACAACAGGGTAGCAAGATATTGTTAATCTTGTACTCTGGATTTAATGCACAAATGAGCATAGAACCAATTTAAGAACAGTATTTATTATACGCAGTGGAGAATAGAGGTATCAAAGTCTACAGGCCATGAAGAAGTCTGTCACTGAGTTATTACAGCTCTTGTGGAGGCCATTACTGCTAAGGTAAGCAGTAATAATAAGCTTTATGCATTTCAAGCTTTGTATAGCCTTTGCTGAACTGCCTCTTGGGTCTAGCTTCGGTCAGAAGGGTTGATTTTACATACAGAATAGTAGCAATTTATGTGAAAAATATAACGAGCTGTTCTAATGACAGCTCAGGAAGAAAAAAAGGAAGTAGTGAAATTTAATGGCAAATATGTGCTACTTAATATACTGTATTTAAATTTCAGATGATTGATTTTACACAGCCAAGTGAGGTATATCTTGACAGCCTTGCAAGGCTCCTGAAGCTGTTGCAGCCAAATATGTGTCACCGGAACATGGATAATATTTTTTTTTAGGATATTTTGGGGAAGGAGGGGGAGGAGAAGGAAAACCCAAAGCTTTTCTAAAATCAACAGGACACAGTATTTCGGAATAACGGTCTCCAAAATAAGGCTCTTCAGGCATCTGTAGAAATAGTAAATCAGTGTGAAAAGTGCGTAACACTGGTGAAATCTTATTTTCTTGTGCAAGACCTGGGTTTAAAATCTGTAGTGCATAAAGCAACTATCAGGTTGAAAACCATGTTTGCATGGTTTTGCTTGCATCCTCTTTATAAGGTTGCACTGCCTAGCTGGCCAAAGTCAGCATTGGATCTTTCTCTCTTTTGAACATCTTTTCTGTGAAATGGTCACTAGACTTCGAGGTTAGGAAAGTAATACTTAGGAAATATTGTTTTCTTATTGTGATGGCCTTTGTCTTGCTACGCTGCCACCTTGCGATAGGAGTGGTGCTGAATTGGCATGTCCTCCACTTCTTTTTATTTGAGCTCCATTATCTCGACATGTTAAACATAAGGTAACCAGTTCCTCTTTTTCTGTTACCAGTGATAGTTACCAGTATTTCAGGTGACTGCTGGCTTTAAGAGGCAGAGTCAAATGTAACAGGACAAGGGTTTATATAAGACTGTAGGTGCTATTGCAGTGATATGTCTAAGCTGAAGACTTTTAAGAGATGAGCCCTAGAATCTCTGGTAGTTGATACATTGTCTGTATGGATTGATCTTCTTACTGTACTTCCCCTTTGGAGGCTACATGATCAACACCATGAAAGAAATGTAAATTAACTTGGATTTCTTATATCTACATTGGTGAATTATTCTGAGCAAAGTTCCCAGTTAGACAACTTCAACATTCATGTTACACACAGTATTGGAATTTGCCCTTTTAGGACTGAACGTGGCTTGTGTTAAACACATTAAAATGTATAATCATTTTCTGGAAATACTCTTATATTGGAATAACCACTGATTTATTTCATTTCTTTTAGAAGCTACATTTTTCAGTATAATCTCGCTCTCTCCAGAAGGTTGTTTTGGAAGCCAGAAATCTGTCTTATTTTAATACTGAATGTATGCTTTGAAAAATCTTTCTTCTTGACAATGAATCTTGAGATGCTATTTCAAAAGTAATTCAATAGCTGAATCCCTTGGAAAAGGTCTCCCATCATAGGTAATCACCCCTAGTTAATGTGTGTGAAACTAGCACAATGGCCTGATTTTTCATTTGTAATCAGTGACTAAAACTTAATTCTGTTCACTGAAAAAGCAAGAAAATGTAAAGTGATAAGGTTTAGAACATGAACCAAACCCTTTAGACCAAGTAATTAAGCAATTTACCACCAATACAAAATTCCAATCTGTTTTTATCCATTTCCTCATATCACATGTAACAGCACAAGACCATCCTTTTGCTCTCTTTACATAACCCCAAAGTGTGACTTTGACCCATTACTAAGATTCCTAAATACAAAACAATAACAACATAATAAACTGTATCTTTCAGATTAACTTTTCCTGCATCAGAATATCAGTTTTGCTAGATGTATTCTGTTTTCTATGAAAGTCGGTTCATTCATTTGCTGTATTCATGATACATAACAAATAACAGAGGCTCTAATCCTTCAATGAGCTGTGCTTGAGACAATTTACGTGCTTTCGAGAGTATACTGCAGGGCTGACTGAGAGAAAATTCATCAGCTTGGTAAGTGTTATTTGTAGCATAGCGACAGGTTAACTGTTGTCAAGTTTTTGGTAGCGGCAGTGTAAGTTTGCCCTTGTGAGGTGTTTTGGTTTAGAGCCACATGACACTCTGGTTGTTAAATATGGTACATTCTCAGGGGGCACAGGATTAGTTTATGAACTTGCTAACTAAAACATCTCAAAAAAAGTAATCCATAAAAGAGGGAGCTTTCAGAGAAGGGTTCTGCAGGGACTGATCATTGGTCCAGTGCATACAATATTTTTTTTAATTACCTGAAAATCAACACAAAACTGATCATAAAATTACTGATGAGTACATAACTACAAAGAAAGGGCATCAAATAAAGCAATTGGGATTGCATGACATTTATATGATATAGGGTAAGGTATGCCTACAGATCAGAGGACTTTTTCTCTCTGACAGAGAGATCAGTACAGCAGTACTTTGTAGTTCTAACAGAGTCAGTTTTAAAAGAACTTTGCAAAATTGGAGTGAGTTCAATAAAACTCACAGAAAATATTTAATGGACTGGAGAAAATGTCTTATATAAAGAGATTTGAAGAGTTCAAACTTTTAATTTCAAAGAGACAACAAAAAGGTAATTATTTTGCAGTGCAAAAATGGCTTCTAAATGTCTGTTTTTTAAGGGTAAAAAAGTATTCATAAAGCTCATGTATGTGAAAGAGAAAGACAGAACAAGAACCAATGTTACAAGCCAGACAAATAAGAGAATAGGCACAAGTATGTAATGACTAGTTAAATCTTCTGTGGAACAAAAGATCAAGGGAAGCAGTGGATTCTCTACAGTGTACTACCTTCTAATCTGTCTTGATAACTCTTTGGAACATACATACTAGCTAAAAAATAATGCTCTGGTTAGATTGTTATTATTATTGGACTGAATACAAGAATACTTGTAAGTGGAAGTCAAAATAAGTAACTATGTTTTTCTACGTGAACCTATGAACAAAACTGATATATGAAGTCAAATCTGTAAAACGAGACTTGAAGGATTTCTTTCCATTTATATAAACTTAAATACCGTGTAATCAAGCACATTTAATGGACCAAACAAATCAATCATTCCAGGTTGATTCATGAAAAATATTTTTGTTCTCCATTAACGCCATGCTGTGTAAACTTGCATAAATTTTACATGTAGTCTAGGACTATGTAATTTCTGCAATTTGTACTGGACATTCAGTCAAGCACATGTCAAATGAACAAAGAGCATCTGACTGCAGCAGTTTCAGAATGGATACAAACCTAACAGAGTTTTTGCTGGCCATATAAATCAAGTGAAAACGATGGAGGAAATTGGATAGGTCTGAAGTTGATTATTGCCATTCCTTTCTTTAATTCAATAATAAAAAGAAAGACTTTTTGAAAAGATGATTCTACTATAATTTACTAGTAACTGTGACTCTGAACTCAACTGTAATTCTGATTTTTTTTTGCCTTCTCTTATGTGTGTCATTTGAAGAAGTAGTGGAGACTGAAATTTCTGTTTAAATATCTGTTTCTGAATTAGCACATATTGTTTTCTATAAAATTATTTCTCTGATGAATTCTACAGTTTTATGCAAGATTTATAGAAGTAAACAGATTATAAAAGGACGTCTTAGCCTGAATTGAAATAAAAAGGCTTTGTTTCTGATAAGGAATTATCTATCCAGTCACAAATGCAACAAGACCTGTTTTTAAGGCTTTTTGAATACTGGTTGGTGGTCACAGTATGGAGCTCTGCTATTGTTAATGGACCCACTAAGAAGTTAAAATTTCATTTAACAGGAAACATTTTTCTTTTGATCAGAAATGAGATGCCGTTCTTTAGCTGTGATGGATTCTAATTGTGGTCCAGGAGGTAAACAGCCAGGGGTTGATTAATCTGGTTATCCCACTGTTACGAATTTTTCATTTTAAAATTTTTTTAATCTTCTAAAAATAAGATTTTTATACTGCTGAGAGTAACCTAGCTAACATATGATAAGTTCTAGCATAACAGGCTACACAGATTGACACAATAATTTCACACCAGCTTGTTTAAAAATCTTGTTTAAAAGTACTCTTCTTAAAGGACATAATGCCAGACTAGCACATTTTATTAAAAGCACAGTGCTTTTAATAGCTAGTGGAAAATGGATGTAAGCAGTGCCACTTACCACTCTGTCAAATTTAATCTATTTAATGTTTCTCTGTTTCTTTCAGCATAAAGAACGTCACTCCAAAAGTAGGTGATGCTGAAACTCGTAAAGCCATTCGCCGTGCCTTCGATGTGTGGCAGAATGTAACTCCTCTGACATTTGAAGAAGTTCCTTATATTGAATTAGAAAATGGCAAGAGGGACGTGGATATTACAATCATTTTTGCATCAGGTTTTCATGGAGACAGTTCTCCCTTTGATGGGGAGGGAGGATTTTTGGCTCATGCATATTTCCCTGGGCCAGGAATTGGGGGAGACACTCATTTTGACTCAGACGAGCCATGGACTTTGGGAAATCCCAATCATGATGGTAAGAGAATATTTCATTTTAAACAAAATGCGTGACATGAGTTTTCAGCTAACAGAACTATTTCCATGCTTCCCTGTCACACATAGTTTTCTTTCTTAAGTTCACATTACTCTAGAAATATCTTCAGTCGATTGGTCTATTAGAATTTGAGGCAGAAAAGTTGCTGTCTAAATACAAGTTACAGTATGAAAATGTGTTTCTCTTGAAAATCATTGAATTCTTGTTAGGAACCTTTGTGTTCATTCAAACAGTGTACTGTTAAATACATAAACTGCTTTCATTTTGAAATTGTTTGCCATATAGATCTTACTTATGTTTAGGGAAAATGTGGAATGTTCTTTAGCAGTGATATAAGAGAGGTTGAGAACAACGGAGACTACCCACCAATACAGTGCATACCAATGTACATAAAACCTAGTCTTCTCCAGTTATTTTTTTTTATGGTGATGCAGTGCCAGCATTTAAAGTCAGCTTTTAAAGATGCCATATCAAAAAGAGAGCTAGTGTGTCCCAATAACTTTTGAATGTATTTTGGAATTGTTAATTCCAACAATAATTCCAATTTACTTAAGTTGTACATTCCCCATAGTCAATTAAGTGACTGCATAGTGCAGTTGACATACCTAAAATTTACCAAATCAATATTAAAGATACTCTTTAAAATTGCTTTTCACAGAGCTATAATCTGGCCGTTGCCAAGCTCCAAGTTCATGTGACTAAATTGCTACCGTTATCTAGGAAACCTAATTTAAAGCTAGCATTTGCACCTCTGCAGAACAGTATCAAAGAAGAGTTTTTGTGTAGACATATTCTGTGTTTGATGTTTTGACAAGTTTTCATTCCAAGCAGCCTCATTTGTATTAGTAGATCTCTCTAAGCCAGTTACGTAGAGTTGAAAAGAGTCTCCAGCAAACAATGATGCACAAAAGGGATGTTTCTGGCATAAAAAAGATGATAAAGATGACAAGTGCAGAACTGTTATATTTCAATGTTACGCTAAATTTGTGAACAATGAACGGCTTCATCTAATTCCTTTTCTTGCCCTTTCTCACTTGAGATTTTCCAAGTAAAATGCAGAGCTTTTTATGTAGCGGTATTTGTAGTCTGGAGTTTGCAACAAAGCTTTAAGTTAATATTTGAGGATTATAAATATGGTATTGTGACTGTTCTAATGGTGCAATATTTCTGCTGTACCAGGGTCAGTGAAGCAAGAGCAGCATATTGCACTGTGAAAGCCCTTGGTTGCAGAATGTGTTCAAGAAGCTTATTTCTTGTGGACCAAGCCCATGATCCTTACTGGAGCAAAATACATGGTGTGGCATTGCTTGTACTTGTCCTCTTCACCAGTTTAGCTCAAAGAAACAACAATGGGAATCTTCTGTTTGTGCAGTTCAGGTACATAGTCAGTCACAGCACTGTGAGGCTAAATTAAGGTGTTTTTATGGACCTCAGTGGAGACCAACAGTGCACATAGTGTTCTGTGGTTTTGGAGCTATTACTTCAAGCACTCAGGAAAATCTACAGGCATGTGTACATTGAAGTCAAGGTGTCAATTTAAAATATGATAACTCTTTTAGAGCAGTTCCACATATGAATACTTTTAGTCTGTATGAAAGTGTGCAAACTTCTGGCTAACTCCTTCTTTAAATAATTTTCAGAGTGCAGAAGGGCACTTATGTCTTTGTATGCCTTTTTGTGGATGAGTTTTGTAGATCAGTTTTCAAAAGCTATTTTTTCTATTCATTAATTTTAAGATATTTTGAAGGGAAAAAATCAAGTGAAAGTAAAATGATACTATCACTAAAATATGCTTTTGTGTATCTTAGAACATTGAACTTTAATAATGAAAAAGTTTTGCTATCTATATCATGAAGGTTGAATATGTATCACTGGAAATTTATTCTGAAAATTAAATAACTTATGTACTTTAGTGTTCTCTTATACACTTTTTTGAGGGGGACATATTCCTGTTAGAATGGAATAGTCAAGATAGAAAGCCCAGGATATTTTATTACTAGAAATTTGTGTAAAATACATGACAATTAAAATAAATATCTTACCAATGCAAGTCTTCTGAAGAATTTTGGCAGCTCCTAGTTTCATTGTTGAGATGGTATGAACCATAGACCTTAGGTCATAGCTATTGGCCAGAGAAAAGCCTTATATCATTGTAACTCTAGAAATAGCAATGTATATGCAGTTGATCTGTATATGCAGAGTGCCTGTTTGATTGGTGAATTTCAGTTATCAGGTAGGCCAAGTTTTGCTGATGATCTTACTGCATTAGCTCATATCTAGGAATCCTTAAGGAAGGTCCAGATTTTTTTTGTGACCAGTAAAAGACTTCTGGGTGAAAAAAAAAGGCAAGCATGCCATTTGGGATTGAAAGAAAGAAAAGACTTACAACTCTTTTAGGCTTCCTATCATCTTGAGCTTAGTCTCAGAGCACTGAAAAGCAGAAGGTTGAAAAATATATTTATGACCTTCACTATGTGTAATTTTTCCCAGGTGAGTGTCTTTTTTTTTTTTAAGTTCATTGCTCCAATAGTCATCTCCATGTACTGTTATTAGAAATACAATAGAAAGTGAAAAAGATTTGGTGATTTATCTTTACTTTTTGTAGCTGTACGCTTCTACGGGAGAACTTATCTTGGGCCGCATACCTCCGGGACACAGGGCTCTACCCACCCTGGGGACAGTGATGCACAGACATCAATATGATGGATGCAAAATGTCCGTCTATTTAGCTGCGTCACACGCTTATATAGCTCTTGCGGTTCCTGTTCCTGCCACTCCTATGGGGAGGAGTCTATCTTTCCGTCACATCCCGTAATCTTCCGGTCGCCGATCCCTGTCTATTCCCCTACAACTTTTAAACTAATTCATGCCCAAAAGGGCTGATTTTCTCTCACTTCTATTTTATTATTCCAGAGTGATTTGAAAACACAGACTAACTTGGTTGTTTAGCAGCAAAAATGCAAATATAATCATATAAAATCATAGAATCATTAAGGCTGGAAAAGACCTCTACGATCATCAGGTCCAACCATTAACCCAACACTACCATGTCTCCTAAACCATGCCCTGAAGTGCCACATCTACACATCTTTTAAATACCTCCAGGGATGGTGACTCCACCACTTCCCTGGGCAGCCTGTTCGAGTGGCTGACAACCCTTTCAGTGAAGAAATTTTTCCTAATGTCCAATCTAAACCTCCCCTGATGCTAGCCTCATTTTCCACCTTGTACTGTTCTTCTAATGAAAACAATTTGCATACTGTCTACCTCAGAAAAGATAGGCAACTTCTTGAAATGCTTTCATAAACTGTTGTTCTTTTTAAAATAATTTTCCTTCCAAATATGAAATCATATACAAGTTCAGTATTCTGAGTATAGTTAATTCCTAAGATAGTGTATCCTGAGCGGTTAATTGTAGTGTCTTCATACTTTAGGTTTGGGGTTTGTTTGTTTGTTTTGGCTTTTTTTCTTATCATGTTTGCTTGATTTTCTTTTGTTTTGCTTGATTTTAATAATGTTATAGACTGAAAGGACAGTTCCAATAGAAAAACATCATCTCCACAGTGCACTGCTGGTTTTCTTTGTTCTCACTTCAGTGGTGTGTTTTTGTGGATCACAGACCTATCTTATCAAACATGGTCTGGGGGAGTGATCTGTGCTTTGACTCCTCCCTCATTCTAAAGAATGAATAAGGCTGTTAAGACTAATGGGCCGGTCGCTCAGGAAAAAAACTCCTGTCAAATGATTTAACACTTGTAGGCTCTCTAAAATGATTGATTTCTTTGCTTTGATAATACCCTGTAAGCAGAGTACACCTGGTACCTTAACTCCAGCTGAACTGTAGAAGTCTTTTCTCTGCATGTCCTTCCATAGTGCTGCAGGTGATGCCAGATGTATTGGGCAGAAAGAAGGGCAAGAAACTTGCCATCACAGGGGAACAATGGAAACAAGGACAGAATTTGTTTTGCTAGGGAAAGAGATATACTGGAGGATAAAATACACCTTTTTTTGCAAGTTTTTTTTTTGCAAGGTAGGGAAATGTTAATCTTCCAATACTTTGGACAAAGTGTTTGTATACATTGAACTGTAGTCTTCCTCCAGTCAGCTGTCGTGTTCCACTTGCTCTTTTAGGACATCTACTTTTCAAGTTGTTCTGTGGGAACAGGCCTTTTCACCTATAGCAGACCTCATTTCCTTTATGGTCTGCCTGTGCAGGCTTCAGTGTAAGATGAGAACCTTAGGTTTGTAAATTATTTGGGACAGGATGGTTTCTTCATGCATCTTTTGAAGTACTTTATCCTCCTAGGCATTCTCATTTCTTGTTAACGCTTGGCAACTATGGTAGAAGAAGAGGACAGAGGAAACAAACACTGCAGGTGAAACACTGTTAAGGAATAGCAAATCAGAAAGGATAGGAGTATCACAGGAAGACATTTCACAACATGTACACTTAAAGATGTAAAAAGAGAAGAGTAAACAGGAGGTGAAAATCAAGTTACATAAGCAGCTATCTGAAAAATCAGCACTTACTAAGAAAAAAATTAAATCCTTTCTGTCTTCTGAACTTAAGTGCTGGAAGGAAAAAGAAGTGGAATAAAAAAGGAATGGGAAGAAATCTTACTACATCAGTCTTGAGACTATGGAGAGATTTCATTGTTCCCATGACTTCAATCCATTTAGGTGGTATATATCACCTCATATTTTGAATGAAAAGTTTATGGACAATGAATAATGAATCTAAATCCAGACAAGGACAATGACTTCTTGCTAAGAGTGGCAATATTTTGGAGATGTTGCATTGTCAGAAATCTTTTTCAAAATATTTTTTTCAATTGCAATATGTCAGTTTACTGTGATGAAATTCAAAGCCAGTGCCAGAGAGTGGGGAGAATAGGGACTGTCTGTAGTAAATTCTCTGGTAGCTAGCAGAAAAAATCCAATCCTATGCCCTGTCTTTCTGTACCAAAACTGAAAGTGGTGTTTTTTATTAGCCTTAACAAGACTCTCCCACATATTGTCTTCATCTGTCGATTATTAAATTGGCAGCATTGAAATTTTTTGATGCACTGCAATATAATTAAAAGTTGAAGTGTCAGATTCTAGTAGAACGGTAGTGTGCTAGATTTCTGGAAGATCTGCTTCATTATGGAGTTGTTAAGCCTCAGAGCCTATAGTGTCCTCCTCCTCTATCCTCCAAGTTACTGCAGCATGATGGGCCATACACATTTTCAAGGTCTTATAGATAAGATGCTTTCCCTATTGTAAGACTGGCAGTTATTTGTTTCTACTTATATTCTCCATATTTTGTTCTAACTTTGAGCAACAGTCTTTGAAAGCTGTTAATAATGTCTGCTGAGCATAGATGTTTGCTACTGGAAAAAATGGAAGGTTTATTTCTACAATGACACAGTTAGGAACAGGACTTACCTTGCAACTCTGCCTTGTTAATAGCATATCATAATAAAACCATAAAAAAATTTCAGTAGGCCAGTTTTCCTATGTGTACTTTAGAAACTGCAAATTAGAAAGAAGTCAAAACATATATACAGTACACACTAGACTTTATTTCATTGCCTTGTTCCTGTGACTGAAGGTTGCCTATGACCCCATAACAGAACAGAACAGAAAGAGAGGAGGCCACATTTGATCTAAGAGCTGCTAAATGCAGTCTTCACAGTGGGGGCTGCTTCTGAAGTGAAACAAGTAGATATGTGTCCTGCATTATAGGATCATTAGCTGCTGTATTTTGGAGAGGAAGTGTTATTTTCTTGTTTGTTTTTTTGTTTGTTCAGGTTGCGGTTTTTTTGAGGAACACCTCATAAAGCCTTGGAGAGGACAAGAACTAGTCTCAGTTTAGTTTGTAGTTTTCTCAGTAATTTAAAAGTGGACAGTTTCAAAAGCTGAATGTATCTCAGACACTTTACCATCTCTGAAGTACGAGCCAAGAGAGGGACAGATGAAGAGTCTGAAAACAGTGACTTCAGAGAAAGCTGACTCATCTTTAGAAATCTGTATATCTTGACTAGTTCTGTTGGCAAACCCCATGGGCCATTTCATGGATCAAGTTTGTGTAACATTCTGCAGCCCCAGCCCATCAAAGCCAGGTTCCTTAACTAGTGACTCTGCTCAGAAGTTTCATTTTGGCAGATAGTGGCAGAGGAAGAAAAAAATTACTGTGATGAATTCTGCAGTTAATAGTCACTGCTACCTGCATGTTGAATGAAAAACACTATTCCTATTAGTTGGGAATAATGACTGAGATACATCTTTTCTTCCTCACTAATGCCTTACATATTTTCCACCAATCTCTTTTCCTTGGATTCATTGCATGATTTATTAAAAACATAATTCCTATTAAATACAGGAAAGCTCTCAGATGGAATCCTAAAAATTATGGCAGAGAGAGCAGAAAGGAAGGCATTCATAGAAGGGGCTATCATGGATGAAGATAATTACACTAAGTTCTAATAGAAAGCAAAATCCATTACTGATACATTCCATCATATATTTTATGGCTTCATAATTTATATATTTCCTTTCTTCACCTGAGAGTATATGAAAACATTTTTACTATATGTCAGAAGGTAACTATCTCTAACTTAAGGCATAAACCTTGCCTCTATTTCAAAAATTGCATTGGTTTATCAAAATTGATTTCACATTTACATGCACTTAAGCTAGTTTAAACCTTGTTTAAAGCAGTTATTTTTTCTGGGAAATTACTGAATGCATCTAAGCCTATTTAAGGGAGTGTTAAACCAGTTTGAATGGAGAGTGCACTACTTTTAACTAGATTAATTTAAGATTGACCTACTTACACAAGTGCAGCTTTTTGAAACAGCAAGATTTAGAAGTAGCTCTTGGGGAAAACAAGGATTTCTTGGGAGCTTAGATTTCAAGCACATTAGACACGATACTTAATGTACCAATTACTGGCTAAGCTCTGACCATAGAACTGTGTCTTCCAGTGGCAGAAAATATTTAGCAAAAACTAGGTTTAAGTTCTCCTTGGATAAACACAGTAGATCAGTAATGGTAGTTTGATACTCTTATATTCATATCTGCCACAGAAATAGAAGTCAAAGTAAAATGCATGATTTTTTTACATCTGTAGCAAATTTACCAAAGCATCCATTGTGCCATACTGCAAATCTGCAGAAACCAGTTCTTCCACCAAAGAATATACAATAAGTAATAGCAGGTGAAGCTCCATTACAGAAGTGATGATGTTTTTAGTGTACAGCTATATTTAATTGTAGGGAGAACATAACCGCAGAGTGCTTATATTCATGTGGAAGATTTGTAACTTACATATACATGAAGCTGTGTTTTGGGGAAAACAAACCCCAAACTTCAAGAATTTGGTAATTTTTTCATTAACTCTCCAGCATTCAAAAAAATATTCAAATTTTGTGGGCAATAAAAAGAAAAAAAAACTCCAGACCTATCACTTTGTACCATGCTGTTTGTAGATTGCCAAGTAAAAGCTTCTTGGACCTGATGCAAATACAGTATCTAGTGTAATGTACTTGGACTCTAGTTAGTGCATAGATTCTGCTGTGGGCACTGTGTTGGCAGCCAACAAAAATTTATGAAAATTCTGATCTCTGAACTGCATAGATCAACTTGTAGTAAATTTCTTTTGGCTGCCAGTGTGGTTGACACAGTGTAGGAGATATATGCTCTGGAAATATGAACCAGTGGAGTTGTGAAAACTAAGTCTCCTAAGGGAGCTCTGTGTCTCAAACTGTGCTCATGTCATGTGCTATGGTTAGATGTAAAGAAAGCTGAACATTTCAGATTAAAGGAAGCTCTGTATTACAATATTACTATGACTCTAATGTCATAATGCATAGCACTTAATTGATTATATATATTTTAATAAACTCTTATCAATATCAATTTTGATCTGTAACCAAGCAGTGTGACCTTGCAGTTGTCACATGCATGTTTTCCAGTTCTGTACTAGGATAAATATGTAAAAGATTAGTATCTTCTTTGAATTTGCATTGTATTATACTTGTGTACATACTTTTAAACACAAAATTGCCAACATGGCTTCAGATCAAAGGTTATCCTACAACATATCCTACCTCCAGTTATGGCTATTAACAGATACCTAGGGAAGAGAATAAGAGCAGAACTAACATATGGCAACAAAACCTCAGCATATTCCCTCTTAGCTTCCAGCAATCTGTGGCTCATTGAATTTCTGAGCCACAGGCCATACTTTTTGTGTTTAATAGCCTTTGAGGGATTTCCTTTCATGAATTGGTGTAATCTCTTTTTGAACTCATGTAATCATTCGGTATCCACAGCATCCTGTGGCAATGTGTTCTATAGTTTAAGCAGATGTGAAAAACTACCTCTTTCGGAGTTTTGAACCTGTCAGTGATAAATTCACTTCAGGTAGACCGGTGGTCATATTGTGAGAAAGTTATGTCCTAATAATTTTATCTATGCCTTTCATAATTTTATGGACCTCTGCCATATCTTGTTTTCGGGATAAAGAGACGTAGCCTGTTGAGTTACAGCTTTGTTTCTATGTAGTTGTAAGGCTAAGGAAGCACAACTTCTATTTTAAACTGACTCTACTTGAATGCAAAATGAGAGAATTAGCAATATTATAAAAGATGGCAAAAAGCAACTATTACATTTATAACATTGCACAACAATGAAGATGCCAGGATAATATTTAAAAGAACTTCGCAAGTTGCAGACAAGTGGAGTAATGATTGATTCTTTTCACTTCAAAATCCAATTTAATTCAGGAGGCAATTAACACAGATAAAACTTATTATTACAAAACCTCAAGGCTTCCAATATTTAAAAAGCAAACCAGTCTTTGCTCATCAGTAAGTGCATGTTGTGCTGATAGAATTTAACAAGGTAATCTGTCCTCAAACTTCCCAAACCTTCCATGGATTATACTTGCTTGGTGTACATATACCTTCCTGTTCCATATCTAGTCTCCGCAAGATCTTGCATAACTCTGAAACATTCAGTGTCTTCTGCATAAAATATGTCCTTGAAAGTATTATCATAAGATGAAAAGCTGCACTTGAAAATATGAAGATCACTTTCAGTTACTGAAGAAATGGAAAATTATTTAAAAAAAAAATCAAACCAACAAAACAAAACGAAATGGCCCTGGCTGGCTTGTGAGGACTCAGTCATTAGACATAGGGCTATACAGGTAAGAGAAGAGCATCTGTCTGCTGGACCCCATTTACTGACTGGAAACTAGGTGATGGAAAATATTAACTGTTGGCAAGGTAATGACCTCATTTTTATTCTTTTGGGGGAGTTTTTTGCTTTCATGGAGCACCTTTCAGCTTTGAGAAAAGCACTTCATTTACACGTTGTTGAAAGGGAAATCTGTTAAACACTGGCAGTCAGTGAAAGTGGTCTTGTGGGTGAATCCAGTTCCATGTTCTAGATGTGTGTTTATCTGGTTGCTTTTAGTACATTCCAGGGGCTATCAACGTGCAACATCATGCTCTCAGCTTCCTCCTTGGCCTAAAATTGTCAAGTGCACTATTACGCAAACTGAGAGGCTGAGGGATATTTCAGGACGGTAGGCTTTGTGATATTCTTAATTAAAACAGTGGAAATGTGGACTGCTATGCACATCTTACATTATGCTTTTTGTCTCTGTAGAAGCAAGGTGATATTTAAACTGTGGCTTAATTGCCAAACAGAGATGGTCATGATGCACGTCGTAAACCAAAACAGGCAGTGTAACCTGAGCCACTAAATTGCATGTTGCTTCCATCACGGTGTATGTAGGCATAGATCATTGCAATCCTATATGGAGTAGTTAGGGAAGTTGCAAACTCAGTTATCCATTCAAACTGCAACTGGAGGTTATTTCCCACACACCAGGGCCAGTAGAACAAACTGCTTGCGTTTGCCATCTGCCTCAGTTTGCGATCAGCCAGCCTATCTTAAACTGCTAATGAAAAGTGTTAAAACAAAGCTGGCTGACTTTGCATGGAAAGCAATGAGGAAAGTTCACTTTGTCTGTTACATCAACTTTACTGCCAAGGAAACATGTAGCTGAAAGGCAGAATGGATCCTTGCAGACAATTTTGGCAAACATCGCACCAACATTCACAGAAAAGAACTGCCATTTTTTTGTTTTTCAAAGATGTCTTTGTCTCAAACAACTGTTTATACAACAATGAAGATAAGTTTATCTTCCCAAACTGGATTCATATGATCAGACACTCGTATTAGTATATTGAGAGTACTGAGTTAATATGGGGAAATGTAGGTAAGAAATGTTTGTAAAAATCAATAATAAGTTGAAAATAATTTTGGATTTTGGGGGGGTTGTTTGGATTTTTGTTTTTTCTTTTCCCTGAAGTATGCTATGTTCATGCAAATAGATATATTTTGAATGTGTGCATGCATATGTTGTGGGCTTCGTGGAGATTTTTTCACCAAAACAGCAGCTTTAGGAAATCTGACTTTTCCCAAAGATGTTCTATAAGATATTATTACTGCACTGCCCTCTTCTTTCCCCTGCCTTTTCAGGGGCAAGCAGAATCAGGAAAATCATGTTGCCAATTACTATGGATGTTGTCATGGTTTTCTGAGAGAATGAGTCAAGAATTTTACAGTAATTATATATTTATTTATTAGGCAGAAATTTAATAGATTGTTGTTGCAAAAGTAGAAGAATGCAAGATAACTCTAAAATATAAGGTAATACTCTATATGACTTTTTAAAGAATATATGACTATCTAATTAAAGATATTCTACAATATCTGTGGTCTCAAGTCTAGAGAATAGTTTGTGCTTTATCCTGACAATTCTTCACTTCAAAATGCTCAAACCATATGTTCTTGAGTCCAAAATGTTTTAAATCTATATTTATATTCCTTCCTAAGTGGCTTGGGTTTCAAAAAGTGGTGAGCAGCTAACACCAATACCTGGAAACATCTACTGCTAAAACATCAGGTTGGGAAAAAAGATGAAAACAGAAAAATAAAAAACCACTAGCTAAAAAAAAATACTGTTTTGTGCAAAAAGTTTTGTTGTAGTGGACAGCTTTAAGTCTCTAGTTCAAGTCAATGATAAATGCTTCCTGGTTTTTTATACATATCACTTAAGTCCATATCCTGCACTTTTGTAATTAATGTTTTGCCACTGACTTAAATGAAAAGACCTAAGTCAGAAAGCAGAAGACTTGAGGGGGTGGATTTAATCTGACCATATGTTGATGTTTATATCTGAGTTAATCTCATAGAGTCCCTTTAGAGTTAGAGGAGAGATATATTGCCTTCCTGGGTAAGATTTGTTGTATCCTGAAGTAGGTGTCTAAAATAAACTAGATGAATCATGCTCTGAAATACCTGTTTCTCATCACTGGCTGTGAAAGGTACAGGTACTGACATTTGTGTTACAGTTTTCTGTAGCTAGATGATTTCCACCAGTGATGCTGAATTGTGTACAATCTCAGATATGAGGAGAAGTGAAGTAATAAGTACTTCCAAATAACAGCACCAACTGGGATCCAAAGAAATCTGTCTCAGCAGCAGAGATGCCTGTTTTGGGATCAGTTCAGTATTACACTCAGAAAAGGTAATTACTGGTGTAGGCTATCTCCCTCCCTCTCGGTATGGCAGGACAAACACTCCTATTGGTCTAGATATGGTAATTCACAAATGGATCGCATCACTTAAATTTTGAATGCATAGATGGTAATCTGATAATGTGTAACCTTACTTTTAGTTTCCCTTTTCAAAGAATCATACATAGCTCCTTTCTTATGATGCAGTTTAGGAACCGATACACTGTAAGCATGAGGAAATGGGATTATCACTGAGCATTCAGGAAACTGAAAGATACCCTAGTGATGTAGGATTAATGTTGCTAGCTGTATTCCAGCTAGCAGTGCTAGCAGAAGCAGTACAAATACTAAGGCCTGAGCTTCAGGAAGAGTTAGCAACTCAATCTGTACCAACAGTCAGTCCTTAGCTGGTTTGTGTTTTTAATGATCACTTGTGTTACTGGCAGGGCTGGCCATGGTGGCTGGCAGAGGTGCAGGGATAATTGTCCCAGTCCGGCCTGAGTAGAGCACCTGTGGCAGAGTAGCTGTGGGAACAGTGTGCCCCTGGCGAATCTGAGCTCAGCTGCCTGCTTTCAGTGGGAAGCTCTGATCTGAGAGCCATCAGGCATGGGACCTCTGGCATTGTCTTTTCTCTCTGCCTGTGCCAGCCGCTGTCTCCCCAGACTGGGGTCCTGCTGAGCTCCTAACTCACAGAAGGGAAAGTGTGCCAGGATTGACCTCTGCCCTGGCTAACATCCCCGTGTCCAAGCTCTTTTGACCTTTAGCAGGGACAGCTAACTCCTGCCTTCATCTTCCTCTGTAAGCATCCTCTTGCATAGTCTTTCCTCCGCTTGGAGGCCCAGGAGGATGCCTTGGCTGCCTACCCATCATGGCCTCTCCAGCACCCTTTGCCCTGCCCTCCGCAATCTTTCACCCTGGAGGCTGCCCCTCCACAGCGAGTGCTGAGGCATCTCCATGCCAACAAGTGACGGCAATGACTAGTACCAAACTGACTTACAGTGGTTCCTCTAGCTAGAGTGAAACCAGCAGCTATATGAATATACTCACTAATAGTAGCAGATTATTCAGTAGATCAGAGCATTTCATATGAGTAAATTTTAACAAAGTAAAACCAAAGTAGCAGATTTGTCTTTCTGTCACTTTCTCCATAAATACGATCCCCAGTTTGAAGTTGCCTCAATTTAGAATATGGAACACACTCGGATCAGCTCCCCCTTTGAAGTCTGCAGACGACTTAGAAAACATATCTGCTTTTTGGATCAGAGAACTTTTAATGATTTTTTTCTTCTCCTAATCACTTTGCCAATTAGGATTCAAAATTCCCACTTCTTTTATCACCAGTCCAAGGAAAAAAAAAAAATAGACAATTTTGTCTTGGCAATTTTTTTTTAATAAGAATGAAACAAGCAAAATAATAGTGAATGAAGAATAAATGTTCATATAAAATTCCCAAATATATATACAACACTATGTCACTTTTTCTTCAAAAGCCTTTAAGTCATATGTACATGTTAAGTAGATACAATGATAGGGTAAGAATAGTAACCTGGTTTTGATGGCTTTAATTTGAGTTAAGTTAGAGGATAATATAATTACTCTCAGTAGTTTAACTGACACAGGGTAAAAATTTGGCTCTGCAGAGAGCCAACACAAGATTAAAGCATAAATTAAATTCTATGTACCTTCTATTTTGGGGATTTCAGTGATCTGTAGGACCCTTTCAAATTTCACCCCATGGCAAGTTACATCTATTGTGAATATTGGCAGCGTGACTTTGACCTTCCTCTTAGTACTTACATGTATTTCTTTATAGTAGGACACACAGGACATAAGGGGAAATGAAGGGAAAAAAATCATCCCTTCGAAACAAAAACAGCCACAGTGTTAACATGCCAGCATTTTAGCTGAGTGGCTTAGAGACAAAACCTACATTTGTTTTTGTCACAGGCAAGGATTTGATTTTAATATGGACTCATGCACAATCAGGGTCCTTTCACATTTATTCTCACCCAGATGCGCACTTACTCAGGAGTGGTAAAAGATGTCCATTCCCTTCACGTGAATGACCCTCAGGGACAGGACCATGGAGGGTAGCTGAGAATTGTGTGATACACGCTCTTTTCATGCACATATCCAAATCTTCGATCCCAGCATGTGTTCATTCTCACAGCCTTCAGAAAGGAGTTTTAAATACTTCTCCAGCTTATTGTTCCCACAGCAACAACTAAAAACAGAAACAAAGAGAAGATGGGAAAGAGTATAAATAGATACGGCTGCTACAGTATTTGCAGCATTTGTAATTGCATTGACACTACTGGAAAAATAGTGTGAATGTTATTTAGCAACCTGGTCATTTGTAATGTTATGAGAAGGACATTGTATTTTCAAATATTTTTACTAGTGTGAGCTTGCTAGGAGAAAGTAATTTATGAAGATCTCTTCTAGCAAAAGACCAAATTCCATTATAATTTAAATTTATTTAAAATAGTTATTATCTAAAGGTGACAAGGAAAACACCCAAAGTAAAACTTTTCAGTCTATTAATCGATATGACTTTATTACTAATAGAATGAAAATGCCATTTGAGAATAGTATACAAATTCATTAGTGGACTTGAACAATGAAGAAGTTAATCCCAGGAGCTAGAGATTCAGCACGAGTGTAGTTTTTGTTAGGTTCACTGTCACAGCAGGGTTTCCTCAAAGCATGAAATGAAGCCATAAGCTTTATATTTGCCGAAGGAACACACACCATCATACTTACACCTTTTTGGGAAGCAGCAAGCTCTTGTGTCTTCTTTACCTCCCCTAGGATCACCTCCAGCTGCTTCACCTGCCACTCTTTGGAGAAGTTGGTATTGATTCACTACTGAGAACAGTTTGTGGCATTTTTCAGTACTAGTGATTGAAACAGTGAGAAACAAAGTGGAAATATCCTTACTTACTTACAGTAAGTAATTAATTCCACCCATTTCAAGCAATTTACTAGAAAGTTGTAGAATGTACTTGGTAATAAACCTCAGTAGTAAAGCAGAAATTCTTACCTTTTGCATGTCCTTGCCTTCTAAAGTACAGGCCGATCTGTATTATAAAATAATCTGGGCTTCTTTCAAAAGTGTTATTTATCAGGCTCTTGACTTCTAAGTCGTGCCCACAGTATGCAGAAACAGTAGAATACTGCCAGGAAGGACATACACGCTCTAAACGCACATGTCCTTATCATATCTCATCAACAATCACTGAGTCACTTGAAGACAGTCTTGCCCTATAGGCATATCCCCTTGTCAAATTGCAAGCAAGCAAGTTTAATTTTCAGACTAATCTGTTGATCTTTTTAAAATAGAATAGTTTTCAAAAATATACACATGTGGGTGTAGGTATACTAAATTATACACAGAGTATATTAGTACATTGTATATAACAAACTGCCTGTACTTCCCCTTCTGTCTGCAAATATATACATATCAGAAAGTCAACTTGTAACGATTTTAGTGTATATGTTAGTATATGTAATAATACAGTGAAGGAAACTTATTTTTATGTCATCCTTTTTTGTCACAATGGAAAAAAGGCTAAATGTTATTGAAAAATGTTTAAAATACAATGCGTACAAAATAGATACACTAAGTTCATGCAGAAAATGGGCATACTATATGGGATATATTTTTATTTTAAACCACAAAAATTTAGTTTTGCTCTTCATTTTCAAAGCTACTGCATCATCTCAGCTCCATTTTTTAGCAAGACTTTCTTTCCAAAATAACCGCCAAGCTACCAAATTTCAGTGCTGATGGTAGAAGTTTGAGATAATGTCAAGCAACGGTACATGATTTCTTAGACTGAAAAATGTGGCACCATTATTTGGGTAAAAGAATGTCTATGATTTATATTTAGGTCCACATATACTCTCTGTAGAGCATATATATGTATACATGGTGCTTATGTAAGTGCATACATAATGTATATGCTCAAATCTGCTATACTGCAAGAAGGTCAGAGAGAGAAAGAATCTTTTTTTATTACTGACTGTTGAAATAACACATTCAAAATTCTGTCCTGTCTGGAAAGAGTAGTAACAAAGATATAAACCCTTTTTTTCTTTTGTTTCTTTTTTTTCCCTTGTGTGTGTTTTTTTTACCTTTCTGTATGCTATGTAGAATAAGAATCTTATTCTAAATTTTGCAGCATTTTAGCCAGTTAAGATTAGCAGTGTTTGTTTGATGAGTCAATGGTACAAATGAACAGAATAATAAAAATGCAAATTCTAAACACATTGGACACAAGTTCATGGGTAGCATGCGTGTAATATTTTCTGATGAACTGTAAGCTTGACTTGAGGTACTGTCTTGTTGATAATAGGGCTGTAATAGAAGTCTTTCTTGTACAGATTTACATTTCAGATTCATATGGATTTAATCAGAAATCATCCATCTCCATCACAAGTAGAATGATCTTTGGAAGAAACAGCATATGTCCATATATAAAACACTTTTGTAGTTTTCCAGTTTGTTCATCATTTCAAATTCAGTTTCTAGATATTTTGGTTTCGTCTGGATGGGAATGTCTTCAAAATTGAGGTCACATGGCATTTAAATGATAGCCAACTCTAGCTCACAATGAGTTATAGCAGTTAATGTCACATGCCAAGGAGAAGAATCAAGTGACATGCCCTGAGGTGTCATTGATTGCTGCATTAAAAAGACAGGCAAATGATGAATCAAAGTCTTGCTAAACCATTAGGGTATTGCTTTTATCAATTAAGCTCACATACCATTTAAATCAGGAATTAATATCTTCAGAACTAAGGTTTCTTAATAGCTTGCTGTGGACAAACATATTAGGTTTGTTTATCTGTAGGTATGAAAAATAGTGTCTATATTAGCTACAGGGAAAGGCCTCCCCATGCACCATGCTCCACATTGCTGGCTGTTGAATATTTGATATATTAATACATATTTATATTCTGGAGTTTGGGCAGTGCTGGTAAAGTCAGGCAGATTTAGTGCCTAAAATAGTTTATAGCCTCAGAGAAAAGTGTCAGTGTAAAAATAATCATTTTGTCTTAGTTCTTTATACACAGTATCTTTTTTTCCTTGTGAGATCAGACTTGAGATAAAATAAGAAAAACAATCACTATCATTTTGAGCTTATATCCTTTCTGTTCCAATCTCCATGCTAATGGGGAACACAAGAACAGAGGTGCACAAATTTTTGACTCGTAAAATACATTTTCCAATATTTATCTATTACTCTATAGATAAGCATAACAAGATGTAACAGAGACCTTCACAATGAATAATCACCGTTGTATATTCTGCAGTGGCAATTTTTAGTTTAAAATTCTTCATAGTCATGTGTAGTTTAACTGTGTTACTTACGGCTTGTTAAAGTTTTGCGATGGTGCTTCATTTTGCCAAGCGGACTGAAATATATGTTTCTAGTCGGGTAATGTACACTGAAGTATAGAATCATTTGGGACTCTCTCCTTCAACAGTGGGGACTGAAAATGTTTAAAAAATTATATATAATGTCAGTAGGACAGCAAAGCTAGCCTGAGCTGGTATGAATGTTCACGTCCCTTCACACTCTTTCATCTTATTGTCACCACTGGCCAAGTAACTGAAGTTGGCCTCCTATCAGCCTTGCAGTCACAAGTACACTTCTGTGCAGCCTGGAGACAAAAAGCGAGTACTCAGCGTTATCCTTCTGCACTTTCAGTAGCTAGTTACGGTAACATTGGGATGCTCAAGGCAAGACTGCTCCTGAAAGCAAAGAGGGGCTGAGTAATTGTTGCCTAATTGGAGGAATCTAATTATATCCAAAGGAAAAAGGATGGAAACTAAGACGGTAGTAAGGCCTACCTGCGTTGGTCTCAGACAACACACCTTGAACT
Source organism: Phalacrocorax carbo (assembly GCF_963921805.1). Lineage (NCBI taxonomy): Eukaryota > Metazoa > Chordata > Aves > Suliformes > Phalacrocoracidae > Phalacrocorax > Phalacrocorax carbo. The sequence goes on from NC_087514.1 coordinate 29,315,824, forward strand.
GGTTTAAAACTTGGTTTCAACTGCACTAAGTTATTTGGGTCAGTTTAAATTCAGGATGCCCTGGAGACAATCGTGACTCTTGATGGAAATTGTTATGAATAATGGGGCTATTTGACTATAAGTAGAAAATATGTTCCCTGTTAAATCTCTGTCACCCTAGGCAAGAATATTATTCTCCCAGTTCTTTCCTGTAACTTTCTCCCTTCCCCCTTATCCAATTGTTCAAGGGCTGCTCTGTCTTTACCCCAGTTAATAGCTCCTCTGGTGCCTACAAGTTGCATTGCAGGAATTGGAAATTACTTTTCATAGTCCTTTTGCCTGTTAGGCTTTGACTAAGTCCAGAGGGGCAGTCAGATGCTGAATATAATTTTTTTTTTTTTTTTTACATAATCACCCCTATCCAAAAGACAAAGGGAGAAAGACATACTAAGAAACAGCCAGAAGAATATCCCAAAAGGAAGATACGCCAGTAGATGACAGTGTGTTTTATTTATTTCCCTATTACTACATACACACACCTTCCAGATCAACATGGAACTATGGTCAACTACGTACACACACCTTCCAGGTCAACATGGAACAAAATATGGAGATTTTTATGGGGATTCAATAAAGAGTCATAACCAAAGGATGTATTGATTCTTCATACATTGGATAACTGGCACAAATAAAGTGAAGCAGGAGACTCTTCCGAGACTATTTAGTAACTGTGGTTTCTTAAAATTTTAGAAATTGTAATTAGTTCACTTCCCAGAACTCATATCTCAAACAGTAAGGTTCGAATACCACATGTAAACCACTCTTTGGTCTATTGATACTGACCAGCCTAATAATAGTGGTAGAATCAAATGCTATTAATTTAAACTATTTTTAAATGGTTCAGTAAATACTGTGGCCAACTTATTAGTACAATTATTAATATAGTACCTAGACTGGCTGATATTCTTAACTATGATGTAGGAAGCACAGGTCTAGGAGGCAAATTTGCGTTTCAAAAGGTCTGAAAAGCAAAAGAAAGTTGCATCTTAAATATATGAGTTAATGCCAGACAAATGTTTTATTCTAATAAACCTGAGTTAGAACTCTTAACTTTCATAAAATGCAGAAAATAGTTGAAAAATAATGTGAAACGTGTCACAATACAATAGTTAGAGTACGGTAATATCTTCTTCCTTCATGTCTTTCCATATTAAGCCTATAATTTTTCAAAATTGTATTATGAGTGCAGAGTTAAAACCATTACAGAGTTGCTCCTGTGCATCACTTCCAATGCTAAGGTTAGCTAGAGAAGCTGTGGATTATTCATATGAGATAGTGTCAAGATCGGTTTTGACTGCATATGGAAGGGCAGATTCAGATATCAAAAGCATTCGTCACCAGGACAGTCAAGCTTATCAAACCTGTTACAACAGTACATTGAGAATCTGCTTTCTTATAAAAAGAACTGCATCCAAGAAGAAAAATATTGTCATGAAAATATTTCATCTGGAAACCACGTAATTATGAATGATAGGATAAACTCTTCTCATTTCTGAAAACACATTATGTCACATTAATTTTTGAAAGACATGATTTTTCTGCACAGTTATATTGAATAAAAGGGCAGTAGCATTTAGTTTTCATATTTCCAGATTAAGAATCAGAAAGACATGAAAAGACTCAGTCAACTAAGCACAGTTGTGAATGTTTCCATGCTTTCAATCAAACATTTCTTTTACAAACATCAACATGGCTCCATATATCATGAAGACATCTACTGCCAAGTGTTTCCCCTTTCATATATACTTGGAAGAAAGTTTATTTCTTTGTGTCAACAAGAGGAAATACTTGAAAAATTGAAATGCTGTCAACTATGTCCTCAGATTTCTGTAACTACATATATATATATGTAATTTTTTTCTAAATTAAACTTTTTAATGTTATTACTATTAATATTAGAATAGTACTTAGAATTCCAGATGAAGTGCCAGCAGTGGAAAATAACTGTCTACCTCCAAAGAATTTACAGAATATAGGGAAAGAGTTAATGCTGAGCATTTTCTTGTTCCAATATACAACTGTCTATTAGGCCACAGTATAGGCCTTTTGTTATTTATATTGCTCTTTCAACAAGAAACTACTTACTATAGGTGGCACCTGTTTCATTCGAGTCCAGCCATCTAAAAGTTAGGTGTTCAGCATAAGTTGCTGATGTAGAATACTTCTCTTGTCAGTGGGACAGTAACATACTTCTGGAGGATGATTCCTCACATCCCTAGGTGGTGAAAATAAGCAATATCCTGGATACGACCCTCTCCAAGTGGCCAGAATCTTTCTCCTGATGTAAAACATTTTTCCAAAGTCTCGTTATATGACAGGATGACTACAGACAGAATCTGTACAAAAGACTCATAGAAAGATATGCTTAACTAAGTCTTAGATTAATAAAAATAGACAAAATTAATACCCTAGAAGTTCAGCTGTAAATTTTTCATAGAAATAATCCCATTGGCTTTGATTTTTGTTCGCTTCACAGAGTGCCATAATTCTACTGCCAAAACTTCTAGCAGTGCCTAATACTCTGTAATAAAAAATGAAATTATGATTTTTAGAAGGGAATAATGAAAAAGTTAAATCAGTCTATAAGATGACTATGTTATTTTATTTTTTAGACCTGCAAAAATAAAAAACAACTAAGTAAGCAACTACACTTATAAGGGAATTACACAATGAAATAAATCAGGGCATCCTGTTTTGAAGGACAGCACAGCATCCATATTTTCCTCATTAGGATTTGAGTTAGGGTGATTTCAGGAATGGACATCATCTACAAATAATCAGCAGGTGTCTGATTACAAGTGCTTGGATGAGTTAAGTTCCCTGTAGGGTTTGTCCTAAATAGGTAGTCCTCAGTTTGTGATGTTTTCCACATACAGCAAGGATATTTTCCTTTTGGAACTATTTCTTGATGCAAGCATTTTTAGTCAGGTTCACTACAACATCAACTTCAAGTCAGAAACTGCATAGAAGCCTAGACATGAACTATGACACTTGAACTCTACACTAAACATGCATATCACTTAAAAAAGATTATGCTTATCTTGTGTCTGTAAGTATATCATGTATTATATGTAACAATAGTGATTTCCTTGTTTAAAAAAAAGGGAAAGCTGCCTTTACTATCACATTATCCTTATGATTCATTATTAAACATTACCTTGTAAAATTCAAATTCAGTGAAATTGTCTTTCAAGTACAGAGTCCTCCACTTGTGTTATTTCTGTTTCTATGCTTGTGGTTTCAAAGGTCTTTTTTCCCTTTCTTCTCTTCATAGGAAATGACCTGTTTCTAGTTGCAGTGCACGAACTGGGACATGCTCTGGGCCTGGAGCACTCTAATGATCCCACTGCAATCATGGCTCCATTTTACCAGTATATGGAAACTGACAACTTCAAACTACCTAATGATGATTTACAGGGCATCCAGAAGATATACGGTATGTCATACTCTAATTGAGCAACATAAGTTTTTCACTTTAGAATATGTTGAGGTCCTCCTGTCCATACCACCTCTCCAAAAGGGTTTGTTAGCGTAGAGTCTGCCAGTCGTTGTACCAGAGGCCTACTTGTAAGTAGGCCAAGGATTTTGATGAAGCTCTTTTCTTTGTTTCTCACTGTTCACAGCTTGCATTCAAATTTTCACTCATCTGGAATAGTAATTTTAAATATTTTTAAAAGCCATAAAGAAAATATCTGCAAAAGGATCCCAAACTATAAAAATATTAAGAAATGCAGGCCTTTAACCATACAGAGCTTATTTCCACAGTAGTCCAAGCTTATGTAATTGGATGAACTGATTGATGCTTAGTTTATCAGCTATAATACTAAACAGTTTCCTAAGTGTACAAGATTTGTGGTCCCAGAAAAATCCTTTGTTGTGATAAATATAGCAAATTGATCTCAAAAGAATGTTATTACCAGCCCAAGATTTTGGGCTGCCAGGTGGGAAAAGGCCCATTTCTTTAAAATATGTTTGCTTAGGATTTTTGTGGCCTGATACAAAAGACACGTGTGATGTAAATAAATTATGCATGTATTGAATTCCATTGGACAAGGAAAGGTCATTGAAAATTAAAAATATATATATATATATATATAAATTAATTGTGTATTGGATTCAGTTTTGTACTTGCATTTATTTTCAATTTAAAGGTTTGTCAGGCTTATACTGAATGCTACCAGGGCCATTCCTTGTTTATCTTTACTACTAGGAAGGATAACTATGATCGTGTAGAATTACTGTACTGCTAACTAGAACACTGCAGTCTCCATGGTGTTTTAATGTAACAAGCTTATAAAAATACATTAATTAGCACTGATATATATTTTCATAAAGCATAAATAACCATTTCAAAATGATTGGCTGATCAAGTTTTGTTTGGTTGTTTTTTTTCCTGTGTGATTAGCTGGAAGGAAGGTTGTTTCTCATGACCTCATAAGTTGGTAGTCTAGACTTAAAGGCTAGACAAGAATACTTTGCTGAAAACTAACTGCTAAGCTCTAACAGCTGTGGGCTATACATTCAGAGAAATGTGTTACCCCTGGGAAGTAATATCTGACATCATCACCAAATGGCATATGAAAACTTTGCTTTGGGGTTAAAAACTTTCCAACATGAGCTACTGCAAACTGATTCCTTTGTTCCCTTTAAAATCAAGAAGTGATTTGGAATCATATGCCTCAATAAAAATGTCACACCTATTAAAATAATTACTTTGGTCTGCAGTATTCCTCAAAACACCATTATTAACTGTAAATTAGAAATGTCACAAGCCTTAAAATTGTGAATGAAATAAATGCTTTATTAAATTGTATGGCAACCATTTGATGAGTTTAATATTTCCTTACATAGTCCATCTTGTTCTTTAAAAAATATCAAAATTTAAATGTCATTTATGCAATTTCAGAGTTGTCTTGATATTCAAAAGTCTTTCCGAAGCTGGTCAAGCAAAAGATATTTATTTTTTAAAGTCAAAATTGATTATGTATTTAAATGATTTGGAGAGAAGCCTAAATAGAATAAGCAAACTTAAAGTGTTGATTTTGTTTCCAGAAATCTTACTGATCCAACTGAAAGTTCTTATCTTGTACATGGAAAATATATGTAAGCGTACTAATATGCGTAGAAAGGGAAAGGCATTTTCAGTACACCCATTGCAAGTCATTCAGTGTGCCATTAGGGTTATGAACAGCATCTGTCTAGGGTGACCTTTTGACTTTCAGGTAGAGAAATTATGAGTGGGATGGTTATTTCACTTGTCATCCAACTCTGTATATTATGACAGAAAATGTATTTGAAAGAAGATAAAAGTTTTAAAACCACGGTACAGAGTTTAGTTTTTCACTTTAGTTCCTTTTAAACCATTCATCCTCAGAACAATACCTTTAATTCTAGACAACTCTAGACAATTCTAGACACCAGGTGTCTAGCTTTCTAAGACTCACTTGAAAATAAAAATTAAAATAAGAAGTAATTAATTTCAGAATATTGAAGAAAATATGTGAATTATGTTTTTTGTTTATGTGGATGCCTAGGATTTGAAGTCCAGTTTCAAGAGCTCCTATACATAGCAAGGGGCATTGGGGAAAGCTGGGAATGTCCTGTCACTTATGCACATGACATTACTTGGCCCACAATTGGGTCAATAGGGAATATCAGCTATGCTGCCTATATACATATGTGAATTGATGAGTGGAAGTTAAAAATACAAGTTGAAAATCCATTGACTGCTAATGATCTTATTAGGAACTGTTTTTTTGTTTTCCTTTATTTTGTACAATAGACTATGATTCTGTTTTAACAGTTCTTACTCCATAAAGTATGTTCTATGAATTACTTCTCATCTGAAATGATGGTGGACTATGCATCCTTTTTCCTAGGTTTTATTGGAACATTGATCCAATAAGGAAGAAAGATTCTGGATAGTGAAAAGTAATTATTTTCTTAATTCGTGCCTTGTTTTTATGGTAATTATTCATTATATACTTTAACAAGACAGGAAAGGTATGTTAGGTCACTTTTTCCATTCCCCTTCACTGTAGGATTTGCACTGCTTACAGCAAGTTTTTGTTGTGTATTTCTTCTTTGAGTGCCACTGGTGGGCATGTAAATTACATCCTGCTGCTATATTTTAAAGGTCCACCTGACAGGATCCCACCACCAACAAGACCTCTGCCAACAGTGCCCCCACATCGTTCAATCCCTCCAGCAGACCCACGGAAGAATGACAGGCAACCTAAACCTCCCCGGCCACCCACTGGTGACAAACCTTCCTATCCTGGAGCCAAACCTAACATCTGTGATGGGAACTTCAATACTCTGGCTATTCTTCGCCGGGAAATGTTTGTTTTCAAGGTAGGAGGCTGTGAATTTTTCAATGTTACATCAAATGTCTACATTTCTCCTTTTTTTTTTTTTAAAAAACAAACTCATTCATCATGACTCCAATTTCCCAGCCTGCTCACAGTTAGAAAGTTCAAGAAAGAAATTTAAAAATAAACATACACATGGCTTAAACATCTAGCAGAGAACTGCTGTAATGTTCTATTTTGGGAAAATACCCATGTCAGCAGAAACTGTAATGACTCAATATGTAAGGGTAAATAAATGCTGCGTGTTATGGAGAGATAAAAAGTGTAAATCAACTCAGAATAATAGCAATGAATACAGCCTCATCCAGACATACAGTAGATATTGTGTCTTTGATGTTTTTGTTTGTTTTTTTTCATGGAGCTATAATTTTACCTTTACAATTAGATCTGTCATTTAAAAAGGAAGTTTGTCATTGTCTTGTGGTTGCATTGAAACCACAATATCTAAGTAAATGTCTTTGCCACAAAAATCTTATTGCAAATGTGTCACTGTTTATTTCCATTCATCTTCTTGCTCCGAGCTGAAGATGTGGTATATACAACAAATCGAAATAAACAAACTGAACTGAAAGGCAATCTTTTGATAGAAGGACTTTGCTAAGACTCATGGACATCAAAGCTATCTTAGGAGGATGATCTGCAGTATTGTTTCCAGAAGGCATTGAATGCTGAAGAATAAATACAGAATCATTATTATTCAGTCTCTTAAATCTTAAACCAATTTGCTGACAGGTAGTGCTGTGCAAATGTTCCAGGAACAAGCAACAGGATAATCTATTATTTTGAACTACTGGTGTGTCAAATTTGCTTAAGCAATAGGAAGTGTGGAATCTTTGTTTTGTAAATATACGGTATGATTCTTTTTAACTTCAACATTATAGGTAGAGAATAAGGGCCTTTCACATGAATAGATAACATTTTTCCCTTCACAATAGCGTAAGTACAAAGGAACTGCAATGAATTTGTCCCAAAACATGAAGTCCCCAATTCATTGGCTTTTGTTGTCCTTTCTGATAGGACTCTCATATGTTTTCTTTTTATGTAATCTATCACTCCAGATTAAATTTATTAGCGATGCTACCCAGGCTTTTGCTTTCTTTAGCATACCTGAAAAAATATGTACAATTAGCTTTACAAGAATTCATTCAAAATTATTTAGCCACCTTCACAACCCAATGGGCAGGAAATACTTTTTCCATAAACAGGATTTTGCCAGCCCTGGGGCTGTCAGAACTTTCCATTTGAATAGATGGTATACCTTCAAGCACTGGGAGGCTGTGAACCATCAGTCTTTTCATGACTAAAACTCAAAGGTTAAGGAAGAATCTAATTTTCTAACTTGACATTAAACAGGATATTAAAATACCTACTTCAATCTCATGTCATCCACCTCAAGAGCAATAGAACATATTCTCATTTATTTTAGACATAAATTGATAAATAGTGAAATGCTATCCCACTAATACAAAATTTTCTGTCTAGCCAAGTCTGTGTTCCTGGATAGATTCACCACACCACTAATCACTCTTACCTATTCTGATTGAAAATACAAATTAAGTTTTATCAAAAAATGTTTACTGCATACTGCCTTAACACTACATATTTACTATACAGTTTGTGTGCTTACTAGTGTGCAAACTGTGTTTATGTTCCAAAATTAAAATTCCATTCATGATCCACACCCTAATGCAGAAGCATGGTAAAACTGTCAGAGGAGGATGACCAGTAACAACAGAGTGTTTACAGATTTCATGTTTACAGTCTGACTCTCCAAAATGAAGTTGCTGCAGTCATAAAAGGAACATGTTGGGAAGGGAAGAAAGAGATGACCTTTGTCCACATAAATTTCTTTAAGGGTCTCACAATTCCCCATTTCTCCTCAGGGTACCTGGGAGCATGGAAAAGCATGACTTCAGTTAGCATACTAAGCAATGGAGTTTGCTTAAGTATATTAATCTTGACTTTGTAGTGTGAGTGTCTTTGAATGCTTGAGTTAATAGGCCTTACCTTTCTGGTTTGTACATTAATTTGCTAATGAAGATTTTTGTCTGCTAAAGGAATTTCATTACCTGTTTGAGATTTTTTTTTTTGCAGGGCGGCATTTTTTGGTGTACAGGAAGGAGTATGAAAGGACCAGGAAAGGGGAGGAATTAGAAAAATCAGGGATAGTTAGTAATTTTCAACTTGTTTTGTAGAATCTCAGGGGGGCAGGTTATAAGGAAAAGCTCTGCATGTCAGATTGTAGCAGGAGCAGGGCAGGAATTAATTCTCAGAAGTTATAAACAGGAATAGGCACTGAACACAGGGAAAGCATCCAGCAATGGAGGAAGCAAAGCTGGAGGTTCTGTGGTTTGACATAACAAAAAAAACCAAACCTCTTTGCCCTTGCCCCTTAATGCTAGTGCAAGAGTAGACTGGGAAGGCATGAGTGATGGAATGAAAGCCAAGTACAGAGAGATGGAGAAGAGGGGATTGATGGCAGTACCGTACCAGGTGGAAAAAATTAAAGATGAATTATGACCTTCATTGGAAGAATTATTGCTGGATAGTTCCCAAATGAGTTAAATTAATAAAGTTGGAGGCTAATCAAGTGATATCCTTTTCTTTCTTTGTCTTAATCCACAGGTCTGTAATGACTGTGTAGTATCAGATTTTACTGCCTTCAGAATAGCATGTATGCCGTGTATCAATTTCAGATTGAAAATAGCCACTTTTTTATCTCATGGGCAAGTCTCAAGCTCAATTTGTTTAAATAATCCTTGGAGTTGCTTGGGAGTTTAGCCACAGGGTTGCAGAATGTGAGCCCTTTTGAGTAATTAAATTCTAATTTAAACACAAAAATGAAGCACAAAAGGTAACAGTTTGAGATACACTGTGGATTTTCATGTAGATGACAAACAATTTTAATTTCAAGAAGATTATGTTATCTTGGTTGTTGATCTATTAGGTGTACATAAGAATATCAGAATATTAGAAACAATTTCTATGTTCAGTCAAATTGATGAGTTTTGTCTGTGGTTTTAAGACTACCTGGCATTCCAAATGGATACATCCAGAGTACAACTGAATAACTGTAAACTTAAAGGGAAAATGGAATTTACAGTTAACCATCCTCTTTTATTGTTTTGTCATCACTTTATCAAAGTAACGATCCTAGCAATGCTTGAAAATAAATGTAGGGTTATAGAAATGAAATGAAGAGGACACATCCTTGATCTAACATGAACAGTAAACAAAAAAGCAAAGTAATCAACTTGTTAAAGATTCCCCAAAGATCACCAAATAAAATTAGAATTTTTAAGATCAATTGCTTTGATATAAATGATTGGCTTTTTAAGGAAAACAAAATCATTTTTCATCAAATATGCATGGATTACTGACATATACATGTATTGCCCCAAAAGGATGTATTACTGAATTCTTTAAATTAGATGCCGTTAAAATCCCCCTGCTAGCTACAAGGCTTGGGGACACAATATGCCATAGAAGAAAAATATTAGTTAAAATCAATATATTGTAACTATTGGTTTCTGTTGTCATGAACAGATATTTTAAAGTGTCTGGTTTGTCTTAATTGAATGCAGTTTTTTAATTACTGCTATTATCTAATACATACTTGAACTGGTATAAGCAACCATCAGGACACGAGAATTTCTATGCCAAAATTCATGAGTGCCAAGTTTTCATCTTGAGATTCCAGTTAGTTTCTGTATTTATGCTGAAAGCAATTAGTGTTTAGCTGTCACTCTCATTTCCAATCTTTTCTCCAGCTATTTTTTCCCTCTGTTTAGTTAGAACTCCCCTGGGACACCGAAAATGGCTGAAAATGGAGAAAAATTAATTGGTCTTCCTTTTCTGGGAAAGTCGTGCAGACTAGTATGACACTGTCTGACTTTAATGGAAAAACCTCTCAGCCATTATATATAGCAATATGTGGTATCTGACAACACTGTCTTCTCCTTAAACTCTCCTGAGAGTACCTCCAGGGCTACTGCATCATGAAAAGAAACCCCATTGTCTAAGGTCACCAGAAAAGATCCATTAGTGAAGAAGCATGTATTTCCACTTTCTTCCTGTGTTCTGTGCAACTCACACTGCTTCTCCAGTCTTCTGTAGCAATACAGCCTTGAGGATGATCTAGGATGTCCTATCAATAAAGGTACTTACATTAACACCTTCTGAATCTTTTACACAGTTAAAAAAATGTTCAGGGGAGACAATGGTTGCACAGAATGTATTATCTCTCAAAGGATGCAGATCAAGTAACACTGGTTGCTTATTCTGTTATTTTTGAGGCGTGTATAGCTTGTGTTTGACTCTACATGCTGATTGTTCCTTGGCAACAAAATTACCTCTAGCTTTGCTTCCACAATCTGTGTTACTGCTGTTAATATCCTTTTTCTTTCTGTCCTTTTCAGTTTCATAGATCTTAAAAAGATCCTTAGTTTTTTTGAACAGGTTACATCTAGAAAAGTAAGCACTAAATGGGTGGAACTTGTCCTGTGTAATCAGCAAGTCAGAGGGACAGGTCACTGCTCTTTGTTTATGAGACACAGGGTTTTGCTTCACAGAAGAACATCTCGTAGAGGTTGCACTGATCCTTTCTTTGTTTAATGCTAAATCCTTAAGAAACTAATGGATCTTACTTTATCTATAATGATTTGAGTATTCATGTTGGAAAAGTTAACTCACTCCTTGAAGAACAGCATTTTTAACCACTGTGGTATGCTAGGGTGTTTGTTGAAATGTAGTGTAAGTGTAAGAGAAAGAAGCTTGTCCATCAGACAAATACCATTTACAGCTCAGAGAAAAGTCTCCTGAAATGTTAACGTTACAGATGGTAGAATATGGAACCAATTTTAGGAAGGCCTTAACAGGCGGTGTTTTACTATTTTATAGTAATTTCTCCACAACTTGCAGAAATTTGTTTTCTGACTCTTCATCTGCTAAGAACCATTGTAAAAACATTTATGATGTGCCAAACAAGCCAAGCTAATTAGGCTGTCATTACCCCTTGGCATTAGTTTAGACTGCAGTTGCTTTCATACATAACTGTATAGATGCCATTTAATATCCCTTTCAGAATTGTGTATTTATACAGAGTATGCTGTTAAACACAAAAGAAAAAAAAAACTGTTTCTTGATATGTGGTAAACACATGAGGAATTTTTAAAGAATTTTAGCATTGGCTCTTTAATCATAACTGGTAGGTCTAATAAAAAATCTGTGAGACGGAGGGAAAATACTACTAATAAAAAGTAGACACAAAGAAACTGCTACAGTATGAGACTTGACTCCACCGTATTTGAAAGCAGACACTTTTTCAAAGCTCTCCTGGTCTGTTTGTATAGCTGGTTTTTGTCGCGTGATGCTGTGGATGTCTGGGCTGTCAGCTGCAGCCTGGGAAAGTTCAGCAAAGGATGCTGTGGAATTAGACACTTTGGGTTCTGAGAGGGAAAACCAGTTAATATCTCAGCTATAAAACACTGGGAACAGGAGGTCAGAAGTAGCTAAGTCAGCAGAGAGCAGACTCCTTTCCCCCTACTTTTTATATCATTACGTTAGGAAGAATAATCTGGTGGAATTTGCCATTTTTGAACTCATCAGGGAGTTCAAAGTTATATGTTGAAAAGGAAGGAGAAAAGCAGCAGAAACTCAATGGGGACTTCAATGTATCATGGTAGACCAAGCCTGTTGGAAACATATAGGATGGATGTTTTGTGGCACAGAAACGAATTGTAGGATGTCAAGAAGGAAAAAAGCAGGGACCTGCTGGAATACTAAAAAGTCATAGCTTGTATATTTTTGATAAATGGATACTTTCACTGACATATGTAAAAACATTTTCCAAATGTTACCTAAACTTTTCAGGGTGCTTCTAAGCTAGGGGAAGGTTTTAGCTAATACATTTCACAGGTTTAAAATGGAAAGCACAGACCGTTCATCACAGTGTGGAAAGTAAGTAGTATATTTCATCCAGCTGCAGAGGAATTTAGACAAGAATCTAATCACCTGGGTAATAATTGTACCAGAATAGTTCAGTTAAAAATCCTTATACCCTCGCACCTTTTAAAAAATTTTCTTGACTTTATTACATAGTTTTATGTCCACTTAAAAAATGGCAACCCAGTCATAGCTATACTTATTATCTAACACCTACTAACCTACAGGTATATTTGTACACATATAAATATTATGTATAGAAAGTTCTAAAAAATCATAACTATTATTAGGGCTTTATTTACATGAGCATCAGTGTAATGGATATACATGTTATTGAAAATTGTAAGCAACTTGAACTGATTAACAATCTGTACTATCTGGCTAATAAAATTCCTATTATTCATGTACTAGTCCATTAAAAAGTATAACCTCAGCAGGATGCGTGACTCAGTATCTTCAGCAGGACTTTAGATTTGTCAGAAGAAAGAGTACTATTTTTTTCCAAAAGGCTATGTTTTCATTGGCAAACAATGTGATGTAAAAGGATTTGATCAGTAGCAGAGCAGATGGTACTGAGCTCCTCTCATGTCCATCATATGTGCTTTGCTTTTAATTAGATACAGTCTGTCCTCCGAGGCCAAACAGTTCCACTATACATGTGGTTCAGATTTTTCTGAAGGGCAGCTATGCCTTAGACACTGGCATCTTTGACTCTGGACCCCTCAAGAGTGTACCACACAAGCTTTTCATCTAATGCATGTTGTGTTACCATCTTCTTAACATGTAATTGCTCACACCATCTTGACCCAAATAATGCTCACATGCAAAACATATATTATTATTATTTCTCCTCATACCATGTTATGCATGACACAATGTTACCTGGTGCTTGATTACCTCCATACTGTGAGTTTGGATGACATACACTGCAATACAGTCCAGGGAGAAGAGGTAGATGTAACAGCTGTGCCGAGACATCACCTTGATCTTACAGTCTAATATCCTTCTGATTTTTTCCCCCCTGAGAGAAAAACAAGGCAGAATGCCTTGTTTAAATTCAATTTAAACATAAGAAAAAACTTTTTCATTGTAAACCTTACAGATTAAACACTGGAACAGGTTGTTCAGAGAGGTTGTAGAGTTTCCATCTTTGGAGATTATAGAAAGCTGCCTGGACATACACCTGGTCAGCTGGCTGTAGCTGACTCTGCTTTGAGCAAAAGAGGAGGTTGGATCTCCAGAGGTGCCTTCCAACCTCAGCCCTTCTGTGATTTTTTGTAGCAATTGAAATATAAGCACTAAAAAGGCATAGCCTCCCAAAATGCTTGTTGCCTGTTTTCTGCTCATTCCTCCAAAGGAGGGATTGAGTATTTCTTCATACTCCCCTGAAGCCTCCCGAAGTCCCTTCCAACCTCAGTGATCCTGTGAATTCATGGAAAATTGACTGTTTCACCCACTCATTTCCCAGCAGCATTTGATACATCATCTCTTTTGGGATATGGCCCTCCTGGTACATAGCTAGTGAGACTCAGTCAGGAGGCTGTTTTGTGACTCAGAAGCTCAGAAGAGACCAGGCAGAGGAGATTGGAGTGTGTGGCTGCTGCTCACAAAGCACTAACAAGGGGACTGCAGGGGAGGGAGTGTCCACCCCTTCCAGCTGTGTGAGACAGATCCTTTGCTGTCTCCTTCCCTTGTCTCAGCTTGCAAGGGAAATCACCCTCCTTTCTAAGGTCAGGCTCTGGGCTAAAACACTTTATTCAGACTGACCCAGTCCTGTCTCTGTGAGACAATCACAATTTCATGATAACCAGTTAATACCCACAGGGTACACTCCCTATCCCAGAGAGTCCTCACAGATTGAAAAGAGGTACTTCAGACTCATCCAGAGTTTTCACAATGGGATGGACAGCCTGGGTTTAACAGAAATACTCAAGTACTTGTGTGAACCCATGTACAGATGTGGTGGTAGGACTGGGGACAATGCTTGTAAAGGTTTGGACAGTTAAACATGACTCAACAAATTCTTGCTTCTGATTTAATTTTGATCTAATACATACTGAAAAATGTGAGACTAAGTATTTGTAAATCATAGGCCAAAATTCCAAGATTTAGTCATTCTTGAGAAATTATTTTTTTGGTTGGTTTCGTTTTGGTTTTTGGTTTTATTTTGTTCTGTTTTTTTAATTACAGTAGAATTGGGGGAATCTGAAGATCTCTGTTACTCTTTTTATGCAAAAAGAGAGAGTGAGTCAAATTTTTGTATATGCTTAGGAAGGGACTTCTAACAGTACTGAATAAAAGATAGAATTATGGCTTTTTCTTGATCCCCCCAAAATAATCCACAGGATCCTTCAACAAATGATAGCACATTTATATGGTGCTACTTAAATATTTAGAATTGCTGTTTTTCTTAGTCATTCTTTTTTTCTCCCCGTATGTCAAGAGGTTGTTCTGAAATCTAGTTGACCATTAACTTAATTGTGCTTTCGATCAGAACAAGTTTTACATACTACCAAATGCAAGAAATACAGAACAATTATAGCTCTGTATAGCACTACTAAATAAGTGAAAGACATTAAAAATACAGATAAACAAATGCATGCGAAAGACTTTGATGTGGCAGATTTACTTCTTACGAATAAGTCTAGCCTAGACAGAATCTCAATGAGGAAAATACATGCACATAAACCCTCAGTGGGCATAATGACTTGAGTAAGGACTAACGATGTGAATTAAAGTTTAAAGATCAAATCTTGATTTTTTTCCCCTCACTGTTACAATATTTGCTTGCAACAGTCAGAGAATCCCGTGACCCTATTAATTTTTTGCATGTTATTTTACTACAACAAAAATTACTAAAAAAAGCTTTGACTGAATACAAGGGTACAAAAGGTGTTTAATTTTGTAGAACTTGCCTGTTTTCAGAGACTCAGTGTTTGAGTGAACTGATTAAAAATATTTCATTGGCAAGAGAATAGACAAAAGCATTATTACAAAAAATAATTGCAAAAACTCACAACAAGGAATAATCTAAAATTACATGGAGGCATATCTTCAACTTTCTACCACCAGGAAATGTTATCTTGTAATATTAACAATACATTTTAATTGGGGCTACATCCTAATGGAACCAAAGAGAGTAATTGCAGAAACACTTCAAGCACAAGGCTTAATTAAAATTTCTTGTTATACAAAATTGTGGCCTTTCAACTAATTTAGGTAAACATTTGGGGAAACAATTGGAATGGCTTGTAATGTAAGCTTTTTCAAGCAGTGGTATTGATCAGTCTTGGAAATATTTGCTTAATCTTGATTTACAGCTAAAGCTTTATATTCCAGAAGTATTTGTGTACTTTTAATTTATTTGTTTCTTTTTTTATTCCTCTTTCATGGGGTTGAGGGTCCACAATGCAGAAGTGTAACAGGCATTTAAATGAAAAGAAACTAATTTCATTTTTTCCTCTGAATTAGTAGTTTCCTATGCAAAACTCTGCATTACTAAAGAGTTGAGGTCTTAAATAACTTAGAACAACATCCATGTTTATTTTTTCAACAAATCAGTGAAATGCTATTCACACTATTGAAAATGTATTGAAAAATATCAAAAAGTTGTAATATTTATTTAAATCTTCTATTTTATTCATTTTATAAGATATAGCTTGAATATTTTTTTAAGTGTTGCCTTCCTTGCCTACTGAGTGAAAACTTGGCTCAGTTGAAAGTAATGGGAAAAAATTCCACTGACTGTGACAGACTCAAGATTTCACTTGGAATTAACTACCTTTGACATGATAGGGAGAATACCTATTTTGAGTAATACATATTAGGTAAAGTAACACAAGAAACAGGAGATTAGCTTGTAATACCAAGCACATGAAAAAAAAACCTGTTTTCCTATACAAAATCAAATTTTATTATACTGCTTGTTCGGTCTATAAATCAAAATCAGACAGGGCTCATTTTAATTAATGATCTGACATATCTGTCCAGTGAGAATATCTTCACTTAGGAGAATAGACTGTATTAGGTCAAAGGTTATACTTGATCATGACAGAGTTTAACCATTTCCCATTTCCCTAGCAGTTCACCAGTGTTTCTTCTTAATCTTATAACAATGGACCTTTTGCTGATGTTTTGGATTGATGTCTGGACAGCCCTTTATAACACCCACAGTCATTTACTGCTTCAAATAGGACATTCCCAGGTTATCTGTAATCAGATCTAATGTACAATATTACATATTCACTGTTAGAAATTCCTTCGCTTTCCTAATGATCTAATCCCTATATCTGAATGACAGAAAGTGAGCAGGGATATCTGAATATCAACCATTTTCATATTTGCGTTGTCATGACAGATGTCACTGTTGGTTGCTCTTTGCTGGACATGCCTTAATGGCCCATTTTTCTCTTTGGCCATGCTGTCTACCTCAAAGCTGAGTCACTCCCAAGAATATTGCTGTTCACCCACTGATTACAGTGGGAACGTCTACAGTCTTTTTCTAATCCTGCCATTTCCATGGAGGAAAGGATTTACTTAGCCTTGCCCCATGCTACTCAAAGCTAGATTTGGCACCCAGATTTTTAAATTTCTGTTGTCAACACAATTTCATAGATAACAAGCATTAAACTCAGATCAAACAGCATATATTAGCATCTTAGCTTGCAGCATCTTGGATCCAAAATAATCCCATACAGTCACTTATAGATTTTCTTACGTCATGTCTTCCCCTATGTTGATATGTTATCACCTTATCAGAGTTTAATGCTTAATTCATACTCTAAACAACAGGAAAGATTGAGTTATCAGCAACATATATGCAACTCGTTGTATATTTTTAAAATCTGAATTTGGTTATGCCCTGGTATGCACATCTTGCTCTTTACAATGACTTGTGTGTACTTTTTTAAGCCATTTGATGATTTACAAACAGCCTTTTATTAGTCCACTACCTAAATGTTTAGGTAGCTAGTTCTTTAGTTTCAATCGATCTCAGAATACTTGTCTCCTCAATTGCACAATTACAATAGCTAGATTTTGTGGCAAAAGATTGGGATATTTTGGCCTTCAGAGTATTGCATTTGTTGACTTCCATGGCTGCTGAGGGTAATACAGGAACAAAAAAGGAAGCTTAACAGAAATAGATACTTATTCGCATTTAGAAAGGTTGGCATGTATAAAATTAAATGCATTCTTACATTGTTTACAAGCGTCTGGTTCCTTTTGCAAAGAAACCACCACTCTGACCTGAATAGCCACATGTTTTCCACTTTGTGATTTCAGAAATCTTATACTTAGGTATGCCAAGCCATGCAGTTTTGAAGGCTGATATACATCTTTTCACATCTGCTCATTACAGGTATGCATATATAGGCAGAGGTGGTGTGGCCAGTATGAAATCAGTAGGGTAGGTCCTCTTCCATTTCCCCTACAGAGAGTATGTAAAAGGACTGGGATATGCTTTTGAGAGCCCTAGCCTGGTTAGAGCAGCTTCAGTCTCCTGTTTATGCATGGATTGTCCTAAACTACTGCAAGCAGGAAGAAATACTTAAATTAGTCACTGTTTCCTGCTCCCACCTGTGGTTCTGACATGAGTCATCAGGTCACTACACCCTTTTTTGGTCTCCTCAGAGGATCCATGCAATGCGCAGTGTGGGGAAGGCAGGGAGACACGGTAAGTGGTAGGATGAGCACATACTGCATCTGCACTTAGGATCACATCGAATTGCATCTGAATTGCAAAACCATGAGATTTGGCTTCAGTGATTATGAATCTACAAAGGAGGGACATGATTATTTTAGGTCTTCAGAGAGGTAACAGATGTCAGTGTGAGATTTACCAACACAGTTGTTTTCATGTGTTGTATTTACGTATGTGTGTATGACACATACATTGTGGTTTCCATCACCTCATGCTATGTCCTCACCCACTGACATCCATCTTTCCCTACAACTTGTAGAATAGCTGTTCTATTAGGAACATTTTGCACAATTTCCATTTTTTGAATTTTTTTTCCTCTTACTTTCTTGTGAATGCTTTCCTATTATTAGTCATAGAATCATCATTGAATCATAGAATGGCTTGGGTTGTAAGGGACCTTCAAAGATCACCTAGTCCAACCCTCCTGCCATAGGCAGGACATACATATTTGCACGGAAAGAAACACAGTTGTGTTTGAATTTATGGGTATGACAGAAATAAGAAAAGACAGGTGATACATTGATAAGTCATATAAATATCATAAATACATCAGATTTCATTCTAGAATAAAAGAATCACTGACTAAAGGGAATGAAAACTGTATTGCATCTAGGAAAAATATTCAGAGTACTAATTTCTGTGTTCCTACAATATCAAGAATAAGTTTTTGATAGGTGGTTTTGGCTAATCTTGGTGGATATGGTTTGTTACTCCCCCATCTTCACAAGCTTTTGGCCAACAAGAGTGAGTGATAATAACTCATATTTTATTTCCACAGTGAAAAGAGACTTAGAAGCTTCCTGTAGATGGAAATTATGCTAAATGATCTCCTAGACATGCCATAGTTCACAAGCCACAGTCTTATTCATGTAGGTGAACATTATTTTTTACTGAGTGAATTGTTCTTTGTTCGATTTGGAGTTTTCCAGTCTTCTTGGTTTGCCAGTGTTAGCTAGATGGGTTAAAGAAACTAGGAACAAGTATTTGTGGCTTTGGCTTAATCATAATTTCTCTGTTTGACTTCTTTCAGTGTTTTCTCCACCTTCACATAGAAATTTTGATGAAGCAGGTCATACCTTCTCTTGGATTCTCAGTACCTTTTGGTTATGTAGGCCCACAGCCTCTATTCCATGCTGATTTAACCCCTATGTTTTGTGGGTAAAAATAAAGAAAGGGAATTGAGTCTGGCCTTCTTCATTTTCAGGGAGTGCCCGAGTCATTACAGAGAGCCCGATAACTCAGACATATTTGTAGTAGTTGTTAAAATAGTCTGCTCACCCCTCAGGCAGATGGTGAAGCATCGTATTACAAGTGATAAGGGTGGACAAGTAGAGAAAACACAATTATTCTGATTTCATTAGAATGGTTGGTCTGTTTTGCCTGGACAAAGATAAGTCTGTCCTGTACCATTTTCGTGGAGTCAACAATTTCAGACTGAGAGAAATAGAGTATAATTTGGGGGGTGGGGTGGGGGGGGAGCAGGGGAAGTTACAGAAAAAAACTTAGGCACACAAACCCAAATACTCCATATTCTCTTCTCGTGGCCGTAGACAAAGAGCAAAGTTAAATTGCAAACAACTGTGGAAAATTAATCCTTAATTTTTCTATAGGATCCTAGGTGGTACACTTTGTCTTCTCCAGGAAGGAGTTTTCTGTTCTAAAGGTCTAAAGTGCTATTGTTGGTAAAGCTATATAGCATAGTGCTAGGGAATACAATGCAGCTGGGAAAAGAATCTTGAAAATACTTTTATGCTGATATCCTGTCTATTTCTAGGGAATTCCACGTTTTCAAATCCTCTTGACAATTTTACTAAAGGGAAAAAGGTAGTCCAAGGTTCTTGATATTCTTTATTTTACTGAATCAGTACCAAGCCTGTTTCCTTAAAAAACCAATAAATTAAAAAAAAATAATGGCCTCTTTTGGAATTTTTTAAGCCTAAGATCTATTTTTAAGAGCTGTTTTTCTTTGTGTGTGTGTATGTCATACATTCAATATTCAAGGAAGCACAAAGACTATTTGGATATACTAATAGTCAACCAAATAGATGTCCAGAACCATTTCTGCACAACAAATGACCAAACTGCATGGGGTACTTGGCTGAATATTTTGTTATATTTTGTTTACGAAGAGATAATGTAAGCTCACAGTATTGTGCACTTTTTTTTTCATATTTGCCTTGTAATATGCAAGATATTTAGCAAAATATTAACATAAATACCAAAAACAAACTTCACAGTTATATTCTAAAAATATTAATAGCTCTGTATTCCTTTCATGTTGATGATTTTAGACAAAATAACACCTCTTTGAAATAGCTGAACAATTGATATTGTCTTCTAAAAGATAAAAATGTAGCACGAAAGAGTGATTTGCAGAATCTAGTCTAAATATGAAAGGGTGTTTTTCAAAGCCTGTTGAAGAGCTGCAGAATTCTTGTATAGTTTGTTGTCAGGCATTCAATATTACTCTTTGTGTATTGGAAATAAAATCAGTAATTCCTCAGATCTGCTACTGAACATGAAAGTGTTTTGAATATTAAAAAAAGCCATGAGTGGGGAGCAATGCTTTTGCCCTTTCTTAAATATATTACCGCAGAGGCAGCAGCATCTTGTCTGAGGGCCTCAGTTTGTCCTGAGGTGAGTCCAGTGGAACCAGCTGAAAACACCTGGAACCATCTTTGTCCGGCACGGGGCAGCCTCAGCCTCCCCTCACAGATGCCACCCTGCAGCCCCCCGCAGCACCTCGGCACTGACACCCAATACAAATGGCCAAAGTGTGCAGTAGAGGAAGAGTGAAAGAAGGAAGCTTATAGAGAAAAGAAGACATTAAAAGATAAAATAAAGGATGATAAACTCTGCATTGTGGACCTACCACTGTGCAGCACTAGAAGTGGAGGAACTGGGATGCAGCTGGTAGTAATTTATTAAAGTTACAACAGAAAGTCAGGAGAGGTTTCAGAGGGATTACCAGTGTTTTGCGTAATTGACCACACTTTAGAATTTGGTGTTAAATGTAAAGGAGGTACCTTTGCTCCAGCTTCAGTCATAGTTCCTCTTGTTACATCCTGTTGTTCTGGTGATGCGTAAACCAGAATCGGGCTTTGGATGAGCAAGAGTGCACATTACAATTTTCTTGTATATAATGCCCATGGAGGAGACTGTTCAGCAGTTTATAAATGAGGATGAAAAAAAGAGGTTTCTCTTGTGAAGAAAGTCAGAGTGTGTATGGAACACCATAGCCCTTTGACTCCTTTGGAAAAAGAAATGGTATTTTTCATATTTTCCCTAATATTTGAAACCTAATTCTGGATTCCTATAGCTTTTTCTTTTTTTTTAAAGCATAGCTATAGATTTCAGCATGAGCAATGAAAACCAGTTTTGCACATATCTGAACTGAGCAAAAGAAGCTATTCAGGTCAATAGTTAGGACTATTGAAGCCAAGAAGGTAGGTTTTAACATATAAAGAGCCATTTTTGACCTTGAATAAATTAGTTGACATTACTTTACTTTGTCAGTTACACAGAAAAACAGATAAGAACAGATACTAGGAAAAAAAATGTGCTACTCTTTAGCAAAGATTTCCTAGATAAAATCACTAGATAATTTAGCCGCTTGAAAATGTATTTATACCAGTGAACTTTTCATGTCAGTGGCTTAGCTGAAGACAGACACTTTGAAGTGGGCTCACTGTAGTACTTCACATAAACAACAAATGGGTAAATTTACTGGTTTTTCACTTGCTCCTACTCTGAGTCACAGCAGTTCTTTTGGAGATGGGTAGCATTAATATATTGTTAAGAAAAAGAATAAGATCATAACAAACAATGGCTTTAATTTGTCTGGAGCTGTGCTTCAGTGTCTGATTAGATGCCAGTAATAAATGGTAATTAGCAGTGGTTAATATATTGCATCAAGGAAGTACATTCCTTGCTTGGGAATGTAAGGAATCAACAGAACTAGCAATAACATTTGGTGATGTTTCTGCATCCTTTTGTTTTGAATCCAGTGAGTTGGTCTCATCTCCCATAAGGAGATGATCAGGAGGTTCAGGACCTCAACATAGGAGGTGCTGAGGTTTTCCTGAGCGGTGTTAAATGCTCTGACTTCTCACAGTGGTTCTCAGACCACATTTGTACCATATTATAACCATGCTGTTGTCTCAAACACATTAGGAAAGATGTATTGTTTCTAGAAGTTCAAATAAGTAATCTTCAATGCATTACGCATTCATCTGTTAATGAACGGATAACAGTCCTTTGTAGTTTTAAAGGAGCTTTGTTCGTTCTTAATGTGAATCAGCTTAATAATAAACTGAACTGAAGTATTATATGTGCATATAGAATAGCCTATTTAGTTAATTGTTTCCTAAAACGAGCTAGATTGGTAGCATCCATTTAACGTCTGATTCCACTCTCACTAAAGCCAATTGCTTTCTACTGTGGAATTAAGGAACTGAAGTAGGACTAATCTATAAATTTCCTTGCAAAATCTATACTGAGAAAAATGAAAAACAGAAAATAAAAATAATTTCAGCAATCATTCTCATAGCTACATTGTGCTAATATTTTTTCTACATTTTAATTCTCCTGATCTGCAACTTCTTTTTTCTGCTCCATGAAAATTATTTCATAGAAAGTTGCTCAAAAGCATCTTATTCTTTTTTTCCCTCTTCTGTGCAGTGGTGTCCTTTTGAGTAAAATACTATGAATTCCAAATTTGGAATATTGAAAATTGATGTTATTAAAGAAAGAGTGGGATTCCCCAAATGAGTAGAAACTACACCTTTAATTCAACATGCTGCAAGCCCAGTATTGCCACCATCGAGATCCCCTGGTGAAATTCACCTGAACTGATGAAGTAGATGTGAAAAAGTGCCTTTTGAGATTAGATCAAAATTTTTGAAAGGATATTCCTGATTTATTTTGACTTAGATACAATAAATATACCTAGCATTTTCCAATTCAGGAAGTTTCTTAATATTCCCGTAAAGGTGTGTAAGTAAGGGAACTTCATTTTTTCCAGGATCACAGTCTTGAAATATAGTCTGCAGGTTCTGTCCTCTGATAAGTTTCTCTGTACATAACTGGAACTCTTCTTTCTCTGTAAAAGAGTAATTTAAAGTTACTAAACAGCTTAGTATATTATTTACTGCTGCCTTTTTTTTTCTGTTCGCAACACTCGGGAAAAAATTATAAGGATGCTAATTTGTCTGAATGTTTCAGTCTGCTGCTCCTGCTTTGCATAGCTGCTGGGTATGTTTAATCTTCCATTGAGAAAGGCTTGCTTTTGCACATGGTCAGAGGTAGCTAATGGGAGAAGACATGACCCAGTGTGAAACACTGGTGTGTTTTGTCATTAATATTAAGCTACAGTATTAACTGGAATCAGCATTTGATTAACATTGATATATGGCAGAAGTATTTTATTTCCTTTTTTTTTTAAAGTAAATAGGCCAAGCAGTGATCCTGTAGAATCTAGTCACAGTAAAACTTCTCTCTCTAACATCTGTAGATATTAAATTTCTCAGTTTTGCATCTCATTCCATCCTTTGGTGGAGGAATACCCTTAACAGCACTATATATATGCTTCAACATCAACTTGGAGGCTTAGTGTTGACTGAGAAATTCGCACAGAAATATTTGCTGTACAATGCAAGGGTATTTCACAAATTACTGGGGGTTTCACACACATTTTTATAATCATATTCAAAATATTATAATTTGGAGTTGTGATTTGTCCTTGTTTTTTACCTATCCCACTGTCTGCCTTAAATCTTTTCCTGCCTTGTGGACCTACAGTGCATTTTAAGATTCCTTGTAAAACCAGCACAAAACCTAATTGCTGCTAAATTCAGCTTAATCTTCATCTCCAAGTAGTTACAAAAGTTACCACTTGAAAGTTTTCCAAACTTTTCTTCTTTCTAGCTCTTTGTAGATTTTTTAGAATGACTGTCACATTAGGCAGTATTTCTGGTTTCAGCGGGTATGATTTGGACCTCTGAGTCAGTGTCACGTTATTACAGAATGGCAGATCGAGTTCATTAGATATAAAATAAAGGGCAGAGCTCTACAGATTTTGTAGCAAATTAATGTTTTATTGTTGGCAATGGTTGTTGGTCCAGAGATGCAGGAGAAAATGAGGTGCTGGGAGAAGAAAGCTCCAGTAATTTTGCACTGAAAACTCTACTAGTTTGTATATTATGGATTAATTGAAATATCTGGATATTGTTTTTAATTCTCCTACCCATCAGCTGAGTCCCTTAAGGAATCTGAAAGATGTTTAAGGTGAGAATAAATCCTGAAATTGAAAATAATCATTCATAGGAATACAGATTTAAACATTCATTTGAAAAAAATGAGATGGCAGCAATGCTTACCAGCATCAAATAGAAATAAATAAAAGGAAATTTATAAACTTTTTTAATTTAGAAACTTTGCTAAAAGAGTTCATAGAATCAAATATGAAGAACAAGTTAACACAGTAATCACTAAAAAACTGAAATCAATTTATTGTAAGATTAGGAGGAGACTGTGTCTAACAATAAAGTATCAAAATTATGCATTATAAGCCAGATACACTCTTCCATTCAAGATTCTCCAAGCTGCTAATAAAGAATTGCTTTTATGAGGAATATATTTGCTATGATCATAAACAACGTACTATATTTTAGTCCCTTCATCCAATCAGTAGGTTACATATGCACAGGAGAAAATACCTAGAGCATTTACTGGCAATGCAGAATGATTTATGTATAATCTCTGTTCAGCTTGTTTTCTCTAAAAAGCTTTATTGTCTTTTTTTTTTTCTCAGAAGTATGCTATCTTCTAAATAAAACAAATTTCATAACACTCAATTTGAGTGACTTCTGCTTCTTCATCCTACTATTACTTTTTATCCATAATAGTGTTTCTGGAACCGCTTACAGTCTCTCTTTACTCAATGCCTATTTTCTGATTCTTGGATATATTACTTTTCAATTCAGTTTTGATTTTTTTGTTTGTTTGTTTCAGTTCTGCTTTTTGAACTGGGAATAATTATCCAAGTTTAATTTGCTTAATGTATCTATAGCCATAATATTTAATGATCCATTATTACGCAAGATCCCAGCTGCACAGGAGTGATTCATATATGTGGAGCTATTGGATAACTACAGGTGCTTACAAAAAGGCATTTGCTAGCCAGCAAGGAAAGGCACTAAAAGCTATGCATTCAATGTATGTGTTTGCTAGGCTGGGAATTGGAGTGCATGTGACAAGTCATGTGTTCAACCTCTCTGCAGGAGTTAATGTGTTTTGGGGAAATAAAATAATTAGAAGTATATTTAACCAATATAGTGAGAAAGACTAACAGTTTTTCAATACACAGTATTTCTCAAAAGAGACAAAATTGTGTTTATTCAGTATAACCAAATATACTGAGATGTGCTTTGTCAGAGAAATTGTTTCAAGCTATTCATTTCAAATATCAAAGAGCTTTCTTAAAGTGAATACACTTTCTCTTGGACTATGCCTCTTTCAAATTTCAGTACTAACTGAACTATGTTGAAAACACATTTTCAGTAATTGTACCTGTTTATCAAAATGCAGATGATCAAATTGCTGGTAGATGTAACTTTGTTTAAGATAAATTAAGTACATTTAGCTATATGTGCTGAAATGATCTGTTCTTCCATGAGCAGAGCCTATCCTATCTGATACTTCAGAAAGATCCTTGGCACGCATTACAGCCATATGCTAGAGTTTCTTAACTTGAGTTCCAGAGTTTGAACTCTGGCAGTCTGAAACCATTGAGTCCAGTATGTTCATAGGAAAGTCAGCCAGGAAAATTAAATTTACATAAACAAATTATTCGGTCAACCTCTGCCAACACCTACCTTGCCCAATCTTGTAAATGATGCAAACTTCCAGTTCAACACTCCAACATTTCCAGATATTTGCTGATTCTTTTGGTCTGGCTATATCTAAAAATACATTTATTGGCAAATCAAGTTCCTGCTCTGTCTGTTTAAATAAGACCATAGAAATACTAAAATTATATATATGATTTCCAAATTTTAGTTCTGTGGGAACCTGAAGGGTCTCTACTGATGAGCAATACCCCATTGTTCATGATTATTGTGATGGCACATAAATCTACTAAAAATAGAGCAGGAAAATAAGGATTATAAGGATTCCATCAACAGAAGGGCGAGCATGGTATGTTATGTTCACAATTATGCTTCAGAATGGAATATTTAGACATTAAAGACAGTAGCACAGAAAGATCTTATTTCAAGCCGCAGATCCTTTATCCTTAATATTGGCCAGATGTGTTACAGTATAGAAAGGTTTCCTGAAAACAAGCAGAAGGATTTAGTCTACTAGGTGGTTTAATATGAAGTAACAAAGGTCTTGGATTAGATCTTGCATTCAAAGTGAGGGCTACTGTTCTTGGTGATAAAGAAAAAGAAATAAAATGAATGGAAGCTGAACACCAGTGAGCAGCTGTGACTGTTGCTGATTGCTTATGGCTATTCGCACTGTGGGTTGTTACATTGACATTCACATTTCTGCAGATAGCTGTGGATGCTCTAAGTTTGCGTGTGTTTAGGAAAAAGTCCAAAGGAGTAAAAGTCCATCAAGTGCTATTAATCACAAAATTATCGCCTTTTGTTCAGCAGGTCCCTGAACCACAAGTGATGGGTGACTGGGAGAGTGTATCAGAAAGGTGTCATTGCATGTTCCCTTTGTTTTTGTTAGAATAGAATAGAATAGAATAGAATAGAATAGAATAGAATAGAATAGAATAGAATAGAATAGAATAGAATAGAATAGAATAGAATAGAATAGAATAGAAATTTCAGTGGGAAGGGACCTACAACAATCATCTAGTCGAACTGCCTGACCACATTGGGGCTGAAGTCTTACCTGTTAATTTGCTAGTAATTCCACTAGAGATAGGATATGGGCCTAGATGAACCATGACAAAAAGTAGAGAATGGACAGGACTTATCTTGCTTGCATTCAGATACCCACTTTGTACTTTGCAGAGATCTAAACAGGAGCCAGGTTTCTAGATTGCCTTTATAATCAGCGTACAGAGGTAAACAACCAAGTGAAGCTTACCATAGAATGTTTCTGTGAAGAACCTTCATTGTGCCACGTTTGGTGATTCATTTCTAAACAGATTTTTACACTGTAGTCATATAAATCTGGTCAAATTAATCCTACTTATGTAAATTAGTGAACACTAATCTAGTAGTATTAGTACAGAAGTAGTAGTCTCATTTCTTTATAGAATTTGGGAAGTAACAAGGTCATATTAAAAAAAGAAAAGACCCTGAAGATTCGTGATTTTTCATGATACCATTTTAGATACCATTTCTGTTCTAACTATCTCTAAAATTACTATAGGATAGAGTGGGGATCTTCTATAGTCATTCTCAGGTGAAAAGGCCTGTGCCCATCCAGGATGGACATGTATAAACAGTAACACCCTGCTGAATTAATTTCTTGTCAGATACCTTGAATTATTTCTTGCATATTATTGACATTACCATACATATATTTAAAAACGAATTCCTGTGACTATGCTGCATGAATCAAAAATTCCAGCTTTGCCAGAATATATTATTGTGAAGATTTTTATGGTGGTATAGCAGGGTTTATTGGTGTGCAAAGGAATTTGAACAAAAAATAAATAAGAATAATCTCACTATGGTGCTGTAAATTGCTAATTTTAAATATGAAATACTCAATTTGATATACAACGCAATAGCAAATCTGAAGAATATAATTTTATTGGTCTTGTTATCAAAATTAATTAAGGCAAATATATTCCACATATCACTAAGGCTGAAACATAACTCACTCTCAAGAAGAGGATCTTTGTTGACTTGTTGATTTTACAGTTTTTGTTGCACTGTGAAATCTGTGTTTGTTACAGCATTAGTTTCTTTCAAGAATGCATGTTTAGTGTCTTTACTGAGGTCATTCCACTGGGACACTGATATTATACCAGAAATCACCGTGATGGCATAGTACTAGCCAATCAGCAGTACAGTACTGCCCAACCAATATGACTGCTTGCTACTCTGGCCACAACTATCTTAAAACTGGGAAGTTTGTGAACTATTGAATACAGACATGTCTATTTAAAGTTTGGGGTTTTATTGTTTTGTTTTGTTTTTTTTTTTAAAAGTCAATGGAATTGATTGCATATTTAACAACGTAGTTTAAGTCTGATCAAAGGAAGATTATTCCTGTGATTAGAACTACAGAATTCATTCTCTTGTAACACATTAATGTGATTTGTAAGATCTGCTTTGGTGTAGCAGCTGAAAGTTGAGGTTCGTTAGCCAACCTAGAATGTTACAAGCTTTGTCTATAGCACTTAATGTCCAGATTTTCTGGACTATGTGCGTTGTATTGGGAAAGTCCTGAAAGCCTGAACATTTCATTTACTACCTTTGTTCAGTGAAGTGATTACGTGTGTACTTATGTCCTTTTGTACTCAGCTAAGTAGTGGGCCTTTGTTCAGCTTTAAAGATCTTGCTTAAATAGCTTGTTCAGCTTCTTGATCAATGTCCTTCTGAATTGGTGGACGTTTTATGAGAGCTGGATATGTTCCTTCCTGCAACTAAACATTATTTTCTAACATGTGCTTTTGCAACCACATTCAGACAAATAAAAAGTGTTATCTCTATCTTGGGGTGAAGAAAGACGAGACTGGAATATTCCATTGTACTGAAGATAGTAACAGATATCACAAAGACTGCAGTTTTAAATCACTGCAGCTTGCTATTTGTTTGTCTTTTTTCTTTTTAAACTTTAATAACTGATCTCTGAGATACAGCCTGGCTTTTGAGGGTTTTATAGAAATTTGGGGAGGACAAAGAACTGTTTGGCCTGTTGAGACTTATCATCACATCATTCCTTCCTAAGACATTCCTAGATTGATGATGCCTAAAAATTCTGACCTGAAAATCCATTTCAAGCATTTATTACTATTTCAATGAAAGAGTACTTCCAAATGTATGCTTTGAGGATATTCCCCCTATTTTTAATTTTTCAAAGCCTCTTTTCTAATCTACATGCTATAATAAAAAATAACAGAGGTTGACATTACCTGTTCCAGCATTCAGAACACATGCTTCAGTTAGGCATTCCTAAATACTTGTATCTCTAAGTTGTATTCCCCCACTGCTTGTCAGTTCTCTTACTGGAATTTAGTCAATTAATGCTAAAAAATTGCCTTGCTGACCTTCCTTAAATGCTATAATACATCTTACAATAAAAAAAAATGAAAGCTGAAAATAGGAATCTAATCAGATGACAAGAGTACACCTGTGTTACACTAGCAATGAAATAGCTAGACATCAAAAAATGTGAGGGATTTTAGTAGTATTATTTCCAGACAGTTGCAACTTTTCAATATGATCTTTTTCAGGTTGTGTAAGCTATTTGATTTTTTTTTTATATTAAAGTTCTCAGAAATCTGGGACTCAAAACAGC
The DNA here is from genome assembly GCF_963921805.1 of Phalacrocorax carbo. Classification (NCBI taxonomy): domain Eukaryota; kingdom Metazoa; phylum Chordata; class Aves; order Suliformes; family Phalacrocoracidae; genus Phalacrocorax; species Phalacrocorax carbo. Next base: position 29,345,371 of record NC_087514.1, read on the forward strand.
TCTTTCTATTTTAGACTCATTTATGCACATGATTAAGATGCATTTTTGTATATATATTGAGCTTTTTTGTATTTGTATGGCTAATACTTTTTGTGGAGATTTATAAATTGTTGAGTCATTGGAAAGATGAACAATTAAAGAGTGCTGTGATCTCAGGTTTGGAAAGATGATGAATACAGTTCATCATAAGCCTGCTCCTGGAAAGTATTAATCTTCTCTCTAAGCTGAGCCAGTTCACATAAGAGCACAGATCTCTTTTGCTTGGCAAGTTGACTAATAAAGAAAGAAGGCTCAACTGCCCTGTAGAACTGTGACAGATACGGGGTTTGTTTTATATAATATTAATGCTGTAAAAATGTGCAAAAATGTGTAAAAAGTTAAATACTTGCTTACCCCATCCTTCATCTCTAAACATTGGATGAACTGGAACTGTTTTTATAAGAGCTGAAGAGGTACAGCAACAACATCTTTATCAACACTCACCCAATGTGTCACATACTCATTTCTCAGCTTGAACATTCCTCATTCCTCAACAAAGCAACTGCCGTATGATTCTCACTTAACGCAATAGCATACCCCACAGGGAGAAGCAATTTTAAATGGCAACAAGCTAAGAGAGATTTACCAGGATGCTGGATTTAACACCTATATGTGGCTGCAATATTAACTGTTGTATTTAATATTACACAGAAAGACTGCTAATCTTCACTACAGCAGAGCTGTCATCAAAGTGTAGTTCTTATCAGGCTGGTGTAGTAATGTTACAGCTGTATCTATCAACCTTTCACTGTTAGCAGCCACTACAATAAAATGGCTTGCCAAATTAGTTGATCTTCAAAGCCTGTCTGTAGTCCCTTTATTTTAAGCTTGCACGTATGCATACAGTTCGGTATAAAAGCACTTGCAGCCAGTCCACAAATTTTAAGTTGGGTCCCTTACAGGAATGATGTTGAGAAAGTTACACTGTCTCATACAGCACGCTGTATGTTCTGCCAAAGGCTTTCTACACCAAACTGTGTAGTTCACATGGGTAGCTTGTTCCCACCTCAGGGAACAACTAGCTCTGACACATCTGTAATGTGTGGCTGTGACACAAATGCAAACACAAATATGGTTATGCAAATAGCGAAAGGTCATGCTCTAAAAATTCTGGGATAGGCTGTTCAGTATTTTCAGGACAGCAACTGAACATATTTAAGTGCCTCAAAGCATAGTAAGAGACATATATTTGGTTTCCAGGATCAGTGGTTTTGGCGAGTCAGAAACAACAGGGTGATGGATGGATACCCCATGCAGATTACCTACTTCTGGAGGGGACTGCCTCCCAGCATTGATGCAGTTTATGAAAACAGTGAGGGGAATTTTGTCTTCTTTAAAGGTAAGAAAAGAAGAAAAGTAAGATTTTGTGTAATACTTTCAGCTGTGATGGTTTCATGGAACATATCTTGCTTATTTTTACTAATGATTTGTAAATCGTGTTGCAAATTGGTAGCTACATGAAAGTATATGAGTTACGTTTTCTCATTTTGGCAACTGCAGCTTTCATTTATTATTATCCTTCAGAGTATCAGATCACTTGCTCTTACATATTCAGTAAAAATTTAGAAGTATAAATAAGAGACATAACAATGCAGTGGTCTACTATGAAATCCTTTTTGAAAAATGTGGATTAGGAAGCAAGAAAGAACACAGCTCCTTTTTTTTTTTTTTTTGTGGTTCTCTGCTCTTCTTCCATTTTACAAATGAAATTTGTGTATATTTAAATGGCACCCGTGCTACATATATGCCACTGTACTGCACTTATTTCATCTGAGAACTGGGATGTTAGGGGTATCAGATGGGAAAAATAAATATCTTTTTCATAGATGTGTATCTAGTATTTTTAAAGAACCATAAACTCCAGAAAACATGTTGTGTGGATTGAACTGTTGCTAATCATTCTTCTCAAAGTTCCACCCCAGGCGTCAGCCATTCTTCAAAATTAAAGTTCTTGAACATGCACCTAGTTTAGATTCAATGAGAAGATTACCCTATATGTTAAATAAATACCCATTTAGCAACAAAAGACTAAAAGCCATGTAAAGTGTGTTTTATAAGATGATGATTTGGAGAAGAAAGAAAAAATTGAGTAGATATGTGAAAAATTATTCAGCTACTTAATGTTGTGAGTGATTCACTTGTTAACTCATTACAGAAAAGTATAATTTTTTTAAAGTTATATAAAAAATTAATTTTTACAAGTGGAATCGTTAAAAGGGAGATAATATTTCATTCACTATGGAAACATTATGATCTTGGGAATGCTAAATGGAAAATGTTTAATAACATGAAGAACCACTGCATAACAGTACAATGAATATGAAGTTTATGTTTTACTAATAGGGATCAAGCTTAGTCTTATACGTGCTTTCTTCTCCTTCCCAGTGATCTCAAAATACGTTTTTATCACTATTTAACTCTTCACCCAAATACTGACTCCTGTTAGGTCTTAGAGGAATAGGTTGGTTCAGTAGTGTCTAGGTTATAGATAACAAAAAACAGAAGGAGGAGAGGAACTTCTGTGTTTTCTACCTGGGAAATTAAATGATCAGGATTAATTAAAGCAAGCAGAAGCAGCAGGACAGTGCTTTTAGATTTCAGAATATTGTGTTCTTTTCCTTTCTCACCATCCCCAGCTTATGCTTTCTGATTTCAAACCAGTTAGCTTTGTGCTTTCTAGCTGATATCATATGATACTTGGATTTTCTGTTGCAGGTATTTTTCCACCTGCTTTCTTTTCAAAGTTCTGTCCATTATTTTTCCAGTGACATTTGTATTGTCCCTTTGTTTTCCAAAGTCAAAAGTCCTCATACTTCCATATGCAATTTTTCTGAATTTTTGCTTCTCTGCCACTTCCTCTTCATGATTTCCAATATCTACCTGATGGTGCTTGTCTATCAGTGTAATTCAAGTTTTCCCACTGCCACAAAATCAATCGGTCCAGCTGAATCTTTTGTATGTGTGTCCTTAAAAATTCCTCTTAACCAAAGATCTCAGATTCCTTGTGGAACACAATTGCAGAAGCCTATATAGACTGTAGGTAACGGTCATTGTCTCATTTCTTCCATTCTGTCACAAAATTCTTCCTGAGAGAAGAGTATATATCTTCCTCCTAAAGGTGCTAGAAATAGAGAAGCTGATTGTTGCTAAGATGATGAGCAAGTAGAACATCTTATCCAGGTAGTGTGCTTTACCGATCTAAAACTGGTCAAACCAAGTAAGTTCTAGAAGGAGATTTATAGGAGAAGGAGATTTATATTAAATCTGGCATACAGATATGTTCACAAAGCACATATCTAAGCCAACATTTATGTCCATTGTTCAGAGAAGAACAGAAAAGGTGGAGTGAGTGCCACCGTAGAGCTTGGACTGGAATAATGTCACTATGTACTCCTCCCAGAAAACATTTTCCAGATCACTTCATTTTAAGTCTGGTCAGTTCTTCACAGCAGCAAAGTGTGGGTTTTGAGTGAAGACAGCTTTTACTTGCAGATATTAAAATAAAGTCTCCAAAACTTCTTCTCAAGATACCAGTAACATCCAATGTCCTGTAAGGTATAGAGTCTTGAATTCCTGGTGTGTGCTGGAGAAACAGGTCAGTGTGTAAACAACCTCCCTTCAGAACAGACACTGCTTCTTCTGCAGATGCTCAAAGGAAAGTTCCAGACAGACCTTCCATCTCCATTGCTCTCTTTCACTCACTTTGGAGGCTTTTTTACTGGTGTGAAACAGGGCCTCCTGTGACTGACTTCTGCTTTCATACTTGTGGAGCAATATGTCTACTCTCTGAGGAAGGTGAAGAAAGGAGTAAGCCAATTTACTCAGCTGCAATTGCTAGTGAGTAATTGCCACCTTGCTTCTCCTTACAAGCCTACAATGTCATAAGTTCACAATAAACAATATTCTGTTAGGCCTGTGACACTTTTAAGATGCAGTCAAGATAGGCCTTGTGAACCATCCTCGTTTGAAATGTTTGAAATATATAAATACACAAATCTCATTTATTTTCAATAATCTATGATCTATTTGATTTGTTTCAATACTTCTCTTTCAGGACAGCAAACATCAAATTTAAAACAGATGATTTAAGTTATAAAACCAGTTTAGATCTTTATTATTATTATTTTTTAATTAACATTAGATTTTCCCTCCTTCTGTGTATACAGTTGGATTCATGATACTAGTATACTACTTCTTTACAGTAATAGATATATGGATTAGTAAAAGTATAAAAGTATTTTAAAACTAACTTTTTTAAAAATAGGAACTATGTTGTAAAATATTAGCCATATACAAATGATCTAAGGTGGCAGCTCAGGCTGGGACAATTATTTATGAAACTTTGAAACATCTTTATAGCATATGTTTTTGCTATGAAAAATATAGTTATTCTTAACTTCTGCTAATATAATCTGTCACTATATCTGTACCTATTTGACATTACTGTCCTGAGAATACTTGAGGATTCTGCCTGTGAGATCATGCATAATGTGTTAGATGCCTATAGCAAATCAAGCTGAATCAAGTTCAAGACTATTGGATCAAGTGTCTTCTTTGGTTTTGAAATTTCATTGGTTTAGATTTTCTTTTTTTTATTTTACCACTTTAACTTTTATTTCTTTTTTTTTTTAATTAATATTTATTTACAGAAGGAAAGACAATTGTAAAATTCCAGTACTGTGTAGTGTAAAGTGATGCTTGGTCATTTTGGGTGGCTTAAGATAGTTGGCTTGCCTCCTTGTGCCTCATAATGCTCATAAAGTACATAGCAATCTGGTGGATGACTGCTTATAAAAAGCAGATGTTTACATTCTTGTTATTATTCACTGCTGGTGTCCATGCTGAATTATAATAAGAAGATGGCATCAGAAAGATACTTTTTTTAAAAAAAATTATTTTAATGAGGAAATGTGACTAGTAAAATTTATTCTGTGTACCTGTGGGAATTTTTATGGTGCTAAAAATGAAATTGTCAAGCCATCTGCACTGTTGAATGTTACGGTAAACCAAATGCAGCAATAGAAAGGCTGCTGTAAAACTCACACTACCAGTGCCACCATCATAACTTTCAACTGCGCTTATTCTACTACTTGACAGTTTTATTTTGAAAAACGGATTTACTATAGTGCCAGATCATGGAGCAGAGAAATGACAGACACTTAATGTGGGAAACAGAGAATGAGAAAAAAGGAAGCATTAATAATAATTTGAGGATACTAGTAAGAAGACACTTGATCCTGTCTTGAAATACGAAAATTAAGAGCAAGGATGACTGCAGAAAAAAAACCCCTTCAGAATTAGGTATTAAAATTTGAACTGGTTTCAGTTGAATATAATTCCAAAAAGGTTTGAAAATTTGTTTCATCACTGTAACACTTACAGTGATTATATGCTATATCCCACACAGGTCTTGCACTACACACATATCATAACTGCATATAACATGAACAAAAACTTGGTTGCTGACATCCCAGGAGCACAACTATTTAGTATACTGATTCTACAAAGGAAGAACTACAGTTGCTAAAACCTGCATAATTGTTTGCAGTACTCAGTAGGCTGAAAATCTGGAGTTAAATATTCAATATTTTAAGTGAAGCATAGCAATACAGATACCCTTTATTTCCAGTTATTTTTTTAGAACGTCAAAGATAGATGTTGAGACACTTCAAATAATTGCAGTCACAGTTCATCCTTCTCAATTGTTACCCTACAGTGATGGTATTTAACAAAGCATTATTGCAAAAAGTAAGACATTTTGACTTTTTTATCACTTGCTTCATTCTCAGCTTGTGACCTTACCATTCTGCTTGTTATTATATTAGATCTTACATTGGGGAATAAAAGCAGAGAGATGAAACATTCTGAAGGTTGGCCAGACTTCATGAAACATGTGGTGCTTTCTTCTCTGTCAGAATAACAAACCCAGCAACGAGACCTTAAAAACTTTGTAAAATAAATCAGTGGTGATTTCTGCCAAGGGCATAGGTTAGGGCTCTGAACAGTCATTAGTTATCTATATGAAGGATCAAACTATAACTATTGATATAGTTCTTTATTTCCATTATAATTACAATTAATGAAGTATATTGACTATTTACTAGTGGAAGTGGAATATAAGCTAAATGAAAACATACTGACTTAAGCATTCATTTTTAATACATTTTAAGATACATAAATATAAGTTAGAAGTAAAAGGAGCTAATTTTCATCACAGTCAGGCATCTTTTGCACTGATTTTCAGCTTTACCTCCTCCTAATATTTGGTTCTGGGTTTGAAAGCTTCTCATTTTTTCTGACTTTCTGGAAATCCTCCAACAGCCACCTACTTTCCTCCAGCTGAGGGACAGAAGCTAAACAGAAAAAAACTCCAAACCAACAAAACCAACAAAAAACACCTAAAAATCCCTGAAAGAAAGAACTAAAAAAAAAAAAAAACCAAAGTGAAAACTGTCAGCCAGCTGAAACATTTGGATTTCTTACATACAGTCCTTCCCACTAACAACCAACACAGTTGTAGCAGACTAAACATGTCTTCCAAAGCAAATGTTAAGTACAATTCCCTCTAGTTAGAATCAATAGAAGTCTTGCCTACATATGTTAGAGCTGTCAATGTCCTACTGTCTCCATAAAATACAGTTAAATTTACCTTTTCTCTATTTACCCAGAAATAATTTCTTTCTTAGTAAGAAATTAGGTGAAGAATAATTTGTTTCTTAAACCTCACGTTTCCACAACTACGCTTTCCTTCTACTTCAGTATATCTGAATATGCAACAAATACCTGGCTCAGTGGTGCTGTCACTTATAACGGTGTGTGCTCAACCCTTGTTTATTTTGGTATGACCTGATCTTGTTAATAGCTAAATTTGGCTCATTGGGTATGGCTGATAATGATGTATTCCTAACAATTGCTGTTACTTGTATTCCTTGTGAGGCACAGAGAAAGGTAATGGCATTACATACATCACAGCATATGCCTTTCAATGCTGTGCAACAGCTGTCATTTTGAATGATCTTCTGAAACAGAAATGAGCTGGCTCGGTATCATTCACTGGATGCCATCTGTTGTTCACACCAGAAGTACCAACTAGTAAGGTCCAAAATGCATGACTTTTCTTATTGTTGCATTTGAAACTGCCATTACCATCTGAAGTCTTCTGTGTCTGGTCATGTGAATACGCAAAAGGATACACCACATGGGAGGAGGGACAGCAAATGGCTGAAGACGCTCATCTCTGTCATGATCAAACCCTATAGGTGAATTTTATAAGGAATTTCAGTAAAGGTAAATGTCAGGTTAGCACAGACCTTAATCCCAGGTCAACACAGACCTCAGCTTTCCATGACTTCATAGGTCTCTGGGTCTCTATTATTTTCAATACACCAAATGGCTCTGTACATACTCAGTCTTTGAACCCTTTCTTCCTTCAACTGGTAGGAGGGAGAAGATGGTTCTGTTAAGCAAACTGTAGAGTCTGTGCTTGGAAGTGGGTGACAGGCAGCTGTAAAGGTGGTGCTGAAAAATTTGCTTTGGAAACCCAGTATGGGAGGGACTGAAACTATATCCCCTCTCCTAATTAAAACTGATAAAATGAAAAATATACTTTAAATCACTACAATACAAACAGGGAGTTTAAAATACCCTCCCTTTAAACAAACATTTAGTAGTACTGAGGGACAGTTAAAACATAAAAACAACTGCAGAACAGCTCTCCGGATTTTCCGTCTTCGTGATTCTGGCCAACACATGATCCTAGATCTTTGGGGTAATATTATATTTTCTTTTAAATTATTTATACAGCATAGTGCCTTAAGCTCCTAAGTGTGTGTAACAGCCTACCTAGCCTTACAGGTAAGTACAATGTTTAATATGAACAGCCATGATTTTACTGCTTAGGATCTCTTTCCAAACGTGTTTGAGCAAAATATATTTTCAGACTTTTCCCCCTATATTTCAAATATCATCATCATAAATAACAGTGAGTAGATCAAAGTGAAGTATCCAGTAGGCCATTCTAATATATATGTTCATGGATCTTCTCTGGACCTTCCTGTGATGTAACTCAGGACGGTCTACATGATGTGAAAGAGTACCTTCTCCTTCAGTGTTACTATTACTAAAAATAGCAATGGCTTTTGGAAACACAGATGAAGTTAGTGCTTTGAAGATAAAATAAACACATGGTTCCTACACAATGGAGCCCATAGTCTAGCTCAGAAAGAGTGTCCTGTGGCCTAGATGACATAATGCAAAGAGAAGACAGGCTCAAAGCAAGCTTTTCAGATAAGTATAAAAATGCAAATTATGCTCCCTTTTCCCTATTTCTGTGGGACATTTGAGGATCTTTATTCCCTTTTTTCAGCCAAAGCTGTCTGTGTTTGAAAGGGAAGTCTCTATTAAAAACACACAGGTGAGAAGTGTATTTGGAAGAACTAGAAGAAAGCAAAAATATAAAAAGGAGAAGATAGTTGCAAGAATAGAACAAGAGGCACAGTACGTTGAGAAGACCCTAGTAAAGGGTCTGGAGAACAACACAATTATTTGGAAAAGTGTTAAATGAAAGGCTTAATATGATGATGATAAACCAGGTGAGATAACACCAGCTAGAGTCATACAACTATCTTGTATTATCAGTATGTAATAAGTCAGTTGGTGGTTTTAAATGTGACATCATCCACAACCAAAGGTTAAATCTTACTGCCCCTGGTACTATAGGCAACCTCCCATTAATTTCAGAAACACAAAGTATTTACCTGTGGGACTTAAGAACCTCAGTTTGCTGTCTTTAGGCCACGCTAAAGAAAATGTGATTAAAAAAAAATTCTATGGTAATTTCAGAAATAATGTGCACTTCCTTCGTAAGTAAATTTCCTGGGTAGAAGGAAAGTACAGAGTAACAAAAGTATACAGTCTCTGTGAGGATAGGAATTTGTATTTTTTAATTTATTTATATGTTTTCTTACCTCATTTTGTCTTAAAACTCACTCTTCTTTCCTCACAAAACAGAAATCTGTTGTGTAAAATTGCTGTAAATGTATTACATTATCAACCACAGAGCCTCTTGAGAGAACTTCATTTTCATTCTGGGTTTGATCCCTATATAGTTGGTATCAAAATATTCTGTGGGCTTACTGAATGAAAGGTACTTTATAAATGCAAGGTATCTGTAAGGCATATTTAATTTTGCATTACCTGCAGTGATAGAACATTTTTCATTTCATTGTGTTTGGCAGAACCACTATCACCCTTTGGGAGTCTTTCTTATTTCTTAGGAGTATATTAATATTGATACTGAGAGTACTGAAGACTAACACACATATATGTATGTGTATATGTATGCTTTTGTACAGGTAACAAGTTCTGGGTTTTCAAGGACACTACTCTCCAGCCAGGTTATCCTCATGATTTGATAACACTTGGAAGCGGAATTCCTTCCCATGGCATTGATTCGGCAATTTGGTGGGAAGATGTTGGGAAAACCTACTTCTTCAAAGGAGATAGGTTGGTATAGGAATTCTTCAAAGAAACGATTTGGTGGATATCAGCTAAGCATGTTAATCTTTTCCTCTATTTCTCAAAAGAAAAAGTCAAGCCACTTAAACAGCTCATTTTCTGTGGAGGAAATTAACCCCTCCTGCATAGAGGGACATTCTGTTTTCACATTTCTTATAGCCTAGTTTATATTTGTGTGAATATACTTAAATGAATAGATGTATGTCCAGTGGAAAGGTTACGTTTTAGAAGTCAACAGGCAAGTCACAATTGTTGCAAATTAAAACTTAACTATTCAAACTAATGTAGTTATGTACACTCTTACCTGCTCCTTTTCATCCACACTTCTATACCCTAGCGCATAAACAGGCAAGGCATGATCCAAAGCTTTTTCATGTCAGTGAAAGTTACTTCTCTTCTACTATTTAAAAATTAGGTAGGAAAGGGAAATGACGGCTAAACCAGGAAGCTAGAAAACCATTTAAGCAGTTCCCTAGGAATTATTTTGAAATAAATCTTACAGTTCCTTTCAGAAAGGACAGTTATTTTTATGATTAATAAAGAATGGAAAAAAATTGTGAAATCTGAGTTATTTTCCAGTCCTGAAAGAGACTTACACTAGTCACTTAGTGTCTCTGTGTCTTCATTTCCCTGTCTGTAAAAATAAGGAAAAGAATATTTGTCTGCTTTATAGAGATGTCAAGAGAACTCATTAATTTTTGAAACCCTGCAAGTTATCTGAATGATGGATTTTACAGGTTTTCAGGATGTTACTATGTTTGTTGATTGATGTATCACTGTGCAAATTCTGAGTGCTCAGAGACAAATTATTCTTTATTAATAATTGTGATGATTCTATTAGTTTTATTAAAAGTATGGTGACTGCTTTTGTTACTGTGTGGTACTTAGGATTCTGAGACACTAATAGTATTAATTGATCACTTAAGAAATTAATTTAATGCGCACAACAGAATATGTTTAGCACACTACAGTTGATCATTGTTAGCAGTACTGAAACACTGCACTACAGATTGCCACAACCAATTTTACTGTTAAAGCTTTTTTTAAAAAATAAAAATTTCTCCGACACTCATGATGTGGAAAGTAGCTAAATAAGTAAAAGCTTTGTACTGACTGAAAACTAGGTATCATCTCAAGCAATCAATTTCCACAGTGAAGAAGAAAGACACCTAAATAATTTGCTTCCCCTGGTTGAGTATATTTTTTTTTTAAAGAAAGTTCATTTTCAGGTAAAAATTTTCCACCTCCTCACTCCTGGGAAAGTATGTACGGTAGGAATCTTAAGTGACCTATACTTCCTTTAGGCTTTATTCATCAGTGTCTTTATATAGTTCCATGCACAGGCAGTTACTTATAGTTAAGATTTTCCTAAAACACTAGTGGTAATAACAGAAGACAAAAAGAACTATCAGAGAAAACATCTGTTGATGGAGAAGTTGCTACTTAGAGCTAACAAGCACAATGAAACACAGCAGGATATAAATGCAATACGGTATGTTAGAAGAAGATCGAACAACATGAGCCTTGCAGAGATAATTGAGCTATTACAGAATATTGGCCACCAGTGGGAATAAACCCATATACCACTAAGCTTCTCAATGTGTATTGTTTATATCACAGCTTTTTCTTAATGTAAAGTTCAATTCTCCTGTTGGGTTTAGCAGTATGTATAAGTCTACTATAGGGGTGGATCTTTTCCTGAAGAAGGTGTAACATAAATGTAGCTTCTCAGTGGCAGGAGGTAGGAATGAAAGGTAACCAAAAAGTTACACCAGTGTCAAAATAGCAGATTAAGTTCCTCTTTATGTAACTCAGTGACCTGTATACTGATTTTGTTTTGACAGTAATCTGTAGTTAAGGAGCTCCAGGCAGAATCTAGACAGGGTTAGATGTCCCAGAACAGTGGTATACATAAAAAAATTAGTGCAATAGAATACAAGGCATCAAATACTGGCTATAAAATGAAAAAAACCTGCACCCCAGACCAGTAAGAAGATTTAAAAGTCCAAATAGTAAATGGTATCGTAATACTCATATGTCTAAAGCAGCTCATGTATGGATCATTGTTATTAATATTTGAAAGGATCCATTTAAACACTAAGATAATTCTTTCAAATAATGGTGTGAAAGCTAAAGAGGGTACAGAAGATGACTACAGAAGACATTTTGCCCATTTACATTCCTCTCCTGCAAGAATTGAGTAGTGTAAGACAAGATGATAACACATTTGCTGCACCTCTTGACACATGGCCTTGTTTATGCCCCTGTCTGGTATGACTGGTTTTTGTACTTAAGAGTTTAAATGAATGGCTTTTTTCTTCATAAAGCTTATTCATCCAATCGTTCAGAATATCATTAAGTAAATAGGATTAGGTACAAGAAAGAACATGTTTTAGCAAATATTTTCCAAATACCCTTTTTCTAAAGCCACAAAGTGCACTTTCATTTATTTTCTCTCTGTTACTTTATCAGTCTTTGAGATACAGTAACACAATTTATATAGTTTGTAAAGCTCAAATCGCTTAAACCAGCGTTGGGGAGTCTGCCTGTGAACATTTGGCGTGTCAAGGAGAATCAGGACTAGGCTTTTCCTGACCCTGTAGACATGCTCATTATTCCAGCACAGATTGCTGAGGTAGTATCATGACCAGTCCTTTCCTCATAGACTTTCTCATCAATACTGAAAAAACAACAGTTTTGGGACTTTTGAATGTGCACTGGGTCTGTCCTCAAAGACTCATTTTTTAATGACAATGTGTACTTTTGAATGTCCTATAGGACTGTCCATTTCCATCATGCAGCCTAATGGAAAAATGTAAAGGTTAGTAAAAGAAGGAGCTCAAAAAAGTGAAAAGGTTGGAAGAGAAAAAAGGAAAATGAGTGGAAGTATGCAGGAAGGAAATAGGGTTCTGGGAAAGAGGAATAGAGGAAAAGGTAAGATAGTTGATAAAGAAGTAATATAGATAAAAATGGAGATTAGGAAATAGACTATTAAGCTCAGCAAAGAATGAGAGTAAAGAAACAGAGAGAAAGAGGGAACAGGCAAATATGAAAAGAGAAAATGCAAACTAAGGATGAAGAAACACAGAGTCAAAAGACGAGCAAGAACTGGTTGCAGTAGTATTATTGATGTCAGTGCCTTTTTTACTACTTCTGCATGTTGTTTCTTTCTCCATGTAAACTCTGAAAGATGCTACATTTCAAAATAAAGAGCATTGCTTTGTTGGCTGGTTACTGATACATATGTGACTAGATTAAGAAATCAGGCTATAAAAAGTATTTATGCATAAGAAAGAAAAAATAAATACAAGTGTTTTTTAATGTAAGTTGCCAGCTCTTAACCTGCTTGAAATCTGCCACGTTTTAATTTCATTTAAAGTTTAAAGCCAGAGCAGTGCCCCACAGGGAGAAATACAGAGGAGTTTAGACCATTTTGTTTTTAAAAAATATTAAGATAAGAATTGATGAGAGTGTCTAAGTACCTTTGCAGGCACAAAATATCATCCACTTAAGGACTCTTTAATATACCAGGAACAATCATAACAAGGATCTCTAAAAGCTATAGTCAAATGAATTCAAATTAGAAAAACGGTCAAGTTTTTAGCAGTGACCAGATTATCAATGAAAGTGATATATTCTTAGGCTCTTGATGTCCTGAAATGGCACGTGGCTGCCTCTTTATGTAATTTTTCACATGACTAAAGCTGATTTGGAAAAAAAATTCTCCAAGAAAACTATGCTCTAAATTGATATGCTCGAAGTTTATGGAGCCAATCAAAATATGAAATGACCCACCCAAATATTACATCAGGATACACAGGGATACTAGAGATACAGTATGTTAATACTTAGAAATAGCTTATAATAAGATATGCATAGCAATTTAGCCAGCTGCATAAGGACAAAGATATTGTCAACATTATCTGTAAGTGTAAAATAACTCACGAGTGTAGATAATTCTTACATGTTCAGGTTCCCCAGAATTTGCATGCTGAAGCTTTTTAAATTGGAGTAGGGCTGGCTGGCAAAAGGCACAAAAGCAGGCTGAATTTTGTATTACACTGTACCTATTTAATGCTAATGAACTGAAAAGCTACTGTAATGCATACGTATAAGGAGTTAAATCAAGATGACTGGGACTATTTTAATCTGAATCGCCTGTCATTTTCATTACTTTAATCTAAAACATTAATGTATCTTTTTTGCATATGTTGCATCTCTCTGTGTCACCATGCAGAAGTCCTAGGCATCAGAATTGCTGCAATTATAAGTGAGATGCATGCTGATTTGCTTGTCAAAGGGCAAAAATCTTTTATCTTCTTTCTGCTTACATGATATTGTTGTCCAGTCAGCATATAGATTTCTTTGAAATCTGGTAGCATGTTCAAAGAAAAGAAGTCAAGTATTCTCATTTGTGGCTAATGAATGTAGCAAATGTTAAAAGGAAAAAAAATATGTAGTTACTCATCTGCTATCTTATGATTTTTTTTTTCCTTTTTGGTTTTTTTTGGTCTTTTAAAACAAATACAGGTACTGGAGGTACAGTGAAGAAATGAGATCCATGGACCCTGGTTATCCAAAACCAATCACAATTTGGAAAGGTATCCCAGAATCTCCCCAGGGAGCCTTCGTCCACAAAGAAAATGGTATGCAAACACATTCCTGTTTTAATGATTTGCCAACACTCTTTTTGTAAGCTTGAGTAGTAGAGGGGTGATTGACTATTCAGGTTAAGTAGGGAAGGAATTCTTGATTTATGAACAGAATATTTCCTGCTGTAGAACTTGCTCTGGTGAAAATGGCTGTTTGTTTCCATTTATCATTTAACACAATGTAGAAAAATCTTTCAAATTTAGTATCATAAACCTTAATTACCATTTTTTTCTTGTGTCTTAATTCACTTTATTTTTGTTCTCTGCTGAATTATAGTACCTCTTAGAACAGGATTCCTAAACACAGTATATCTCTATTTGAATTGCCAAGGTGTTGGCTGTTTAAACAGCCTAGAAGGTATTACCTTCATTCTGAACAACTAGAAAAGGGAAGCAAAATCGTCATCTAAGCAGAAGTATCCCTAGGAATCTATGTAAATCAAAGATGACATAAGCCCATGATGCAGAAATGCAGATCACAGGGATGTTAGTATGACGTGCTTTTACCTGTATCAACACCACACGCAGGAACCTAGACTCTCAGCTGCCCACACCTCCAAATGAATGAGAGCAGCCAAAATCTCCTCTATCTTATGAGAATTCAGTGCTACCCAGGGCTTCTGGCAGACTGCCAACAGAGCCCTCAGTTGCACAGTGTTTAGATCCCTTTGACAGGAATAAAAATATGCATTTGTCGTCACTTATCATTGTTGGAGAATTGTATGGCATTTATGATTTATTTATTAGTAGGTTCTGAGTTTACTCTGCCTCACAGACAGCTCATGTATATATTGCCATATTATTTTAATTTCCTTTTAATAAGCAGATAAAAAGATTTCTTTGCTTGTATAAACCATTTCAGTCTCCTATTTCAACCTCTAACTTGATTAAGTAATTTACCATGGAAATGCCTGGGTTTTTTTTTTTTTCATAAAAAAAATGTTTAATTGCTTCCTTGCTTTGTCTCTTTTTTTATCCAGAAGCAGAAACCTTCTCTGGATTCTGGCCTTTTGGCTAGACTGGATTTTTTTGTGTTGTTTTTATTTGTTTTGTTTTGTTTTGTTGTTAACTGGAAAGTAGGTCAGTTAAGATGATATTTTGCATACATCACACTCAATAACTAACTGTAAATACACATATATGTGGAAATAGGCACAAACATTATGTATGCACAGACAAACGTAATGAATATAATCTCTGCTTTTTTCCCTTCATTACTTTTTAAGACTATTTTTAAAGATTTACGTCCAAAAGGAAGTTTGAGGCTTTTTCTTACCTTGATTGCATTCTGCATAGTAAGTACTGAGCTCAGGTTTATGTGTCTCTCATTGCAAACAAAAATTATCTTACTGTAACACTCAGACCAGTGGGTTTGAAAGTACTGAAGAGGCAGAGTACTCATTCCTAAGGCAGGAAAAACTCCTGGTTACATCAAAGCCACTTCTCTTTTTTTACTCCAGTGGCTTCAATGCTCTGACTCTTTCAGTGGTGAGGGTGGTAAAACATGACATGAGATCATGGAAGAGAGACAGGGAATGAGAGTATTCTTCTCAGAAAGCCTGAAAGGGCCCCAGGGCAGAAAGAGGGACTGAAAATGACACCATAAAGTTCCCAAGAAGACCATTAAGACATTTTCCCTGAAATCAAGAAAATAGAAGTCTTAAGAAACAGTTCACAACTTCACTGTTGTTTATATGAAAAGAAACAAAAACAGATGCGAATAAGAAGTGCCACAGCTTAGTTGGAAAGAAGTTGATTACATTTTGCCTTAAACTGTTTTCCTGTCTTTGGGCAGAAGCAGAGTTGACAAGGAAGTTTTACTGTATGGCTTTGTAAGGGAACATCTGAAAGCACGTCTTCTAGTTAAACCATTTTGTTTTAAAAAATACTTTTTCTTTCCCTTGTCTTTCAATTGTGTAAACCAAGCAAATGAACACCTGCAATAAGTCTGATCTCAAAGGGGTTTCCTTCACTGTCCGCAAAAATTTGGGGTAATCTTGCAGTAAGAGGCTTGGGAAAGAGAAGAAAAAACAAATTCCTACACTAGTCAGCATCCTAACTTAGTGTCCTAGAAGCTTGGATGGTACAGGTAACAACTCTGAAACTCTCCTTGCTATTTCCCATGTTGTGATTTAGTTTCTAACGCTGTGGTAGAAACTCGTAGGAGGAGGTGAAGAATAAATTTCCTTTCTGTTGCTCCATGGAATCTGAGATCACACAAGGTTCTCCAGAGTGGAGAAATCTTCCTTTCTGCCTTGAGGGAAGCATAGAACATCTCACCTCCCAGCCAGAAATACTGCTAAAGTGGATGGTGGAGCAATTTTTAGAGGGAAGAAAGAGAAAAGCTAGTCTAACTTAGTAGCCCATTGAGCTTTTTTGCCTTATGCGTACTACCACTCCTAATTTGAGTTTGTATTTGATATATTAGTGATTGCTAAGCTCTTCCATGCTGTTTGGGTCAGGAATTGCACTCACTATTCTCAGCACCTGGAAAGTTGTAAGGAGCAGCTCACAAAGCAGGCTCAGTAAATTAAGCAGATTAGATGAAATCACTTTCAACAGCTGTGTGAGGTCACTTGGTCTGCCATGAGAAGCAGTAAAACTACTCAGTGTCTTAGAACTACTCTTCTCTGCTGGTAACTTCCATACTTCAGCTGTTACTGACTGTTATCCTGGTTCCTGCCTCAGCAAAATGACAGGAAAATTTAAACTATGGTCAGAGTTTTACAGTGGAAAATATGCTCTTATCAAAGAATTTTTACTGGATCTATAGGGACTGGCTATTACTTTGCTGCTTTGATTTTAACAGTTTTAATTTGATATTTCAATGTATAATAACAATTAATACAACCTAATGTCAGTATTCTGACTTATATGTACCCCTGATGTATACATATATGTATCTGTATATATGTAAGAATATAGATTTACAGATGTCATATCTGTATATAGTCTCCATATATGTATTGGAATATCGATGGAGATAATATATCAAATTTCCACACTTGAAATATTTATCCAAGGCCAGTATGTACAGTGTTTTCTTACATACACATAGTTATACGAAATGCAGAGTTAGGGCAACCTGTGGCTCAAAATACTGAAATTTTACATTTGATAATATTTTTTGTTTAAACCACAGATTGCCTTAAGGAACTTTATATATGCTAAACTTTTAAAATTTCATCATATCAGAATAGAAGGCATTTTGTGAACAAGCCTCCTAACTACTGTTTTGATATAGTTCTGTGCTTTTCCTTTCTGTTTTCTTTTTAACCAGGTTTATACCTTTCTAAGACATACTAACATATTCTCAGACAATAAAACCATAAGGGATTAAGGAAAGGAAAATAGTACCTTTTCAGTGGCTAGGAAAGCCATTAAAATTACAGCAAAAACTGTAGAAGAATATTCAATATTCAGTTGAAATATTCTATTCTGAAAAGTGACAGTAGTTGATGAAATTTGTTTTACAGTTTGAGCTGCAAAATATACTGTAATTTTTTTTAGAATGGAAAGAAACTTAACTGCTGTTTGAATACGTGATTGCTAATACTATCTCCAGCTACCCAGTTACTGATCTTTTCAGGAAGCATTGTTAAAATGACAAATAGTGCCCAATCTGTCTTAGTATTCTCAGTGGCCTTTAGTACTGCAGGAAATAAACTGAGGTCTATAAAGTGAAGATAAGGAAAAATCCAGCTATTTGCATTCAGTTCATAAACAGTAGGAGGAAGTTCTCTTATCCTGAAGGTTTGTTTCTAGCCAGATCAATGCTATTTTTCAGCTGGGATAATAAAGTGATGTAGATTTTTGGCAAGGAGTCAAGGTTTGTTTGTTGGTTTCTTTTTTTTCATTTAGGCATGTTTATTAGTAACATTGGATTGCGCTGAATGATCAAATACCAGCTCTTTGTAGAGAACTTAAATCTGGTTACACCTGTTTTCTCTTGACAAAGCTGCTGTTATTTCATCCAGTTTCCTTCTTCTGAAGTACAGCAGTAGGCTATGTAACATTAAGGAGGGTCAGTTCTCATTTCTGGCTAGCAGAGCACTGCAATTTGTTTCAGTAGACTTCCCTTCTTGAAGAGGTTGTGATGTTTTAAAGTCCTGGCCCTGAGGATTCCAGCGCTGGTTGGGTTTTCAGCAAAAGTACAAATCAGCTGAACCCAGGTCTGTCAAAGATCATATTCTCTGGAATTCCTTTATTTTTTGTAGTAATGGAAGAAAATAAAATCCCAGTTTATTGAATTAAAAAAACCCACCCTGATGTTAAATTTTCTACAGACAGTAAATAAATAAAATTTGTAAACAAGATTTGAAAGACCTATAACTGAAGTCCACTCCTTACATCTTTTTAATTTTTCAATTACAAAATAATTTGACACCGTTAGTTTTGGTCATGGTGTGTTGATGGCATGGTTTGATCCAATATGACCATGAATAATTGCAATTTTCTTTCTCAGGCTTCACATACTTCTACAAAGGAAAAGAGTACTGGAAATTCAATAACCAGATGCTCAGGGTGGAACCTGGCTATCCCAGATCCATCCTCAAGGATTTTATGGGTTGTGATGGACCAACAGATCGAGATAAAGACCGACACAGCCCTCAAGATGACGTTGACATTGTCATCAAACTGGACAACACAGCCAGCACTGTGAAAGCCATAGCCATTGTCATTCCCTGCATCCTGGCCTTGTGCCTCCTTGTCTTGGTTTACACTGTGTTCCAGTTCAAAAGGAAAGGAACACCCCGCCACATACTGTACTGCAAACGCTCTATGCAAGAGTGGGTGTGATGTAGGGTTTTTCGTTTTTTTTCTTTCCCTCCCAGGAGTTTGTGGTAACTTGAGAGTCAACACGAGCTGTTATGCAGTTTCCTAGCTAGGAGCGGGCATCTGTCAGTCTGAAACAAAGCTGATCTTTAAAACCCAGGGGGTTGCCTGTCCTGCGCATGAGTGGCGATTCGCTCGGCTGGGAAGCTTCCATGATACACAGTATCTGCTGTTTCTTCAGTCCTTTGTCTTTCTTTGTCATTCGATTCTAGGCCTTTCCTCTGCACGCTCAATGCCCTATAAACTGTCAGGTTTAACTAATGAAGAGGAAAAAAAAAATCTCCAATGTTTCTACATTTTTCCCTTAAGGCCTGTTCCCCTTTGAAAAAATTTTTGCTGAAAGTAAATTTTTTTAGAACACAACAACACACAGCGGAACTTTCAGGAAAGTGAGAAGACCCAAAACAGCTTTGTCTCCAAAGAGGATTGCTTTCTGTCTGCTACGGATAAAGTCCTATACTCCTACTTCCAGTTTTGTCAGGTGGGAGACTCGGATGACAGCAGGACTTCAGACTGTTCGGACAGCCATTTTCCAACAAACAAGGGGCCAAAATATCTGCAATATAGTAACAGCCTTAATGATACATTCATTTTGTGTTTTTTACAGCTGCTCTGGGCTACGTTCTCAATGTTTTAAACTCATTTATATTCATTACTATATTCAAGCAGAACCTTTTTATTGGTTTGTTTGATTTTTGGTTGGTTTTCCTGCATAATCTTTCCCAAGCTGTACCAAGCCAACTGCCGCAGGCCTTTCATAGGTCTGCCAGGAGCACTCATTCCAAAGCATGGTAAAAGGCAGTGTGTTTCTGAAGTGGATTTCAATGAACTAAAGCAACAGTCATGCTACAGAGAAACTTGACACTGGTATTACATTGGTGGTGTAACCCTTTGAGAACTATTGCATCTGTTTTCGGAGTCTGATGGATGTTAATCTTGGTTGTCATTAAATTATAGGATTGTGTTTGGGTAATACAGGTTTTAAAAGTTTTTCAAAACAGATTTCCTGTGACTGCAAGTGAGTGTTTTTCGTTATTTACATTATTGATAGAAAAACATTTGTAACATAAATAGAAAACAAAATATATTTACCGGCTACTTTCTGGTTAAAGGAACCAAACCTATTTTAATAACTTCTACCGCTTACCAAGAATTTTTCTGAACTGGCATCAGTTTTATAGCTTAGCCTTTTATCTTAAGCATCTTGAATTTATCTTTTAAACTATGTTGCATGATAATTCAATTTGCCTCTGCAGAGGTAGAGTTACAGTTTCAAAGGAAAGCTAAAACAATGACTCTGATATTGCATGAGTATCCTTCGGTGTGTTACCCCTTTGCATGTTTACCATAGTTCTCAAAGGGTTAGTCAAATTTCTGGCCTTCAGCCGAACATGATATCACTGACAGAGCCAAGGGACCACCAAAGCATTTTTGTCATTCTGCGTAATTTGTGCTAACAGCAGTATTGTCATATTCATGTGACCTGCAGAGCAGGTTTGTATCAATATTTTTTTCCTAGAGAAAAGTCAGCAACTGACAGACCTCTTTATTGATTTTAGGAGCTGCTTCTTGCAGTGATAGGCTTTACAGTCACTGGGCTGTGAACTTATTAAAGATGGTGAGAATGATGCACCCCAAAAGTCAGACACCTGGTTTTTTATGAAAGCCAGGATTTGAGGGGAGTAGCTTTTGCAACAATGAACAGCTTGCCTTGAACTTGATTATTGACCTGTTGACTGTCATTACCAAGTTAAACGTTGTCTTCTGTGAACAGCTTCACTGTCTGAATTTCCTTAAAGTGTACTGTCCTATGTCTTTGATCTTTGACCTTTAACTTGCAAACTGGCACAAACTGAAGGGAATCAGCGAATGAACTAAGACGAGTTTTACTTCTTAAAAGGCCTGATATACATTATCCAAAATTTGAGCAAAAAATGTTGAAGGGTTTCCATAGAAAAGAACTGACATAAACTGAAATATTTATGATAGAGCTGTAGAAGGGTATTTTGCTATGTATACATGCACACTCTAAAAATGAACTACAGTAGAAGTTAATTTTTATTTAACTTGAATACAATTTTCAGTATAAAGTTATCATTTCTACGAATAGCTAGTTATTATGAAAAAGGTTATAGGAAAGTATTAAAATACTTGAAATGGCCAGTATTGGCTTTTACATAAAATGAGAATTTTATACTACATTCAACCAATTTCTTACTGGTTTCTTAATCCACATAACTGGATCACTTTTTAGAGAGTGTAGGTATATATACATATATATTATGGTTATTATTATTTTGGTAATGGATAGCTTGACTGCCTTGAATTTATATTTATATTGAGCATAGCATGAAAAATAGTATGCCTTTTTGTTCAATTACATGATTTTATATTGATTTGAGGACTTATTTTATGAACATGTGGCATGCTATAAAGCATTGCAAACTTATTTCTTAGAGCATAAACAGATATACATATGTACGGCTAAAAAAAATGAAGATTAGAAAAAGATATAATTTTACAACAAATATGCAATGCAGATGGCATTTTGGAGATGTTTTATAGAGGTACTGCATACTGTAGGTTAGAAGTACATTGGTATCAGCCCATAGCATTATTTAGTAAATCCAATTCAGTTGCTAAAAATATAGATTAAATGACAGTTAAGTAACATAGGATATTTGCTGCACATCAGCTCATTTGGTGAATTTGGAATTCTATGCCTGTTTGTCATATTTATTAAAATGTGTGTGTGTGTTTGTATACTTACAAATGCACACAAACACACATATACACCTACATGCATATTTTAATCATTTAAGTCATTTTATTGTCAACAAACTACTAAAACTTATGTTCTGCTACAGACAGAACATGATTCATGTTGCTGTTCCAATTTTGTCCCTTGGATAGTTGGTGGAAAATACTAACAGCACTGCTTATTCTGCATTTGGTTTTCATCTATAACAGCAGAACTTATTTTATAATATCTTTAAGTTAGAACAGCATCTCATCTGCTTTTTTATTCGCTTGAAAATTTCACTTAAATTTTGAAATATCTTTCGTGGCAGCTTTAACTTTTTGTGCAACTGTTTCCCTGACAGTAATGAAGTGCTGAGCATGTTGACTGTTGTTATTTGATAAGGTAACAAAAAATGTTTGTATCTGGAGAATTTAACTTTAATTATGCAGGAAGGTAAGTGTGATAAGTCTAGTGCTTGGTATATGGTACTTCCTAGATACATGAATACATGATAAGTTGATAGTTTAATCTATTTTCTTTTACTTAAAAGTGCTTATATATTATATACAGAGAGAGGGAGAAAAAATAATATTATATTGGCATGTTTATGTCATGCAGAGCAAGATTGTGTCAGCATTTCTATTACATACTCCTATTTTCAGTAGGTTATACAACAGTCATAAAGGTTTGCTTTAAGTAAAAGATGTAGGAGCAATTGTGTTCACTGTAATTCCCAAATACACACTGACTAGTTTCAAATTATAGAGGTTCAGAGTAAATTAGTGTTGTTGCCTGATCTAGTTTAGAACTCAAATGAGTAAAAGTTCTGAGCCAATGTTATTTTTCAACAGTTGTTTTTCTACAAGGGCCTATAATTATGAGAATTAAGAAAAAAACAAATTGAAAATATTTTCAGTTCTGCAATCTGGATTCCTGCTCATGTGCCGTAACTTTTTTCATAAAGTTTTTATAAACATTTCCATGTTGCTATTGCCACGATCTGTACTGTGGAACAATACAAAACTGCATATGCATTGTGTTAATCAGTTACAGTCTATCAAGCTGACTCTACAGAGTTGTGTATCTTCAGAGAACTATGGTCTGTATGATGCAGGAGGCCAGAGTAGATGATGGCAGTGTTTCCTCTGGCCTTTTAATGTATAAACCTATGAAAAGGTTATTGACTGTAGACACAAATTAATTTTTATCAAAACATACATCTAAAAAACTATGTAACTGTATATTTACTGGGTAGGCTGGGATGGAGAGACATAAATGGCTCCAAAGGAGCCCTTTCAAGTCTCCTGAATAAATGTAATACATATTTTCTATCTTCCTATGAACTTTTGTTCTTTTTCTTCTTTCAAAGTGGGGCAAAGGGAGGGGATAATTAAAGAAAAAGATTTTTTAAGGCTAATTTTGTGAATGAAAATAGCAGAAGCTAATAGATTCAAACTTAAGGGGCAGACTTACACTTTTTGTTGGAAGTGTACTTCACCTCCCCGGTTGTTTGGTCAAGACTCCTGTGCCATTAGCACTGTGGGTTAAGAACAGAGTGTAAGGCTTAATTTTTGAATTTTCAACTTTTTTGGGGGTCTTACTTCGCAATCTTATTGTCAGTTAAATGTAGCTTTTGGTACCAAATTATATAGAACCAAATTCTAGCTTGTTGGTTAGAAAAAAGTGTGTAGAATAGAAAGTAGGTCTGCCTATAAGCAATGGAAGCATTACATTCCTAATCTAGTTTTTTGCATTTGAACCATCACTAGGGCAAACTTTAAAAAAGACACATAGCAACTGAAAAGTGAATGGTCCAGGCACTGCATTTTTAAGAAAGTAGAATTGCAAGCTACTACACCATTAGCAGCCTAAACTGGAGACAGCACAAGATGACCGGGCTGAGGAGCAAGGATATGACTGCAGGGGCTTGCTCTGTCCTGGCTTCCATATCTTCTCACAACATGGCCTAAGTTTTATCACCAATTGCAGAGGTGGGGGAAGCTGTTCATGTGGCAGTAGATGTGAAGCAGCCATTACAGAACAATAGCTCCCTGTCGCCTTTTGTTTTTGTCAAGACTGTCTTTGGACAGCTCTATTTCCAGAAGCGTAAATAGATGACTGCAGCCCTATCAGCCATAAGGAAAATCATTATTATCAGTGGAGGGAACAAATGTCACTGGCCACTTAGGTGTTCGGCTATGCTGTAAATCAAATAATATTGTGTGGGAGCTGAGGAACAAAAAACCTGTTATTGAATACAATGGTATAGCTGTGACTGATACACCAGCACTGTAAGGTTAGGTGAACTTCCTTGGCTCATGGTACACAGACTGCAGACAAACAGAGTGGTTCACATAAGATCATTTAAACATATGTCAGTTACAAAATCAGGTGTAAATGAACCATATACTTATAAAATTAATCTCTGATTTATGCATGTAAATCAATGAATTGTCTGCCACTGGTCTCATGGAAAAATGTAATGTGTGAGTGAATGTGTCTCACCCATTCTTGTGACTTGCCATGTGAGATGTCAGAGGCTGCTAGAGAAATGCATTGTCATCGGTGCCATTGATGCCGAAAATGTCTGGTAAGCATCAAAAGCATACCATCACTTGTTGCAGACTGGCTCCATTTGATGCTTGATCTAAGGTAGCCTCTAATGTTAGGCCACATAGATTCTGTACAATGTGGCATTATTTGAGGTATGTATGTAGCTAGTAAAGCTCAGTGATAATCAGGAAATCATATTTTGAAGGATCATCAGTATGTGACCACAGCAAGCATTTGTTCCTAAAATCAAAATGTATTTCAAAGAAGCACGTAGACAGCGTTAAACACATGCATCATAAACAGGTCTTGTTTGCCAGTATACATCAAATTTAGCATATCGACTACCAATTATAGTCAGTTTATTAACATTTGCAGTTGCAGCAGCCCATTATGTCTTTGAGATATGACATTCTGTGAGAGGTGTACATAAAGTATGTTTGCGTTGTGGTGATAGCCTTAAGTACTGCTCCGGTCTGCCCACAGTATAGATGAAATAAATTTTAGTGGCAGAGATGTAAATGAAGAAATGCTGATGTAAACTAGCATGCTAAAGACAATTTTCTTCACTTGGATGTGCATGCAGCATAGTGCCACTTGCTGTCACAGTAAAAATACATAAAAAATAATCATTACACATGCCAGCCATTTATGATGGCAGGAAGCTTTCCAGTCACAGAGCTTAGTTTCTCCTGCTTCTGTAGAATGACATTGTCCACAGATGATAACTGTAATAGCCACCACATAAACCAAAGTTTTCTCTTTAGATAGTAATAATTTCTACTCTATGAAATGGCATCACAACCTTTTTATAACTACAAGCTTAATCTCCTTGGCGAGCTATCAGCGTATCTTAATTCATAGTCTTTCATGCCCGTAATTTTTTTGCTGTTGCAGTAAAATATATACTGAACATTCTCTCCATCTTGCCATCTGGCACTAACTCGTGGAACAATCACTTTCATTTTGTGCCATGCATGTGTCCTGGATCCTCCATTTCTCCAACCATCATTCGGGGAACTGGCTTTCTGGGAACTGGGATTAGCAACAGAAGGCTGGGAAAAAATACCTTCCTAAAGTACCAGATTAGCCCTTAACAATACGACAATGGAGTCTGAAGAGTTTTTAGTGAAGTATTACATTACTTGCCCACTGGCAACAGAGCAGCGTAACTCTGCAAATCAGTGCATGCCCAGATGGGTTCACCATTTGCAGAGCATGGTGTGTCAAGTCAGAAAACAATGTTTCTAATCCAGATTTCCATCCTGATTTGTTGGCATAGTTTAACACCCAGCCTACACACATATTCATAATTTACATGGCTGTACATAAAATAATCCACCTTGTGGAAGCTGAAAGTACTTGCAGTCAGCAGGCAATCAGTGCTAACTCATTTATAAGGTGTGAACAAATTTTGGTTCCTTTACAACATCAAAGAAAAGAAAGTAGGTTTTTCCATAATGTAAAATGATGTTTTATAATACTCTTTGTCAGATTTCACAATTACACGGTATTATATATGTAGCTCAAAAAATACTATAGTACAGCTGATATATTCCCGTTGAAATGAACAACCCCATATTTAGGCATACAACAAACCTCAACAGAGATGCACATACTGTATATGCCATGCTTGGCTATTGCCACAACATTGTCAGTGCTCACATACTGATCATCTCTATATCTTGCAGGAGCACCATGTTGAAGTCAGCTCCAAGCAGTTCGTCTGCTTGGATATAAGTACAGTCATACAAGTTAGGAAATGGTACATGTGATGGTATGTATTCAGAAGACATCATCAGCAACATACAGTACTGTTTTAAATGAGCATGACAACCACAATTCATACCTGCAAGGCATAGCTGCGGCTTGTATTTACATGGTTGTTTTTTACCTCATATGATAAAGTGCTATGAAGTCTGGCCAGGCATCATGAGGTAGATGAAAACTATTAAAACAATCTTTCAGGATAGCCATTGTTAATACTCACACAGCTCACAGAAATACCTGAGATTGTTATACCCAAGAAATTTTAATCTTGAATAGGAATCCAGATTTGAAGGAATGCGTGATGATACAAATAGTCTATTCCCAGTTCTTACTATATGTAATGCATTTGGTAAAACAGTGTTAACTAAGTATATGCCTGACATCCATCTTTACTGTGTTTCCAAAACCATGCAGATATCTCTTGTCAATTCATGCACAGTACTGTCTTACTGTGTCTGGTTGAAAACCATTTTATAGGATAGATCAAGTATTATGATCCTCCCTTCTCGTCATCCAAGATACACAAGGCATTGTCTACTGTCAATATGCATTCCTCTGAAGGTGATAGTCCTTGGTTCACAGTGATGACAATACAGATTTAAAGGAACACCCTACTGAAATCTTTCTCAGAAGAAACTTAGTCATGAACTTACTTTCCACAACTTCTAGGGTCCACTTCAAAGCCATCTAGGTCTTTTGGTCAAAGGCTGCAGACAGACACAGAAAAAGCAGCATAAGAACATTTCCATTTTTCATTTCCAGACGAATATAAGAAAAGGAATGAGAATATTTTGGGTTGTAGTTGCAAGTACAAAACCAGTTTATCAGAAAGGGAAGGAGCCAAGCACCACTGACACTACTAAAATTGCATGTAACTGCTGCATAATCAACAATAAAAGAGAACAGATATTATAAGGAAGCTGGTGATAGCTTTGAAAGAGTTATTGGTCTCCAACAACAAGGATACCTGTTAGGCTGTAGAAAGCACACTGAATTCTATATTTGGTGTCATAACCCACCAAAAAGCAGCCAGTCAGAAAGCTCCTCAGTATAGTTACTCTAAACATGACTATAAATATATAGAGAGCACATTGTGTATCTGCTGCAATGAAAAATCTGAGAGAGATTTAGTCAAACTAACATCAGTCTCAATCCATGTGCAAAAACTTGCCACAGTGAAATGTTCTGACGTTTGTTTTCAGAAATTAGATCCAAAAAGTCATCTGTCATTTGAAGAACTCCACTGGATGAAATACTGAAGGACAAAGAAGCCTTTACCTCGGTTAGTCCATATTACAGCCATGTATCTTTATCTCCATGATATTTCAGTCCTGAAGTGTTTGATATAACAGAAATACATTTATGACATTTGGATAGACCATCTATTGCTATTTCTTTATGTAAATTGATAAATAGGATCAAACTTCTGATTCCCCTCCACCACCCCCTTTTCACTGTGCCCTGACATGTTTCCTGATTAATTAAGGCAATATTTAATGTTATATGCTCTTGGTAGTCAAGTGAGAAATGATCTGTTCACTATACAAAGAAGAAAATAGTTTTGTTGTCCATCTCATTTAATCACACAGAACTTTTTACAGTCTTTTTACAGTAGGAAATGCAGCTTTTTGTGTCTACAGTGAAGAGGCAGGACTTTCTGAAAAACTCCTGTGAACATTTTAGGAACTTGGTGTATATCACTAAATATTGTTCATTGTCCAGTCCCCCAACATTGAACTCCAAGTTACTCATTTCAGATTATTGAAGTCTCTGCCATCATTGGCACTGCCATCCTTTGTATCTTTTACCAAAAAAATGATGTGTTACAGCCAGCAGTGACCATCATGGACTCCTTATTGGCATCTTGTGACTACTTGCCTGGTAACGTGTACACTGGTGTAACCGCAGAGACCTATCATTTCTGATGCCAGCCATTGCATACCATTTGCACACATAGTTATGCCGTCTGTGAGAAGTGAGCAGGCTAGAAAGCTACATTTCAAAAATCTTTGTACCATTTCCAGTGGTTCCAGTTCTCATCTTTAGCATTTTTCTCTTTCTCCTTCACATTCTGATACCTATAGTCTGTCATGGATATCCAGACAATAATTATATGGCCGGACTCCTTCCTCTACCACAACTCAGTTCATACGCATACATCAACTACCATTACATTAGTGCTGTAGCATAATACGCTAGCAGTGGTGCATGGCAGAATGCTTCGCTATTATGAATTGTTTTCTGATTGATCCTAATTTTTAGGCACCATAAATATCATGTTAATGAAGAACTCTCTGACATCTGCTACTGCAGTCTGGGAATTGGATTCATCAGCTTGCAGACAAAGATGCAGGTGTTTGACTTCTGTAGGTTTATTGTATGTGATAAGTGTTCCTATATGATCAGAAGCTGATTGAGGGAGGTGATGTCTGCTCCTTGCCAGTCCTGTGGTTAGTATTGTTAGCAGTTAAAGCATGTACAGCTGGTTTTATCAGTGTGTAGTCAATCAGAGTTTGATATGGATATGTACAAGAAGGGTACATTGTTCTCAATGCTTCATACACATTCTTGTTTCTCTTACTTTCTGAATAACATGTACCTTCCTTTCTCTCCAAGTGCTGTACTCTTGTATCTACCAGAACCTGATTTCTTCCTTAGTTCTGTTTGTTGGGTGTTATTTTAGCAGCTGATTCCATTTTCTGTCTTGTTGCCATTCCTTCCTCCTTGTAATTCCAGCAGAAGTTGTTCTGGTTCTGATACGTTAGCTAGACACTGCTACAGTTGTGACTCTTCCCACACTGTGATTAGTTTGTTTATCCTCCACCTCTGAGAAAGAGGAAGTTAATGTTTCATGCAGAGACAAGGGTTTTGGTGCAGTTGTTAGGATATCTCTGAAAGTGGTTTTATGCATAACATGACCATAAAACTCACACATTGTTAAACATCAACGCTTTTTACAGCTCTACTTCTTGAACCACCCAACAACTGCTTGTTTAATTTACAAAGCCTGGAAAATAAGTTAGAATATGGATGTGATGATTTCTCTGTGTGATGCAAATTTCCCATTTGTATTCCCCTTTCTCTGCATAGCCCCATATGCATTTCATGCCCATGTTTGGCTCATTAGGATGTGTGATAGTAAAAAAATAACTGGAGCATTTATTTGCTTTCTGCAACTAAATTTCATTTTATTATTGTTATTTTGTTTTATTTTGTTTTATTCTGTTTTATTTTATTTTATTTTATTGGTTCACACAGCATTCTATACAGTAACCTTTTTATAACTGACATATGTTATTCTTTCAGGTAGCTTCTACTGACAAACACAAAGCTTGTTTGTGTGCAAATGCAAGGCTGACTAAATGGTGCTAAAGTGTATTATGACTGTCAGATATAATCAGGCAAAATTTTGTGGTGCTTAGACTGATTTTTTCATTGTTTTTATTGATCAATGCATTGAACAGTGTTTTATTATACACAAGTTGTCTTTTATTAGTAAATCAAGACCTCATAGTGCATTGTTAAACAAAATGGTTTAATTAATCTATGTAACAGCTCACCAAGCTATTATCTCTTTAACTCCTTATAATGTTGTGTCATTAAAGGTCAAGGGGTCACAATAATAATCTCATTGCTGTAGACCATTAACATGACTGAACATTTTCAACAAAATACTTATGTTTACAATGCTATAACCCTTTGACTGCTGCGGCAACCTTTAACCACAGAAAGTCACATGCTAGAATCATCATTATGGTTCTTGCCATGGCAATCAAAGAGTTAAGGGCTGTGCAGTGATTTGTTTTATATTTATTAATTTATATTTATTTTTTGTTTTCATTTGAGAAGGGGGGAATTGGGGTGGGGCAGTTCTTGTCTGCTGTAAGTGTCTTAACCAAGGGAAGGGTTAAAATGGCTTTTTATACTATTGCATCTTATGTACTTACCATCGTTTCATTGTGTTGTAATTAAAAAAAAAATCTGTCAATAAATAAGAGAACAGAAAAAAAGTTTCATAAAGGCATTGTGGTTTAATTGGTATGTATTACTGTAAGATTTATAGCTGCTGCTCTTCAGATACTGTATAACATTATAACCAACTTTAGCCTCAAAAGAGGAATGTCTAACACATAATGACAATGTATAGAGATATTATGGATAATTCTGGAATGTCTGAAGGGCCACTCATTAGAGATTGCTGTCACAGCCACTACAAAAATGATGAACAGGTGGCTGAATTTCCTCCTTTCTTGTGTTTAAGGAAAACCGTGAAAACTATAGTGTAAAGAAAAGTTAAGTCTGATAGAATAGAATCATAAAGTTTGGAAAAGACCTCTAGGATCATCAAGTCCAGCCATCAACCCAACACTACCATGTCTCCTAAATGATTCAGATTAGAAAATAGAATGAAAAAAGAATAAAACAAAAAAAGCGCTTTTCTTGAAATCAAATCACAATAGAAAACCACAGGCCTCAGACGGAGAGTTTTGTAAAATTTTGACCTTCCAGCTCAGCTTGTCAAAGATCTATGTTCCTCACGTGTCAACAAATGTGTAAGTCTCTTAGGCTACAGAGGATTAAAGGCTTCCTACACCCATGCATATGTGTGGGTGTAAGGAACCAGGAACAAGCCCAATCTTTTTGGAGATAAACTGAAAGATATTATTGTTTTAGAGCCCAAGCAAGAAAGAAAGCAGTGCTTGTAAGCTGATCCAAGACCTGAGGCCAAAAACATCACATAGCTAAGCTACCTGAAACCTTACTGTGTTCCATTCTAAATCAGAGGTGCATATGTTTTACACTTGCCAAAACTCACGAGTAGCTCACCATTAAGAAAAAAAAAGGAAGTTCTATTTTTTAGCTGAGTAGAGGAAGAAAGGAAGAGAACTGAATAAATCAGATGCTACAGAAGTCATTGATTGCACTTCGCACACACAAGAAAGAGGAAAAGACGCCTGGTTGGACCTTGTCTGCAGGTGACTGACAGGAAAAACACCAGTTCTGAATGGAAGGGTCTGGGGAGTGTCTTAAATATCTTAACATCTTAAGTTCATGGAAGTGCGTTGTTTCTGAAAGATACGAATTAAAACAGCTTCCAAGTTGATCCATGCTTTCTTAATACCATTTACTTTATAGGTGAACATGGTGTTACAGGCAGAAAGTTATTAGTAAACATCCAGCAATCACAGTTAACATATAAGAAATTTGGTGCCATAACTTGAACTTTTTTTCAGACTTATTTTCACATAATTATGTGGCAGATAATAGATTTTTGTTTTAATGTTTGGGTCCATATAGAAGATTTATCTTCCAGAAATTATTCTCTTCCAAAAATCTTTCCAATGAAGAAACACAGTCATTATTACATTAACCAATTAGACAAAACTGCTTATGAATAACAAAAATTCTTTATCACTGCTTGCCAAACACTTTCCTGCTACTTGTCTGAATTATTACAAACAGTGAACAAAGTCAATTGAACATCTGGACATCAATAGTTGTCAATGGAATGAAAACTTATGAATATATTATATATTACTTTTTTTCAGTTCTACACAGCTTACAATGGCATGGAACGTGCTCATTTTCCACTGAAAAGAAGCTAAGGATAAAAGAAACTAGGATTTTATAGATCACCTACTAAGCCAACTAGGAAAACTCTGGGTCTTACTATGAATTGTGAGCCTTGCACTTTAATGAACATTATTCAGTCCTAAAGCCTATGCAAGAGTCAAACTGTCTTTTCTCCAAGTATATTGGCAATGCGCTGCTGCTGGTGGTGAAAATGAGTCTGTATTGGTAAACAGATTTTTGCTATAAGATATGCAAAGTTTAGGTGCACATTTGAACTGTGCTTCACTGGAACAAAAAGCTACACACTGGTCAATGTCTAACCAATGTTCACCTGAGTCACTTTGAACCCAAAAGGTGTATTACAATCCTCTGCAGAACATTCAGAATGTAAAAGAGCTTTTCCAAGGCTTAACAAAAATGTATGCTCTTACTTCAGTGTGTGATATATTAAATGCAACATATAGACATTTTCACTTAAGCATCTCTTTTCCCAGTGAAATTATTATTATTTTTTTTAATCTGAAATAGTCAAGATATAATTCAGGAGGACCAGAGTGGGTAAGCTGTAAAAGCAAAGTAGCATCCAGGAAAACAACAACAAAAAAGTACTTGAAAACACAATATTTTTCAAAGATGTTTTTATATTAGTATTTAATTTCTGGAAAGTTTTCAAGCTGAAATAAGTATTGCTGCTGCCACACTGTTCAATATATTGATGTGAAGTTTGGTTTGCAACTCATTCATCCCTTCACAATCACTGCAAGAAACAACTCCTAAAGAGCATGCTAAATTTCCCAGATGTTGGTGTGAAATTACTGTCATTAATCACCATATTGATTACCTTTCTTCACTTTTCTAGGAGTCTTCTATTTAAAATGTTCCCCTGAAGTGACATGTAGAGGCATCCTTGTTATCCATGACTTGCTCACTTGCTGTCTAATTGCAAGATAAGAGATTTATTGTGCAGTGCTTTTGTGCTGTTGTTCATAGATAATTTTTGCTTTGATTTTCAGCATCAGTCAAACATTCTCACCGTGAGAAATGACAAGTGTGGCTACACTCCCTCTGTTTCTGCACAAGGAAGTTGTTTCCCTGTCACACTGGCCAGCTTCCCACTACATGTCTGTGCTTATACATTGATTAAAGTAATAGATTCAGGTTGAAAAGATCCTGAAGGGTTTTTCTATTCATGTTGTTCTTTTTTAAAGAAATACTCTATTATCTTTGAAGGACTAGTTTTACAAGGAAGATATAGAGTACATGAATACTGTCGCAGAGTCAAGTAAGTTCGATACCAAACCTCTTCCAGGTCCTGTTTCCCTGGAAGTCCATACTGGTGTGTACTGCAGATTTTCTTTTAGAGTGCACTAGGTCTTTTAGAGATAAAACCTGTGTTTTCTTTTGGGAAGCAGTTATTCCAGGAATCACTGTGGCACTGTTTAGGCTCAGAACTGTAACAAACTCAGAGGCAAAGAAAAGACAGACCTTCTCAAAGGTCAGTCTAGCCTATCAGAAAATCAGTTTGGGATACAGGAACTTAAATGCTCCTTAAAAGTCTAGCATAGCACATAATTGCCAACTTGTACCTCCTAACCTATGCCTAAAGCAATCACATTAGGGCTCTACCTGACTATAATAGATCTGTACCCTAGCTGGTGGCCTTCGAAGTTGGTTCCTCTCTCCGTTGAACAGCCTGTACTACAGTTGTGTAAGTGTCAGGCAGAGGTCCACTGTTTCCTCGTGTACCACTTCCTGATTTTTTTTGTTTGAGTCAACTAAAATTCAGATATAGTTAAGTCACTCTTATCACCTGTAAGGAAGGTGCCTCCACTGATTCACTGTTGAAATTCATGTGTGTAGCAGAGCTTCTGCACATTACAAACAGCATAGAGAAGAGACAGTCACTGGGCTATGCCATATGGATATCAGTTAGCAGGACAGGACATAGTTGAGAGAAAAAAAAAAGGCCTTACAAGGGCAGCAGGGCAGAATGCCCTCTGACTGTAATGCTGAACGCCAGCTACAGCTTTTGCACACACAGCTATTTGTACAGTGCTTTGCTTACATGCTGGCTTATACCATGTAGCACAAGCTTGTATCTTGCTGTGAAATGTTACCATACCATGTATACTCAGGTCTCTCAGAGGATGAGGGAACAGGCAAATAAGGACACAAAGAATATTACTAATGTAATAAAAAGTTGGAAATGCATTAAGGTAAATATTCTGTGAGAAATGAGAAAAGAACTAAAGACCAGAGTGTTTAGAAAGAGTAGTTCTTTATATGATATGGAAATTAATTTTGACAGTGGAGTTTCTATTTACTTAATTTTGGGGGAAATCT
This sequence comes from Phalacrocorax carbo, assembly GCF_963921805.1. Lineage (NCBI taxonomy): Eukaryota > Metazoa > Chordata > Aves > Suliformes > Phalacrocoracidae > Phalacrocorax > Phalacrocorax carbo. Next base: position 29,379,394 of record NC_087514.1, read on the forward strand.
GGGCCATGCACATTTTTCTGGCTGTGTTACTTACTAAGCCCAGGCACAACCAGTAGTTAAAGAGGAAGCAGCAAAACAAATCCAGATCAACAGTACTGGAAAGCATAAAATGCCTGGATGTGAAAAGATTTCTCAAATCCTTTGATATGAAAGGGACATTGCCTAATACCATAAAGTCCTAACGACCTTTGAAAATGCAAACAGGGAATTGTAATCTCATTTAAATGTTAATTAAAAGAATTGAACTTAAGTGGTTCAGAGAGACAAGAAATTGAAAGTTCTGAAGATTAAATTATTCCTCTGGTAGGTCAGGCTACAAGGCACTGCACAGCAGTTGTGCTTCTGTTAATGCGGGCTGCAGGAACAGTTCCTTGAGGGACAAAAACTCTCTCTTCATCTCTCCCACCTCTCTCCAGATTACACTGGCACAATCATATGTGCCTGTTTATCTCAGAAGCTGGATGATTCCTGCAGAGCTTTCTTCTTTATTCATAAAAGTAACTATTTTAGCACTGGTAATCTTATTCCCCAAGTCTCTTTTCCTTCATACTCTTTACATGGATTATTACAGCGGTTAGTCCCAGTCTGCAGCCCAGCAACCTCAGGAGTTCTTCAACAGCTGATTCTTTCCACCTGCATAAATCATAAAGTGGTTTTGCAGCTACTTTTGTAGTCTTGTGGCTAGAGTGAGAAAGATACCTAGGTGATGGTAACACTAGCCTAACTGCAATAATGTTCAACTTCCCAGTACAGACAGATCACTTCTTTGACCCTTGGTGAATCACATAATCGCCACTGGCTAGCTGTTGTAATACTCAGTATTGAAACGAGTAGAATTGCCAATACAGAGTTGCATGTCTAAGCTCTCCATACCCTGAGCACCAAAACTATGATTAGTAACAGTCGGCCTGTTGAGGAAGGTGACACTTAAGCTTACTATTAAGAAGCACTGAAGGAGGGAGACAGTGCAACTCTTCCTCTAGTCTTAGCCACCAGCCAGGGGAACAGCTAGGCACATCTGGAGCTCTGGGACATCATCAGTTGATGAACTGGGTAAATTGCGTGTTTGGAAATAGGTGACTCATTCAAGCATTGTCCCCGGTGTGTGGAGACTTCTGGACTCCAAAGCCCCCAGAGCTCAAGGGGATCTGGTTCTTCTTAGGAATTTGATGGCTTTCAACAACTCAGTCTTCTTTCCTCTTTGTCTAAAAAGGGAAAATTTATATATTTAATCTCCAGAAAGCTTTTGTCATTCATGTACTTAACCCAGAGAGGAAAGAAGGATTTTAAATACCCTATTCCCTCAGTATTTCTCAGTATTGGGTTTTTTTTTTCCCTCAGTGTTCATTTAGGAAATATTATGGCAACTGGTGTGAATCTGATTCTAAACTGCTTCTCCAGTCAATGCAGAGGGAATTTAGGCACTGGCTTAGATATGAAAGCAGATTCTTTGCAGTGGATGTCTTAAGCGGGGTCACTGAAATTCTATAGGATTCTTGTTTCTTCACACTCTAAGGTTGCATTTGTCACAGCAAGTTCCTTCTGAGTGGTACAAGTTATCTGATCTCCTTCCCAGGGACCTCTTGGTGGCTTACAGGGATTTAATGATTGCATATTCTGTCAGTGCCCAGGTGCTGGCAGTGGGGGGCTGCAGGGTGGCCTCTGAGGAAAGGTCGGGGCTTCTCCATGCCAGACACAACCAGTTCCAGCCAACCCCAGTAAACCAAACACAGTTGAGCCTGTCAACCAAGCGGTGCCTTTGGGAAAATTTATTTTAAAAAGGGTGAAAACACTGATAGGGAATGAGAAGTGAAAAAAAAAAAAAAGTGAGAAACATCCCTATGAGCACTGGGGTCGGTGAATAACAAAGGGGAGGAGGTGCTTCAGGCACTGGAGCAGAAATTCCCCTGCAGCCTATAGAAGAGACCACGGTGGAGCAGACATGCACACTGCAGCCTGTGGAGGTCCCTATGCTGGCGCAGGTTCATCCTGAAGGACCACAGCCTGTGGAGAGGCCCCGCAGGGGAAAAGTGAGAGGAAGAAGAAGCTGCAGAGAGGAACTGATACAGACTGACAAAAACTCCCATTCCCTAACCCCCTCCACCACTTGGGGAGGAGAGATGTAAAAGTGTCAGGAATAAAAAAGTGAAATTGAGCCTGTGAAAAAGGAAGAGGTGAGGGGAAGGTGGTTTAACTTGTCTTTGTTTCTCGCTATCCAAACCTATTTTACTTAGCAATAAATTCATTTCCCACAACCTGAGTCTGTTTGGCCTATGACAGTGATTGGTAAGTTATCTCCCTGTCTTTACCTCAACCCACAAGGTTTTCCACCTTATTTTCTGCCCTGGTCCTGTTGAGGAGGGGGAGTGAGTGATCAGCTGGGTGGGATGCTGGCTGCTAGCCAAGGGGAACCCCCCAATCAACCATTTTTTAAGGTTTTTTACTTTATTTGGTGGTATACCTGGCACAGTTTTCCTGTCGCAAACTTCCATGGAGATGCAAAATGCTATATCTGTGTTAAGAGTAGAAGAACGTGGAGAGGTAGCATTATCTTCCTGGTTGTGATTATCACAGCAACATTTCAAGCTGAAATGTCAGTATAAGATGTTAAAGCATAGTTGATAGGGTAAGTATCACACTTCTGCTTGAATTAAGTATTCTGAAGGAACTGAAAAAAGAAATAACTGATTTATGGATTGTACTGTATTATGTTTTCCTAAAACTGCCTCATGACTGGAAGGTGGGTAAAGTGGCAGTGATTTTTTTTAGAGAGCTTTCTGCAAAATCTGAAAAACTGCAGCCAAGTAAACTGTCATCTTTAGTGAGAAAACCGACCTTAGGAGACGGACTTGTAAACGTATGGATAAATCCCATATATGAGAGCTGAATCAGAATTACTTTAGTAACAGATTAATCTATTAGAGTTCTTGAAACACATAAATAATGCTAATCAAGTTGATATACTTTTCTAGATTTCCAAAAGGCATTTAGCAAGATCCTTCTCCAAACATTCTTAAAGAAATTTAGCTGTGATAGCAAAGGCGGTAAGGTCCTCAGATGGATGAGCAAGTTATTAAAGTACAGGAAACAAAAGAAAGCATTATTATCTAGTTTCCACAACAGAGAGACATCATAAATAAAATTCAGAGGAGTCTCTGCCAGAGAGTGTTATTCACTATATTCATAAATGATCTGGAAAGAGTTATATGACAAAGTTTGCTGATTATTTTAACAGTAATAAGGACAAGGAATGAGGGTTAATAATTGCAAAAAGAAAAGCTGCACAATACTAAGGGACTCAGAAATGAAAGGCATATAAATGAAATTACATACAAGTGAAGAACATAAGAAAAAAATAAAATTCGTATATATTATGATGTTTCCTAAGCCAATGATTAGTGTTTGAGAAAAGGTCTTAGGAATATGAAGGAGAAATCGATGAAAATGTCAGTTCAATACATGGTCGCAGTGAAGAAAAACAAATGAGATTTTAGAAGTTGTTAGGAATGGAATGCAGAACAAAACAAAACAATAATAATAGAGAAATCATTATGCTGCGGCATAAATCCATTACATACCTGCCTCTTAAATTCCATCTGAAGTTCTGCCTTCTTTTCTCCACTTGTACACCAAAATTCATATAGTAGCAAAGTAATAATAGTGTATAATATAGCCATGTTTGGATAAAGGCTACAAGGGTGAGCAAAGTTATCAAAGATGTTTCTGTTTTATAAGAAATGGCTACATATAGGAGGGCTCCTCAAAAAAAGATAGCTGGGGGGAAACACAAAAACAGTCTAAATACCTGAATTATATTAATAAGTGTATAGGAAGTTACTTTTCACTGTCTTATCCTGTAAGTTAATCAAATGACACTAACAGGTGCCAGGCTTAAAGCTAGCCAAAGTCGACACCTTATACAACACACAGGTAAGATGTTCATCTCAGTGTTAAAAATTATCATAGACACTAACTGTTGACATGTACTCAAAAAGTGAATTGACAAATATAAAGAATCAAAATCTCGTTAGAGCTATTCAATATAAACCACCACCATGGGCACAGGGAGACCTCTGGCAGGACCTGACACACCGAGATACAGGACTGTGGAAGAGAATAAGGCAAATTTAAAGCAGTATATCTGGGGAAGTGGCTGAAGATACTCGACTAGATTCCATACTGTCATCTATGTGTTAATACATATATTTATATATAGAGTTGGTGAACAAGCAACGTTTGTTATAATTGACTTAACTCAGTAAGTAAACTACTAAGTTTCCCACTTCTTTGGGTAACTGAGACTTCAAATATAAATTTACTGAACTCTGTATTCCATATTAATCCATACATTAGCAGATATACTTAATATCAATATTTAAATGGGATAAGCGCATGTAATTCTTTTCTGCCTCTTCACTGAAACCAGACACAATGATAATCAACCACTAGGGTGATGATAAATTTTGCAATAATGATCCTGAAAATATGTCTTTGAGAGCTACCATAACAGTCATGCTCACCATTAGTAATTGAATCTTTACACAGATGAAGGCCTAATCTGAGAAAAGGAATCCTGTGTATCATACTGTGACGGTCTCCCTGGCACAGATCTTTACATCATCAAGATTTCTATCGAATATGCCTTCTGTGTGTTGGTACTCAGTGTGACTTACGAAAAGACTGACTTGGCACACTGAGGCCAGCTGAGTACTTCTATATTAAAAATTAAATATTAATCCTCGGAATAATTTTCATATTTTTTTTTGCTTCCCTAACCCAGTACGATAATCAGTAGAAGTCTATGTGCTCAGCCTATCACCTACTCCATCAAAAATTCAGTATGTGTATATATATTTTTATATATGCGAACAGGAAGGTTAAGTAAAACCTATGTACCTGATGTACAGCTTGCAATGAATGAATTATTTGTCATAGTTTCTAAAGAGAAGGAAAGACTTTTCCCTAAGGTGTAAGACAGTAGTTCAAGATGCATGATGTAGAACGTGCCTGAATTTGGAGGACTTTCTCAGATGGTTTCCTCAGAGATCACCACTTTATACGTAGGTTTAAAAGCAAGATTCCTTTGCTTTTAGTGGATTTAATACCCCTTGATGGATTTCATAACGGTGACAAGCTATGACCAGCATATAGTATCTTGGTGGCCCTAAGGAGCAAGAAAGATAACACAGGCAAATTTTGCCTCATAATTTTGCACTGGGGTTTCTGCAGTAGTTGTCTCAATAATTAACAGCTGTTCAGTTCTTTCACATTTTTTCATAAACAAATGGACAAGAAAATGTCAAGGTGGATCTGGGATATGAATGACATTTTTAATCCTAAAGAATTAACTTTGTCAATGAAATTGAAAGTCTCCCCTTCAGTGAAGACTAAAGAGTTTGTTCTGATGCTTCAAATATTTGCCAGTGTTTTGAATGAGGCCAAGGAACAGTTATTTTGTCAGCAGCCTACGTACTACTTACATAGATACAAAAATAGAACAGCAATAAAATAAAAATCAAAACAGAATGAGAAAAAAAAAAACTGACAAAAGAAATAGCACTAACAGTATTTCCCTTCCATCACCTTTTCTTGCCCTTTCAGTACCCTGGGAAGATAAAAAGGAAATGGGTTCTTTATCAATAACAGTTGGCCAAGAATTTTTTATACATAACAGGAAACATATTCCACTGCGTTTGTACAGTACTAAATTGGTTCAATGCTTTAGATTTTCCTCTGGGCACTTTTGTGGACAAGAAAGGTATTTTTTCCCCTTGTATTTGGACAATTATGTATCAGAACTGCATTTCACCTTCTTTAAGAGATTCAGAGGATCCCTTGCTAGGTACCATGCTAGGTACAGAAAATGGGAAAAAATGCACTTGTGCTTTTAGTAGAGTCAATGAGTTTGTCAGGTGTCTGTTTAATCTGCCTCAGATCCAACCAGCTGTCAGGCTAGAGCTCAAGGAAGAATTGTATCTGCTTCCAGAACAAATTCACAGGAACCAATTGCTTTTTTGTGATCTACTCCATAGCATGCAATATGGCTCCTTTGGAAGAGTTTTCACCTAATTAACGTTCCATTACTGTAAAAAATGGGGCATTGGCACCCTGATTATGCATTCTGGTGTCTATCCTCTCTCTTTCTGTGTCACATTGATTGCTTTTGTTATTCTCCACACAAGTTTTGTGTTTGGATTTGGGTTTCTGGAGATATGTGGAGGTTCTGGTTGTGGCTGGGGGCTCCTGGAAGGAGCTATGAGCCCAGTGCCTGCAGCTCCCTCCCTCTGCATGCAAGGTATGATTCAGAAGGGTTGCCTAGGACTATAAGCTAAAGGGATGCCAAATACAGTGAACTTCAGGACCCAAGGGAGTTATCATTCCCAGCCCACCAGAGCCAAAAATTCGGAGGACTCCTCCTGGTCCAGTCCCCAAAAGCCAGCCCACATTTGGGCCCTAGTGAGGCCAAGCAGACAGCCTTGAGACACACACACTTACTTACATACATGCACACACAACCAATTGACAGCAAACTAACACAGATGGGAGAGGGCCATGCCCTTACAGACAGCACGCGCCCACAAACAGCACTCCCACAGATGTGAATCACACCAATGGCCTGATCCTGTTCTCACTTGCAGGCTAATCAGTTTCAGGGCTTACTGGCAGAGCCCACACTCATACACTCACAAACGGGACTTGCAGGAGGCTGGCCCTGTCCTAGGATCCTTGCAGTAGCTGCCCCAGTCTCCCCAGTATCCAGCCCCAGACCTATGGCCTCTCCAGTTATTGGCTCCCAGACCTGTGCTGTGACTCACTGGCTATTCCAGTTTCCAACTTGTTAGCATCATGCATCATGTAAATGGATCCCTCCAGGAGCTGGCCTTAGATATTCACCCAGACCCCTACCCAGTACATGGCCCTAGGCTCTAGTCTTTCCATCTACCAGACACCCTTCCTATAAGCCCCCTTGATCTCTGTCTTCCATAGCAGCCACTTAGACCACTCCTCCTACTTGCTGGCTAGCCCAGCTTCATGATCAATAGCAGGTCTCAAGCACACATGCATAAACACACAAAGCACAAAATCACAGAATCACAGGATGGTAGGTTTTGGAAGAGGTTGATCTCCAGAGGGAGATCATCTTGTCCAACACTCCTGCTTGAGCAGGCACACCCAGAGCAGGGGGCCAGGACCACCTGCAGGCGGGTTTTGAATGTCTCCAGGGAAGGAGACTCCACAGCACAGCCTCCCTGGGCAGCCTGTTCCACTGCTCTGTCACCCGCACAGGAAAAAAGTTTTTCCTCATATTTAGGTGGGACTTCCTGTGTTCCAACTTGTGCCCATCACCCCTTGTCCTGTTGTTGGACACCACTGAAAAGAGTCTGGCCCCATCCTCTTGTTCAGCAGTGGGCCCACTGTATCCCCAGTCTTGCTTTTGCTGCTGATGTATTTGAAGAAACCCTCCTTGTTATCCTTGACATTCCTTGCCTGACTGAGTTCCAAGTGGGCCTTGGCTTTCCTCCTTGCATCTCTGCATACCCTGACAACATTCCTATATTCCTCCCAAATGGCCAGTCCTTTTTTCCACATACTCTGAACCTCCCTCTTCCATTTGAATTTCTCTAGAAGCTCTTTGCTCATCCATGCAGGTCTCCTGGCTCCTCTGCTTTGACTTCTTCCTCCTAGGGATGCACTGATCTTGAGCTCAGAGGAAGTGGTTCTTGAATATTGTCCAGCTCTCTTGGACCCCCCTGCCTTCTAGAGCCCTAGCCCATGGGATTCCTCCAAGCACGCCAAAGTTGGCTCTCACTCACACAGGAAAACACTTAGGAGAAGGATTTAATAACAAGACTCAACAGACTGTGATGATCATGAGCAAGACTTAGCCAGTCAAGTGTGCCAGACCAACAACTTGTTTACACGCTACTTTCTTTGACCCCTCTAAACATCCCACAATAATCTTCGCAATCTCACAAGCCCTTTCAAATATCTCATAATAAGTTTATTCTGTCTCCTGAGACTCAGGATAATATTGTTTTCCCTTCTTATTAGTCACAGAACATCTGGTTTTGAGTGGTTCCATCCATGGTCTGTCTCAGTCAGACACCTGAGAGATCTGGTCTTTGACATTGTCTCTGTTATCTATGGCTTGTGAAGGTATGTGCATCTGGGTGTTTAATTTATTCTTTTGTCTCTTTTCCTAGTCTTTTGTGTGAGTACCCACTAACAAGATGCACTCGCAAACATATTCTACTACATCTGTGAACTGCACATTTAATTTATTTGATTGTTCTATTTAATTAGAGGTTATTTGCTATACACACCTTCATGAGAACTTAGTAAAGAAATTGTAGCAACAGCTATCTTTGCAAAACCTCCTGCATTTCAAAGCCTTGTCAGTGAACCGAGGTCCCTGTAATGATTCAAAGGTGCCAAGGTACAGCAAGGACCATGCTTCCTGCTCCATGCCACCCCCAGGGACTTGCAGAGAAGATACACAAGCCATAGGAAGAAGCTGCTGGGGCAGTCTGCCATGGACATGCTTGTCTGCGACTTTTGAAAGAGGAGACCTTAGCAAGAGTTTGCATGATCAAGCTCTCTCCATGACTGTCCTTTGGCTTCTTCAAGAACCTGAATCAGCAGGAGCCCAGAGCCACAGGGTCTCTCTATTCTGGGGAAGAGGAGCTGAGGCTGCTACTGCACCTGCCATAGCCAACGCCCACCAAGGTGGCAGCTGCTGCTGCTTTGCTGCGCCCTTAAACTTTTAACTTAATAAAATCTTCCCTTTTTGCTGAGAAAAATGTGTTTGTTGAGGGGAACATGTCTCTAATCCAGTGTGGCGGTGCAAGGGAGGGGGTCATTTTTCCAGGTTCCTGTGTGATTTTGGGGCATACTGACCTGTCACTTCCCTCCGTCTGGATTATGTCTAAATGCTTTAAATATCTGAATCAGTTAAAATATATAACTGGAAGAAGGGTATGGTTCAATGTACTTTAATAGCTATGCAATAAGTAGCAGTTGATTTTAGATGGGTAATTAGAACTGTTCACGTGTACTTATGAAGTGAGATGTGTTTCAAACATGTACAGGATTAAATCCTGTTCAGCAGGCAAATTAAGTTTACATGCCTGTGTATGTTTAAATACTTTCCTAGAGGGAGTTGGGCTCCTGAGCTTGGGCTGACTTGCCTGACATACGTGGTTGTAGTAGAAAGGGATGGATCAACAATAGAAAGCCATGATGTGTGATGTACTGAAAGCAATGATCATCTCATAGTCACCTGGAAACTTTTAGCAGAACATTTTTTATAAATTAAAGTAGGATTCATAAAATTGAAATAAGGCAAATATCTCTTCTGAAATTATTGTGTACCAAGCAAAAGTTATTTTTGTGTTGTTTCTTCAAGTCAATTATGTTAGTAACTGTAACATTCTTTCAGAATGTTGTCTTTTTCCTTACTATATCTAACAACTACAAATTTTAAATTGCTAAATATATTGTAAATATCACTAAAAGGCAGTGTCAAATAGCTTAGGAGTTCCTCTGGCTTGGGAGATAGGCAAAGTAGAACAATTATGAGCAGGAAGACTTCTATTTATCAACTTCTCTCTCATCTGCATCTCAGGGGCTACATACTACATTGGGTCAAGAAATATATTGTTAACTAGAGGCAGAGCAAACAGCTGCCTTCATATACTTTTTTTTACTCCTATTATGACTGGAAGAATTGATGTAGACGACTCAATCTTGTTTTCTGTACAGGACGGCCTGCTTAACCCTGGGAGTGAAAACTATGAAGGACGCGGCTATCTGTGAGAGACAGACAAGTTGGAGGTAGCCATGGACTCCAGGTTTCAAAATGTTGAACTTTTTTTCACTGCTGGGGGTGCCCGTGGGGGGCCATGCTGCCAGGCCCATGCAGAGCCCCCAGTACCACAGGGTTGTATCTGGCACGGTCATGCCAGCCTTGCTGCTCAACTTCCCTCTCCAAAGTCTGTCTTCTTACCATTAAAATTTTCATATTTCCTATACTTCTTTTTGAGCTGACCTTCCCTGTGCTTCAAAAGTCCCTTGACAATTCCCTGGTTACTGTGTAGCCCAGCTGTTTGTCACCATCCTTGCTACCGTGTTCAAACCGGGGTGAAATGATCTCTCAGGAAGTTTTGGGAGTCCCATTCAATTCCAATGCCAATGTTATCTGATATTTTGGCGAGGAGAGCACACTTGTGAGCACACGAAGAGCTGAAATATCTTACAGCTGGTATGAAACCGAATTCAAACCCACTTTTTAATTCTCAAACACTCACATCATTAAGATATTTTAAATGAAACATAAAATAAGAAAGTTGGGAGAAAACTCTTATTTATATTGATACTTATAATAAAAATATGCAAGTTATATGTATACCTAAGGCCTTATAGCATAACTGAATATTTTCCCTTTTTTTTTTCTTTTTTTTTTTTCTGGTCTCTTGCAAGCTATTCCATGGAAATATTTTATGTTCCTAGTAAGTGAAGTTTAAGCTTCAAATTTAAATATTTTATTCAAACAGAATTATGCAGTCAGTGAATCTGCTTTTGTGAAGTACATGCAAAAATAATTTTTCTTCATATTTTGCATTACTTTGAGATTTCTTGGAACCTAAAAGTGTCTGGGCCTCTGGAACCCATCATAAATTTAACAGTGACACATTTAGTCTAACTTCCCCTGTTGAAGCCTCCTCAGTTAACAAACATCTTCTAAGTCTTCCTACAGCATACACCTTTGAGTTTCAAAATGTATGTTTTCGGTCCCGCTAGAACACAGAACAAAGATCTCCATTCACTTGGATGATATTGAAAGACGTTTCAGTTCTTCCATCAACACTAGGAGTAGCCAACACATGCATGTAGCCAAAGAACTTTTTCCTGTGCCTGTTGGCAGCAAGATAGAGATCCTAACAAATCCATTATCAGTAAACATAGTCTTTATTTTCATTTTTTTTCAGGTTGTGGAACATTATGTGAGATGTCAGTTGTCCGTGTAAATGCACTACTGTTCTTGCTCTGAAAAGCATAATTTTGTCATAAAAAAGGGGTATTTCTCAGTCTGTATTTCAGAGCCTAATTTATAAATCGAAGCTTCCATGACAGAACTAAAGCTAAAAGCATTAAAATGACATTTTTATGTAATTTGTCATTTTAAGGCAACCCTATACAGCAAAGATTCTGTGAAGTAAATGTGGAGTCCAATTCCCACCTAAATGGCTGGAAATTGTAATTTTCACACATCCTGGTGCCTACTTTGGACTCCTTTTCCCATCCTCTGGATTCCCCATTTCTAGAGGGACACTTTAGCTCAAGGGTGTATGATTTTATGATAATCCTGCAGATGGATTTGTGCAACTCTGAATCTGTTAAAATAACTTGAGGTGTTTTCGGCAGATGTAGTCACCCTGCAACTCATTTGGGGAGCTATTACAGTAAAGCTGCTAGGATCATATGCCCTAGCTTGGTTGGTTTGTTTTGGGTTGGGGTTGGTTTTTTTTTTTAATGTAGGGTTTCTACAGTCTCCGTTCTTTCACTTCTGAGAAGGCATACATTCTTTTAAAATAATCAGTCTTAGTAATACAAAATCTTTTTCCTGCTATGTAAGTTCAAATGCTGGAAGATTTAATGGAATGAATAGGCCTGAAAAATACTACAGCAAGGTTGATGATATTTTTAGTTCAGAAAAACAGTCATACAACTGCTGAACTCTACTCCCAGTGAAGAAATAATTCAGTAAAGGTTTTGTTTCCTAAAGAGATGATACTTCAGATACTGCTAACTGAGAAGTCGCTCAAAGAATAACAGTCTTCCACTTCTTTTAAGTGGCCGCGAGTTGTAAACTAAATATATCTATGAAAGCCTGTCAGTGAGTATTGTTTCACTTCAGATACGATGATAAATGACACTGAAAGTAAGTTTCAGGATATATGGGAACTCTAAAGCTACAGAGATTTTTCACAATTGTAGAATGGTTAAGCAAATATAGTTAAGATGTTGACACTGCATCTGAGGTTAAGTCTGAACATGTTCTATTTTCCTGAATTATGTAAATAAATCTAATTGGCTTGAATATTAGCAATTTGTATTGTGCCCTGACATAATAGGGTCTGAGGTCTGGGGGATAGAAAGTTATTAGCAATTTACATTGATCTAAAATAACTCATGAATCTTCTTTAATCTCCCATTTTTTTTGTCTCTCCTAGTAACTGCATTTTAGTTTTTAAACTTGTTCTGCAGAATGAACAAAGACTCCTTGACAGAGAGGTGGCAAAACGAGAGTAGCTGGTTGAAATTTGAGCTTAGTGCATACACAACTGGTTTAAGTAAACAACTTTACTATTGTAAAGTTGGTTTTATATAATCCAAACCAATAGACTAATACAAGTTACTGCAACAATTCTTGGCTGCTTAGGTAACTTTACCTCATAATATCAGGCGGGACATTCACCCTACTTAGCTATTGGTAATGGTAGATATTGTTTTGTCATTCTAACAAATGTAATCTAAATGCCATCCGTTTCATCTGCTTTTGTCATACTGATCTGTTTTGGCAACTGGCTAAACTAAACCCTCCAATTGCACAGGCCCTATAATAAACTGCCCATTATCAAACTTCCATTCATGTTGTGTAAAACCACCTTATTTAGAAAAGTGTAGGACTAGAATATAACTCCAAGCTTTATGTCTTATTTTTACTTAAATGTAAAATTTTCATAGCAGAACCTCATTTAAAGTGTTTTTTTTTCTCTTAGCTCAAATGAAATTTTAATATGATGAGGGTCTAAGAACATCTGCCATCAGCTTTAAGCCACTTGCTATGATCTTCCTGCAGATTAACTTTTTCTTTGGTTTGTTTGTTAAAAAAAGTCCAGGAAATCAAAAAACCGTGATAATTTGCTTCGAGTCTGAGGAGACCAGGGCAACTCATTTTAATGGGTACTTAGCAGCCTGTTAAAACTAAAGCTCCTCCGATTCTGGAAGGACTGGATATGTAATATACATCAGTGGTGTTTGCTTTCTTCACACTGGAGAAAGCCAGGCAAACCAAGAAGAGTATAAAATAAAAGGAAATGAATCACTATGGTGGGCATTACCAGACTCCTACACAACATAAAAAGGCTGATTTACCAGAATTACAGGCAATGCATCTGAGGAACCTGTTCAGTTCCTGTTTATTTTGTGTTTCTGAAAATTCAGTTGCTACAAAACTCCTGCTTTTTTAAAGTTAACTTTTTCCAGTATTTGAACACATGGTAGAAGCCTCTGTGAGAATGAATACATTACTGTGCATAGTTAAATGACAGGCAACAGTGTAAAGACCTGTTAGAGGGAAATATAAATTATATTTAAATTCTATGCAAATACTGAGGGTCCAATTTATTCCTTGATCAATATGCTGAGTATTCACACCAAGTAAATTCATAAATTACATAATACATAAATAACTGAAGAATTATTATAACTGAAGAATGTGAGGTTTGGAGACAGCTAGAGATAATGATACCTTGCAGAAGACACTGCCCCTAGGGCAGAAAGGAAACAAACAATGACTAGGCAGTACTTGAGAGGAATATTTTGGTTGGAATTTGTCATAGAAGCATAGAATCATAGAATAGTTTGGGTTGGACGGGACCTTTAGAGGTCACCTAGTCCAACCCCCCTGCAGTGAGCAGGGACATCTTCAGCTAGATCAGGTTGCTCAGAGCCCCGTCCAGCCTGACCTTGAATGTTTCCAGGGATGGGGCACCTACCACCTCCCTGGGCACCCTGTGCCAGTGTTTCACCACCCTCATCATAAAAAATATCTTCCCTATATCTAGTCTAAATCTACCCTCTTTTACTTTAAAACCACTACCCCTTCTCCTGTCACAACAGGCCCTACTAAAAAGTCTGTCCCCATCTTTCATATAAGCCCCCTTTTAAGTACTGAAGGACTGCAGAAAGGTCTCCCTGGAGTCTTCTTTTCTTCAGGCTGAATAACCCCAATTCTCTCAGCCTTTCCTCTAAACCAGTTATCATCCAGATAATGTAAGCTGCATAACAGATGATTTATTTAATGACTATACATCTGTCCATTAATGTGTACAAAAGGAATAACATATTAAATGCACAAAACCAAGCAAACAAACAAGGGACAGCACATGAAAGGGAAAATGTTCAAAGGACTGAAAGGCTGATATCCGTTATCGAGCCTGAATTCCTTCCACCCTCTCTCCTTCTAGTGGGAACTAACTGGAAAATCCCAGGCAAAATAGGTGGAGAGAGACCACCTCCTAAGGGGTGAATCAGAGGAGCTGAATACCCCTCTAGAAGTGCCTCTCTTTCTTTGACAGCAAAGGGAACTAGGAATATCTTTCCAACTTAGGTGCCTTAGATGGGGTGAATCCTTCCACCTCATTAGGTCCTACATTTAGATACCACAGAATTATTTTAAAGCTTCACCCAGCTTCTAATTATAAATCTTTAATCAGCCCATAATAATGATTCTGTCAATTAAGTCTTGCCTTGTCTCCAGAGCCTGCTTTAGCAAGTGATATTAGAGCATCCCAACTTGAATACTAGGCAGGAAGAAGTAGAGGCTTCTCCATAATCTACAGCTTCAGACCCTTCCTTGGTTTTAGGAACTATTTATAGGGCTTCTGTCTGGAACTAGATGTGACGTTCAAAGTGTTAAGAGGAAGCAAAGCAAAAGCAAAAAGAGTTGTACCTTTCCATTGTGAAGGGAACTTAGTGAACATGCTCATGTCTTAGGACTTATTTTTATTTAATTGATTGGCAACAATTTTTATATTTTTCATTTGGATTAACCTTTGGATTATCCTTTGAAGCTGGATTATTTTAATGTATTTTGGGTGTCAAGTTTAAAGTAGCTATCTAGATTCTTTCCAGAATTACTTTTTTGATGTAGACATATTCAGAAGGGAGACAAAGGTGTCCCCCATATGGACAGACTTCCTACAGCAACAAAGAATGCTATTTATTTTAGGTGCTTATTTTGTGATGGAATGGATGTTCCTATGTCTTTCCATTGACCTTACAGGAAGCCTGATCGTCTACAGAGCCTTCCTGACCTGCTTATTCTAGATGGATATTAATGTCAGTTAACATGGTGTTGTCCCCATATTCCATTTTGCTAAATAGAAAGAGGGAAGATGTGCATATTGAATCTGTATTTTACAAAAAGTTCTGAGAAAAAGAATAATCTCGCATGCCATTATATGTCTATGCTCATATATTACTTTAGAAGCTAGATGTTTTGGGGAGTGGAGGGAAAAATTTATGCAAAAAAATTTCTAATGTTGAATATAAAATTAAACAAAAATATTTTCACCTATCTTGTTTATGTGTTGTGTCTATTGGCTGGGGCAGTGAGTGATTGTGTGTTTGATTGTCAATGATTACTCCTTTTAAGACTGGAGGAACTGCTGGCCATTCATGACAAGCAAAGAAATCTGTTGAACATTCTGTAGTGTACCATTAAGGACGTAAAAAGGAAGGTACACAGAATCAACTTTAAATTATTTTTTTTTTTCCCCAGGGAGTTAATGTATGTAAAATGTTCTTTTGGCTTGATATTTTTTTGTTTTGTTTTGTTTTGTTTTCAGGTGCAGTCTTCATCTCTGTAATGTAATAGGAGCAGAGCACTATAGGATAGTCTGAATTGAAGAATTACTGCCTAATGTTGTTTAAAAGAGAAAGACATATTGTATGACCTTGTCTTTCAAACTATTTTGAGAATAGGAGCTAAGGTCTGTTTCAAACAAAGGGCTCAGAATGCCAAAGAGACAGAATAAACCGCTTGCTCTTCCTTGTAATGACAGTTTTACTTTTAAATCAGAAAACGTAATCTAGTGATCAGAAAGATAGATGTAAAAGAAAGCAGTTCAAACATACTGCAGCTGTGTATTATCCAAGAGAAGCCATCAGCAAGCACTGCCTTACAGCTGGCACAGTTAAACTTCCAGTGGATAGGGGCTAATTGAGAGAATTGTTACACTGTGCATGTGGAAAGGGTAAACTGATGCCATCAAGTGAAACAGCAAGTGCTAAATCAGAACATTTATGATACATCAAGGAAATTTCTTAGATGTCAACTGCATTCATCTGGCAACTAAACAAGGAGGGGCAGATCCAGAAAGGAAGGAAAATCATGGCAAGGCCAATGCCATGACATGTCAAATAAATTCAAACATCTGGGCAATAATCATATAAACATATATATTTCCCATCTTACAGAATGACTTAATGACTTGGATGCAGGACTTGAAAGAATACTAATTAAGTTTGCTGATGACACAAAACTGGGATGAGCTGTTGACACTTTTGAGGGCAGAGAGGCCCTGCAGAGAGATCTAAACAAATTAGAAAGCTGAGCAATCACCAACTGCATGAATTTTAACAAGGGCAAGTGCCGGATTCTGCACCTGGAGCACGGCAACCCTGGATGTTCATACAGGCTGAGGAATGAGAGGCTGCAGAGCAGCTCTGCAGGGAGGGACCTGGGGGTTCTGGTTGATGGCAAGTTGAACATGAGCCAACAGTGTGCCCTGGCAGCCAAGAGGCCAACTGTGCCCTGGGGTGCATCAAGCCCTGCATTGCAGCCAGTCAAGGGAGGGGATTGTCCTGCTCTGCTCTGTGCTGGTGCAGCCTCACCTTGAGTGCTGTGCGCAGTTTTGGGCATTGCAGTACATTAGGGGTGCCAAGCTACTGGAGAGTGTCCAGAGGAGGGCCATGAAGTTGGTGAAGGGTTTATAGGAGAAATCATATGAGGAGTGGCTAAATTGACTTGGTTTATTCAGCCTGGAGAAGAGGAGACTGAGGGGAGACCCCATTGTGGTCTGCAGCTTCCTCACGAGGGGAGGAGGAGGGGCAGGCGTTGATCTCTTCTCTCTAGTGACCAATGACAGGACCCTAGGGAATGGCAGGAAGATGTGCCAGGGGAGGTTTAGGTTGGATATTAGGAAAAGGTTCTTCACCCAGAGAGTGGTGGAGCACTGGAACAGGCTCCCCAGGGAGGCAGTCACAGCACCAAGCCTGGTGATGTTCAAGAAGCATTTGGACAACGCCCTCAGACACATGGTGTGAATTTGGGGTTGTCCTGTGCAGGGACAGGAGTTGGACATGATGATCCTTGAGGGTCCCTTCCAACTCAGGACATTCTATGATTCTATGAAAATGGGAAAAGTACCTTTACCAGATCATATCTCTGGTTGAAAGCTGGCATCTGTCTGTGCAGCAATCTAAAAGTCTAAAGAAAAACACATGGGTGTGTGGTGTTATAGATTGTTGAGGAAGTTATTTATACTTGCCTTGACTAAGTAGCCTCATCTGTAAATCATTTAGTCTCCTATTAAAACAAACATGGCATGCTTGCCCACCCCAAAGCTGCCCAAGTGTGTTACAGTGAGGGACACCCTGATGACGAGACTGTGTCAGCATCTTTGTTCTAAACATAATTTTTCAGGTGACAGAGAATACCCTGCATCTGCATATGTGTTTTCTTTTTCATTTAAACAGGACTGTTTTTCAAAATCCTTGTATATCTCTATTCTACCTTTATAGTTAAGAAAATGAAAAGTTGAACAACTAATGACCGATTGAGTGAAACATGTCTGTACATTCAACACAGTGGCAGGTGTCTGCTTAGAAGAGGTGAGAGAAAAGAAACAGAAATGAAGGTCCAAGATGATCACTATTACAAACATTTGAGGAAAGAGTTCCAGACACTCTGTGGAAAGCAGTCACACAGGCACCTAACTGCGAAAGAGGTCTCAGCCACTGGAACCTGTGTGGTCAGAAACACCTCCTGGTGCCTTGAATCTAGCTGAGGGCCAAATGTAAAGATTTATTTGTGATCATGAAACCTGAATAGAACAAGGGCTGTGAAGGGGATTTACTCCCTCTTAAACTTAAGTAGATAAATGGGTCTTGTTGCTCTAAACATTGGGTTGTTCCATAAAAGAGACACCTGTCCATATGGGAGGTCAGAACCATTAACCAAGTTCTGGAAATGTTACTAAAACAAGCATGAGAGATGAGCTAAACATGGAAACACATAATTTGTGAATATTCCTGACATATACGATGAACAATTCACCTCTGTTATGATGCTGATGGCTTTGTATGGGGTCAGCAGTACATGTTCAGTATCCAGGTAGAAGCTTTTACTGGTAAAAGCTGAGACATCTAAGGAATTTAGGACCCTCCAGAGTTAGCTGTCAGCACATAAAGTGACCAGTTAATCACCTTCTCATCTTGGAGTAGCACCAATTAGTCATTAAGGCACTGCTATTAAAGGAGGGTATTTAAATAATAACATCACCATATGTTTACGATTAAAGATTTTATCAAATTACAATGATGAAAGAAAAAATAACAGATTTTACTGATAAAGGTGAAATTTCTGGTCTTCCACTTTGACTTTACTGGATTTTAAATCAGAAGCCAGAAAGATACAAAGCCAACATGGTATATTTAAAATGGATTTAAAAATCCATGTCTCAGAATGTCATTCTGTAAGGACAACCATCTACTCTTCTGATTTTACTGGAGCCCCATAGGGATCTATTCTTGGTTTTGCAGTATTTAAAGTTTTCCGGTGACATGGAAGACACAAAATCATTACTGATAAAATTTGCTGTTGACAAAGATTGAGGGAGTGGTAAATATAATGAAGAATACAGGTCACTGATGTAGAAAGCTGGATCATCTTGTAAATTGGGCACAGTCTGTATGTTTCTGTCCCACTAAGTGTAAGGTAATACATCTGGGAGCAAAGAATGTAGGCAGGCTTCCAATATGAAACCCAAGGAAAAATGAGTCTGAGAGAGATCATAATGGAAAGTCAGCTGAATGTGAGCTTCCCCAGTAACACTCTGGTTTACAGTGATTATATACAGACAGCTGAACACTGAGTAGGAAGCATCTGATACCACTACCAGTGAGTATGACTTCTGCTGCTAAGATGGGATATGTGCCCAGGTCTAGTGCATGTCTTTTCTAAAAAGACTATTTGTAAATGTGATGTATTCCAGAGAAGCAAGAAAACAATTAAAAACCAAAATGAAAAAAACAATTGAAGCATAGGATATTCAAGGATGAGGCCAGTCGTGGGTCAGTGTTTCTTACACTCTTTTCCTCAGGCAGCTTTCTTGTTACAGTAATCTACTTTGAATTACAGCAATTTCCTTTAAACCTTTCTTTTACATCTAGACTCTTTGCAAACTTTTCCTTCCAGCTTTATTTCAGTAGCCCTGTAGTTGCTTTCCCAGATTACTAATTATTCAAACAAAGCCTTTCTGGTGTCCAGGCAAGAAAAGCCCTTTCCCAGTCGTGAGTCCTCAGTTCTAGTCCTTAGTCCTGTGTCAGCCCCCACTGTCAGAGGGTACATTCTGCCAGCATACTTTCATGTCTTTTACCTAAATGTAGAGAAACCTGCAAGATTATCACTTGGGATCTAGTATGAAATCTAGCTATAAAATTAAGATTGTTTAGGCTAGCGAAGAGAAGACTGAGAGGGGATCCTATCAATGCTTATAAATATCTGAAGGGTGGGTGCCAAGAGGATGGAGCCAGAGTCTTTTCAGTGGTGTCCAACAACAGGACAAGGGGCAATGGGCACAAGCTGGAACACTGGAAGTTCCACCTGAATATGAGGAAAAACTTTTTTCCTGTGAGGGTGCCAGAGCAGGGGCACAGGCTGCCCAGGGAGGCTGTGGAGTCTCCTTCCCTGGAGACATTCAAAACCCGCCTGAAGGTGGTCCTGGCCCCCTGCTCTGGGTGTCCCTGCTCAAGCAGGAGTGTTGGACAAGATGATCTCTAGAGGTCCCTTCCAACCCCCACCATCCTGTGATTATGCCCTAAAAGATCAGACGACATGTTTCAGAGAACTGGATTAGCCTAGTGTTCTTTTCTTACGGATCACCAGTGTAGTTATTCTTGCTGGAATTTTTTCAGCTGATATTGTTTTCAAAAAAGTGAGCCAGAATAGCTTTCCCTTTGGAAATAAAACAGACAAGATCAGGAAGTAAATCCAAAATATGCCCATTGACTTCACAGGGAACATGAATCTTGTTTCACATATGTATATTGAGGCTACAGACCAGGACCCCTGAAAGAACACTGTAACATGGTGGATCTGGCCAAAAGACAGTGGATGGGGTGTGTGTGTGTGGAGGGGGGTGTGGTGTGTGAGTTATGAATAGTTAATTGATTAAAAAATACTGATTTCTTATAGAGTTCATTTGTCACAGATATTCAATTATCTGAATACTGTCTGAAATGTGAAGTCACACATGGTCAGATAAAATGTAAGAAATTCTTGAGAAAGTATCCATGGCAAATTATTCTGCTTGGCCTGAGTTTCGTCTGTTATCCTGAGAGTGTACCTCTGAACAAAAAAAAAAAATTGCTGAGGCTACTAAAACTATAAATAAATAACAGTGATAATTCCTGTTTAACACAACTAACATTTTCCCAGTCAGATTTGGTCTTTTTCTTCGTTTGCAGTCCATGCTGAACCCTGTATCAAAACCCCTCTCTAATACCCAAACAAGAAAACAGAGATTAATAATATGAAGATCAATACCACCTGTGGTGGTATATTGTACTGCGTCCGGGGACTTGAAGTAAAAGCATCCACCTGAGACAAGACAGAGAACAGAAGCTGAGGATGTGTTCTCCACTCTCACGCAAGGTAAGGCTTCAGGTGTAAAAAGCAGACATGGGAGTTCTGCATGCAACAGTTTGCTTACCCTGTACCTGGTGTTAGTCCTTTCACTTTTCACCTTTAAATTAGAGTTGCTTGCTGGCTTACTAGACTTGGATCATCACTTTCTGTATATTAATCTGTCATTGTAATATTATTCAATTTTCACCCAAGACTTCATCTAGTTATCCTTTATACACCTATTGATTCTATTGTAACAGCTGTAGAATAGCTCTGATACATAAGAGAAATCAACGTACCTTAACCTTTTTCTAGAACAGTCTCACTATTTCCTAATAGGGCAATATTCCTTTTCCCAGATCCCATGCATGTTTTCTGATTCCATCTTCCTGAACATCTTCTCAAGTTGGTTTGTTTAGCTTCTGTTAGAGTAGCAGCTGGTAAAATTTGGAAAAGACATCTGTAATTAAGGAGAGAGTCAGAGAAAAAGATTCTAAATAGAAAATGACCACATCCCTCCTTCAGCAGTTTTGTGATGAGAAAATTAGGACTTTGAAAAGGAAAACAACCTGGATTAGTCCCAACTTTGGTACACAAACCTACCTACCGATATATATAAGCAGTGAATAGAGCATCTTGTTACATTTGGTTTTGTCAAATGCTCAAGTAAGGCCATTGTGTCTGAAAAACAAATCTTGTTCTGCTTACGCATACAGGATGCCACCTTTTGAATTTTCAAAACAAACCCATGGTAACAGAATGTTTCCTCCAGATGGCAAAAATGTCTTTAATTCTGTCTCACAAATAAATGACAGTACTTTAACCATGTTTGCTGCTAAAAGGGGTTGTTCCTATTCTGGAACCACAGGCTGGAAAGAGCTTTATTTTCTGTAACAGTGGATGAAATTCTGAACTTAAACTCAGTAGGCTTTTGTCAGTGATTTGAGTGGAGTGAGAACTTGACAAGTCATATAGTAAAAGAAGGAGTATATATGTGTATATGATGAATATGAGTGTATAAGATTATAAACTGAAAAGAACTCTGAGCTTCCTTTTACAGGGGAAATAAAATGTACAATAAAATCAATTAACCTGAAACTGAAGAGAGTTGCCATTACTCATAGTTGAAAATATGGATACTGTTTGGCTTTGGCTCAAAGGTAGTAGGCATGCACAAACACTTCAAGTCTCTTAAAATGTAAACATAGAAAATACATAATCTTTGTAATGGCTGAAAAAATAAGTCTGCATGTATAGGAGGAACTGGCTCTGCTACAGGATCTGTAGTTGTGAAAATGTGCAAATAGGAATGAATTGCCTGTTTCTCCCGTAAGAAATTGTCTTCTTGAAAGTGGAGACTGAGGGAATGAGCATTTATCAGAAGGAGGGAGAGGTAACCTCGTTTTGGAAAAGATCAGAGGAAATTGCATTTTCATAGCTGCATACATTGTACCGAGTGGGATTTGCAGCACCAAGCATGCTGAGCATGAAGATGACAAATATATGCATATATGCAGTAGGAAAGGGGGAGGGGGGCAGGGAGGACTCTCTCGTACCTTCCCCAGACTTGAGTATGTATCTTTCCTAGCATTCGGGCAGCAGATGTGGAAGTAGCTGACCTAAGGCTCGAGCTTTTATTAGCATGCCTATGTCTACCCCAGACTTTTCACTTCCAAGAAGAGCACCCTGAACACTAGACCTTCACACACTTTATACCTTCTCTACAGAAAGTATGCCATTCACTATAAAATCATGTGTAGAGACAATGAAGGGGTACAAGAAATACAGTATTATTCTAACAATGAGGAAAACATTCTTACAGGAGAGGAAGAAGGAAATATAAACCTTTACATTGCATTGCAAGGCATTTTGTGTATTTAAATTTCTACCTTTTACATGCTCTGCCATTCATGTCTCAATATGTGTCTGGTACTAAAGGAGATACGGCCCTTGGGCTCTTCTAGTGCTTCATCCTTATAAGTTTAGCAGTCACCTGTATACTGCACTTCTTGCCTAGTTCCTTACAAAGTTTTTAGCTGTTGTTATTACAGCTGTACATTATACCCCAACCCCGCATACCAAAATAAGCAGGAAAAGGAAAATTTCACTTATTTGTAGTGGAGAGAAATGTTTTCTGTTAGGGAAACAGAATGTACCACTTGATGTATGAAGGGTGGTTACAAATAGCAGTATATACATGTACTCAAACCTTCCCCCCACCCCCCACCCCGGCTGATCTGTAATTGTATTTCATTAAATTCAGCTTCAACCGCTTGACTAAATCCTGATGTTTCTCCTCAGAACAAGCTCCTCTTTACTGGATAGTAATTTAACTTTTCTAAGACTGTGAGAACCTGTGCTTGTTTATTTATCATTTAATAGTACAACGGAAATAACAAAACTGCTGTGAAGATAGAAAAAGATAGCAACTGGCTGGATGGGCAATTTTCAAAGCTCATAGTATAAGTATTATTGTGCAAAATTAGAATTTTTTGTGAGATTATTTAGGAAGTTTGTGAGCCCTTTAGCAGTCAAATACAACAGTGATGATTGCTTACTAAGTGTGCCAACAAATTCTATTTTGAACATTAGGCAAGGTTTCCAGAACAGACCTTTCCCAATGAATGAATTGTGACAGAAACAGAGACAGATCCACAAGCAGACTGAGGTGTAATAGCACGATATGTTACCACACAAAACATTTACATGTCAATCACCTAATGAAATTTATTAATTGAAGCTAAGAATTTAAGTTACTGAGATAATTTCTAGTGTACCTAGTAATGCAGGTTCACAGCAGTTAACAGGCTAAGCAAGATGACATCTCAACCAGCCTGAAGGAGATAACGTTGCAGCATTGGAGCTACAGAAATGTAGCAAATCTCAGCCTGAAGGCATTACAGGAAAAGGTGATTCAATTTTAAAACAAAACATATTTCATTCATTCACACTCATGCTGTCTTGCCCACATACTCAAAACCACTAAACCGTATGTGTCCAAGTAGTCCATCTAGCACCCAAGGCATATTCAGGTGGTCTGAGCAGGATTCCTTGCAATGAATGACACAGAAGGCAAAGGGTCCTGTCCTCCTCGTGTCTCCTGGCATTGTGTTGTGCTGGTTTTGGATAGCCTTTTTGTCCTCTAGGAACTGACAGTCTTTCCATTCGTTTACATTTGGGTGTGAAATTATTTACTCTGTAATAATATATTTTTACATAGTATATGTTTATTATGTAAAATATACTATATTTTTATTGTATTATATAATAGTATTATACATATCACAATATATTACTTTTATTATGTAAAAATGTATTTTTATAATATTACATAAGAACACTGAAAAAATTTTGTATAATTAATAGACATTACTGGGAGTAATAAGAATTTACTCACCATCCTTTGTCTTTTAGTCTGGTTGTTCTAAACAGTTGCAAGTAAATAAACTGGGATCCTCTTAATCTGAGTGAAACCAGCATACGACTTTCTTGCAGCCATTTTTCTGACTGGTGTTTGTTCCTCCTAGTGCCTCATACATTCCTGTTCAGAGAGACTGGAGTGTGTGCATAGTGTGTGAACATGTATGTCAGTGTGCATGAATATCAAGATGAACCAGTCCGTAAGTAGGGCATTGAAATGTCCAGAACCGGAGGTCAGACACTGGAGAGAGCAACAAATCTGTCAGTTGGTTATTAGAGGGACCAGGAGGATCACTGGGCTCACGATAGGGTCTAGGGTTCGACCGAGGGACTCATTTGTGTGTGTGTGTGTCAGTGCATGAGGCAACAGGAGATGAGCAGGTTGCAAGGCAAGTTACTGGATAGACTGAGTGTCTAACATCAGTTACTAGGTGCATCCAGAGTGTGTGTGTACATATGTAGGTCTGTACCACCAGCTGGAGTGGGGCTGCAGATCACAGAATCATAGAATCATAGAATTGTTAAGGTTGGAAAAGACCCTTAAGATCATCGAGTCCAACCGCTAACCTTGGGGCTCCTATGTCCGGCTGCTAACAACTAGGTAGAATAGGATCCAGGGGCCAGTTCCAGTACAGACTCAGTGTCTAGGCCACTTACTAGAGGGACCCACTTTGTACATATGTGCACATTTCCACTAAGAGGCTTTTATCCTGATGGACTGGATAAGGGAACAGGAGGAGGCCACTGGTGCTGCTTGCATTTGCCTGATAGCTGTGTTTTCTGCCTGTGCTGGTTGGTATGGCTGGCCATGTGAACATGCATATTGTATACGTGTGTTTTTCTGTGTACCTGTTGGGACCATGTGCTCAGCCTCGCTACTAGATGGAGTAATGAGCTGGGTGGAACTGCAGCCACTGAACCTCTGTCAGGCTGCAGGATTGGGCAGCCCCTAGCAGAACTCTGTTCCTTTCCTGCTGCTTTTTTAACTCTGTTTTTCCTGGCAGTGATGCCAGTGAGATTTCCATGTGCAAAATGCGTAAGATTGATGTTGTTATTAGCTCAAATTTTCTAGCATGATTAATTACCTCAGTTACCCAATATATGGCATTCTGAAGAAACACCATTTTAGGAAGTGCATAGTACCTGCCATATAAAATTCATAACCCTTTAAGCACTCTTTAGCTGGACAGATTAACATTGTGGCATACCAAATGATTAATTGTGTTTAAAAATGTGCACCAATATTTATATAGTTCAATAGGATGGCATAACAGTTTCTAGGAACGTGAAAAATGGTTTCTACCTTGAGGAATTCATAGTCTAAACTTAGATCTGACAAGGTAAGTGATTGCAAACAAGAGACTGTGAGAGTTACAATAGGAAAGTTGCATTTACTATTTTCTCCCTTTCTTGTTTATACTTGTTCCTGTCTCTGGGAGCAGTTTATAATTACTTAATTGGAGTGAAATTAAGGTTGCTCTGTGGTGAAGCAGTCACATAGAATAAATGTGCGAAAATCAGAGGATATGATAAAGAAAGAGATAGGGAGAAGCACAGGACAAGAGGAAGGTAAAGAGAATAAAATAACTGGGTGTGTACAGAGTTGTGAATAGCAATATGGAAAGGAAGGAGGAATAAAAAAGTAAAGTAAGGAAACACAGAAGACCTGCTACAGAGTATCTGTAAGACTAGATGAGCAATGACAAAACTGTTACACATCCAAAAACATGATGCTGAAAATTTCAATATGGTGTGTATTTGGAGGCCTCTGGGACAAACCCCCTAGGAAGGTAATAGGATAAGCCAGAGTGGGGTGTTAGCAGCCCATTCTGGTTCCTCTACAGAGACCTATAGAGGAAGCTAAAGCTTGCTGTTTGCCTGGCTTGTAGTTTTTGTGCATCTCTGTAATTACACGGGGACCCTCTAGGACAGTGGTCTCCAAACATTTTCCATTGTATACCCCTATCAGTAAAAAATTTTTGAGCACACACTCCCACAGCTTTCTCCTGGAGAAGCTGACTGCTCACGGCTTGGATAAGTGCACCCTGCGCTGGGTTAAAAACCGGCTGGATGGCTGAGCCCAGAGTGGTGGTGAATGGAGTCAAATCCAGTTGGAGGCCAGTCACGAGTGGTGTTCCCCAGGGTTCAGTGTTGGGGCTGGTCCTGTTCAATATCTTCATTGATGATCTGGATGAGGAGATTGAGTGCACCCTCAGTAAGTTTGCAGGTGACACCAAGCTGGGTGGAAGTGTTGATCTGCTGGAGGACAGGAAGGCCCTACAGAGGGACCTGGATCATTGGGCCGGAGCCAATGGTATGAGATTCAACAAGGCCAAGTGCCGGGTCCTGCACTTGGGTCAAAAGAGCGCCACGCAACGCTACAGGCTTGGGGAAGAGTGGCTGGAGAGCTGCCTGGAGGAAAAGGACCTGGGGGTGTTGGTTGACAGCTGGCTG
Source organism: Phalacrocorax carbo (assembly GCF_963921805.1). Classification (NCBI taxonomy): domain Eukaryota; kingdom Metazoa; phylum Chordata; class Aves; order Suliformes; family Phalacrocoracidae; genus Phalacrocorax; species Phalacrocorax carbo. Next base: position 29,405,966 of record NC_087514.1, read on the forward strand.
AACATGAGCCAGCAGTGTGCTCAGGCAGCCAAGAAGGGCAACAGCGCCCTGGCTTGTATCAGGAATAGTGTGGCCAGCAGGAGCAGGGAGGTGATTGTGCCCCTGTACTCGGCACTGGTGAGGCCGCACCTCGAGTACTGTGTTCAGTTTTGGGCCACTCACTGCAAGAAGGACATCGAGGCGCTGGAGCGTGTCCAGAGAAGGGCAACGAAGT